>NC_053164.1:29338070-29970570 GCF_016835505.1 Polypterus senegalus
CTAATATTTTCTGTCCTACACTCTGTTCATGAATACACTAACTTGTGAAATGCAACTGTTAGGGTGCTACTGATGAAAAGCTTGGTCATGAAAATAACTGGCTCCTCTAAGCTGGTCATGAGATTTAGGAAGGCCTTTGCTACTTGTCAGGGTTTGATTTTGGCCCTGCCAAAAATTAGGTGAACAGGGACTGAAAACCAGTGTTGAGATGAAAGGCTTAAAGTCGTATAGACTTTTGTGTTGCTACTCTATTTAATGTTGATGACTGTATGTTTATCCATTACATACTACACATTAACAATGGTAACTGCAAAATCACTTTTACAAATTGTTATATTGTATATTTATTACATTCTTGCATAATGTACAGAACTGCCTTTTTGAAATACAAATTTATTTATAGCTTCATATCACAATATCCCCTTGTGTGACTAACTATGCAGATGATGTGAAAAATAAGGCTTTTAGTGTATTTCTGCATTGGATGGTGTGTATCATTATCAAATCCAAAGGTAAAGAAAAATCACATTCTGTTTTATACTGTATAATATTATATTTACCTGTATTCATTTAGCAGATGCTTCCATCCAAAGCAACTTACAAAAGAGGTCAGTAATCAAGTAAACATTGGCCTGGTGGCTGGTTAAGAAGTGTTAGTGAACGAGATTACAAAATTCATCAAATATAATAAAGAGCTTGACACCAAATAGAACAACAAGACTAATTATTCTTTACTCAGTTACAAAAACCTATTATCAATGAAAAATATACTTATATACACATATATACATATTCACCGATTTACAGTCAACTGAGTTGAGGCCATTCGTACTTATGTCCATAGGCTATACAGTGGGATGCAAAAGTTTGGGCAACCTTGTTAATAGTCATTATTTTCCTGTATAAATCGTTGGTTGTTACGATAAAAAATGTCAGTTAAATATATCATATAGGAGACACACACAGTGATATTTGAGAAGTGAAATGAAGTTTATTGGATTTACAGAAAGTGTGCAATAATTGTTCAAACAAAATCAGGGAGGTGCATAAATTTGGGCACCACAAAAAAGAAATGACATCAATATTTAGTAGATCCGCCTTTTGCAGAAATTACAGCCTCTAAACGCTTCCTGTAGGTTCCAATGAGAGTCTGGATTGTGGTTGAAGGTATTTTGGACCATTCCTCTTTACAAAACATCTCTAGTTCATTCAGGTTTGATGGCTTCTGAGCATGGACAGCTCTCTTTAACTCACACCACAGATTTTCAATTATATTCAGGTCTGAGGACTGAGATGGCCATTCCAGAACGTTGTACTTGTTCCTCTGCATTGATGCCTTAGTGGATTTTGAGCAGTGTTTCGGGTCGTTGTCTTGTTGAAAGATCCAGCCCCGGCGCAGCTTCAGCTTTGTCACTGATTCCTGGACATTGGTCTCCAGAATCTGCTGATACTGAGTGGAATCCATGCGTCCCTCAACTTTGACAAGATTCCCAGTCCCTGCACTGGCCACACAGCCCCACAGCATGATGGAACCACCACCATATTTTACTGTAGGTAGCAGGTGTTTTCTTGGATTGCTGTGTTCTTTTTCCTCCATGCATAACGCCCTTGTTATGCCCAAATAACTCAATTTTAGTTTCATCAGTCCACAGCACCTTATTTCAAAATGAAGCTGGCTTGTCCAAATGTGCTTGAGCAGACCTCAAGCAGCTCTGTTTGTGCTATGGGCAGAGAAAAGGCTTCCTCTGCATCACTCTCGCATACAGCATCTCCTTGTGTAAAGTGCGAATGGTTGAGCGATGCACAGTGACTCCATCTGCTGCAAGATGATGTTGTAGGTCTTTGGTGCTGGTCTGTGGGTTGACTCTGACTGTTCTCACCATTCATCGCTTCTGTCTATCCGAAATCTTTCTTGGTCTGCCACTTGAGCCTTAACTTGAACTGAGCCTGTGGTCTTCCATTTCCTCAATATGTTCCTAACTGTGTAAACAGACAGCTTAAATCTCTGGGACAGCTTTCTGTATCCTTCCCCTAAACCATGTTGGTTAACAATCTTTATCTTCAGGTCATTTGAGAGTTGTTTTGTGACCCCCATGTTGCTACTCTTCAGAGAAAATTAAAGGAGGAGGTAAACTTACAATTGACCCCCTTAAATACTCTTTCTCATTATAGGATTCACCTGTGTATGTAGGTCAGGGGTCACTGAGCTTACCAAGCCAATTTGAGTTCCAATAATTAGTTCTAAAAGTTTTGGAATCAATAAAATGACAACGGTGCCCAAATTTATGCACCTGCCTGATTTTGTTTGAACAATTATTGCACACTTTCTGTAAATCCAATAAACTTCATTTCACTTCTCAAATATCACTGTGTGTGTCTCCTATATGATATATTTAACTGACATTTTTTATCGTAACAACCAACGATTTATACAGGAAAATAATGACTATTAACAAGGTTGCCCAAACTTTTGCATCTCACTGTAACACAATAAGGCAAAAATGTCCTAGAAATTGCCAAAACAAGATATTATAGTCCAGAAAGGCCACATGTGTTTTGTTTATCATGTACTTAGTGCTGCCAGTCACAGAATGATATAAACTGCATATCATATATGTGATAGTGGAGCTGCCGAGGTAGTAGCCGGTCGACAGTACTGATGCTGCAACCAATAATCGGCCACATACTAGTAATAAGTAAAAATAAATCACTGCACTGACAGAGTTCCAATCTTTGGGACACTAATAAGCTATGCAGCAATTTTTTTATTTATTTTTTTTTAAGTCATGCTTCATACTGCTGGCACATCTTTTTTGACTCTGATCTGACCAGATGGTTTGCAGTTTTTATTAAGAAGATTCAAATATCTTATAAATAATAAATTATTTGTTATTACTTCACAGGGTCTGTAAGTGAAGATAGCTGACTCTTGGTAGGCCCTTTAAGGTTTGTTGTTCATTGGTGCTGCTCCATGTTGCCAATTCTTACGTATTCTGCGCACACTGCCTTCCCTTACACAGACCCTGTGTGTGGGTGCCGAGGCGTCAAGATCTCTTTGTGCTACTCCATAAGGGCCATGTGTACTTTTGATCCACACCAGGCCCACAGAGCCTGACCTATACACTTTGTGACTGACGTACAGTCAAATGGCTAATTCCCAGTGCAGACGTAATATAGCCATACACAAACACAAATACACATATATGAAGGGGAACCAAAAATTCCTAGAATTAAAAAAAATTATTTTACAAATTACAGCATTTCCATTTTAATTACCATCAAAAAGCTCAACTTAAGATGGAATAAACTTGTTTCCAGTAATGGAAGAAGCGATGAGACATTTCATACTTATCTTTTGTTATGGTATCTAATGCCTTCTGCAATTTTTTTCTTGGATTTCTTTCATGGTACTAAATTGTCTTCACTTCAGACCCAATTGTAGTTTCTGAAAGGGTTGGAGATCTAGTGAATTTGGCAAAGGTGGGGATGAAGAAGATACGCAAAGCAACAACCAAGGTGTTTTTGGTGAAAAACTGACTGTCAACGTGTGTGTGGAGGTGCATGGTCATGGTGCAAAATTCAGTTTGGCATGCGCCACTGCTCGTATTTTTTTTTCCAATTGCTTTCCCACAGATGCCTCAACAATTCAGTTAAATGCTGCTGATTAACTGTTCATAAAGAACAAACTCTTTAGTAATAAGTCCGCTAATATCAAAAAATGTGATCAATATTTTCTTGATGTTCGAAGACCTGACTGCTTTTTTGGCTTAGAGGAAAAAAAAATTCCTAAAGTCATGTGTACGACTGTAAAACACAAGTCAGAAATTTGCACTTAATCAAATAAACATGATGCCAGCTGGTGGAGTTATTAACAAGCCTGTAGGCATACAATAACTAGTTACATAGTTGATCACTACACTCTTTGCCTCGGTTACTGACAGATTCTATGAAGTTTTGGGTTTCCCCTCATACACTGTACAGTATATACAAGTATATGGTACAGTGGACTAGAGCTACATCTATGGATGATGTTGAAATCAGCTATAGACCAACTTAGATCTATGATTAGTTTAGATCTACAAATTAAACTTACAGAATTAAATAAAATAATATTTTAAGATATGAACTTCAAGTGCCTTTCTTTTGAAGACTGCAGTTACAGTATAAGTATTTAGTTTAATAAACCTGATATGACCACACTGTTCAACAGTGGCTAGTGCTACAGACTTAAAATTACAATATCTTTAGGTTTAGCTATAAGAAACACCAAAAACTGAACACTGGGTTTTTCATAAAAGCCTATGGTATCAGGGGACGAAGGGGTGGATTTTAGAAGATAGACTGTTACTCAGTCAAGTTTCAATGACTGACACAACAAGACTAAACTGATGCAGCATAACATAGCATGAGATAGACGCTCAATAGGTAATGCAAACAGGTTGGTAGTGAAGGTGCTTTGTGCCGTGGAGTCACAGATTTTGTTTTTTTTATTTATTTTTTTAAGAGCTGTTGTGCATAAGAGAAAGGATTTGCCCTATAATGTGTACATCAATGTTTGGCACAGGGTTCTCTCATTAGGTTCCACATGTTCAAAAAACATTCCCCTTCTGGTCTTCAGTTCTTCCACTGGATAACGAACATAACTGATGAGTCTGCCAAGCCTGACCTGAAGACCATAGTTACGTTGACTTTAGTGCCAGTGTGATGCAACAGAGTGAGGCTTATGACTGCCTGCTTTACTAAAGTTGATCAAAGCCTCCCAAGATACAGCAATATTCTTTTAGCTCCTTTGAGATGTAAACTTGCAGTCTTGCATTCCCCAGCACTGCCTTCCCTGTGGAGCATAAAAAGAAAGCAATGTGGCCTGCTGAGCTAAAGGAGGAAACTGATAGCCCAGGAGGCATCTATTTCTCTTCATTGTGGAGGTAGTAACCTTACAGCACCATTTATAAAACACACACACACACACACAATGAACCTAGTTGCATGCATATGCTAGCTGCTCACACCAAGCACACAGTCAAAAATGAAGAAACTCCTACATAACACTTGGTCATGTAAAACCTATTAAAAGAATGTAGAGTTGGGTTTGCATCCATTTCTTCTGATTGTCTGGTGAAATCAACTGTCACCAGTAGAAACAGGGCAGGTTATAATTAACGTTAGAAGGCATCACCTTTATTTTTCCAAGTAAAATTTTCTTGTGCTTAACATAATGTTTTTGAGTAAGAACACACTTGGTTATTTTTATTCCAAAGAAAACAAAAATCTACTGTTGATGAGAAGGCTTCTTGTGAATTGTATTCAAATACCATAGGCATCTTTTTGGCTACTTAAAGTAGCATTTGTGGTACAATTACTTGCAGAGTAACATAAATCTATTTTATCCATTTTTACACCCTATACCTTAAGAAATATTGGCCAGGGACTCAGGAGAAAAAAAAAAATGTACACTTAACCTCTGCCTCGTTGTTCCTTCTGTTGTCACACAGTTTCAGCTGGGACAACCAGGACTTTGAGCAAATTAGAATACCAAAAAGGCCTCACCTGGAGTACTGTGTCCAGTTTTAGTTTCCATACTATAAAAAAAAGAAAGCCACGGTACATAAAGTCCAGAGAAGAGTTATTAAGTTAACTCCAGGACTAAGATGCAGAAGTTATGAGGATTTGAACCTTTTCTGTTTAAGCAAACAAAGATTAAAATGTGAAATAACTGAAGTGTTTAGAATGATATGGTTTATTTCTAGATCCAGTTTTCCATCTTCTGTAACTGTTGATCTGAAAACCTTGAGCTCTTCCACTCATTTAGGCCTCTCTCTCTCTCCACAAGTGCAAATTTTCCATTTATCTAAAATTTGTTGGTGATCGGCAGGGGTCAAGCGTGGCATGCTCTCTTTATGTACTTTATGTTTCAAATGTTTCCTTCTGTTTGAAGAACATAGTACAAAAGAAAAGGGATCATGGACGAGAAACTGAAAAACGAAAAAGGGAGAGAGAAAGAAAAGCAGGGCCTTAGTTACAACAAGATCTGAATGTGCATGACTCCTGCATTATTGAGAAGGCTCCAGGAACCTTGTATATATTGTCACTGGTGGAACACAATGGTCATGAAGTAAGTGACACACAGCAGCATCTGGTAGTAACTAGGCTCATCAGTTTCCTTCTTGGCCTGATGAGGAGTAAGCTGCCTTAATGCTTTCTTAAGAGGATAGGGAAATGTCCGCAAAACAGTTATTTTTTTTATGGTTGGTTCACATTCACTCACATAAATGATCATACAAACACACCAAGAGGCAGTGATGTTCTGCGTGCCTTGGATTTTGATATGCCAACCATGGTAACTGTTGGAAGTTATACTAAGCTTTGACCAGGATAATTATTAATTTAAAAATGGTGTTTTTTTTTTTTTTTATTATTAATTTTATTACACTCCATACAAAGCAATCAAGTTTTTACAGAAAGAAAAATAGAGTTAAGAACAGATCGATCCCCACCCTTGAGAGAGAGAGCAAGCCAAACGGCATAAAAATTGTACAGCTTTTAAACATACCTAAATTAATAAATTCTCTATGCTTTATAAACTTATTTTAAAATATTACTGATTAGATCCTGCCATGTTTTGAAAAAATCTGTACGGATCCTCTAACTGAGTATTTGATTTTTTCCAATTTCAAATAATATAACACATCAGTTTCCCACTGACTTAAAAGAGGAGAGTTTGGATTCTTCCAGTTTATCAGAATAAGTCTGCGTGCCAAAAGTGTAGTGAATGCAATCACAATTAGTTTGTCTTTCTCCACTTTAAGCCCCTCGGGAAGAACCCCAAACACAGCTGTTAATGGGTTAGGAGGGATTGTGAATCCAAGACTATCTGAAAGGTAATTAAAACTTTTTGTCCAGAATAATGTTAATTTGGTGCAGGCCCAGAACATGTGACCTAGTGGTGTTTTTAAACAAAACAAAAAACGATCTCTGTCCACACTGGCATTTTCACATCATTTATGCAAATATCTATCTTCAGTCACACTGAAACAACAAAAAACACATATGGCATTGCTGTTCACCTACACTGGGCATGTGTGCATCTGCAGAAAAATCCTTAAAGGGATGGTAATGGTGATAGCCACAAGTTTTATCGCTGTAGCAACCGCAAAATCATCCCTGTTTATGCACAGATACAGCATTCAATGTGATTTAGATGCATTACACATAAACATAACAAGCAGTGGAAAGCAACTCCTCTATGTTCACCATGTTGGCATACAGCTTTCTTCCATGGAGGCTTAAGGTCAGGGAATGAGATGTTGTAATAAGCAGTATCCAACCAGGGAGGAATTAAATAATAAGCACAAACATATCAGAGTTTGGTTAGAGTCTGCGTTTTCAAAAGGTTACAGTTTCTCTGTGAATTTCCCCTAGAGATTAATAAAGTATATCTATCTATCTACCTACCTATCAATCCACACTGCAACACTGAGTTGCAGTTTTCAGATGTACGCAGCTCTAGACAGTGTTTTCATTAGTATCCATTTTTTAGAAGTTACAGATGCCAGGGTACCGAGGATGAAAGGCAAAAAAAATACAGACTAATATGTGTATTGTAAAAAGGAATGTGGATGTAGCCTAAAACTGACAGGCCATTTGGCCCAACAAAGCCCTATTCAATTAATTTCTTTTCGCTGATATTAAGTTATATTTTGAAGGTCCCTAAAGTTCTACTCCCTACCACACTCCCTGGTCACTCTTTCCCTTTGTCTTTGGTCCTATCTGTATATAAAATCTTTCACAAAAACTGAGGGCTGTGTGCAATTAATCTTATACCACTTTGTAGTTGTCTTCCTTGCTCATGCTAAACCAAATATGATGTGCTGTGTATGTGAAAATAAGGATACATATTCTGTAAGTAAAGTAACAACCTGTGTAAACTGCAGCATGCTATGTATTTAATCATTTAATTCCACCTGGGATGATCCAATGGGTTGGACAGAATTGGGTCCCGAGTCACTGGGGCTGTGCGGTCTCATTCATCCATGATGTAGGCCTAAGGCTGACTGACCCAGCTCCATTCCTGAGTGTGTGTACGAAGATCAAAGAGTTTAATAAAGCTCCTTTTGGAGTACCACTAAAGAGTTCAATATAATGTTCTCAAATTGGCAGCCACGGGTGGGATTCCAGTGAGCAATCTTTATATCACTTGAAGACTAGCTCATCAGCCATTACTTCGTAGCAACAACAAATTACATTTAATGAACCCAAACTTTCAAAAGAATGGTTCTCACAGCTATAAGCCCCCAAAACAAATGACTGATCTTTGAGGCTGTCAGCTAAGCTATTGCAGAAAAAGCTCTCTCAGACAGTCATTTAAGTAAATTAGTTAAGTGCAAATTGAACTGAAGATATACAGTAGTTTGTGCTACTGCAGGAGTCTTGGAGTAATAAGTCAGCTGCCTCCAGAAAAGCCTCACCACGTGATTTTAGCTCTATAAAAACAGGAATTTGAGTTCACAAAGCACTTACTAGATAATAGAAGTCAGCTATTAGAAGGTTCTATGGTCTAAGGAGACCAAAATTAGCCTTTTTGGCCATCACATTAAACAAAATGGGTGGTGTAAGTCACATTATAAATAATGTACCACGCCCGCTGTAAAGTATGGTGGTGGCAGCATCAGGTTGTAGGGATAACTCTCTGCAGCATGCCCTAGAAGGTTTTGTGAGGATAAAATTAATGCAGCAACACATAAGGAAACCCTGGGGAAAACCTGGTACAGTCTACAAGAAACTTGTGCTTTGGAAGATTTGTTTTCCAGCAATAACATGTCACCCACTATAAAACCATATCTACACAGGAATGGCTTAAGAACAACAACTGGAGTGGCAAGTCAAAGCTCAGATCTCAGTCCAATCAAGAATTTGGGGCCCAACTAGACAAAGGCTGTTCATTAATGATCACCATGCAACCTGACAGAGCTTGAGCAGTTTTGCAAGAGGAATGAGGAAAAATGAAAATGTCCAGATGTGCAGAGCTGATAAAGACCTGTGCATACAGACTCAAGACTGTCATGGCTACAAACGGTACATCTAACTAAATACTGTCATGAAGGGGCAAATACTTATGCAAACAATCATTTTGAATTTTAAATTTGTAATTAATTAATACTATTTTGCCAAGATATGTTTTCACTTTGACATTAAAGAGTACTTTTCTGTCAAAAATGCTAAATTAAATGCACTTTTATTAAATGTTGTATAACAAGAAAATATGAAAACATCCATGGAAATTAATACTTTCTAGGCACTGTATGAGTGATGCATAAATGACGTATTATTTAGTAATTTACACCTATTATAGCTGTCAATATCTGTAAATGGTTTAAGCCTATACTCTCTGAAGAGCGCTATACAAGAATAAACTGAACAAAATTTGTCCACAGAAAAGCCTCATATATGTCAGCACAACTAATAACAGAAAGTCTATACTACAGTAGGTATGGGGTCTAGTGGCGGCAGGCCTTTGTTCCAACCAATTTCGTAATTGCAAATTAACTCTTTCAGTTTATAGAACTTGTCATTTAATACTCTGCTCTTAATACTCATTGTTCCCCTGTATCACATATTCCTTACAATATTTAATTTTCTAGGAAAAAAAATTAAATTAGCAGATTGCCTTGCACCCCTTTTGGTTAAGTGATTAAGTACGCCCATCAATGACCTAAAACTATGAAGAAAACAATATAGAAGGTGTAAAGCTCTACATTTGGCATAAACCAAAATAGGACCATCATGTAGCATGTTGGACTACGGTGAATCAATTCTTGAGGAACCTGAAAGTTTATAGCTAATGGTGGCTGGTCCCTACCACCAGTCTCATCTGGTTTCCGTTCACATACTCCTCTCCTTCAAAAGTTTTGATGTGCAAAGTGTCTTGCGATAGGTTGCCACTGGTTGTTCAAACAATCAATATTGCTCTAGTATGACTATCGGTGGCAATTGCCAATGGTGGAAGCTATGACTTTCAGCAGTGTTTCTTTTAGGGGGACTCCAATCTGACAGTCGTCAATGCCTGGGTCTCAAAGACACTAAGAAGGACAAGATATCCAGCTGCGAGAAAAAAAAATAAAATGAAACCTTGCAATAATCCTTTAAACTTAATTAAAAAACAGATTGGCACTGCTTCTATGAATTGAACATATCAAGTACAATATCAATGTTTTGTGTATACAAAACAATAAAATTTCCACATGCATCTATCATCGACTAATAGCATAGAAAATAAATATAACATCAGTCATTAAGTACAGTCACTGGTGATATCCTTTTCTAATTCACTTTCTGTTTCTTCCACAGATGTCTCGGACAGCATATTACCTTCTGAACTTGCAGTAACAGTAAACAGTTCACTGCCTGAACTGAACTCATCTCACCCTGCTGACTACTGTACTCTTATATTGCTGCTGATTCTTGTCAGACCACCAAGATACCAAGAAATACCAACAACCCTCAACGTATGAAAAAGATTCTTTTCGAATCGAGCCTAAGAAGTCAGAGAATGACAAATGGTTTGTCATATCCTTTATGTAGAAATTCTCTCAAAACAAAAATGTCTTAATTTAGAATCAACACAAAAGTAGTCCAATGGATTTGCTGCTTTACATCTGAAGAAGTGTACAGACATATTTATCTGGCAGCTGGGTGACATTAGCACACAGTGTTCCTGTACAGTTTAAAGATTATTTTGGCCCTCTCATTGCACCATTTAAATTTAATTAATTACCATATGCTTTATCCAAAGTGACTTTCAAATGAGGCCAACATTATCAAGTAAACATCGGTTTGGGGACTAGTTGGGAAAAAGTGTTAGACGTGACAAGCCTTGACCAGGATTTGTGCTACATACCCAGGTTGCAATATCATGCAGAGATTCTAGCCAATACCATGTGATCCTCTGGAGTGAGTGACAGTTAAGAGCTGCAAATCATTGGTCTAGTATTAATAAGAGAAACCATGGGACAGGATGATAGGCATTAGTGAGGAAGCGTATGGGGAGAAGTGCAGAAGACCAAGCATCAATTCTTGGGATACCCCTGTGCTTGTCTGGTGCACCATTGACATCTCTTCCTCTCCTCATGAAGACACACAATAGGCTCCACAAAAGATATGACTCCATCCACCTGAGGGCAGTCCTAGTGATGCCAAGGTCTGACAAGCTGTCAAGGAGGATCTGGTGGTTGACCGACTAAAAGGCAGAGGAGACATCAAGCAGGATAAGGATATCCAAATACCTAGTAATTAATATATTAGTATACATCCATCCATCTTTCAATGCAGTGTGCCTATCCCTGAAACACTATGTGCATGGTGGGAACCTATCCTGGACCCTTGGGTGTACTTACACACCAGACAAACTTTTATGTGTTAATTAACCCAACCAGCATGTCTTTGGGATGTGGGAATGGGGTGAAAGAAAGAAAAGAAAAAAAAAAAAAGGACTTGTAGGAAAACAAAAGCAGGGAGAATGTGCAAACTCCTCAGACTGTCCCTCGGCTGGTGGTTTGATGTTTACAGAGAAGACCAATCAACCGCTCCCTTAGCTTAAAGGTCACATTCTAATCCAACACACTACGCAAACTTAACGTTTAGTCTTAATCAGAGAAATCTGCACAGAGATCTAATTAAGGTGTTTAAAATTCTCAAAGTCATTGATAAAATAGGTACACCAGAATTGGTACACAGAGAGCAAAATCACAACCAAAAAATTCAGTCAATGTTAATTATTTTGCCATGTTGTTTCGGCTACATTCCATGACAATGATTTAATAGAAAGGACATGGGGTGCGATGGGGACCAATAAAAAAATTTTGCATCACTCAAAAATGGCCAAGTCTTGTTTCACAAAATTTTGTACTTGCCTGATTTGTCATGCAGTTTAACATTTTGGCTTTATGCAGTTTCAAGAATTTCATTGGAGAGTGGGGTAATTAATGTGAGGACAAACACCACAAAAACCACACATTACTCCAAAACAGCGTGGAGAGTGAATTCCCATGACATTTTTCATCTATATTACAGATAATCCAACTTAACATGCAGAATTTATGGAGTTTCATCATGAAGACAAGTTCAATAGAGAAGAAAAGAATAAGAATACTAATAATGGTAGTTTTTCCAGCTTACATGCTATATCAATGATTTAATTATTCAAAGAGCCATCCACCTTACTAATGTGAGATTAAACATGTATTTGTGAAAACATAGTAAACCAAGAAATACAAAGTAGCTGCATTTATGGTTCTAATGCAGTAAAGACTTTTTAAAAACATAAAAAGATTTGCTTTCTTACCTTGAGCCATTACACAAATACTAGCCAATCCGCGGCGTACCATACGGCGCATACTCAGCCCGGTTTTTTAATGATTTTTAAGCACAGGGAGAAAATTAACATTTGAAAAAATCGGTAATGTAAGCAAGAAAAGCAACATTGTAACAATGCACGGAACGAACCAACACACAATCGTCCATGCGGCGCTAATGCGCAAAGGGTGGAATGGGAGGGGAGGAGAGAAGGATGTCCACTCTGCTCCCTCAGTCATGCTAGCTGATTTCTTGTTCAGTATACAATGCCTGCTCATGTGCCCAGCTCCAACTCGTCACTCGAGTCGTTGTCGTCTTTGCACAGTCCAGATGTACCTGTGACTCACGTAGACTTTTCATTGCTCTGTGCGGTTTTGGCTGCCTTTCTATATATAATCCACCAAGACACCCGACCACGGTGGGTGGGGGGTGTATACAAAGTGCAGGAGCATCTAAAACGATGCATGTTTGTCGCAGAAGCGAATTGCTGTATGTAGCGTGTAAAACAGCTTGCTATGGTGCACAAGGTTGTGTGTCATAACCGAAAACTCGTTTTTTTAAACTGTTCACTTCATTGTGTTTTAACCTCAGTTGTAAAGGAATGTTTTAAGGATCCCATGGGATACCCCTCGCAAACCGTTTTACACGCTGCATATGGCGATTCACCTCCGCGAGAAACATGCCTCTATGAACAGTCAACGTGGGTCGGAGCTGCATGTGACCTCTACAACAGACGAATATAAATGACGCCGGTTTTTCTGTGTCGTCGTGGCTCTGTGAGTTGTCATCGTATCCAATGGTCTTGGAGTTGGTGGGCTTGGCTCCTTCCTGCGTGCACCATAGGTATCTCACTTGTCGGCGGTTTAGTGAATCCACGCCCCTTCCGGCGTGCTTTCCATGGTTGTCTTGCCTTAGTGAATTATATATACACTCACCTAAAGGATTATTAGGAACACCTGTTCAATTTCTCATTAATGCAATTATCTAATCAACCAATCACATGGCAGTTGCTTCAATGCATTTAGGGGTGTGGTCCTGGTCAAGACAATCTCCTGAACTCCAAACTGAATGTAGGAATGGGAAAGAAAGGTGATTTAAGCAATTTTGAGCGTGGCATGGTTGTTGGTGCCAGGCGGGCCGGTCTGAGTATTTCACAATCTGCTCAGTTACTGGGATTTTCACGCACAACCATTTCTAGGGTTTACAAAGAATGGTGTGAAAGAGAAAAACATCCAGTTTGCGGCAGTCCTGTGGGCGAAAATGCCTTGTTGATGCTAGAGGTCAGAGGAGAATGGGCCGACTGATTCAAGCTGATAGAAGAGCAACTTTGACTGAAATTACCACTCGTTACAACCGAGGTACTCAGCAAAGCATTTGTGACCTGGTCTGATGAGTCTCGATTTCTGTTGAGACATTCAAATGGTAGAGTCAGAATTTGGCGTAAACAGAATGAGAACATGGATCCATCATGCCTTGTTACCACTGTGCAGGCTGGCGGTGGTGGTGTAATGGTGTGGGGGATGTTTTCTTGGCACACTTTAGGCCCCTTAGTGCCAATTGGACATCGTTTAAATGCCACGGGCTACCTGAGCATTGTTTCTGACCATGTCCATCCCTTCATGACCACCATGTACCCATCCTCTGATGGCTACTTCCAGCAGGATAATGCACCATGTCACAAAGCTCGAATCATTTCAAATTGGTTTCTTGAGCATGACAATGAGTTCACTGTACTAAACTGGCCCCCACAGTCACCAGATCTCAACCCAATAGAGCATCTTTGGGATGTAGTGGAACGGGAGCTTCGTGCCCTGGATGTGCATCCCACAAATCTCCATCAACTGCAAGATGCTATCCTATCAATATGGGCCAACATTTCTAAAGAATGCTTTCAGCACCTTGTTGAATCAATGCCACGTAGAATTAAGGCAGTTCTGAAGGCGAAAGGGGTCAAACACCGTATTAGTATGGTGTTCCTAATAATCCTTTAGGTGAGTGTGTGTGTGTGTGTATATATATATATATATATATATATATATACTGTACTTGGGCAATGCCAGGCAGTTGAGTTAGTAACCCTTTAGGTGGGTTAGGCAGGGTTAGATATTGTAATAATGGAGGATAATCCTCCTTCTCTTCATCATTCCTGATCAAGACATACAGTAAACACCCACTATAATCAGCCATACTCATCTAGATAACCACATTTAACAGTAAATACCATGGTCACTCAAAGCAAGAGACATTTCGTCATGGCAATTTCTTCTTCCTTGCAGTAGTCACTCTAAATGTTAGACACATGACTTCTATCTCTCCTGGAGCTCCAACCTTTGACTCAAGACCTTTAAAGGATCTGCTGATGTAACATGATATCTCAGCCTATAAAATTCCACTTACATACAGTACTGAAGTTGGAGGGGATGGACATTCCAAGATGCTTTCTTGTGTTGCATGTACAAATTTGACTTTTCAATTGCACTATTTGGGATGTTCAGCTAACAGGTACTTGGTAGGGCTCTTAATTGTTTAACTGATTCCTGTTATTAAATCTGTTCCAATGAAGTTTGGTGGGGGAGTTGGGTTTGCCCACTATCACTGGATGATGTTGCCTGGTGACCACAAAATAGTTTAAATATTGTCATTTGTAATAGTTATATCACCACTGTTTCAAAACAAAACTATTAAATGTACTTTCATTAAGTGAGTGAGTGTGTGTGTCTTTCAGTCATATAATGTTGAGATATCTGTTATCGAAAGTCGTACCCTCTAATTTTTGTTACTTGTTATATTTATTGTCACATTTTATAGGGCTGTTCCCTGCCTTATGCCCCAATCCACTCTAAACTGAATTAAGCAAGTTTGAGACTAAATGTACAGTAACTGCATTCCATCAAGACAGTCCCAAGCAACTACAGTAAGTTTTAATTCAGGCATGTGACGGGGATCAAGTCCAGGGCATCTGCAGAATTTTTCCTGCCTATGTGTTTCAGTCATGTACAAAGCTTTGTCATTAGTTTTTTTTTTTTTTTTTTAATTATTTTAGATAATATACCTTTCTAACATGAGCACTGCCCCCTAAGGCGATTTAAAACTGCAGACACATTGTCCAACTATTTACATCAATTTGAGTCACATGCAGGTGAAGTGATTTCCTCACAATCACACTAGGCCTGAAGCTGGAACTGGACTGGCAGCCTTGTGGTTTGGTGTCCAGCTTCTTATTCACCCCCCTCCACATAATCATATTTCACCTCGGTGTCACAAAGACATTCTCCTCAGCTGTCCTTTTAAGGCTCGACATTTCACACAAATAACAGAAGTCGAAGTCTTTCCTTGGCATTAACACAAATCCAGATCATTGCTCCTTATGTTATCTTCATGAGAACCAATTTGTTAGTCCTTTTAAAGCCAAAAACTCAGAGAGCACTTAAACTCTTTTCGTGTGAATATCTGGCTATAGATATGATCCCAAAATCAAAGTAATCTTATTAAGAATTGGTCAACTTTTTGTACTGCAGTTTTCAGACATGGCATAACTAAACATTCATTAAATCATTTAGTCTATCCAGCTTTATATAGTATAAAAACTAACACAGTATCTTTTACCTGTCACAAAGTGCTACATACAGTGCCTACAAAAAGTATTCACAGTTTATCATTTTACATTAATTTTGTGTTTTGAAATTGTAATTCATTTAGACCACTTGGCATAGATCTGTTTTCACTCTGTTATTAAAGAATTTTTTTTTGGTTGAGCTTCAGAAAAGCCAAATTAAATCTAAAAATTTCTAAGGGTTTGAATAGTAGTTATAGGCACTACAAATATTTCAGCATTCGACAATAAATAGGAATTGAGGCGATTGTCTCACTCCAGCATTGCCAGAATGGAGGAATTACTGCCCGAGTAGTCTTGAGGGGTTGGAGGTCAATCTCTAATGAGAATGCATGTCTGGGGACAACTCGTTAAAATGTTTGCAATGAATAGCGGCAAAATATAGTGCTGTCGAGGCTATAACCCTCAGAACTTTTTCCTGAAACACCCACCCTCAATTTTACGAGTTCTTGCCTCCTTAAACTGCTTGGGTTCAGGGAGAGAGCAAAAGAATGTGAACAAAACACCCGACACTGACAGAAAATAAAAAGCTAAAATTGCAGTTATCATTTCAAGAGTTTGTAGCACAAGGTAACTCTTACGACTTGGCACCTCACGTTTGAGAAGCGCTTCTGTCTGGCATGATATATGTGATAACAGTGAACAGAGTCTAGATAAGCATTGTAGTCTATGGATATACTATGTGTTAAAATGCTGTGGCTCTTTTGGCCGGGCATGTTTGCAATTCCATATAGACAGTAAAGCTAACTTCCTTTAGATGCTCCTTTAGAGGTGCAGTCAGATGGTGGACACTGTGTAGCGTCATACTGCTTCTACTGCTGGTGTTAGGCAGATTTGTTGATTTGGGTGTATTGAGTACCAAAATCTGCATCTCCTGTGGGGCTCATGAATACCAGCACTCAATGGCAGGCCTTTTCACCTCATTTTGACGAGGTATAACACATTGTTTACGTCAAATGAATATTTTGCAAATTGTATTGTCACAAACATAACTGCCAGTTCATTCAGCCTTACATTGATTTTGACACTAACATCATAACTGAACAACAGAGTGCACACTCGGCACCAGTGACAAGGTATCTTTCACTTTAACCACTAGTGCATTGATGGCTTTTAATGCTTATGTATAATTGGAGTGTACAGAAAGGCCTTCCCATTGCAAAAGGCTAGGTGTATTTCTAATACATGCTGTGTGTTCTCTGTATACGCAGCACACATATATATATATATGTTTAATATGGTTTTTAAGGAGATTTTAACTGTAAACAGTATCTTGCAATCAGAAGCTTGATCACTGTCAGACCAAGTTAATGACAGAACCACTGCTCTTTGCAGTTCAAAATAACGGCTCTATATTTGAAGACCACCTTCATGAGATATCAAATTTGTTAAGAGATGGGACACTCAGGGAGCCATCTAATTGTTCCCACTCAGTCTTAAGCAATATTCATTCATGTAATACTCGTATATATTTTATATGTCTGGCTCAGCCAGACTACTGCATGACAGTCATTAGTTTAAAAAGATCATTTATATTCATGAGTATTTTCAAGTGGACACCCTAGGAGTGAGCACCTTGTACTCCTCAAACCACTTCAACACACAAAGCAGGAAGACCAATGCTGGAAAAGGAAAAAAAAAAAAGAGAGGTCAGACCATAATCATTAAGTTTTATTCTGGCTGACTTGATGGTGAAGATTGACACAGAGTAGGCAAAAACCTTGAAAAGACAGGAGACAAAGTAAAGCCTGCAACTGACCCTATTCAATGTCAAAGGTGTGGACACAGTTTGTATTTTACAAGGATGGACTTCAAGGGTACAGCAGTGGAGGATTTGGAGATTGCACAGCTGCTTTTCAGTTTTCTTCTTCCCAATAAAATCCAGCTGCAGACCTCCAGAGCTCCATTCCATTAAATGCTAGTGATGTTATGCAATATGTCTAGTCATCCGTGCCTTTGTCAACACATCCATTTTAAGGCAAACCTCAAACTTCATTCTCATTATACATCCTTAAACTATGGTTAAGATTAGGGTTGTAGAAGGGTGTTTCCTGCAGAGGCATTAGCTCTCTTGGAAATGTGTTCTTTTAATATTGTGGTTTATTAAATAATTAAACAATATCATAATATACCAGAAAAGGCGATATCCCTCCCATAGCGATTACGGCGGTACAAGAATCACATGAGACAAAATATCTTTTAGCTTACATTTACTGACGCTTTACGCGTTACAGACGGGGAGGCATATGGACAGACTTTTATCCAGGTGGGAATCTGGATCAACACAGTCAGCCATTTTCTCCGTCCCTACGCTGGGAGGTTTTCCCAACACCTTTGTGTCGACACAGCCTCGAAGGGTCTGGCCACTGTCCAGACCTTTTATAATGTCTTGCTTCATTTGCTGGTCTTCTCTGTCTCCAAACAAGGGCTGAATTCCTCTCCCACAAAATACAGAAATATCATAGTGCTTACATGCCGATTCTCATTCTCCCAGTAAGGAAAGAAGATTTGTGCTGATAGAGGACAGAAATACCCTAACCTGTGTTTAAGCGGACTATACAAGCCTCCAGTTGTCTTTGGCTATCTAATCCAATGCTTGGTCAGCAATTCTAACTGCTGAGCCCCTGTGTGCCACAGTTAACATGCACATGTGAATAAAACTCATAACAGTATTGTCCAGATACAGTGACATAAAGAAACATGTAGTATAACAAAGGGTTACCTTACTCATGAGTGATCACAGCTATTGAGTAGCCATACCTTGTAGTGGGTGTGTCACATATTAAGATGGTCTCTCTGGTAGCAACACTGTTGTGTAGTACTGCAAAACTTGGCTGGACCTTTCATATCATTTTTGCTGTGTAAATCATATGGCATAAACATGCAATTTGACTGGCTGTTCAGCAGAACTCCTGAATCACAGGGCTCTGGTGGTCCGCAGCTAGATCATTCCAAATCCACCTATGGTCAGGACTTTTTGAACAAATCTTTTTAGTGAATCATATGAACCAATTTGTGAGCACAAACAAATCGATTCCCTGAGTGATATCATCAGTTTCTTTTGTTTCACTGATAGATGATTAAAGCACGTGCTCAATAACCACCTGAATCAGGAGTCTTGGCTCATTTGATTCAAGATGGAGTCATTACCCAAGAAACAGTAATGAATCTCGTTCATTTGTTTAGAAAACGAGTCAATGCCTGAGACCCAGTCCAATGAATCTTGTTTATCTGATTCGCAAACAAATCATTAAGGACATGCACAATTCTCACTCACTTGTGATTCTGTAACTAAACGTTTTATTTTTATTGTGCGTCTTAAATGTGTTATTATGCTTTGTACATGGTAAGAGGACAAAAACATGTGAATTATCATGTTAAATTTGTAACTAAATAATTATGTTCTCTCAAACTAGTAGTTAAAAAAAAAAAAAAAATCATATTAGTAAAGTTAATCAAAATGTCTATCACCACTCTACCTTAAGATCGTTCCTTTCTTTTTTTTTTGTTTTTTAATATTAGGCCTTGTGTCGCTGTTATAGCTCACCTGCACTCACAGTAGCAGTTAAAAGGTGCCATTCAACATTCTTTATTTGTCTTTATTGGTGACACCCAAACTTGGGCCACCAAATAAACATTTGTTGCATATCATCTAGTCTAAGATAAAATGTCTGTCTTGCAGTATTCAAAGCTTTTGCTTTTTGCCTCTCTTCCCTTGTTGGCATTGTCTCACCTAACAAGTAAATCGATTCAGTATTTATATATATTGACTAGCTGACAAGAAATGAAATGGAGCTTGTCCACTTGGTGAAATTCCAGGAAAAACCATCAAAATACAGCATAGAAATCACTGCCCATGAGTTGGAGACTGTTTGCCAGTTCAAGTACCTGGTTTCTATCATCAACGAAAAGGCTTCAAAAACTGATGTCATATCAAGGGCTGCACAGACAGCAGAAGACCTGGCCAAACTGAAGCTGATCTGGAGAGACAAAAGCATCAGTCTTAAGGCCAAATTGACATTACTACATGCCCTGACCCTTTCAATATTTTTGCAAGCATGTGAATCCTAGACCTCAACAGCAGAACTAGAGCAACAAAATTAAAATGGCAGAGACTGGAAGTTACAGAACTGTTCAAGGAATTTCATACTTTCACTGTGTCAACAGATCTGACGAGATCTGTTGCATTATCCAACAACAATCAGGCAACTATGAAAGCTTCCTCATGATAGTAAAGAGGATGAAACTACAGTGGCATGGTCATACCACAAGCTCTGAGAGTATTTCCAAGACAATCTTGCAAGATGTGGACCAGGGAAGAAGGAAAAGAGGCACACAAACAAAGCTGAAGTGGTACCCAGATGATGTATGTTGAAACCCAAATACTAGCACATAGACAGCAAGTGTGGAGACAACTGGCAGCATGTTCAACTGCATAGTGCCGCCACAAACGCATCCAGTCAAGAGACCAGAGAGATGTTATGTATGTAAACAAAGCTTTATCAATTTCCTGATATTGTGGTGTTGTTTTAGATGTGTGCATGTACTCGGTGAAATATTTAACCAAATTGAATGAACATGAGAGCATAAGGATGTAGTCTTTAAATGCCTAGCATAACTTTCTATGTGATCTTGCACCAGGTGTGTACCCTGCTTAGACTACAGCTAGAATGTAGGGCATGACAATAGCAGTAAACGGTCATAAAGTAAGGGATGAAGTAGATAACATTAAAATGTCTCATTATTTGAAGTGCGACACTGCTTTTAGGATTGTGCTTCTTGACCATAAAAGGCCTTTCTTCTCTTCTTGCTAAATCGACACTTATTAAAATTTAATCTCTCAAGAGTTTTGCTTTGAACTTGCTGCCATGTTTGGCAAACCCAGAGCTGTTTCAGTTCCGACACCGTGGGAATTTGTGTAGGGGTTGCATTGTTTGTATTAGGGATGCAACTACACCACAGACTCAATATAGTGCATTATTTGTTGGTCCAAGACATTTGGTCATATTATAAGAGATGGTGGACTGGTGGCTAAAGAACTGGACCTTAGCTTCAAGGTTGCTGGTTGAAAACCTACCTCCATCTCAGTGTGCAACTCTGAGCAATACATGTAACTTGAATGAAGCCCAAGCTTAAAAAGAACTATGGGAAAAAATAGCACTGTATCCTGAGCCTGCAAGTCACCAATTATATAGTAATCATAATCGTCATTCCAATAATAATATTAGAATGTGCCAACCTTCCATGATCTGTTCCTATGGTGTTGCTCTCCTGGGCCTACTATATACTTCCCAACAGGAATGAAAGCCTTCCGACAATCATAATTACCCTGAATATACAGAAGAGATCACATGAGAGGCCTGCACAATCTACCACTGTAAAACATGGCTCCAGTCAGACACACACAGTTCATATAAGTGACTGTCAAACCTATCTTCAAGGCATTCATGGTTTGGTGTATTAGCAGTGCCGGCAACCAGAGGTTTCAAAGATCCAACCCTATCACTTTATAACAATTATAACCTTTGATTGAGGTGAAAATAATAGCCAAATCATATAAAACATTCTCAGATCTGCTTAATTCAATTCAAGATCACAGAGGGTATCGGGTGTAATACAGGAAACAACCCTTGATTGGGGGGCTGGTTGTGCCAATATCTGCATATACACTGGGTCTGTTTAGAATCATCATCATCAACAACATGTCTTTGGGATGTTGGGAGAAAATCAGGCCACTTGAAGGAAAATCTTCCAGACATGGAAGAATATACAAACTGTACACTGCCAACAACCAAGGTGTGGACTCAGAATAGCAGATCTACTGTATTTGGGAACACGGATAACCAGTGCACTACCATGCTCCTTTTTCAAAAAAATACACAAACTAAAATTGTACTCTGCTTGTTTGTCTGTTTGTTTCCTAATCATGCAAAAATTGATGAACTGATTCTCATGATATTTGCATGTTCTGAGGCTGATGGGAGGACACCTTCAGCTTGAACAAAGTTTTCGTGTGGCCAAAGGTCAATCTCATCACAAGCCAAAATACGTACAGCGCTTTCTTCTCATTTTATTTGGAAAAGAATTTCATTGTCGTGATGTATTACAGCAATTGTCTTTTTGTCTAATCAAGGTAAATAACCAGGGAATGCCTGGTACTTCAACTAGTAATCTATATTGTCTTATTTTGGGTCCAGAGATGCAAAGAAAAGTTCTTGTAGACACACTTTATTCCTGAACTTGAAAGAAAACTACAAGAGTCTTTTAACCGCAAACGCAACAAACTTCACTGGAATTAAAAGAATGCACTGGTGTCTCCATCAGCTTTATCGAGCTCTATGAACAGACTAAAGAATAGAAAACTCAGCCGGGACAGTGATCCCAAGATACGCTATGTTGTAAAGCTTTATAGGTTACTATTAGTGTGCGTTGATCCTGTGAGTTTCGATGTGTTTGAACAAACGCTAGAAAATACAAACATCACCTGACCCTGTGTGTGTCTTTTGAAATATTCAGTTTCATTTGACATCATTTATCCTTTTTGAATACCAAGAACCCCATTTCAACAGACATACCACATCTAATCTGTTTGTTTATTTGTCTGGTTGGTTGTTTAGCAAGAATGGCTAAACCAATTTTTATGATATTCTCTAGCATTCGGTTGGCTTACAGTGTAGGCTTTGAGGAGTTATAAAACTTTTATCAAGTAAGAAGTTAGGTGGTGTGGGACCAAAACATTCAATCTTAATGTAATTTTGCAAGCATAATAGAGTTGAACCAACTTAAAATTCATACAACATGGTGTTGCAAAAAAATTTCATCAGTAAGGAAAGTGCTTACAGTTGAAATTAATCCCTCCAAAAAGGAAGAGTCAAAATTCATGAAATCGTGTGCATATACTATTGTTGATATAAGCACCAAAACAGTTTAGTCGGCATATTGTTTAAGTCCAACCCTACTTACAATGAAGGCTACACACCATGTCAGTGCTTTAATGGAAGCAACAATGAAGGGGTGGGCACATTATGCTGTGATGGGTAACCAACATCACACATCAGTTTAAAAAAATAAAAGGTCATGTCTATTATCAGAAAATTATGCAATTCCATTTTTTTCATAGGCATGATTGAGTTTCAAGGATTTCATTGGGGAGCTGCAATAGTAGCATCAACTTCACAAAACACGTATTGCTCTACAATGAGTGGATGTCCATGAAATTCTGCAAGTGTACATTACAGTTTACCCAACTTAACACAGAGCTTATGGAGTTTTAAAACTTTTGCCATGAATAGGAGGTCAATAAAGGGAACAACACAAAAAAATCGTAGTTCTGCCAACTTGCAGGTCATATCAATAATTGAATTACTTAACAAGCCATCCAGTTTATTAATGTGGGATTAAACATCTATTCTTAAATTCACAGTAAACCAGGAGATATAAAGAAGCGGCATTCATGGTTTCAACCCAACAAGGAGTAACTGCGATTGTGGAATCCAATCAAACACAAAAAGAAAAAAATTGACTCAAGAAAGCAGACAAATTTGATAGAAGGGTAATGTAGATGACAGATGAGGCACTTGCATTACAGCCACCAAAGACAAAATACTTAATACAGTACTAGAAAAAAAAATAATAATAAAATAAAAAATATTCATATTTGCTTTCCTAGCTCACCCAACTACACACATACAGCCGGGTAATGCCAGGTACTTTAGCTAGTAACAATATAAATGAGTCCACTGTATCAAGTTAACACCATTTGAGCAAATAAACTAAACATTAATGGTGTCTGCAGCTCATGCCACCACCTTGCATTTGTTTCAGTCCTTCATTTGCATCAAAATTTATTTTAATGATTTTCTTTGCCTTTCAAATAAATCCAGAATACACCGTCACTCCATGCTGCCATATCACATTGCAAAATATTTCACATCTTCATTCTGTACTTTCACATCACTTCTAGACAGGGTCTATTTGTACTTTGGTTAGACTGCCTGATTAAAGCAAACAGTGGGCTTTCCCTTTTCTAATACAGAGCTCCATGCATTTTTCCTCCACTCTTCACATTCGTGGAGGTGGCCAGTGTGTGACAAATGCTCTTAAAAGCTAATTTATAGCTCTTGAGGATTTAGTTCAACTCTGTTTATTTTTTGGTACAGTGCTGTTTACGGAGTGCAAGCGCTCAGCGCTTAGACAAGTTCTCAGCTAAAATGCAAGCATATACACTTCATGCACAAATCCTGTATTTAGTATTTTTTAAAGACACAGATTTATTTAAACATACAGGAACACAAAGAAGTTTGAGACTGGTTTACATAAATGGAAACCATCAATATCTGTCCATTAATTGAATGTTGAACTATGGCCAGTAGAGGAGGTGAAATTTTAAACAATCTTTCATAATGACAAGTCCAGCTGTTGATTGCATTATAAGCAATTTCAAGATGTTTGGCTGATGCATTTAACCACCCAGAAACTTATATAATCAGGATGCCTTACATCTGTTTACATATTTTTTTATTTTAATTTTTATAAACAATTTGTGGCTAGGGAGATGATGTGACTTGCTTAGGGTGAAACAGACAGTCAGTGGAGGGGAGTAAAATGGTAACCTTCGAGGTTTAATGTGCTGGGCCTCAGCCAGTATGGCGAGCAACCTAGTTAAGGCAGAAACCTAGTTTCTTAAAAAACCTGCATTTGCACAGACAAGTACTCTTCTGGGGTTTTTCTTTAGCAAAATGCTCTGACGTCATTAAACTGCAGAAAAAAAGATTTAACTGTCATCGTCTGCTGTAAATCCAAAATCAAGCATGGATCACAAAATAATTCTCGTGTTTCATTAATATATTTAGTCGTTAAGTAAATAACATCTGTATCCTTGTTAAATCCTCGACCTGAGCCACCAATAATTCGTGGTTATTAATACTGGCCACTGTGTTACCTGATTACACTAGTTAAACATATCTATAGCAAACAGCTGGATGAAAAATAAGCTGGCACTTTATTAATAGGGTACCGCTACTGGATTGTGCTTTTTCTGCTTTGCACAGCGATTGAGTCCTGCAAATGGAGAATCATACTGGTGTGTGTGCTTCTTGCCTTACACCAAGTGCTGCTGAGATAAAAACAACAACACAGGTACTTTTACTTCAACAAAACAAGAAATACATTAGGTTACTCTATACTTTAAAAAAGTCATCTGACTACATAATGCACATTACTTTTAACATGTTGCCCCCAACACTGCTTTCAAAATTGTGCTGCAGAACTTAGCTTGCCACTGTATGTTCAGATTAGCAACATAAATTAAGCAATTTCTGAAATATTGAGACAAAATATTTCAACTAAAAATATTATTCATCAGGTTAAATAACACATAGCAATGTACTGTTTTTACTTTGGGTGACTTTGTATATAATGCGTGAAGCACCTATTGTGATAAACCATGTCTGGTTGTCTGTATGCATGAAACACCTTGGCCTCACTGTGGACCAATTTTGTTGAAATGTGTCTCCTAGATGGCCTGGGAATGCCCTGGGATCACTTAATATTAGTTGGCATTTGTGGTTGGGGAAAAGGATGTACGGGTCTCACTGCTAAAACTGTTGCCCCTAAGGAAGAAAATGAATGAATGGGTGAATGAATGAATTGACCTTCATGTTGTTGAAACACCTCTGACATGCATGAGTATGAAGCATTTTCTCCTTGTGATGTTTTTGCTCGTGTTCTTTAACTTTTAATCTTTAGCTGTAGGTATCACTCAGTGAACTTTCCACTGTTGATATCACGAGAAGTACACTGTTAACCAATGATTAAGCTGCTAAAGGGCTGGACTTCTGACCAATGAATGAGGAGAGAGGTGAGACTTTAATTTAAATGCTAAGACTCCTTTCAATGTGTTCCATTTTAATTTATGAGAGCATTTCCCTAAAGTTGTGTTTTCAGTAAAACTACAGGTCTGAGCATGTGACTGGATAACTTGATATGTGGATTATGCGGCACAAGTTTTTTTTGGATATTTTATAAATTGTTTGCTGTTGTCTAGCATTGGTCACCATAGACACCAATTCTGCCAGAAGCTCTTATCTCCATATTACATGAACACATATGTATTCCTTTAAGAAATTGAATAAACCACCAAGGGTTCCAGAGAGATTTGCAGTGTAGGCTTATGGACAATGGAGCTCAACTGACCTATCAAAGAGTACCTCAGGTAAGGTGACTTAAGCTTTCTTTTCAATAAAATGAAATGCTCTATTTTTATACATTCTTGTTTATCATGGTGACATGTTGCATATTGGTCGGACAAGTAAGAGTTTTATTGTACTCTGCACAAGTGACAGCACTGTTACCACTACTACTAAAACAGCAGCAGGCCACATGATCCACAAGAGCCATTAACTAAGGCCGGTGAGAACTTTAAAGCGGCAAAGCCCCCAGCTTCACAAAACAGGTCTTCTGTATTTCAGAGATATGGCTATGACAACACAAACTGGAAAGAATTAGTTTTGTCCCAGATGTCTACCATTTCCTTTTCTGGGTCTTTTTTCTACTCACTGAGACTCTCCTGGGTACAATTTTCTTAGGAGCAACAGTGCACTTTTGGAAGAAGCCAGTGGTAGACAGTCATTATTGGTCCAACAATAACACTCACGTATGTACTGTATGTCAATAATACTCTTATAACAACGTCTGGTTCATTGTATCCAATTACACTATCAATTAGACTACGGCATTTGTTGCAGAAGACGGAGACAATGCAGGTGGAAAAACAACTTTCCTGTCTCAGTCTGATAGGCAACAAGCCTGCATTTTGCGATAACAAACAGAAAAATAAACACTTATTGAACGCTTTGTAGGTTCTCCCTATCTACTACTGAGTAGGATCCCCTTTTTGCCTGTAGAACAGCCTAAATTCTCATAAGCATTGATTTAAAAAAGGTATTAGAAACATTTCCTAGAGATTTTTTGTCCCTACTAAATATATAGCATCATGCAAACTCTACAAAGTTTTCAGCGACACACATTCAGGCTGAGAACCGTAAATTTCAACCCATCTGAAAGATGCTCTTATCAATTGAGATCTGGGAACTGTATAGGCAGGTCACTGAAGTCAGTGACATGTTCATGAAACTAGGTTGAGATGAGAGGTGCTTTATGACTAGGGGTGTTAAAGACTGTTGCTCTAAAGGAATGCACATATAGAATCAGTGCTTAGGCTAATAATCATTAATAAACAGGCCTAATGCGTGCCAAAAACATTCCCCATGCATCACACTACCACCACCAGCCTGTAACTGTTGACACAAGGTAGGATGGATCCCTGTTGCAGTGTTTATGCCAATTCCTGACCCTTCCATCTGCATGTTGCAGCAGATGTCAACGTGTAGTAAACAAGTTAAAGTTTATTCAATCTTAAATCATCCATGTTTGGTGATAAAGTGCTCACTGAAGTGTAATTTTCATGTTCTTGCATGACAGTACCACAGCCCAGAGTGATCTTCTGATGCTGAAGCACCTTCGTGTATGTAATTCAATGTCTGCCACTTTTGTGTATTCAGTACTTCTGCAAAGTACAGTTATGGCCTGTTAGCTTGAACAAGTTCAGCCATTCCACTCTGACCTCTAAGGCTTTTCGCTCACAGAATTGACATTCATTGGATGTTTTTGTTGCTCTCCTCATTCTATGTAAAATCTATAGACCATGAAAAGTGATAATCCAAGGAGGGCAACTGTTTATGGAATCAGCATGTCCAACACCAACAACTTGAATCACATCTTTTACTTTCAAATGTCTAAACAACCAAACTTCTTGACCATATCTGTGTAATCAGTTGTAGCTATGTTATTGGCTATTTGTGCAAACTATCAAGTGGGCTTACTAAAGTAGCTACTAAAAGCAGTTAGATTGTGTCATTATTGGCAGTGTTTTAATAAAAGTGAAGATACTACTGAGTCCATCAAACTCATATGGTTACCCATCTAGATACTTCTTAAAAAATGACTCGACTACACAAATTTAAGTATTTCAGTGTATCCCTTGTCGCACCAGTAAGACAGGACTTGGACAACATACAGGCTTGGTCAGATCTGTGGTAGATGAAAGTTAATGTAAGTAAATGTATGGAATTACATGTAGAAAGAAAAAAAATGTTAGATTTGAACACACAGTGCATGATTTGAAATTTGAAAGCACCTCTTATGAGAAGCACTTGGGAGTCATAGTGACATGCGTCCGATTAGGAATGCTAATAGAAAATATATAGCACAATGAGTGGAGTACAAGTCAAAGGAGGTCATGCTAAAGTTAAATAATGTACCAGTGAGGCTTCATCTGGTGAATTCTGCAGCGTTTTACGCTACATTTTACAAAAAAAGACGTAGAAAAGGCTAGAGCAACTTGGCTAATTCTAGGATTAAGAAGTATGAGCTATGAGGAGAGATGGAAGGAGTAGAACCTTTCCAATTTAAGCAAATGGAGAGAAGCCTCTTCAGCATTGTTTACCCCATGGAAATTGAGCCAAAAACAAATTTTTCATAAAGAAAAAAATGTATTTATGTTGACATTTTGGTATTTACATGGTTCTCTTACACGTAATTACATTAGAACTGCCACTACTGTACTAATGCATGTTTAGTATACGTATGTTGCGTGGCATGTTTTGAGACAGTCACAACAAACAGTCTGATGTTGCAATCTGGTCAGTAGATGCTTGTTTCTTTGCACAATTTTCTTATATATTTTTCTTTTGAATAAAGAAACCCTGTAGGTTATTGCAGGCTACCACAGTGCAAAACTTAGTGACTTCCACATATCCCCCTAACACAAACATTGACAGTTGTCACATTGTAAACAGTGCTTAGGGGGCTAATGTATCATTTGTCCTTGAACTTGATTACAATTATTTTGCCTTTTTGTCAGCTACTGTCACACCAAGGTGAAGCTTCATGCAACCAAATTAACTGTGCATATTACGGCGGTTCAGTCGTAAAGTGCCATATGCATCAGTTTCACTATCTGTGTCAACAGCTGGTAACTAATTAGTATCACTACTACTATTGCTTAATTCGAGCCATAGTTCTGTTTCAGTTCACATATGGCTTTTTGTTTCCCATTGTGGTTTTCATTGGAGGCTCTGCCTTACTCATGAATATTGATGAAATAACTTTGAGTTACCATAAAGTGGCAGAATTATGACATTTCTTCGACTACAATGCAGCTGAATATTGTCCTGAAAGTTATACGTGCTTAACACTATAAAGCGTATCATTATACATCATCCCTAGGTAAAACTCGGGTTTAACCATAATTGCATAGAATTCTGAGCCAAAGTTATGTCCCGGGGTTAACACCAAGGAAGTTAAAAGGTGATGTGAATTAGTACAGTGGATTGCAGCAATTACTTACAAATAAATTCTGCAACAAGAATACGAATGTTAAAAACCTTTTCTTCACACAGAGAACTATAGACACATGGAATAAACTAAGAAATGTGCTGTACAGTAGGACTTTAGGGAGGGTCAAACTCCCAATTTAATGATATTTTGAACAATCTTGGTTTAGAGAATTGCTTGATCTCATAACAATTGTTCTAATTTCTTTAAATCAGACTACAGTGAAGCATTCTGCAACTAAAGCAGATTGATCAAACACATTCTAATTAATAGTGTCTAGTTTGGTTTTGTCCATGACTTTTGCCTATGGTTAGTAACTGATGTGAATACACAAATGAAAAACCACATGAACACTAAACTGTACAGACTCTGTTGAAATTACTTCTTTAGTGATTGTTTACCCCACAGTTCACTAATTCAGTACAACAATAGTTAAAATAATACTATTTCACAAGAAATTGCTTGTAATGTGTAAATAAATGTATCACGGGCGATATTGAAGGCACAGTCTGAAGAGGTGGGTGCTCAGCACACCACCAAACTAGAAGTATTTAAGTAAACACACAACTCTAAAACATACAAAGAATGCCAAATTCTCAGGAGCAACAGGATAAATGAAACCAAAACCTGCAGCCTAATGCATATCCCAGGTGAAAAATTATGAGAACCAACAGCTTTCAACATACCAAGCTGAATCCTCAATACAGAATAATACCCCGGTCAGAAAAACAGAAGCCGATAAGCTGCTCCAGATTCTTTGTCAATGCTCACCCTGCATTAATAAATGAAAACTCTTATTTGTTTCTGGTTCCTTGGGTTACACCTATCTTATGGCCAGCACTGCTCACGTACAGTTGTGAAGTTGTCATTACTGTATTATACCATGCATCAGAATGGCCAGTATACATATTGTATCTCATGGCTCGTTATCACTAATACTCTCCAAGTCTATACACAACCTTGGGGTGGTGACTGATGGCCAGCTGTTCTTCACGTTACGATGGTGTATTGGTCTTGCAGATTCACTCTATACAATACCCAGAAGATCAGACCGACAGAGAAAACCGCCAGGCTGACAGAGAAAACAGCACAACTCTTGGTCCAGACTTTGGCCTTTTCATGTCTGGACTACTGCAACTCTCTTCTGGCAGAAGAACTGAGATACAGTATGTCACCAGGCTACTGCAGACGATTGAAAATGCAGTGGCACATCTGGTATTCAACCAGCCATCACTCCTGCTTTCAAATCATTACATTGGCTCCCTGAAGCAGCTTGTATTAGGTTCAGACTATTGATGCTTGCCCACAGAGTAGTCAACAGGTCAGCAGCAACGTATACAGATACACTTGTGAGGTCCTATGCTCCATCTCAGCCACTCAGGTCTGCTGAGGAAAGGCATCTCATGATGTCACCTCAGTGTGGCATGAAATCCCAATCCAGACCCCGTACAGGTGGAATGAGCTCCCCATCTCCATTCATCTGACTCTCACACTGTGTTTAAGAAGCATTTGAAGACTCTTGTTTGATGAATTTCTGTGTAATGGATAGGTTTTTATAACTTAGGAAATGTAACTTGCTCATATTTTTTTTTCTAAGCTCTTCAATTGTGGTGACCAATTTTGTAACCTTGTTCTGTAACACTTATTCCCTAACTATTCCCAAAACTGATGGCTACTCAATTATGTTGACCTCTTTTGTAAATTGATTTGAATAAAAGCATCTGCTAAGCAAATAAATGTAAATGTCATTCTTCTTGTTTCTCTTTGAATATACCATAACAAAACATTCTCAAACTCGTCTGGTTCAAAAGACTGTGAGAGGACGGAGTCCATGTCTGCAACAAGGCCAGTCGCACACATTAATCCACATGGGGACACATTTTATTTTTTTTTTTGCTCTTTATTTCACCTTATACAATTTTTAATATTAGGAATTTTTTAGTTTTCACATACCCCTTGGGGTCAGAGCACAGGGTCAGCCATTGTATAGCGCCGCTGTTGCAATTGAAGGTTAAGGGCCTTGCTCAAGAGCCCAGCAGAGTAGGATCTCTTTTGACAGTGACGGGGATTTGAACCAGCAACCTTCGGCACACCAGCACAGATCCTTAGCCTCAGAGCTACCACTCCGCCCTAAATGTAAAATGCATATATTTGAAGCATGAAAGGAAACCAGAGTAACTGGGGAAAAAAAACTCCACAAAGATAGGCCTGAACATGGGATGTGAACCTAAGATACTGGATCTAAGATGCAGCAGCACCTCTGTGCTGCCCACCCTCTTTTGATCTTTAATTAAATGGGCTGGCAAGTCTAAATTCAACTTTATTTCTGACATCGATCAACTGAAACTGCAAGGTCAGTTCCCAAATACCCGAGTGTGCTAGTTTCCCATGCCTTCCTGGACAATCTGACAGTAGACTAACAAACTTCAGTATAGAAATTGAGAAAAAGAAAACAGGACTGAAAATTCAAACCTCACACTAGTCCTGTCCAATGAAACCCTGAACCAGTTACTTATGCGATTACCATTCTGAACCTTTCAGTTTAGGTTTATATTTATAGCTACTGTATGCATGGATTTAGGAGGATATTCATATATAAATTTTCCTCCAAGCACTCCATTTTTCTTTCCCTTCCCAAATAGACATAGATTTAAGTTAACTGTGCTGTGTGATGGACTGGAGTGCCACCCAGGCTTGATCGAGCTTCACATTTAGTGCTGCGGGGATAGGTGCTGGCATTCTGCATTAAGTGGGCAGGCAAACAGAAGGAATGACATTTCTGAAAGTGGGAAAGTATGACTTACTTGTGGATTATTTTAATACAATTAACATATTTCTTTTTCCTAAAACAAATTAAAAAAAAAAAAACAACAAAAACACACACACACAATTTACGATTATGACTTTTTAATGGTTATTTGCACACATCGACCTTCTATAATCCAGTTATTCCAAAGATGATTTCATCAATGCATGAAATATTTGTTTAATTCAAATATGAACAAAAAGAAAGCATATTCAAATTCACCAAGCTTTACAGTTTTTAATTTGTGTAGCAAAACAATTGGTTAAGGAGAAAGAAGCATGGAGAAACTCTAAATTCTGTAAAAGGGCACGGTACAAAAATGTTCAATAGTGATTTGTAGGAATAAGGAGAAAAAAAAAAACAAATAACTAATCATAGGTGTGCCCAAAGCACTGCCATTATTGGGAAACACAGCTGGTCTGAATAAGTTGCCTCACTTATGGTCTATCAGCCTTCTAATCTGCTAACCTTTCACAATGAAAACTGGCCTGACCTGCTGCCATACAAGATTCCACAATGTTCTTATTGGAATTGCATGTCCTTCATCATCTTACTGCTGTTAGACTGCAAGCAGAATGGCGGGACAGGAAAATACCACATCCCTTGGATGAATGTGTCATTGTCTCAGGTAAACCGGTTAGGTATCACAACTGCTGGTCCCAGGATTTGGTATGATACAGTACTGTTAATCAATCTGCATTGGTACTGAACATGCTATTCAAAACATTTTTAAAAAAAAGAGGAAACTGTTACATAAAATTTGGTCCACTGTTCTACAACTAGGACAGCATCCACACTGCTACTTCTAAGTGGTTTAATGATTGTACACTGTCCTAAGCTTTTCCAAGCAGGCTATGGAACGGGAGCCCTTTGGCAAATGGAGCACACCCTCTTGTTACCTGTACTATAAAAGGAAAGAGAAAAAGGACTGAAGAACAAAAGATCAGGAGATGGATAATCAAAAAGACTACGTCAGAGGCAGAATAGCTGGAAAGTCAGGAAAGCTCAATAACAAAGCTAAAATGTAAAACAAAAACATATGTTTCTAATAAACATCTTAAAAAAATGCTAAATTAGCACAAATCTCTCCAGAAGTCGAGAATTTTGAACAATTACTGCTTTTAAACACCACTGCAACAATGATGTCAGCTTGCACGACTTCCAGTAGCAATATGTGATTGTGTGCAAGCAGCAAGCTCAGAATAACGACAACTATAAAAAAACAACATGGACACACACACAAAAAAAAAACAAAAAACGAATAACCCAAAAAATGCACATCATAAAAATAATGTTAAATAAGTGAGAAAGTTCATAGTGCTAGGATTGGTCCAACTTAAAACATAGTGTATTTGTCACATTGAAGCGGGTTACTAAAAAAAAACAAAACAAAAAACAGTGCTGATGCAGGGACCACCAGCAGGGGTTAGCTGGGGCTGATGAAAGGATATCATCATCAGTACACCAAAGCGGAATCTCATCAACAACAAGCATCTACAGCGATTTCTTCTGTATTCATTTGGATAAAAATTTCATTATCCCTCGGTATTACAAGAGTGTATGCCTTTTTGTCTTATCATGGGTTGTGTTTAGCCAAGTTGAATTTCTAGACAGTTCCAGGCAACACTGGGTACTTCAGCTAGTATAATACACCAGTAACGGCGCACTGCATGATAACATGCAGTTAATACGCTTGACTTGAGCATTCATAATTCTCATCCTCTTTCTCTGAACGTTTAGCATTCGTTTGCTCAGAGGTTGATGTGCTTGCTGCTTCCTGAGCAGTTCTTCTTTTCTCCACCCTAGCGGCCCACTTCTCTTCTTTCGTCTGCATCTTATCGCGTTAAAACTGATTAAGTCAGTGTTTGTGTTGCAATTACTTGTGGCGCTTTTCCACTGCATAGTATGGCACGACACGGTTCAGTTCAGCTCACTTTTGGGGGGTTTTCCTCTGGGAACAGTACCTGGTACCTGGTCCTTTTTTTAGTACCACCTCAGCCGAGGTTCCAAGCGCGCTGAACCGTTACCAAAACGTGACGTGTAAACTCTGCTGGTCACTGATTGGCCGGAGAAAATCGGCATTACTGCGTCACTGAACTTGCGACACGAGACACAACAGACCCGCTAGATTTTTAGCACAGCCAGCGAAGATTCGGACGCACCTTTAACCAAAATGGCTGTTTCGTGGTCTATTGAGGAAGTACAGACGTTCCTCTCGTTGGTAGCCGAGGAGCGGATCCAGCGAGAGCTGGATGGGGCGACGCGGAATGAAAAAGTTTTTCAGGAGGTCGGCGCAACTATAACGACACGTGAATAATCCCGCCCACTCTAAAGCGGTACTAAACTGCAGTCGAAACGCAAACCGAGCCGAACTGAGCCGAACCAAGGTGAGCTGTACTGAACCGTGCTGTGCCGTACTATGCAGTGGAAAAGCGCCATTAATAAGTTTTCCTTAATTTTTCAATTAAGCCGGCACTCAAGTCTTCAATCTGCCTCAAGAACGATTTAAGATATGAAGAGGTAGGGGAAGTGACGGCGAAGGTAGTAGGATTGAGAACGGTGCCTGTACGCATACACCGCACAACCATCCTGCTGGCCACTGCTGAGAGCTGATTCTACAATAAAATAAAATAGAAATAAAAAGAGGAATAACCTTGGAGGTCAATCACCACCACGAAAGCGGATAGCAGACATCACACAGTATATGTGTACCAAATTATTTTGTCCTTTTTTTCATAACTTCAACAAAAGAAAGAAACATGTGTATTTTCACCAGTTACGAACAATTTTTAAAAAGGTGGACTATCATCAGTCCAGTCTGTCAGTGGCACTGTCCCACATCTTCTGTGTAACATTGTGCACCTCAATAATCTATAGAGCTGTGTTGGAGACCTGTGCACACAAAGCCGGCAAAAAATTAGCCTAATGAGTGAGGCCAGACAAAAACAAATTCACAACTGACCTCTATGTATGGCCTTATAAAAATCACAGAGAAGCTTGAAAGGATCAGCGTTACTAGGACCCAGTTTCAGACCCTGGTTTTGGAGTGGCATTTTCTGGTCAGGGCCTGGCGGCTGGGTAGCCCATGTAGCCTATTTGGCAGATATGAAGAAAGCTGTGTGGAGCTGGCATGTAGGTTCATCACCCACACAATGTAGGGTGAGGGTTGGGTGCAATGCCAGTAGGGTGACAGGCTAAAGTGGAAACAATCTAGTCACTCTGGAGCTTTGTGATGTCTTATGTACATGTGGAAACATAAAAAGAAAGCTTGTTACTTAGGCCTCACACAGAGAGCTGCTCACTGGAAACACCAAATGCTATCATGCCAGCTCGAATGAAGCTCTTCTTTAGCAGCATAAAAACAAAACACAGCTTGAGGGTGAAAGGACAGCAAGGCTTGCCAAGACCTCACTGCATCTTCACTGCTGAAATGTACCTAGTGAAAATGCATATTTGGGAAATAGTGCTTGGAAAAGCAATTATTTTGTCTAAACACTGAACATTATCGCAAATCCAGATGCCAAGAAGCCTGCAAAGCATTTAAGATAAGACTAAATCAAAATTAATAAAAATAATGGGTGCTTAATTACTCTGCTATATTTATGCATCCAGTTTTTTTGTTATACTGATACATTTGCAGCATTATCAAAATAAACAGAGCAGTACAAAATACAGTATATATGTATCAATCTGTGTAAAACTACACGCATGCAAATCGCCTTACAATATTTGAGAAACAATTGATTACATTTATTATTTTTTTCCCCTGATTGAAACACAAGCTGCTCAAGTGACTTGCTTATGGTCACACAGTGTCAGTAGTGGGATTTGAACCCACAACCTCAGGGTCTGAAGTCCAAAGCCTTAACCACTATACCACACTGCCTACCATTAGAATAACTATCATTCTAGATCGTGGTAGTAGTTATTTATAAATTTCTCTTTTCCTATATACATTATCATGATAACTGTGTTATCCAGTACACCAATAAAACAAAATGCCTTATAGAATGTAAACCTAATTACTAATAGTACATAAGAAAACAATATGAAGCATAACACAATAGTCTAAAAATCACTTAATCTAAACATGGTGCCAGAGAGGAGGCAGTTCATTACAGGACACAGTCATGACCTAGCCTAACGTGTATATACTGTATATGAGTTTTAGAAGGAAGACTGAAGGACCCCCACAGCTACATGAAAATAATGCTTGCTCCACAAAGACAGTGGCCATGAATGGGATTTAAAGGCTGTGCTCAAGATCAAGTTATTTATATAAAATCCATACCACACAGGTGTTATCGGTAAATCTAAAAAGGCCAGAAATACAGTGAGAATGTGTTCAGCATGGAAGCACAGAGTTTAGCACTGCTGCCTCACTATTCCATAGTCGTGGGTCAGCCTCCCATGCCTGTTCAGATTCTGTTGGGTAGATTTGCACATTCTCCCCATTTCTCTTCAGGTTTTCATTAAACATCCCAAAGACATGGAAGTTAGAATGATGTAAAAAATCTAATTTGGCCCATTGTTAGTAAGACTGGGTGAACACCCTGCAATGGACAGGCACCTCGCGCTGTGTTAGTTCTTATCTTATGCCCCATATAGCCTGGATAAGCACCGACTTCCAACAACCTTGAACTGGATCATGTCGAGTTAGAAACTAGAAGGAGAGAAACTGAAGCTGCCTTAGAGCAATTTCAATCCATTTTTAATACATTGTGCTCTTTACCTCACAAAATAGTCTCAAGGACATCACAATATCAGTCATTTGTTATGGTGGTCTAAAAAAAGCTCATCTCACAGGCCACAAATTCCATGATAACATATTGCAAGTGAAATATTTAAAAAAAAAATGCACTTTAAGCAATAATGAAGCCTGTTAAAATACAGTAGAACAACTAATCACACAGCATTCTGAGCAAGTCTGACACACCTGAAGAGCCCAGTGATAGATACTGTAGCACACTGTCCTGGAATGAGTGGTCTCTGACTCAGGCTCTAGCTTTCCAAAACCCTGAACTGTATTACATTGGTTTAGAAATGTACTGTACAGTACACAGAGAGACAGACAGAAAGTCCTCTGCTGAATCATAAAAAAAGTTCACAAGACATTTTCTAGTCAGCTGTGACAATGCACATTGAACCCAAGTAAAATGATTGGCTTTGCACCACCTTGCTTAAGAGGCCCAATGACAAATGAAAACCACCTTTAATGGCAACAGTAAAGAGCAGGGCTGGTGCCACTGGTTAGTTAAATTAATTAGTTGCTCGCCTAAGGAGGCAAAATTTGGGAAGGGATTTTTTTTTTTTTTTTAACAAAATAAACACTCAGACTCAATACTACTGTTTGGTCTCCATTAGCCTCTTATATTGTTTGATGTGTGTTTACATTTGATGATGTACACCAGTCCTGTTAAGGTGGTCTTCCAAATCCAACAACAACAAGGTCAACAACAAAACAACAATTGTGATAAAAATAATCCTAGCATCGAAGACATAGACATGGCAAAATAGAATGATCAAAACAGCAACAAGACTAGAGATCTTAAATGCATTGATAAAGGCCTATTTCATTCAAACTCTAAGCATACTATAAACTAGAAGCATCTCCCAAATTTGTTTGTATTAAAAGCTTGTTTTAAAATTTGCAATTACCATACTCTGCGGTGCACCAACATAAATGACATTTGCTCCTGGCACGCTTAGGGGTCTCTCATTGTAAAACTCCGTGAGATCATGTATTGAATGGATGGTTGTACTGCCTCATCTGTATACATTAGTGAGGATTTAGTAAACAGGAATAATGGATAATGTTTAAAGATAATCATTATACTTTAATTTTACTGAATTTTACCATTAAGCTTATCAATTTTATTTCTAACATTACTAAATGGAACAGGTGCCCTATAGTCTTCATTGTCACCCTCTTTCTTAATATTGTCATCTTCAGGGCCTGTTTGGGCCACCCTATACAGTTTTAATTTAAACTACTGAGGGTTGTCACAAGTGTGGATGGTACAATTGGGTGAGGTTCTGTTCTTATTTTTGTTACCTTTAACCTGTTGGTATTTTAGACTTTAATACTGTTCTTGCATTTCTGCAAATCCTACATTTTTTCTTATTAAACTTTAACAAAATTACAGTCACGAAAGAGTTTGAGGAGACTAGCGCCTAAGGCTCTGTAACTTGTATCCATTTTCCAACCCACTTATTAGGATTGAAGGCAGCTTGTGCCTGTTCCAACGCCACTGGGTACAGGCCAGAAGCCAGTCCTTAATGGGCTACTAATCCACATTGGGTCAATTTAGAAACACCAGCTGAACATACACATCTTTGGGATGTGGAAGAAAACCTGCTGAGATTAAATACAATTCCTACATTCCACATTTAAAGATTGTGGAGTTTACTTAGCGGTTTCCAATGAGAACACCTAACATTGAGCAAAAGACGTTCTTCAGTATATAGCACTTCCTAAAACACTCCACCTAGGGTTGGTTTCTGCTTGTGCTAATGCTCCAGGGATAGGCTCTATCTGCCCCCTATACTGCAACCTCAATTTGAACTGATTTAAGGGGTTTGGATAATGATACAACTCGCTGGCTGCCAAATTACTAGGTAGCTTATTGACCTCCGCCTCTCAAACTCTGCACTGGTCTAAAGTGTGAGGACAACACATGACCCCTAGAGAAGATCCAACTAGAACATCATGCATGTCATACTTTATTCTTCAAAACCAATCAAATCAGGTATTGTTCTAAAGATCGTGGGTGTGGTCTATGGCCGGCTTGTCATCCTGGCCAATACCCCCAGGCCGCCAGATGGAGCTCTCCCTGCAGCATGGAGGTGCCCCGGATACCAGCAGGGAATCATGGACAACGATGTTTTCCTCTACAGCCCTGCTGGATACCACAGGGAGGCCCAGAGAGTCACATGTTCCCTATAACCCGGAAATACGTCATAGGCAAAGTGACAATGGAAGGGACGTACTTCCGGGATGAAGAAGAGGATTTTTATCTGACCCGGAAGTGATGAGGAGTCACATGGACTGAAGGATGACAAACACTTCCGGGTCAGGGACTATAAAAGACTCTGAGAAGCACCAGAGCGTTGAATTGAGCTGGGTGGAAGGGTGGCAATGCATCTGGGAGAGTTGGAGGATTGTATTATTGAGAATTGTGATTTATTTATGATTATGGTGGAGAGGAGGGTGCTTTGTGCACTGTTTATTAATTTAAAAGTCATTATTTTGGACTTTTATCTGGTGTCTGGCGTATATTCTGAAGGTTCAAAAGGACGATAGCGCCCTCTATCTGTCACAGGGTAGCACCTCAATACCCACCCTAAATGTGGGTTTACATCACACATGAAACTTAATTCAACAGTTTCATCATTCTATACCAGGAAAACAATAGCAAAGTAGCATTTTTGGTACATGGCAATATAAAGTTAGAGAGTAAAGATAGCAGGAACCAACCCTGGAAGAGACACCAGTCTATCAGAATGAAAACTCAAGCACACTTACAAAAAGACAGATTACAGCCATCCATCAACACATCTTAAAGCTACAGAGGACTGCTTCCATTCACTAGGAGATCAAAAGTGGAGGAAAATAATAAAAGCAATAAAAATTCTAAATATGCACAGCTGAAAACTGAATTACCCTTGGTTATCTATGGCCAAATAATTAGGCACATTTCCTTCTGATAGCAAAATGATGTCAACAGAATTTAAGTAAATTAAGTCATCTCCTATTTGTATAGGGGATGACCATACACCCTGTTACATTCTGAATTTTTTTTTTATATTACAAAGTTGCATGGGACAGCAATCTATGTCTGGGTTAAATCACTATGCAATGAAACTGAGCCGATGAACATAATGTGACTTTAACATGCAAGAAGAAACTCAGAACACTCATAGAGAAATGCCAACATGGACACAAGAGGAACACACAGATTTTATAAAGACCATGGCCAGGCTGGGAATTCAATCCACATGCCTACAGCTGTGAGACAGCAAGCACCCAATGCAACAGATCAATAAAATGCAATTACTAGGAAATCAAACTCTCCCAGAGTGTATAATTGCATGGCAACTGGGAGACAAAATAAAATGGGGGAATGTATGACATATGTAACAAAACTTGAATATTGCACTGGCAGATGTACGATCAAGAGTGAGTGTAGCTGGTACACAATAACTTGTTTGTGCGGTTTTAGAGATTGTGGACCTCAAGTGGCCATCTGTCCACTCTATCAAATCTAAGGCTCACATACTGGTAGGAAGAACTTCTCATCCTGTTGCTGATAAATCTACAGTATCTCCGCCTCCCAAAAAATGAACAAAGCACTTCAGAACATCCATATCTTCGTTTGTATGTTAGTTCAAATGCCCAGTGAGGACTGGGTAGTCTTTTAGCCTTAGAGCCCTTGCAAATATTTTTTTAACCCAGAATCCTGGTAGCTGGATTTGTTCTTTTATTCCTGGCTATTTGACCATAGCATTGGTCTTATTATAATCTAAGAAATTTAAAACAAATCCATAATGAAGGACTCTGCTGTATCTATCACCTGTATATCTGTGTGCATTGATTCATTCTTATTTAGTAATTTGGGCATTTCATGTATTCATTCATATACTTATTTTTCATTTTATGTTTGTCTTGTGTTTTTTCTTTGACATTTTGTAAAGCACTTTGAGCTACATGTTTTGTATGTTACAGAAATAAACAGTGTTTTTGCAAAATTCAAATTACTCCACTTTTGCAGTTGCCCAATGAATGCAGAATCAGATATAAGGCTGCTGCTTCTTAGACATTTACATAATAGTCATTACCCTTCCACTTTTAAATTGAAGCGGTCTGTTTTTTCATTAAATGTGAGCATGCTTAACTCATGGTGTGCTTACACTTATGGGATAGTTTTTATAGAAAACCTTTGAAATAATTCACAAATGGTCACATCACATTTTGCTCATTCTGTCAAAGACTGTACCGTCAAAAGTACTATACTATCACAAAAAGTTTTACAGAATAAAATATCACTATAAAACACTAGTAGACTTGTTAGTGGAGTAAAGTTTAACATGCAGTATGAAAGCAAACAAAGTGCTCTAAAAAGGTTTGGAAAAGGAAAAAAAAAAAAAGGTTCGGAGAGGAGGAAAAACACATTCATAAACAGAGTATTTGCCTAAATGCACTTGGGCAAAAATGTTAGCTAAATAAACAGAATTTGCTGGAATAACACTCATCAGTGGAATGTAAATTCCAGGCTGGGAGGTGCTCTGTATGGCATTTTAATGTTCTCTGCTCACTTGGATTCCCCAATTACAGTCCAGTACTGATAATTCAACACTGCCCATATGCAAGTGAGTCACTAAAACATAAAAAATATATAACCTGGGAACAATTAATTATTATTTCTTTAACAAAGCAAGACGTCCAAGATCCAAATTAACATTTGAACATTCAACAAATTATGACAAGATCTGGCCATTCAGCCTAAAGCTCACCAGGCCTATCCACCTAATTCCTCCAAAAAACATCAATTTCAGTTCTAAATCTCTAGAATCCTACGGTCTACTACACTAACTTGCTTACTTATTCCAAGTGTCTATAGTTCTCTATGTAAAGAGAAACTTCCTGACGTTTGTGCAAAATTTTCCCTTAACAAGTTTCCAACTGTACTCCTATGTTCTTGTTGAAGTAAGTTTAAAGCAACAGCATTTATCCACTGTACTAGTTCCTTTCATAATTTTAAAGGGTACTGTCATGTCACCTCTTAATTTCAATTTGCTTAAACTGAAAAAGATCAGCTCTTTTAATCATTCCTCATTATCCTATCCTCTCCAATCCTGGAATTCAGCCTAGGTGCTCTAATCTGGACTTTCTCCGATACTGCTATGTCTTTTTTGCAATATGGAGGCCAAAACTGCAGACATTACTCCAGATGAGGTCTCACTAGTTTACTATGTAATAAACCATTAAGAGCTGTGTGTCTAGTCCCTCTGAGTAATCTGATTGGTCAGTCCGGCTTTGGTGCAACAACGAAAGAGGAAGTGCAAGTGTGAGAGGCACGAAGAACATTAAAGGCAAATAATGCAAAAAGTGTTGACTTCAAAGATGCCAAGTATAAAACACGACAGGAGGTGAGAAAGGTGCCTCGAAAATAATGACAGAGTCTGAGAAGCAGGCTTTACAGGAACTTGCTTGAGAGACAGAGCGCCAGTTAAGATACAATCACACATTTAAATACAATGGAAAGAAACAAGTAGTAAGAACAAACCTTTTCTTAATAATTCTATTACCTGTCTTCGACAGGAACTATGGCTAATATGTAATAAAGCTTAAGCATAAAGTCAGGTAACTTATACTCTTCACACTGTGTCATATAACCTAACATTAAATTAGCCTTCTTAATGGCTTCTGAGCACTGTCTGGATGTTGACAGTGATGAATCCACCATGACTCCTAGGTCCTTCTGATGAGGTGTACTGTCAAATTTCAGAATTCCAATTGTGCATTCAAATCTTTGTATGTGCTACATGTAATACTTTACATTAAATTTCATCTGCCCAGGATGGTATGCTTTCGAAGTCCATCAGTAATGATTCAACAGGCTCAAGATGATCTACCAATACACTTAGCTTTGTGTCAACTGAAAACTTAACTGGATTGTTTGTTTATATTCCTATCCTGATCATTTACATATATTTAAAAATAGCAGTGGTCCTAGCACTAACCACTTAGGGACACCACTCTTAACATCACCCAGTTCTGACAAGGTTCTTCACACCATAAACTGCTTCCTATGTTTAAGCTAAATCTGCACCCATCCACTCAATAAACCAAAAGTTTGATGAAATCATTTTTCTAAAACTCCTATAATGGATATATATATATATATATATATATTTGTTTTTATTTTACACAATTGAGCAGTGCTATGTACTGCCCTGTAGCCCGGGGTGGTCTCTGCCTACACAGCAATTCCTTATTGGACAGGCTCGAATAGCTGCGAACCCGTACAGGAAGAATTGGGTAGATATAACGGACGGTTGAACAAAATATTTCTGATTACTAGAAACAATTTCACGATAATACTAGCATTTAATCGGGCGGTTGTACGTTAAACGCAAAAACCTGCATGTCTATTAAACGGGCTTTTATGAATTTAGTTATAAAATAAACAAGGGAATGTTACAGCAATTGTGTCCTTTCCAATTAAACAAAACGAACGAACCATACATGCCATTAGAGTATCCGAAGAGGATGATTTAGTTAGCTCAGGAATTAAAAAAAAAACAAACAAAAAAAAACTTGTAGCTTGGGCAACATCTTGCAGGTGCGCCACCTTATCATTATCACCCATTTTAAATGCTTTCAGTTTACCTTCTCATTGTTTTTCTTTCTAATTCAGAAAGCAGCTACTGTATGTGGGAGCTGGACACCATTCCATGTGCTATACTTAACGGCTAAATCACAGTCCTCCCTTGAGAGCCGTTGTCCGCCTAATTATCAGTCTTTGCGTTTACCGGTATCTCCCCGTCGCGCAAGCTACATTTTACAAGACAGTGTTCTTTCTTAGGTCCACCCAAACCCCTCACTAAAAGAGGGACTAGCGCTGAAGGAACGTAGATTACAAGGTGTTGGTCCTTACCCTGCCCAGGTAGAGCTCCACCAGCCGCTCGTCGATCCATTTCTCCACGTCCAAGCGTCTCTGCAGTTCCTTCCTATCATACTTTACCGTAACACGGGCTTGCCTCTTCTGTACCGCCAGTCCCGGCTCCCTGTTACCCCTGCTGGGGGAATGTGTCTTATTATTTAATCGTCTGCCCACCCGGTTTGCTGCCATAGTCTACAGTTCACACACAGATAGTGACCACGCGCTGCTGGCTCTGGCTGCTGCAAAGTGCGGCGAGATACGAGTGCTGACCGGCAAGAGAGCTAGAGGAGTGGCGCAGTTCGGTCCTAGTGCCCGTCGTGTTTCCCAAGTGAAACGAAAAGGAAAATGCATTTTTCCGTCTAAAATCTTTTTTCCACCTATTCATTTTCGAACATTTCAGAATAATGGAAATCGTATTTCAAATATAATAATGCTATTCTTCAAAAACTATTAAGAGACATTTTAAAAACAACTACAGCGCTATGAATTATACCATACGGTTTATTATAAGATAAAAAAATTTGCCATAACTTTCTAGTACAATTGTTCTCATTCTAGTTTCTGGGAAACCCTAAGGCTGTTGCAACCAACTTCTTAATTTCACTGTAACTTTAAATATATGCATTTTTCCAGAAAAATCTCTTCAAAACGGTCTCAGGGTGCCGAAGCCTATCCCGACCGCACTGCGCGAAATGAATGACTCAGTCCTAAGCCGGGTGCTGTCACGCATACTGGTCATCGTAGAATCGCCACTTAACGTGATGGCTTTGTGATGATACAGTATTCTTCGCTGAATATGACTGGGACTAGCATGGAGCTGTGAGGCGGGGCATATCACTTCCCCCTCCGCATCTATTGTATATGTTCATACATTAGCGGCTAACACTGAGCCCAAGATCGAGGTGCCGACGTCATGCTGTAAAAGTGTAAAGTAACTAGTTCACTTAGTCAAACTACTTCTGCTATAGGAATGTATTACATTGTTAAGATTTACAAGATGCACACGTCTATTTCTTCGTTTTGTAAATGTTATCTTTTATTCACTTTATTATCAAGAAATTGCACACTTAATTGTATACTATAGATTATGTTCGATTAAGCGACAACAGAAAGAGAAGTATGTGCAAATAAATATATATGCTTTTTACCTTATAAGCTTATAAGAAAGCCAGCCATCCGTTTACTAAGTCGACCCCAGCGTTTTTAGGAGTCAGGGCAAGCGACATGCAAATCACGAGCAGTAGACCACACAATAATTGAACGATAATGTGAGTGAAAATGACTTACTAGCAAAGTCCATCGAGTTATCCAGACCATTTTAGACTCAGGTCAAGGTCACTACGGCTTAGCCCGACGTCGGCTCGTACAAGGCGGCAACCAATGGACTGACTGCACGTTAACATAGGTCGCCAAATTTAAACTCATTAAAAAATGTAATTGTGAATAATTATTTTCATTTTCTTTCGTGAACACAACAAAAATAGAGCGTTTCCATCACGTCATATTTAAGTACACAACTGAAAAGAAATGTAATTAAAATTTGAAAAATTACACAATTTATGCTTTAATATAATATGGTTCTAAATCAATTTAACAAGAAAATATTTAATCAACCTCATATTTTAAACATATGTAAAGAAAACGATCCAAATTCATTGACTTACAGTTGTGCTTGAAAGTTTGTGAACCCTTTAGAAATTTCTATATTTCTGCATAGATATGACCTAAAACATCATCAGATTTTCACTCAAGTCCTAAAAGTAGATAAAGAGAAACCAGTTAAACAAATGAGACAAAAATATTATACTTGGTCATTTATTTTTTAAGGAAAATGATTGAATATTACAGTACATATTTGTGAGTGGCAAAAGTATGTGAACCTTTGCTTTTCAGTATCTGTTGTGACCCCCCTTTGCAGCAATAACTGCATCTAAACGTTTCCGGTAACTTTTGATCATTCCTGCACACTGGCTTGGAGGAATTTTAACCCATTCCTCCATACAGAACAGCTTCAGCTCTGGGATGTTGGTGGGTTTCCTCACATTAACTGCACAACACAACATTTCGATTGGATTAAGGTCAGGACTTTGACTTGGCCATTCCAAAACATTAACTTTATTCTTCTTTAACTATTCTTTGGTAGAACGACTTGTGTGCTTAGGGTCGTTGTCTTGCTACATGACCCACCTTCTCTTGAGATTCAGTTCATGGACAGATGTCCTGACATTTTCCTTTACAATTCTCTGATATAATTCAGAATTCATTGTTCCATCAATGAAGGCAAACCATCCTGGCCCAGATGCAGCAAAACTGGCCCAAACCGTGATACTACCACCACCATGTTTCACAGATGGGATAAGGTTCTTATGCTGGAATGCAGTGTTTTCCTTTCTCCAAACATAACGCTTTTCATTTAAACCAAAAAGTTCTATTTTGGTCTCATCTGTCCACAAAACATTCTTCCAATAGCCTTCTGGTTTGTCCACGTGATCTTCAGCAAACTGCAGACGAGCAGCAATGTTTTTTTTGGAGAGCAGTGACTTTCTCCTTGCAACCCTGCCATGCACACCATTGTTGTTCAACATTCTCCTGATGGTGGACTCATGAACATGAACATTAGTCAATGTGAGAGAGGCCTTCAGTTGCTTAGAAGTTACCCTGGGGTCCTTTGTGACCTCTCTAACTATTACATGCCTTCCTCTTGGAGTGATCTTTGTTGGTCGACCACTCCTGAGGAGGGTAACAATGGTCTTGAATTTCCTCCATTTGTACACAATCTGTCTGACTGTGGATTGGTGGAGTCCAAACTCTTTAGAGATGGTTTTGTAACCTTTACCAACCTGATGAGCATCAACAACTCTTTTTCTCAGGTCCTCAGAAATCTCCTTTGTCCGTGCCATGATACACTTCCACAAACGTGTTGTGAAGAGCAGACTTTGATAGATCCTGTTCTTTAAATAACACAGGGTGCCCACTCAGACCTGATTGTCATCCCATTGATTGAAAACACCGGACCTTCAAACTAACTGCTAATCCTAGAGGTTCACATACTTTTTCCACTCACAAATATGTAATATTCGATCATTTTCCTCAATAAATAAATGACCAAGTATAATATTTTTGTCTCATTTGTTTAACTGGTTTCTCTTTATCTACTTTTAGGACTTGATTGAAAATCTGATGATGTTTTAGGTCATATTTATGCAGAAATATAGAAAATTCTAAAGGGTTCACAAACTTTCAAGCACAACTGTATCTACTCTAATTTTTGTCATTACTTAGTTTTTGTGATGAAAAATGTCGTTTGGTGGCCCGTTTTTTGTGCTTGTTTTCCTAGTGCGTCCCTGTGAATCATCCAGCAGTATTTTGCTATTATACAGATATTCCAACAACCTTTTACCTTCGTGACATGTCTTTGATGGAATTTTTCACCCACTGCTCCAAGATTTTCAGTAAAAAATTCCAAAATCGAATAAAAAGAAATTAACTTTGAGACTCACATTGCAGCCCAAAACCTTAAACTTAACTAATATATTTTTGACAGTTTCTTTATAATTTAGTTCTTTATTGTTACCTAAAAATTTCTAAACTAATGATCCCCAGGTCTCTCTTTCCTTGCAGGTTGTTCATCACACCATTAAATTCTCCATCAGAAATCAGTTTTATAATTCCATATCTGGCAAAAAAGCCATCTCTCAGTTTATCCACAGACAAACCCAAACATATTTTTGGCATGAATACATAAAACAGGCTCCATCTTTGGTGGGGCTTTAGCAAACAGCTCCATTAAACCAAACCTAATATGAAGCAGTGGTAGCAGCATTTTATTGGAATCCACCAAGCAAGGTTTGAAGCTGTTTTTGGCACCAAGCTGTAGCTTTTTTCTATCTGGACATTCCTTCTGAACCCAATGCAATTTCTTGGCTCTGCTGTCCCACTCACAGAGAAAACCTGAGAATTTTGTACATCTTGGCTGCTGATCCAGTTATGTACACAGAGCTCTCAGTTCTCAGCTGTCACGGATGTGTGTCAGAGGATCACCCTCCAGGTTCTTACCAGGTATGTGATATCACTGTGGGCCATAAGGAAGCACTGCTGCTAACTGTCCTGTCTTTCTTTTCCCGCAGAGTACAGAGAAACTGTCCAATGAGGGCAACTGACTCCGCCCCTTCTGGTCTCTGGGCTATAAAAATGCGACCACCCAGAAGTAGCAGTCACTTCTACCTAAAACAACCAGAGTTAAGGATCTCCAAGAATATCCAAAAGCAGATCAGCTACTTACCTGCTTGACAATTATTGTGTTTCCTTTTTACGACATTTTATGTTTGATTTACAGTATTTTAAACTCAGAAGTAAACAGGGATGGCTGATGCCTCAAAAATTCTCTTCTTTTGAGCCTGTTATTCCTTTGAACAACCACTCAATATATAAACCAGCGGTGCTCAATGTAGTGTCGCAGTAGGGGGCAGTAATGCTCCCTTGACCCCTCAGGTACCACGCCAAAACACTAGGTAAAAGTACAATAATTCTTTCATTATAATAATAATGTGCACTAAGCACCCTCCACTCCTCACTTCTCATAAACAATACCAATAATAATAACAATAAACAATCCTCCACTCCCAGACGCGTTGCCCTCCTACCACCCAGCTCAGCTCATTGTCTGGGAGTTCCCATGGTCCTTTTATACTCCCTGACCCGGAGGTGTTTCTGCCCAACAGTCCACAAGTCCTTATTCCTTCCGGGTCAGGGTAAATAGTCCTTTTCTTCCACCCGGGAGTACGTCGTTTCTTCCTGTCACGTGACCGTGACGCACTCCCGGGTCATAGGGCACATAAGAGCCTATGAGCCCCGATACAGCGACGCCTGGTGGCCCCCAAAGTATCCAGCAGGGCTGTGTACAAACACTACATAGTCCATGATGCCCTGCTGGAACTCAGGGCATGATCATGCTGTCAGGAGAGCGCCTCCTGGCGGCCTGGGGGTGAGGGCCGGAGTAAAATGCCGGCAATCCACCACAGTAGTTAATTTTCAACTAGAAGATTTTCAAAGTTCTTGTAGATTTCTTTCAAATGCACAGGACAAGAAAGAGATTTTGATGTATATTTATTATCATTATGTCGGAGAGAGACGAGATTTCATTGTTTTGGACGTGTGTGGAGAAGAGGTGCTGGATATGTTGGAGAAAGGATGTCAGGGATGGAGCTACCAGGTGGGAGGAAGGGAGGAGGGCCTAGGATAGAGTTTGTGGATATGGTTGGGGGGGGTGGATATGGTTGGGGGGCGGGCATACAGGTGATGGATGTGGTGGGGTGGGACGTATAAGGACAAGAGGATATGGAAGAGGATGATCCACTGTGGTGACCCCTGGCGGAAGAAGCCAACAGGTAAAGAAGAAGAAGATGAATAGGTACTCCTTTTGGGATTCTTTTACATGAGTCTATAAGTAGTCTCTTCTGCACTGTAATCTCAGCCAAGTTTTTGTATAGGCCACTTATGTCAGTGCAGTAAACCAAGGATTCATCTTTCTTGAAATATGCTGCAAACTCTTCTTCTCTTTTTAAGTAACAAGAAAAGTTTTGTCTGGAAATAAAAGTTTTTATCTTTTAATTAGGACCCCAAGAGCTCTGCAGTATCTTTGGGAAAGCCTTAATCTCTTACTAAAACAATAAGTTCATCCTGAGTAAATGGCTGTGGCTCATTGCAGGAACAGATTCTTCATTGTCACCTGAAGTACCTTCTTCTTCTGAGTGAGTTTCTACTGAATCAAGACCGTTAAGTGGAATAATGTTTGATAAATCAGCTCCATGTGGTACTGGTCTCTTTGGTGGTACAAGATTAGGACAAACAATTCCTTTCTGATTCTATTTTGTTATTTCTTTGAATTTTGAAGGAACAGAAATAACAGTCATCACTTCTTCTTTATGATTTTTGCTATTCCTCCTGTGATGGAACTGGGCTGTCAGCGAGCCCCAAACTCCAAACACGATCACACAAAGAGTCCTGGGTTTCAATAATGGTGTGTTTATTGCACACAATTCCTCAAAAAAGTTAACACATGCACAAAGCACAAGTACCAATAATCTCTCTCTCTCTCACACTATAACTATCTATCTCTCTCCACAATTCCTCTCACCACACACTGCCCTCCTACAGTAGAGTGATGTTTCACGTTCTTCCAGCTCTGACTCTCCTGGATAAAGGAGTGCAGTCCCTTTTATTAAGGACCTGAGAGTACTTCTGGTGCCAGGGCCACTGCCCAATGGAAGCACTTCTGGGTCATATGGAAGTCCCATAAATTGGGGAGTGCATCTCCCTACAGCACCCACTTACAGCAACCACGGTCCCCAGCAAGGCTGTATTGCCAGTCTACATCTCCTAGCGTTCCCTGCTGGTTCTCAAATGGGCACCAATACGGAGCTGCTGCCATCTTGTGTCCTGGGTTAATAACCTATCCCCTGATGGGCTGTCCGTTCATCCCTTCTGGCAATCTCTTCTGGAATGGCTCTTTCCCCTCTCCAGGCCGGGATGCCTATCTACCTGCTTGGAGCCTCCTGTCCGGATAAGGAACCATCCCCTCCTCTAGTTGGGATGCCCGTCCAACCCATGTGGCACCAACACTCCATATCATTGGAATACCAAAAGCAAGCACCTTCTTTGCACCTTTTTTTCATTATCTTAGTTCAAGCTGAGCAGACACTGTGAGGGGTCCACTTCCTGGTCACCAAGTAGGCATAATTTTCCTTTCATACAAAATCAATAATGTTTCATCTCTCCATTTTTATTACAAATTTTACACAAACACAGCAAAAGGTCATAATTTGAATTATCAGTGCAATAAAAAAGAAACTCTCCGTTGATCATTTACAAGTGCATCGATCAACTGACTAAGTCACACTGAGGTGTGTTTGCTACACTCCACTGAAGGTGAAGAAGAAGGCAGACATGCTGTTGCCTGCTGCTAGGACTCATCACTATATTCATTTCCAGCTATATTCTGACCTTATTAGAAAATATTACATTTAAGCAAATTATCGTTAAAATAAAATTACTTACTTACTTAAGGACATCGCTCCTCGTAGAGCAGACGCCATTGATGACAGCTCTCCAGCTTCCCTTGTCCTGAGCTGCTGTCACCAGTTGCCCTCATCTAAGTCCTGTCATTCTTATATCATCCTCAAAGTCCCTTCTCCAAGTGTTTCTTGGTCCGCCTCGTTTCCTCTTCCTTTGGGGGTTCTACATCAATGACTTACTCATAACGTCGGAAGCTTATTTATTACAAGGTGTGGCCCAACCATCCCCATCTTCTCCTTCTCAGGATTTCCTCGTCCATGGGATGCTGTTGTGTTCTTTGTCACAGGTCACTGTTGTTGATGGTCTTTGACCAACGAATGTAAAGATCCCTTCACAGGCACTGTTTCACAAATGTCTGGACCTTTTTCATAGTGGTCTTGATGGTTCTCCATATCCATGTCCCCTACAAAAGCATTGACCTAAAGTTTGAATTGAAGAGATGTATCTTGGCAGAGCTGCTGCTGTCTTTGTAGCTGCAGATGTTCTTTAGCAGGATAAATATTATTCTTGCCTTGTTGATCCCAGCTTTAATGTCCATATCTGTTCCTCCTTGCTTGTCCACCACACTGCAAAGGTACATGCAGGCTTCTACATCCTCCAGAGGCTCTCCATCCAGTTTGATTAGCTCTTACTAGTTTATGTTCACCTTCAGCACCTTTGTCTTTCCTTTGTGGATGTTAAGGCCGATCTGGGCTGATGTTGCAAATACAGTCTTAAAAATACTGGCTCTTTAAATGGCATTTGATCATTCTTTACAGGGTTTTGTGGTTCCTCATAGAACTATTACTTGAACAAGTACCTTTTCATTTTTTGCAGGGTTCTCCGCAAATGAAATTGTTTTTTTGTGCTTTGAAAAATATCCTAATATGAAGAAAAACTGAAATCTTGAATGTATGGTAGGCTACGTAGCAGGACACTAATAGATTTAATTAAACCATGACCTGTACTATTGTATGCAGCAAGAATTCTTTTAAAATCATGACCCCCTGGTATTTGACAAATGTGTTACCATCACAGTTATTTACAATATGAACCATGTTACAGATCTAAATAATGTGGATGGGTCTTTTGGGAACCAAAAACGGTTCCCTGTGGCATTGCTTTGAGGAACAACTATGGCACCTTGATTTTTAAGGGTGTAGATTGTATGATGAGACAAAAGAGCCAGGTCATCTGCAAAGTCCAGTCCATTGAGCAGTTCCCACTGGGTTAAATGAAAATAATGCTATTCTAACTCATTATAGTGTGAAAACAATTTAAAAAAAACTATAATTGAGAGTCAAAAATGTATTTTGAGAAAAACATTTATGTGAGGGAGAAAAATTATTTGAATTTACTGTCCAAAAATATATGGAAATCACATGAAATAATGAAAACAATTTTTTAATGTATGTCTGAGTAACCAATTTTGAGACACGGATATTTATAAATATAACAATTTTTATTTTTTAAATAAAACTGGAAAACTATTTTCCAGGCAGGAGGAAAGATGGCTTGAGGAACATCTATGAAATATTATATAGGAAGGGTAGATTTCCAATGCAATTATGGAAAATTATGATCCTCTGTGGCTACCCCTAACGAGAGCAACCAAAAGTGGAAGAAGACTTCCTATGCAATAGTAGTAACAGGAGTAGGCCACACAGCCATTAGATGGTAACACAGAAGACCACATGCCCAGTAGCCCACAGAAGAACGGCACACACTAAGTGGTTTCTTACTTTGTATCATAATGTAGGAATGCTTATTAGTACTTGTTCAGCAATAACTCTTGATGCAACTTGAGGGTAATAAAAACTGAGTAACCATTACTGGAGCTCGAATAAGAAGTGAAATGTGTCAACATCATTATGATGAACCTGTTTGCCCATCAATCCATGAATGACCCGTTTCTTTCCAGTTTTTTGTGTTCTCTGTGAAACTGATCCTACAGCCAACACTGAATGGGATGTTAGATGGATCAATAGCCTGCCATCTGTTTCGTGAACCCACTTTGTCCAGTATGGACTGTGAAGTTGGAAGAATGGAGAAGGTCTTTGAAAGATGGAAGGTTGATGATAAATAGGAAGAAGTCAGAATATGTAAGGTTTAATGGTGATCAGGATTTAGAAGTTAGCCAGCAGGGAGAGCTTTTGAACAGAATGGATAAATGTAAATATCTAGGGTCAGTGGTAGCCTGGGATGGAAAATGAGATGCAGAGATAACCCGTAGAGTGTAGTGTGGCTGGAACAATTGGAAGAAGGTATCAGGAGTATTGGGCAATCAAAGAATTAAGGTGAAGGTTAAAGGTAAGGTTTTAAAGACAGTGGTAAGACCAGCAATGATTGTATGGCGCTGAGACATGGACAGTAAAGAGAGTGCAGGAGAAGAAGTTAGATATGGCAGAAATGAGAATATCCAGATGGATGTGTGGAGTACAAAAAAAGAAAGGATAAGAAATGAGACAATCAGAGGTACAACAAAAGTGGGAGAGATATCTAAAAAGTGCAGGAAAGTAGGCTAAAGTTGTATGAACACTGTGATATGAGGTGAGACAAAGAAGATGTGGGCTAAAGAGTGACGGGAATGCGAGTAGAGGGGAAGAGAAATTGAGGGAGGCAAAAGTGGAGTTGGAGGGATAAAGTAAAAGAAGGTGTGAAGGAAAAGGGCTTGACTTGTTAGAAGTGCAGGACTGAGCTGTTTGGAGAAGGTTGATCAAGCACATCCACACTTTATAGAATTGAGAAAAGATGGAGAGGAAGAGGAAGGAGCTTAGTTGGGATACAGGTCTTATCCTGTCAGCATAGAACATAAATGCCAAATAAACTGAGACCCATTACCCAATGCAGGAAATCCATGCCTACACAAGGAGAATGTAAAAAACTCAAAACAACTGGTACTCCACCCGCAAAATTGAGCTGGAATCCAAACACACATTTCTGGATCAGGACTGGCTCCTATAAACACCCCTTAAGTTTCACAGCACTTGATAATTGCTTAGGAAACATCTTTTCATCTGCGGTGGGCTGGCACCCTGCCCGGGATTTGTTCCTGCCTTGCGCCCTGTGTTGGCTGGGATTGGCTCCAGGAGACCCCCGTGACCTTGTAAGGACATGGCGGGTTGGACGATGACTGACTGACTGACTGACATCTTTTCATGACATTCACTGCAATGTGTTTCTAAGCCTTCTTAATCCCAAGCAGGGTTGCAGGGGCCTAGATAGGGTACCAGTCCCTTGCAGGGTGAGCACACATACATGCACACAACTTGGCCAATTTAGTGACGTCAGTCCACCTAACCTGCATGTCTTTGGGCTGTGATGGAAAACTGGAGGACCTGGGGGAAACTCACATGAACACGAGAAGGACAAGGAAACTCCAAACAGGGAGGAGGCAGAAAATGAACCTTGGTTTCCTTACTGTGAGGCAGCCTTCCTTTAATGATATAAGGTGAGTGGATAAGAATCACATCAAAGTAATATGGGTGGGACTCTGATTTATTGCCAGTCACTTTACCACTTCACAGCTCTGGCAACCCTGTTTTACTCCTGACTATAGTGTCCTCCATGGTCTTTCCATCTCCTTTTTTGATTCCCCATCATGACTTAACATTTGCATGTTTCATTTTATGCACTTACCATATTTGGCCAGAAATGTGGCATAGAGGTTAATCCTTTAGATCTTAAACCCAGTTGTGGGTTCAAACCCTGCTACTGACACTGTCTGACCATGAGCAAGATACTTCAGCAGCCTGTGATAAAACTGGGAGAACAAAGGAAAGTAACCAATTATGTCTCAAATGTTGAAAGCCAGCTTTAATAATTTACTTGGTAAAATATAATATAAAATAGCCTACTAAAAAGGGCTCTTTTATTGATTGATAGGAATTATATGGTTTAGAAGTAATGGTGGTAAATAAAACAAAATCCAATCCCCTAAGCCATTAATATACAAGGGACATTCAAAACGTTTCCCCAGTTTTATATTTTTGGTGAAAATGGTGAAGATGAGAGGAGTAGTAATTGGTCATTAAAAAGTTAGTATGATGCTGGGAAAACAGCATCGCAAACGAAGGTGACTGTGTAGAAAAGTGATGTAATTTGTTTTGAAATTCTTAATAAACAGAGTTAAAAAAAGGGAGGAAACTTTATGAATGTCCCTCATGTATACTACAGTATAAATACTGCTGGTCAAAAGAGTTATATTTATACCAGTAAGTCAGTGTTTGTGTTTCAATTACTTAGTACGTTTTCTAAATTTTTCACTTAAGATGGCACTTAAGTCTTTAATCTGCCTCAAGAATGATTTAAGATATGAAGAAGAAGGGGAAGTGACGACGACGGTGGTAGGTATGACAATGGTGCCCGTATGCATGCACAGCATGGCCTCCCTGCAGCTGAGAGTTAAAAAGAAAAAGAATAATAAAAATCATCACCCCGAAGGTGGACAGTAGACGTCATGTAGTATATGTGTACCAAATGTCAGGTCAATTGGTCAAATGGTTTGTGAGCTACTGGTGATTTCAAATCCTGGATAGACAAACGAACAGCCACGGCAGAGTATTATATAAGAAGATATATGTATTGTAGCCACCAGGGAGAACTCCAGCTCCCCAAATACCCAACACAGACAGGCTCTGAACACAAGTGTAAAATGAACAAGAGTTTTTATTGTGGGAAACTCTTCTGGGAATCATTTCCCTCACCACAAGCACAAGTACAGAAGCACAGTAATATAACAAACACTCTGCAATTCTCTCTCTCTCTCACTGTCACACAAGCTTCATTCTCCTTCCTCCCGACTCTGGCTCCTTGAATTGTGGCAGATAAATAGATAGATAGATAGATAGATAGATAGATAGATAGATAGATAGATAGATAGATAGATAGATAGATAGATAGATAGATAGATAGATAGATACTTTATTAATCCCCAAGGGGAAATTCACATACTCCTGCAGCAGCATACTGATAAAAAACAATATTAAATTAAAGAGTGATAACAATAAAGGTATAACTGACAATAACTTTGAATAATGTTAATGTTTACCCCCCCCCACCCCCACCCGGGTGGAATTGAAGAGTCGCATAGTGTGATGGAGGAACGATCTCCTCAGTCTGTCAGTGGAGCAGAACGGTGACAGCAGTCTGTCACTAAAGCTGCTCCTCTGTCTGGAGATGATCCTGTTCAGTGGATGCAGTGGATTCTTCATGATTGACAGGAGTCTGCTCAGCGTCCGTAGCTCTGCCATGGATGTCAAACTGTCCAGCTCCATGCCTACAATACAGCCTGCCTTCCTCACCAGTTTGTCCATGCGTGAGACATCCTTCTTCTTTATGCTGCCTCCCCAGCACACCACCGCGTAGAAGAGGGTGCTCGCCACAACCGTCTGATAGAACATCTACAGCATCTTATTGCAGATGTTGAAGGACGCCAGCCTTCTAAGGAAGTATAGTCGGCTCTGTTCTCTCTTGCACAGAGCATCAGTATTGGCAGACCAGTCCAATTTATTATCCAGCTGCACTCCCAGGTATTTACAGGTCTAGACCCTTTTATTCAAACCCTGGGAGTGCTTCCAGTGACAAGAAGCTGCAGCTCCAAAGCACTTCCAGGTGAGGTTAGAACCCTATGAAGTAGGAAATCACAAATCCCGCAACCCAAAGGACCCAACAAGGGTGAACAATACTCGACAGGCCTTGTGGGCACTCGTGCGGGGATCCCAGCTTGGGATGGGTGCCGTCTAGCATCCTAGAAGAGACAGAGCCCTGTGTAAGCTGTCTCCCCCTGTCTTTCTAGGTTGAGGGTGTCTCAGCCGGACAAGGATGCCGGCAGTCCCCCACAGAATATGTGTATATATATTGTGGGTGCCCAGGAGAAATGACAGGTGTCCTAGCTGGGATAACGGAAGGTTTTATATCAAGCCTGGAGGCCATCTTTGTGGTTCACTAGAGGACGCTATCAGGGGCGGACTGCCCTGGTTTCCGCACAACTGGGACAACAGACTAGAGGCAGTTCCTAGGTCGGACTTAAAAGAATGCTCACTGCCTCATTTGGATTTTGTCAGAGTCAGCCAACGGTGGGCTACACTCTTGGTAGAGGAAGGAGAATTGTGCTTGATGTTTTATTTTTGTCATTATTCTTGTAAAGAAGGTGTTGGGGCTCAATAAAACCATTTATTTTAGGTGGAAGTGTGTCTGGGCATTATTGTGTCTGAGGTTTGGGGCCTGGTGGTGCCCCCTTGTGCTTATAATCCTCTTTAATAAAACCATTGTGTGTGTCCAGGTGTCCGTGTGTGTGTGTCTTCTAGTGAAGTACGCATGCGCGGGGCCGCACTGCCACATCACACCGTGCCCCGCGCATGCGCACAGCACCGTGGATGTACACGCACTGGATGCTGGGCACACAGTGAATGGCCTAGCTGCTGCCGCGCATGATAAGCAAATAAAGGACATCATTGCTGGGGAGAGTGCTGATTGGGTAGTCATGGCCGCACACATAAAATCCGTTGCTGGGGAGAGAAGACATACAGTAATCAGCTGCACGCCAGCACGGATTCAAATACTTGCCACACATTACATCAGTTGCTGGTGAGACTCTGCTGATTTCCCACTGTTGTGACAGAGAATTAAAGGCATATTATGGACTGTTCCTACTAATGTTTATGCACTATTGTTCTAGCAACCGTTATTGTAACGGGCTTAATGTCTAGTACATATATAAAATACTAATCCATCTGTCATGTTATTACTCATAAACTACTCGAGTTAGAACCTTGATTTTGGTCTGAAACAAAAGTGTTTGGCCAGATATATTCTGGAAATTTCAGGCAGTGAGAAAGTAATCTGTTGTCATGGGTTTGAAACAGGAAAATGATTGCAAAGTAACAAAGTAACATGGTGGATTGAAAAAGAAGAGCAACAACATCTGATGAGTGTCAAGCAAATTGCAAAAGCTGATTATGTGACAACGAACACCGTAATAGAAACAATAAGAAGAAGGAAAAGAAGAAGAAGAGCAGCCCCTTTTGTTGAGCATCAAATGCGGGATAAAGAATTCAAGAACAACAAAGATGGAGAAATGCATGCAAAGATTTTACTGTTGTTTACTTGTATTTAGCCTTTTGTTGGGTCACACAACCCCTTTCCTTATTAAGACAAGAAGGTGAACCACATTGACATGTAAGACGTAATCCTGAATATGGACCAGAATGCAATGGCTCATAGACGTGCAAGCCAAATTCCAGATAGAGGATACAAAAACGCTCCAGAGACAGAAATGCACATTTACAGTCGAGAAGGTTATCAAAACTTCGGACCATACTAGAGTATTGCTCTTACATCCTTACATCGATTTATCTTTGAAGTCCACTACTTAGCAAAGGTACATTGGTGATGTGGTCATGGTCAAGATGGTTCTTTTTATTTTGAAAACCAAAGAAAGTTGCAAAAACCAGAAATGCCCTGTTTGCTCTAGATGACCTACCAGAAGTAATAAAACACATTCTGACTTTTAGCAGGGTGGCGCAGAGGGTAGCGCTGCTGCTTCACAGTTAGTAGACTCGGGTTCGCTTTCCGGGTCCTCCCTGCGTGGAGTTTGCATGTTCTCCTCGTGTCTGCGTGGGTTTCCTCCCACAGTCCAAAGACATGCAGGTTAGGTGCATTGGCGATCCTAAATTGTCCCTAGTGCGTGCTTGGTGTGTGTGTGCCCTGTGGTGGGCTGGCGCCCTGCCCGAGATTTGTTCCTGCCTTGCGTCCTGTGTCGGCTGGGATTGGCTCCAGCAGACACCCGTGTCCCTGTGTTAGGATATAACGGGTTGGAAAATGACAGACTGACTGACTGACTTTTAGCGGAAATTAAAAGAAGTAACTATTTGGTAAATACAAGAAGTATTAAGAGCTCTTTATCTTGGCTTTTATTTGTGTTTAATTTCTGTACCCTAGGTCCACATGTTTGACTAGTATATATATTTAAATATCCATGTTTGTGTCCCAATGCTCCTTGTGTTGAGTTTGCATGTTCTTCCGTGTCCGGATGAGTTTCCTCCAGGTACTCCAGATTTCCCCCTCACTTCAAAGACATGTAGGTTAAATGGGGCAGAAATGTTATATTTGCCATAGTTTAACTATGTGTATGTATGTGTGTGCATGCCTCTGTGTGTGTGTTTGCGGTCTCATGGTCTGGCACCTTATCCAGGTCCCACATTATAGGCCACCGGGGCAAAGTAGTGTGCTGGGGCCCCTCTTTTGAAAGCAAAAAAGAAACATACATAGGCATCAGGAACAATGTAGGCCCCTATGCTCCTGGGGCCCCCGGCCAGTGCCAGTTGTGCCCATATGTTAAGACGGCCCTGTTGGTTCCTGCCTTGTACCCAATGCCACTGCGAAAGTCTCTCACCGTAGCTGCCCTGAGTTGAGTTGAACAGGTTGTGTTCTCAAGCTTCCTTAGCTCTCAAGAGAAAAAGTTTGTTCAGAGAACAGATAATTGGATTTTGTAGAAATCCAACATTTAACTATAAAAACATTTTACAATACAAACTTAACAACTGGAATTGTAATTTATGGATAATGTACTCTGAATGAAATGATATAATCTTGAAGACGTTTTGGTAGATCAAAAAGGTTTTTAAAGTTTGGAAACTAACAATTTTCACCCAACAGCTCACCCTGCTGGAGAAACGACAAAATGCAGCTGCCTAGTAGTTTTCATGTGCCTTTAGCGCCGTAGAGCGGAAGAAATGACACATTACATATTTTCGGTCATTTCTGTTCCCTACCGTTCTGAAAATGACGACTTAGAAATGCTTATTCATTCTGGCGTGGTATTCCAAATTGAACTTTGCATTCAAAACTGCCCTTCCACAAACTGATGAAACAAAGAGTTGCAGTATGAAAGGCGCAATACAACATTTTTTACGTAATTCTATTTTTTTCCGAAAGTTTTTGGTAGTCAGCAGATCTTACATTTAAGTACAGAGCGCGAGAGCCCCTTCATCCTTTATTAAATCCTTGATGCATGCCTACAGAGTAGTCAGTGGGTCTGAAGCTTTGTAGGCCTATATGAAGACGCTCGTGAGGTCCTGTGCTTCTTTTCGACCCCTCAAGCCTGCTGATGAACGGCGATGCCGTTCCTCCCAACTGGAGGAATGAGCTGCCCACCTCTAATCGAAATTCTCAGTGTTTTTAAAAAATCTTTAAAGACTCTTATGCTTGGTGACTTTCTGTCTAACTGATATTAGATGTTTTAAATCTAGGCATTCTAACTCGCTTGTATTTTGTTTAGAGCTATTTACGTTCGCTAATACATTGTGTACACTTGACCTTTAACAGTTACTCCAAAAAAACAAACAGTCCCCAGACTGATGTCACTCGATTATGTTGAAATCTGGTAGAGCTGGATAACAGAATTTGCTCAAACAAATACACGCAAATATAAAAGCACTTAAGCGTAGCGAGACCAAGCCTATAGCAGATGAACCGGGAGCAATGAAGGGTTCGTTTGTTAAGTAATCTGGACTCACCGGCACGCTGAGTTATAGTCATTAATAAATCTTTTGCAGTGCATCGTGAAGGAAAACGAATATAATTACCTAGAGGATTAAAAAAAAAAATAATACCAGCTGGGCAGCACGGTGGCGCAGTGGGTAGCTCTGCTGCCTCGCAGTTAGGAGACCCGGGTTCGCGTGGAGTTTGCATGTTCTCCCCTTGTCTGCGTGGGTTTCCTCCGGGTGCTCCGGTTTCCTCCAACAGTCCAGAGACATGCAGGTTAGGTGCATTGGCGATTCTAAATTGTCTCTAGTGTGTACATGGTGTGTGTGGGTGTGTGTGGGTGTGTGTGCACGCCCTTCCCAGGGTTTGTTTCCTGCCTTGAGCCCTGTGCTGGCTGGGATTGGCTCCAGCCCTGTAGTTAGAATATAGAGGGTTGGATAATAAATAGATGTATAATACCAGCATGGACGGGTATCGTAACACAGAGGAACTCTATAAGAAAGGGCAAAGCAGGCTCTGCATTCCTTTAATGTGACAAGTGACATTCTCCATCTTCTTCAACTCTGGGGTTGCCAGTGAGATTTTCTATGCTGTGGTGTGCTGTGCGTTATTTTACTACAAGTAAATCCATCCATCCATCCATTATCCAACCCGCTATATATAACTACAGGGTCACGGGGGTCTGCTGGAGCCAAACCCAGCCAACACAGGGTGCAAGGCAGGAAACAAACCCCAGACAGGGCGCCAACCCACCGCAGGTGAGTAAATCGGTTTTGGTAAATAAATGTTTATTGACATGATTTATACTTGCTTTGGAGTTATGCTCTTATTTTATTTTTTGTTTTAAAAGTGAACATGGAAACAAACCAAACTGACAGAAATTTTACAAACAGGATTCTGGGTTGCAGTGCCATTTCACTCATAAAAATTAGGATCACAATATGGACCAGAGCCGACAGTGGGTCATCTTTTGTGACCAGTGACCCATGTGACCTATGACCCACATGACCCATCAAGGTGCATTTCCCCAGCTCCAGACATCAGCAGATGACGCTACAGGTGGCCTCTTGCTAACTGGCACTGCATTGTTAGCAGTCAAATTAGTTCTCATTGTGACAGCAATGGTGCCAGGTCTCCTCTTTGTTTTATTTTTATTAGTATTATTTATTTTTTATGATTACTGTATATACTGTACTTTTTAGGCTCTCTGCAATTCTGCATTCCATCAGGAATACGAGTTCAATAAAATGAGTTTTGGTTTGTCAAATTTAACCCTCGGGATTTTAATGGATAACTGCAATAACATTCTATTGTGTGTTAAATGTCATTGATTCATTCACAAATAGCAGAAAGACAGGCATTGCAACTGCAATGGTCACAGTATTACTATGTGCGAGTCGTGCAACTACGACTGCAAAAACAAAGACAGTAATGTCAGCCTGAGCCAGTGTTGCCAGTGCCAGTCACTATTCGAAAATCACTTGATCAGCTTATTGTTGTAAACCTCAAGCACGATCGAAAGAGCTCTAACAATTTCAGGAAACATGATACTGCGTTGTGACGTTAATTATGTGTTGAGCATTGCATGTGATGAAGTGTCTGCTGCGTTCAACTGAAGATACCCCCGAACACGCCCACCCCCCCACTCCCAAATTGCGGCGGGTCAATGTGATCAGATACACAAGCTGCAGGTTGAGGTGGGTTCGCTTCTCTCTTGTAATTTCTCATCTCATTGTTGACTCTCCGTTCCAGTGTGGATACTTGACTCACATTACTGGCATTTGTCACATAACTTCTGCACCATGAAAATGGATTAGCTTCTTGCATAACGGTTCCAGTGGTGCGCTTAAGTTGACATCTGAAACATCCACAGAAGCCTTCAGTAACATCATTGGCAGTTGAGTCAATCGGTTCAATGGCTAGCATGTGAAGGGAGGCCTGCACTTGTTCAAAGAACCCTTGGTGAATCTTTTGGTTTTTCACAAAGTAAATCCTCGCAAAGTTACGAATTTTACTGGGTTTAGACTTTCGCGATTCTCATGCAGACCTTCAATTCTAATATTATTCCTTCTGCATCCATCTTTCAGAGCAGCAAGTCTGTCTCCGAGTTTTTTGCATTTGGAATTTGCAGCTGTTGCTTTTCCATCAGGGATGAATGCTACATTTTCGGCTGTCTCAGTTCGAGTCGTGAATGTCTGCTTAACGTCCTCCAGCTGATCGGCAAGTGCTCTCAGTTTAGATGCATTTTCCTGAATGTGTTCCTCAATTTTCTCCAGCATACATTTAAAGACCGCCTCAAAGTGATTATATACGCGTTTCTCCGAGTCTTTATTATCCTGCCGCAGCTCTTGCAGCTCCCGCTTGTCTTCTCGCTTATCTTGAGCATACTATTTATTTATTTTTTATATCTTTCTTTATCTCTTGCGTGAGATCAGCGATCATCACCTTCAGTTCGGACAGATCATTTCTGCTTTCATGCGGGCTCTATTACAGCCGATGTTCCCATCTCGCGAGGAGTAAGTGAAAGCGCGGAATGGAAGGCCTTTTCCAGTTTCAAGTGATCTTCTCGAATCGGCGAGCAATCATGACATGCACTTGCACATTTGTTCCCATTTTCGTTCTCAACTGGAGACGATGCAGCGTACCGTGGTCCCGAGGAGTCTGGGCTTTCGCCTGTCTGTTCCAGGCCAATCTCTGATAGGCCGTACCTTGAACTTGAACTTTGACTTGCCTGTCTAGGCTTGGATGTAGCTTTAGGTTTCTTTTCCATTTCTTTCTGAGCTCCTTTCTTGCCGGTCATGTTTATATATGCTTGCACATACTGTAATAGAACCCTTGGGTTGGGTAAATACAGGATACCTTGGGATAATCTATATATATAATTCACTAAGGCAAGACAACCATTGAAAGCATGCCGGAAGGGGCGTGGATTCACTAAGCCGCCGACAAGTGAGACACCTATGGCGCACGCAGGAAGGAGCCACGCCCACCCACTCCAAGACCATTAGATACAACGACAACTCACAGAGTCACGCGCACCAACTCGGACTAGACGACACAGAAAAACCGGCGTCATTTATATTCGTCTGTCGTAGAGGTCATATGCAGCACCAACCCACGTTGACTGTTCATAGAGGCATGTTTCTCGCGGAGGTGAATCGCCATATGCGGCGTGTAAAACTGTTTGCGAGGGGTATCCCATGGGATCCTTAAAACATTCCTTTACAACTGAGGTTAAAACACAATGAAGTGAGCAGTCTTTAAAAACGAGTTTTCGGTTACGACGCACGACCGCGTGCACTATAGCAAACTGTTTTACACGCTACATACAGCAATTCGCATCCGCGACAAACATGCGTCGTCTTAGATACTCCTGCACTTTGTACACACCCCCCTCCCACCGTGGTCGGGTGTCTTGGTGGATTATATATAGAAAGGCAGCCAAAACCGCACAGAGCAATGAAAAGTCTACGTGAGTCACAGGTGCATCTGGACTGTACAAAGACGACAACGACTCGAGTGATGAGTTGAAGGTGGGCACATGAGCAAGCAGTGTATACTGAACGAGAAATCAGCAGACTAGCATGACGGAGGGAGCAGAGTGGACGTCCTTCTCCTCTCCTCCCATTCCACCCTTCGTGCACTAGCGCCGCACAGACGATTGTGTGTTGGTTCGTTCCGTGCATTGTTACAATGTTGCTTTTCTTGCTAATTTATTACATTACCGATTTTTCAAATGTTAATTTTCTCCCTGTGCTTAAAAATCATTAAAAAACCAGCCTGATTATGCGGCGTATGTCCTTCTCCTCTCCTCCCGTTCCACCCTGAGCGGCGCACGGATGATTGTGTGTTGGTTCGTTCCATGCATTGGTTAAAACCCAATGAAGGAAGCAGTCTTTAAAAACCGATAAGCCCTGTGCCTCTGTTTCATTACCGTCTCACCTGCTTCACCAATGAAGGCCCCGCAACAGGCGATCCGGCGGCGTCATTCCCATGACCCGCCGGGCAGCCAACCGGGTAACCAATGTCTTTGGGTTCAGGGGGGAGTCTGGTTACAAAGCTGAAACTTAAAGGAATTGGCGGAAGGGCACCACCAGGTGTGGAGCCTTTCGCTTCATTTGACTCAACGCAGGAAACCTCACCCGGCCCGGACACGGACAGGATTGACAGATTGATAGCTCTTTCTCGATTCTGTGGGTGGTGGTGCATGGCAGTTCTTAGTTGGTGGAGCGATTTGGCTGGTTATTTCCGAAAACGAACGAGACTCCGCCTGCTAAATAGTTACACGACCCAACAGCGGTCGGCGTCCAAATTCTTAGGGGGACAAGTGGCTTTCAGCCACGTGAGATTGAGCATTAACAGGTCTGTGATGCACTTGTATGTCCGGTACTGCACGCGCGCTACACTGAATGGATCAACGTGTATCTACCCGGCGTGGGCAAGCCGTTGAACCCCATTCGTGATGGAGACCGTGGCTTCCAATTGTTCCTCACGAACGAGAAATTCCCAGTATGTGCGGGTCATACGCTCGCACTGATTAAGTCCCTGCCCTTTGTAAAGCCCCCCATGGTCGGGTGACTTGGTGGATTATATATAAAAAAAAGCAGCCGGAACCACAAAGAACAATGAAAAACCAACGTGGAAACCGACTGAGGCGGTGTTTGGAAAATTTACAGTCAACGTGACTCACAGGTGCGTGTGGACTGTACACAGACGAAAGCGACTCAGGTAGGGAGTTGGGGTGGGCACATAAGCGGGCAGTGCGTACTGAACGAGCGCCATTCAACCCCGTCCTTCGCTTTGGAAGGAGAAAGCGCGTCGGCTCTCCTCCGGTTTTCAGTCACGGACAATTGTATGTTTGTTCGTAGCGTACATTGTTGCAATGTTACTTTTCTTGGTGGTTTATTAAATTACGGATTTTTCAAATGTTTATTTTTTCCTCTGTGCTTAAAAATCATTTAAAAAGTGGCCTAATTATACGCCGTATGCTACGCCGCGGATTGGCTAGTACGAAATAATAGAAAAAAATAACACTGCTGCTAATGGTGCTCCGCTTCCAACATCCATCTCCCACAACAGACGAGACCAAAATCCAAAGTTGGTTCAAGATATGTTACAACAAAGTGCAGCATAGTTCAACCGCTCCATTGTTTGTCGGCTAATACTTCTAGAATTTCTTTTTTCATCAGACTAATTGTGCCACAGTTGGAACGCCGTGGTTGTCAATCTTTGTGAAGACTGTAATAAACTGGCAATGAATTTTACAAAGTGGAAATACTGGCATAGTCGAGAAAATTGAATAACAGAGGAAAAATGTGCATGAAGGGCTCTACATCCTTTAAAAGGTCGATATATCAATTCAAGAAATCAAGTGTTACTCTTTTCTGTCCCTCAGCAGCGGAATCAGCGCAACGTGACTCTCCAAAGCTGATGAAAACATGTCACTCAAGCTATGCCATGGCCTCATTTCTCCCTCATGTTTATGGCCTTTGGCAGGTTGGACTGCATTCCTGATGCCTGGCTTGCACATTTGACCAGTGCAGGGGAGTAGTGTTGTACCATGTTAGCTATTATGGGTCTAATGAGAAATCAAGCAAAATGACACCTTTTATTGGCTAACTGAACAGATTACAATATGCAAGCGTTTGAGGCAACTCAGGCCTCTACTACAGGCAAGAAGAAAGGCCTGAGTTGCCTCAAAAGCCAATTAAAAGTGTCATTTTGCTTGACTTCTCATTACAGGCAGTGCAAATGGAAGTCATATTATGTAAACATAGAAATAAAGTCAATTGATCGGCCATTCATCCAAGAATTAAGTAAATAAGGGGGCTTAAAAAATTCTGCTGCCTTTTTTCGTTTTATCACATTACACTAACATGGGATAAAAAAAACGTATTTTCAGCTGTCAGAGGTGCCAGGCGCGACGACCCGGCCGGGACGCCATAAAGGACCGGAAGAGGGCGTGCGCCCGCCTTGGATCACGTGGGGGCCGCCACCCTGGTTTGCTTTGAGGGCCACGGGTTGAGGGCATGGAAGCTCAACCCTGTAGGGGCCCGTGGTCACCGCCAGGGGGTGCCCCAATGCCTTGGGAACCCTGGACCTCAGTACTTCCGCCACACCAGGAAGTGCTGGGGGGAAGAGAGGTAGGGACACCCGGAATGCTTCCGGGAGTACAGCTGGTACTTCCGCCACGTAGGGGCGTGTCGGCGGGTGATTGCCGGGGAGCACCTGGAGCATATCTGGGTGAGGATAAAAGGGGCCGCTTCCCTTCATTCGAGGCTGGAGTCGGGCGGAAGAAGGACTAAGCAGAGGAGAGTGGAGGCGGCCTGAAGAGGGAAGGCATTGTGTGTTGGCCAGGACTTTGGGGACTTGGGGTTTGTGTGCACTTGGACTTTGTAAATAATAATATTGTAAATAAACATGTTTGTGGGTGAAAACAACATGTCTGCCTGTCTGTGCCCGGGTTCCGTTTACACAGCATTATATTAAAATTTCGAACTGCCACAGGAAAATTTTATCGTGGGTCACGGACACTGACTTGTGACCCACATGAGCCATCAGATATTGTTGACCCATGACCTATGACCTGTTGACCCCATTTTCAGCTCTGATGTGGATCTGAGAGGGAGACACTGTCACAACGAGTGGAGCCATCATAAGTAATAAGGCAGAGATTCTCTGTATGTGTGTGTGTGTGTGTGTGTGTTTGCATTTGATGATTAAGCTCTTACAGAGCAGTACTTACAAGACCCCTTCCCCTGCTTAAATCTATTGGACTGTGTTGTGGAGGGGTTGAATAATTAAGCCCAAATGTGACCTCCATGGAACAGGTATGACGGTTGTGGTGCTGGATTGAACTTGCAGTAATCGCGGGTAGGCTGGCAAGAACAGTCAATGATGATGTCCAGCAATTAATATTTATTATTACATGTTCAATCCACTCACGGAATTGACTGATTAAATTGTATTAGCATACAGAGACTTCAGGAAGTCTTTTAGACCACCTCTCCCTTTACTTTTTCACATTTTGTAATGTTGCAGCCTTGCGCTAAAATCATTTAAATTCATTTTTCCCCTCAGCAAGCAACATTCAATTGTGACAATGCGGGTTCAGCTTCATGCTCCCATCTAGCTTCTGGGGAGCTCCTGAACCCGACACCGTCGGTAATGTCACTGATGAGCTGGACAGTGAGACACAACAGAGCAAGGGGATGGTGCACAATAAGTGCAAAAGTGCTTTTATTAAAATCAACAAATCAAAAACAGTGTCCAAATAGTGCAGTGCTTCAAATACGTCATTAAATAAATGATCCATTAAAAGCTAGTGACAATGTGGAGGTTAAAAAATCATATAAATAGATCCTTAAAACGAGGTTAAAAACAATGGCTGGAAGCAGTCTTTTAAAACGCTGGGGTTCCACCCCAAATCTCCGACTCCCACTGCCTTTGCTGCGGCAAGCCAACCTTCCCCCAGGCACTCCTACTCCATACAAACGTTCAGCAAGAGCGACCAGTACCGTTGGCCCCGCTAGGGCTCGCCTCTCCCAACTGCCTGCATATATCCGCTAGTCTGTGCTCACTTGCTCTCTTTCTCTCTTGCTCGCACACACCATCTTACTCACTTCCAGCTGCCTGCTGCCTGCTGCCTTAACCTCCCTTTCCCCCTTTTTTTTTCACCCTCCCTTCCTCACTCGCAGTACTATTATATGTATATAAAGGAGACATGGATCAGGTGTGGCAATTAGCAGCTCCCAGCATCAATTATGGATGTGGACGACCTGTGCACTTAAGCAAGGACTGCCCGCATCACGAAGCACCCGGGAACCGCTCCGGCCACACTACTACGCACCCTTTTTAAGCTGCGAGTGCGGTGATTATTTAAAACTGGCCTTTTCAATTTGAGTTGTGGACCCACTATACCACATCAATACCCCAGGATATAAGATTTTTTTGTAAGGTTAGTATTTTTAGGTCTATCCAGAGATGTTTGATTACGTGTTTGGTTCTGGCTGAGCCACTCAAGGACATTTGCAGAGTTGAGTCTAAGCCTTTCTTGTGTGGTCCTCACTTTGTGCTTAGGGTCATTGTCTTGATGAAAGGTAAATCTTCAGTCCATAGTGCTCTGGAGTAGATTTTCATTATGGATATCTCTGTAATTTGCTTTGTTCAGCTTTTCCTCAACCCTGTTTAGTCCCCCAGTCCCTGCTGCTGAAAAACAATCCCACAGCATGATGCTGCCACCATCGTGCTTCACTGCTGGAATGGTACTGTGCAGGGGATGAGTATCGCCTAGTTTACTAATCTTGGTTTCAACAAATCAGGGGATGATCCTACACCTTACAGTCTGAGAGTACTTTAGGAGCACTTCTGTAAAATTCAAGCTGGTTCCCATGTATCTTTAATTAATGAGATGTTTCTGTCTGGCCAGTCTTCATAAAGCCCAGATATTGTAGATGGAGTGTTGCTGTGGTGGTTGTCCTTCTGGAAGTTTCTCCCATCTCCACACAGGTTCTTTGGAGCTCAGCCACATTGACCATAGGGTCCTTGGTTACCTCCAGTACCGTGGCTGTTCTCCTAGGATGGCTCAGTTCAGCTTGGCAGCCAGCTCTAGGAAGAATGATGTTGTTCAAAATGCATTCCACTTAAGAATTATGGAAGCCATGGTGCTCTTGGAACCTTCAATGCAGCAGATTTTTTTGTAGCCTTAATCAAATCTATGCCTTGACGCAATCCTCTAACTAAACTTGGCTGGCAATTCCTTCAACCTTGTGACTTGTCTTTCGCTTAACTGTGAGATCTTCAGATGTGTTGCTGTCATAATCCTGTGTTATCAATTGAGATGACTACATGTGGATTCCAAACAAGGTGGTGACACGTCTCGGTGATGATCAATAGAGTGGGATGCATCTGACTCAAAATTTAAAAGGGTTACAGTAAAGGGTCTGAATACTTATATTTCAGTTTTTCATTTTTAGTAAATTTTTAAAAATTTATAAAATCTGGTTTTACTGGTTTTAAAATTTAATTGGAATGATTTTAGTACAAAGCTACAACATAGCAAAATGTGGAAAAATTGAAGGGGTACAAATGCTTTCTGAATCCACTGCATATGTGTACTCACTGGCCTCCTTAATTAAGGATCCAATCTGAAGTTCTGCTCCAAAGTCTGGCGGAGTTACTTGGTGAAAGTGTTTTTTGTGAGGAACAATGGAAAGCACAAAACAATGACAACTGATTGGAGAACATAATACATAAATCAAAAGATGATAATGCAACACGGAAGGTAATGCCGATAGTTGTAGCACAGGTGCTAATGTGATTGCTCTTCAACATCAATTTAATTGTTGAGACCAAAGAGGCTTCCCTTATATTGCCAGGTAAATCAGTTCAGTGGCTGTGTACCCTGTAGCTAAATCCTCCGCCGACTACGCTACTTTCTTGTATCCTTCAAACTGTCTTGTGTTCACCCAATACACTGCCACTTCTTTAGGGTAAAGCAGTTTGAAACCATTCATGGTTTTATATGTTAGAAAGAAAGTTATAAAATTGAGTGTGTATGTAATTAGAAGACAGCATAGAGACTTAAAAACTTCATTTTATACCCATAGAACCTTGTTCTAGTTGTCATTCACACAATATAACATTCTCAAAATTATATAATTTAATTCAGGATCACAGGGAGCCTGAGCCTACCTTGGCACTGTAAAAATGTTAGGTCTTATGTTATTTACTGCATATTTTATTATGTTAATATAATGCTGTCATCATAGATATTTATATTTATTGAGATTTCTAGAGTTATTTATTTCCAATTTATTGTATTTGTATATTTAGAAAGATAGTAGACAAGGAACTATTTAATAAATAATTACGGATTTGGCTGACCCATGCACTTAAGCAAGGACCGCCCGCATCACGAAGCACCCGGAAACCGCTTGGTCCGGTTACGACTGAGCGGTCATAAATACGAGAAAGGGCATCAGCGTTGGAATGGTGAGAACCCTTATGATGAACAAGCAAAAACTTATATGGTTGAAGGTCAAGAAACCACCTGGTGACCTGCAGATTCGACTCCTTGCGTCCTCTTGCCGGGACCTAGCAGGATTTCCCATGGAAGGTCTGCAGAGGATTGAGAGAGAAAGTCAGTGCAGCTTGCCACCGCCTGGTCAGGCATGGTACTACTAATATTCAGGCCCTTTTGCTGCCTCCCAATTGCACGTGTGTGACACGGGCAAAAAAATGGGTTTAGCAGCACAGGATGCAATGTCAGCCCTCTGATACAAGGACGTAGTGGGCTTTCTCCAAAAAGGCAGAAGGAGCCGTGGTCTAGAAACAAGTTAAAGAAACAAACCATATTCTCACACCAAGAAAAAGGACAGTATTGAGAGGAGGAGGAGAATTACCTCAATGTATTCAAATAGGATCAGCTTTATCATCATGGCTACCTTCAATGTCCTGCCCCCTCTCCAACAAACTTAAATCTTTAGCTAGGAGAGGATCCTGCCTAACTCCTCTGCTCAGTCTGTGCTACTATAAAGGATATTTTGGTAGGATGGAAATCTGTCCTAAAACAACACAGATAAATCTGGTGGCACACTCAAATGCTGAGGTGCCTGACACCTGAACTTGAACACATGACAAGAACAACTAATTCTATGCCTCTCAATGCCCAGATAATACTGCCATGCTCAACATCTTTCATTTAGGAGGCAAATAATGGAGGACTCACTTTTCAGTCCCCCAACAAAGGCTCATTGAATGCAGCTAGGGACTGAAATATGCTTGTCAACCAAAGCCAAAGATTTATGTTTCCAGCACAAATTACCAGTACCAACCTAAGACCCAATATGGTCCTATGGCCCAACTGTCAGCAGAGTGTCTTCATCATTGACCCTGGGAGAATGCTGTGGACAAGGACCATGAGTGAAAGATGCTGCAATATAACAGTCTTGCAGCAGAGATAGAAGAGAGAGGCTGACAAAGAAAGGTGCCCCCCATTGAAGTTGACTATTGGGGATGTATTGTCAACTCCATGAGAAGTCACAGGTCAGGCCTTCAACAAAGGCAATTAAATCACTGTTTGACACAGCCAAAGCAAGCAGCCCCTGGCTGTGGTTGGAGAGAAAGGATACCAGCTGGTCCCTAAATGACCACTAACAAAGATCAAACCAATGGCTGCAGGACACATGCCAGGGTCTGGTCAGCCTGAGGTGGTCCTGCCTCAGTAGATGGTATTGTGTTTATTAAAAGACAGAAACACCCAATGACACCTAAGTACACAACTGAAGATAACAAAGGGAAATCAGGCCCTCTCTTGGGTCAAGACAGTGCTGGATTATAACACCTTGTCCGACAAATCCATCCAAATTTGTAAAATACACTTTTTCCTTTATACTTTGGCCTCCTTGGTGTTATTTGGTTTCAAGGAAAGCCTTAATATCACCCTCTAGATTTCACACATTAAGTATAATATCTATCCAAGAATGCTTTTACACTTTTTACTCTGAACAACACAGAAAAAATCCTTCTCAGGAAAATTAAAACTCTTTCAAATGAATTCAAAAACTAATATTTACATTTTTGAAAATATTTCATTAGAAATATGCTTACCCCAGATGACTAATAATTAGAAACGAATACAGATCAAGCTGACAACGCAGAGTGCCACAAAGCAATAACAATGACATGGATCCGATTCAGGAAATCCGCCTTCAGCTAAGATTCTTATCTGGTCGCCTTCACCTGCCACTTGCATTAGCCTCTTAGGCCTGTATTTGGAAGAACAATTATTACCTTGAACAATTTAGCAGGAACAATTATAAGTTCAATTTGACCTGAGTTGTTGTGTTCTTCTTTGAAGACAGGGCAAGGGCACCTTCAGGGTGGAACAGGGTAGAGTTATGCTCTGCAGAAACCTCCAGACAACAAAAGGAGAGCCACACTGGCAGCACAGGAGGCCATGTGCTTGCCAATATGATATTGCAGATTTTACTATGTTGGAGTGAGGGTGGGGTAATTGCCTAAGTTAGGGTTGTAAACCGTGTATGAGGGGTGAGTAAGATACATACGAACATTAGAAATTTGATAAATGAGAAGAGGCCATTCAGTCCGTCAAAGTCAAAGTCAAGTCAAAGCGAACTTTATTGTCATCTCAACCATATACAAGTATACAGACAGATGAATTTGCAAAGCTCAGGGTCCACAGTTTAACAACATGAAGTGCAACTAATAAATTAAAATTAGAATTAAATTTAAATTAAAATTTAAAATTAAAACAAAAACAAGACAAGACACTGTGCAAAGACAAGACAAAGAAGTAGCAGCAATATTGACATGTAGTAAGCAATATGAACATTGATCACTTCTAGCATTTACGGGATTAGAACCAGCAAACTTCCAAATGCTGGTGCAGATCCCTAGCCTCAAAGCCACCGCTCTGCCCCAAGCTGATAAAAGCTGTGTGGGATGAGAATAAGCTTTCCGGCCAGGGGGGACTTTGAGTTATTACCTGGTTGGGAGGCCCGAGAGGAACAATGGGTGGATCAGCTGACCGAATGGAAAGATAATTCTATTCCCAGCCGGAGTAAAATAATGGGTGGACCAAGTGAAGCTGGGACTTGGGAGTGGTTCCATTCCCCAGGCGCTAGGTGGCAGTGTTCCTCATACGAGAACCCAGTTGGGACACCCGCAGGGGTGCTAGGGAAATGGAGTCTGGTGTCACACACATGCATTTAGGAGACAGCTAAAGGGCCTGGGGAACTGTAATACTACACCAGACCAGAGGGTGGCAGAGTGTGCTGACTGTCTTTCTCAGTTTCTTGCAGACCATTCCCGGGAAATCTCACCAGGTTCTGGCGCCTCTGCTGACGTCATTTCCAGCTCCGGCACCTCTGATGACATCCCTTCTGGCTCCGGTGCCACTGATGACGTCACTTCCAACTCCAGCACCTCAGATGACATCATTTCCTTCCCAAGCCCTTAAAACCGCCATCTTACCTCCAAATAATCAGTTCTGTTTTGGACTCAGTTTTGTGAATATCTCTGTTCAAAGATTTCAAAAACTTTTGCAGCTGGGAAATAATATACGAGTTGCTACCCCAAACCTTTATGATGTCTGGAGACTCATTCTTATTACACTGGAAATGTATTACTGTAGGGGTCTCTTGGGTTTGATAGAGGGCGCTGTCAGGGGAAGACCAACCTTCTTCGTTTATGGCTTCCTGGAGGAGACAGAATGATACCCGAAGCATTCCCGACTCTGGTATAAAATGAAACCCACTGCTGCACATAACAGAGTCAGAGACGGGAGTCAGGGGGCAAAGCTGAAAGAAGGTGGAGAAGGAGGAAGGAATAATTTACAAATCATTTACATAATCATTTACAGTATTTTATTATTATTGTGATTATAATTGAAAGAGGACTGTGAAAGTGCTTTGGAGAAGAATAAAAATCATGTATTTTATTCCATTTATGTGTGGTGTATTGCCGGATCTGTGGTTTTGAGGCTCTCTTGAGCCCTTGTGTGGTCACAGCTGGTATAAACTGATGAAAAAACCTAAAAAGTTCTTCAGCGCAAATACGCAGCATTGACCCTCTTTAAAAGGCAACTAAAACACAGCCTGCAGATCATATTCAACACATCTGAGGTGTAATATGTTTGTCACTTTAATATCCATCTCTCTATTATAAAAAAAAACGAGATGTGATCTTCTGAAGAGAGACACTTCAGAGATGCAGAGACACTTTCACTTCCTGTGACAGGGTCAAGTCATAGTCAAGTCACATCATACTAACATCCATTGGAACCATGTGAGATGGTGACCTGGGCAAGGAAAGCAATAATCAGCACGGAACAAGTGGAATTAAAAACCTTGCAGGTCCAAATGGGGTCAGAAATAAAAGACAAAGAGTAAAAGACACAGTAGAACTTCATAAAGACGTTACAAAACGTTGGCGCCATACACATGCAGAACAGGTTACAGATTATGACAGCAGTGGAATTCGAAAGGCTCAAAAAAACCTTAGCGTAATACACACGCAGAGCAAGTTAAAAAATATGACAGTACTAAAATGCCAAAAATATCAAAAAAAAGAGTACAGATTGCATTCGCTCAAACAAACGGAAATTATTACTAGGTGAAATAATGGAACAGCAAAAAGAGATTGAATATATGGACATAGGTGATATGTCGGAAGTATGTAGATATTGTAAGGCTTTAAAGTTTAATTCTGAGACTTGTAGATCGTCTAATTCGTGTTGCCATGAATTGCGTTTGTTCCCAATAAAGAGGTGTATCTACGAGAATTAAAAGATTTGTTGTTTGGTGAAAGAGAAACCCACACATGCTGTCACACTTGGGACACAGAGTTTCAGATACACAGGAGATTTTAGAGACAGAAACGTTATTCAAACACTTCGATCAAACAGTCTCAAGCAGTCTCTTTCAGGAGTGAATCGAGCTCCATGTGTAGTTGGGGATGTCGACAAGCGAAGTGAGCAGGGAGCAAAGCCCCCTAGTGTATAAATATAGTTATTCAGTATGTAGTGCTATTGTAACATGTACAAAGTACAGTGAAATTTTTACTTTCATGTTTGACCAACGTGCATCTTATTGCACCTTTCAAGTGCCTTTGATTAAAAGATTTGTTGTTTGGTGAAAGTGAAATCCACAAACACTACTGGCAAAATATACGCGTCTACAATAATCTTTTGGCGTTAGCATCATTCAGTGCACAAAACGTTGATTTACACAATAATGGACCATACGCTATGAGAATCTGTGTTCCCGCAACAATTACAGCTACAACAAGTTTAATTCAGAAAAAAACACAATTTGGTCAGGTGTGTCTTGTATGATCACAGAGAAGTGATGCAACATAGAATCGAAAGAGTCAAATGATCCAACGTAATGGAAATTATGCAGCCAATAATGGATACAAATCCATACGTCCAAAAGTATTGCACTTTAAACAAAATTTATCAGCAAAACACGGACAAAGAAATTTTCCATTATTTCTATATGAATCCAAAAGATCACAGTCGCATTTATAATAAACCCACAAGTGATGAATTGTTAGCAATAATAATTTTGAAAGATGGAGATAACAAAGACAGAGTAGATATTTGTGTATATCCAAAGGCAAAGCATGATTCGTCATTTATGTCAAATACATTGTCACATGTCGACCCTTTGCTTTTCCCTTTGCTTTTCAAAGATGGCGAAACAGGATGGCTGTACAATGTGAAACAAACACATTCAGAAAAATGAATAACACCCACACAATATTTCGGGTCAAAATTAGTGATACGTTCCCATGTATTTAACTCACTTCTATCATCTCAACATCTATCGCAACATTACATTATTAATGTGTATGTAAAAGTCGCAGCTAATCATCTTTTCTTTATTAAATAGAAATCAAGCTAAACTTACAACGGAACATATGCAAGGTCTCATTGATCACGTTCAAAATTCAAATATCAATAGTTCAGACAAATTCAAAATAGGTACAGCAGTAATATTACCATCATCATATCAAGGTAGTCCAAGAGCATTGCAACAGTTATATCATAATGCAATGGTAATATCCAGAACTATCAGTCAGCCAGATTTATTTATTACAATGATGTGCAATCCACAATGGCCAGAAATCTGCAGCTTCTTGAGAACAATGCTACCATCTACATCGGCTCTGGATATTCCCACTTTCGTAAGTAGATTGTTTTATCAGAAACGTCTTATTTTAATTGAATGAACTCGAAACAGTGTTCAGGCGAAAAGGAGATCTTGATATGCCATTTGTATTGAAATGTTTACAGTTTCCTGTGAGAATAGCTTTTGCAATGACAATTAACAAATCACAAGGACAAACATTTGACGAAGTCGGTTTATTTATAAGAGACAAAGAAATGATATTCACTCATGGCCAGTTATATGTTCCATTATCATGCTGTAAGACCAAATAAGGAATCAAAATTCAATGCGATCTTGAAGAAAAGTGCATTCCAAATGTTTTTAAAATAAAAAGTGAACATAATGCATATGTAACAATTTCCATGAAAAAAAAAAAACATTTTAAATTGTATTTCCACAGGAACAAACCCGGAGGTTGGCGAGTGGAGCCCCCTAGTTCTTATATGGCTCAGAGATATGTGCTAGTCGTTATTTAGCTGGTTTGGCTGCATTTCCCTACTTGATCAAGGGGTGTTATCAATTCCCAGTTTCAAAATATTGTGCACGCATGGGACTGAGTTACCATAAATATACTCATTTTCTCCTATCATGTTTTCTTTTATAAATCCTGACATTTGCGTGGAATGTTGTGTATGCACAGTTTTAGCCTTATTTTGTATGTATGCAGGTTTTATACATAAGGCCCCATAAGACATCAGTTTACATATCTAATGGAGCTTGAGATGAGCTGACAGCAAGAATTTTTTTTTTGTTCTTTATTTTGCCTTATACAATTGCTCGTATTAGGAATTTGTTAGTTTTTACATACCCCTTGGGGTCAGAGCACAGGGTCAGCCATTGTACAGCGCCCCTGGAGCAATTAAAGGTTAAGGGCCTTGCTCAAGGGCCCAGCAGAGTAGGATCTCTTTTGGTAGTGACGGGATTCGAACACGTAACCTTCGGGATACCAGTGCAGATCCTTAGCCTCAGAACCTAAATGGGAGAATGGGATAAGAAGACTCAAAGCTGCAATTGCTGCTAAAGGGGCTTCTACAAAGTACTGAATTAAGGGTCTGAATACTTCTATGAACGAGTGATTTCAGTTTTTGATTTTTAACTCATTTGAAAACCTTTCCGAAAACAGGTTTTCATTTTGTCATTATGAGTTATTGAGTGTAGATTGATGGGCAAAAGTGACAAATGTATCCATGTAAAATTAAATCTACAGTTCAATAACATGCAGAAAGTGAAGGAGTCGGAATACTTTCAAATCCACTGTCAGTACCATTCATGATGACACCCACATGTCCTTTCGATATTGTAATAAGGTGGAAATAATCATTAATAGTAAACGTAAATTCAGTGGTTAAACAAGTACACTAAATGAGTTGCATCAGTGGTTCTCAACCTGTGGGGCAGGCCCACCTTGGGGGGCGCAAAGTAACAAAAAGCGCGCCGCGAAGATGTGAAAAAATGAAAACAAGAATCAAAAATATTAAAAAAACATCTGTTGAAACCAAAACAAGTTAACCTTAAACTACATTCTGATACTAGAACAATAAATATAGAGTTAGATAAATGTCGATAAAAGTTAAGTAGGTATAATAAAATATGCATCTACATTTAAAAAAAAATGTTGGGGGGGGGGGCGATTAAAACTGTTATGAAAACTCGGGTCGCAAATACTTAAAAATTGAGAAATGCTGAGTTACATTAGCACTGCACTATTTCAAATATGAATTAGCCAGAAGAAGCCTTTACTTCGCGAAAGGAATTCTTAATAAAAACATAAACAAATCTTATTAATTACAAATAAGACTGATAAACTAGGAGCTGAGTCAGAAGGCAAAGTTCTCGATTTACCAGTCAGTCTGTGTCCCTATGGTCATGAGTTTTGGGCAATGACCAAAAGAATGAGACTGAGGGTCCAAGGGCCTGAAATGAGCTTTCTTCACCGAGTGGCTGGACGCTCCCTTAGAGACGGGGTGTGAGAGAATAATTTAGACGTAACATTAGTTAAGTGTTTTGGTTTGCTGTGCACATTGAAATCTATATGCATTTGATTTCAAATGTAATGAAGAGATCCACTGAAATGTTTCAGACGTATCAGGAGAAGGTTGATGTCATAAATAAAATCAACTAAGAGATCATTAAGAGTTCAGCAGATGTCCTGTAAACAACAAGACTGGACAGTTGTCACATACACAGAAATTTCAAGGATAATAGCTAATCCTAAAAGGTACAAGAAGAACATGAGTATGGTAAAATAGACATGTGCGTACACCAAAAAACCAGAGTAAATGTCAGGTGATGTGTGTGCATTAAACAGTACTATTATGTAAATTCTGTTGTTTATAAAAATGGATCTCTGCCCTCATTCCTTTGATCGTTCTGTAACAGACAGCCCTGACGAATGTTCTGTCTTCAGTATTTGCTGAGGAGATAATTAAAGACGCAATGAAGAGCTGTCTTCATGCCTGGATTCTGACTCAAGAGGTTTTAATAAACTTGTCCTAGTAGAGGATAAACTTTTTCTTTAATTATTATGTTGATTTCTTCCATAATGGTGAGAAGTGCAGACATCCAGGAGAGGCTCAGAGTAGACTTGCTGACGCTCTGCATCAAGAGAGGCCAATTGAGGTGGTTCGGACATCTGATACAGATGGCTACTGGACGCCTCCCTGTAAGGTTTTACCTGCACAACCAGCTGAGAGGAGACCCTGGGGAAGACCCAAGGCTCGATTTGAGGATTATATTTCCCAGATGGCCTGGGAATGACTTGGGATCCCACACTATGAGTTGGCAAGTGTGGCTGGGGAAAGGGACGTATGGGCCTCACTGCTAAGACTGTTGCCCCAGTGACCAAGCTTCAGATAAGTGGTGGAACAGGAATGAATGAATGAACTGATAAACTACTCAAACTTTTGCAAATATGGAGTCAGTAAGCTGCCAGAGTAGCAGCAAGCAGATGAGAGGACTTGCTGATCAAATGGGGTCAGCGATTTGCCGGGTGTATTGAGCAACACAAATCAATATGGCTGTGCCTCTGTCTTCTATCTCAGTGACATTTACACTCCCAAAAAAGGTACATGTTGTTTTAAAATAACACATTTCCATTTTACATCTAATGATCTTACACTTACTGATTATTAAGGTAAAGATTCAGTTACCTTCCCTAAACACAGACTTTTCTAATTTCACAGGTGGTTAAAGAGACGGGACAAAAAAATCAAGATGCATATCAGGATATGCCGCCACATTTTACGACACAGGGCGTTTACAGTGCTTTCACTTGATTGAATATTGAAGACAATTTTGCTTCTGTAAATGTAATTCTTCTTGAAGTCTTTAAGCAAGAGGCTGTGCATCTCAAGGAACAAACAAATGAACATAGAAATGTACTTATCCTATATTTAATTCTAAAAGTTCCCAACACCCACAACCTGGTTCATTCTTGCTCTTCTTCCTTAAACTAGAATGAAGCTCTGCCAGCTAATTTTGAATACATTTTAAAACTGAAAGTAAAAATCTAAACTTCTGTGTCTTTGTAAAGATAAAGTTGACCTCCAAACAATCTCAAAGTAACACAAGATATCATGTTAAGAATGTAAAATAACGCATATCTCTGATACAGCTTGGGCAGCGTTGTATAATTCAATGTACTCTATGCTGGCATTAAAACAGGAGCCTTTTGTCTCTTTTATCTCTTTATTGTGGTGGATAAATACTTTAGGCCAGTGCTTCCCAAGCTCTCCCAAACCATGGCACCTTTTGTGAAATCTTTTCAGCTAACGGCACCCCTCCACTCTGATATGTAACTACTCAAATTAACAATTTAATCTTAACTCATCAGTTGAGTAGAATGAGATTCCTATTTTTATAAGGCGTACCAACTATACATTTTTGCATTTACAAAGGTAACAAAAATAAATTGCTAGTAAACCAGTCTCAAATGAAAAACTTGAACACAACACAAACATGAAAAGTGCAATAAGTCACAAGGCACAAAGAAGACTATAACGTCATAATTAACGCGAAGGCTGGCTTCGAAGAGAATTTGAAAGTTTGTCAATACGAGCTCGAACTGCAGTTGACAAACACACTCGTAAGTCATTTTCAACTGACAATAAACATCCTCTGTGTTTTGTCTTCAGTAGTGTCAATGCCAAGAATGCCTTTTCACACAGATAAGTGGTGCAGAATGGAATAAGTATGCCGACAGCCTTAGCACCTAACACAGGACGTTCCTTTTCAACCATAATCCAAAACTCTGTTAAATTCATGTCCTTAAACTTCAGCTGTAATGTTCGGTCACTCGCAATGTCAAGTAGCTGTTCTTTCTCTGTCATCTGTAAGTTAGACAAGTCCAACTGCTGATGGAATGGGTTCATTATCCACTCATTGCCAGGGATGTCTAACCTTGGAAAGTAATGTTGCAAATTGTCTCCCAACTGTGACAAATGCTTAACAATGACATCATGCAACACGACGGTGCCAGGATCAGCATCTAATGCACGAGGAAACATGCAAATTAAATGGGTTGTTTCTATTTCACTTGTCCACATCAGAAGTTTACGACGGAAAGCTTGCAGCTTGTCAGTAACAGTATGTTCGAATCATTGCCCTGCATGCCCGAATTCAATGCATTCAACACTTCAAAAATGTCAACGATATATGAAAGTTTACTGCACCATGTTGGATCAGCCAACAGCGTTATGAACTCATTGTTTGCTTGTTCATTAAGAAAGAAAGAACTCTCAGTTCATACACCCGTGACAGAACTTTACCTCTTGACAGCCATCTGACTTCTGTATGCATTAGCAGAGTGTAATGTTCTGATCCCAAGTCTTTGCACAGTTTCTCAAACAGTCTGCATTTGACTGGACGGACTTTGATGAAGTTCACAATTTTAACGACCTGATCTAAAACTGACTGCAGTTCAGTTCCCAGCGTCTTGCTCACAAGTGCTTCTCTATGTATGAAACAATGGGTGGTGATTATGTTCGGATTTTCACGCTTAGCAAATGCCGTGAAACCACGCATTTTGCCGGTCATAGAAGGAGCACCATCTGTGCAAATAGCAACACACCATTCCCACAACAAATCATTCTCGCTGAAAAACGTGCAAACATGTTTAAATACATCTTCTCCCTTCGTTTCAATAAGTTCCTTGCAAAACAGAAACTGTTCCAACATTTCTGTGCCGTTCGAAAACCTTACAAAGGCCAGCAACTGGGATTTTCCACTAAAATCTGTAGACTCATTGATCTGCGGAGCAAATCGTTTACAGGTCTGAAGTAAAATGCACACGTTGTTGTTGATGTCAGATGACATGGCTTCTATCCTCCTAGAAACGGTGTTGTTTGACGATGGCATTTTGGATATCACTTTTTCGGCATCGTCACCAAGCATCGTTTTCACCATTATCTTGCAAGCTGGCATAATCAAAGATTCGACTATGGTGTGTGGTTTCATTGCCATGGCAACCAGTTCTGCGACTTCAAAACTAGCCAACTGGGCTTTGTCTGACACCGACACAGTTTTCGTAAACAGCTGTGCTTTCTTCTGCTGGCTGTCCATTAAATGCCTAAAATATGCCGAGTTCTTGTTATTTGCATTCTGATGCTTGGTTTGAAAGTGACGTTACAATTTGCTTGGAACCATTTGCAAGGATATCACCACACAACAAACATCGTGGGTGCTGAATACCTTTTAACAAATGTATAATTCAAGTAACTGTCCTGATAGTATTGCGTTTTCGTTTTTGCAACTTTACTGCTCCCTGCATTATCATTTTCATTGAGGTTGTTGATGCTGCTGTTGTTTTTACGTTTACGACTTTCACTACAGTCGGCCATTTTCGGCGCAAAAAAAAACCCAAACAGACAACAGGAAGCAACGTCACTTACCCTGTGGCAAGTAAGTAAATTAGAGCTAATATTTATTAATTCGTCAGACTGCAGTTGAAATAGGATGCACGCTGGACTGTATTAAAGCACACAGGTAGCATGACTTTAGTCTTGAGGTGTAACTGGTATTATTATTATCAGTTCAAATCAATTTTTTTTATGTTCTGACACCCGGCAACGGCACCCTTAGTCCGCCATATCAGGGTGCCGCGGCACATGGGTTGGGAAGCACTGCTTTAGGCACTCCATTCGGCATGCAGGGGTCCTAATCTGTTTAATTTATATTGTATTGTAATCGTATTTTAAAAAGATTTTTTAAAATTATGCTAATAAAACACCATTTTAAAATCACTTTGCTCTTTGCTGAATTATTTTGTGATTTGGGATGTTTCACAAGCTCCACCACACTGGTCACAATAGACTGTAGAGCCATAAATGCATACAAAATTGCTAAAATTTATGACTATTGCTTCTATACACTTTTATTTATTTAATTTTTTACTGGGATAAATGTACAGGGATATCTTGTACATTAATGTAATATACAATGTAAATAACCAAGACACAGGGGATGCACAATTCAGTGTGTTTGTTCGTGTCAGTCCCAAGCCCGGATAAATGGGGAGGGTTAAATCAGGATGGGCATCCAGTGTAAAATTTTTCCAGATCAACATGTGGACAACAATACAGATTTCCATACCGGATCGGTCGAGCCCCGGGATAACAACCGCCACCAGTACTGTTAGCCAACAGAGTGCTGATGGAAATTGGACTACTGTTAGATGAAGAAGGGCAAGAGGAGAGGGGAGACGTGTCCGGAGGCAGGAGGAGAGGAGGAAAGTAAAGAGAGTGGAACTGAGGATAGGAACTTTGACTGTTGGCAGTACAGTATGACTGGTAAGGGGAGAGAGTTAGCTGATATAATGGCGAGAAGGAAAGTTGATATATTGTGCGTGCAAGAGATCAAATGGAAGGGGAGTATTGCCAGGTGGATTGAAGGTGGATGGAGTAGGAGTTATCCTGAAGGAACAGTATGTCAAGAGTGTTCTGGAGGTGAAAAGAGCATCAGACACAGTAATGATTATGAAGCTGTTAATTGGAGGTGTGATGATGAATGTTGTTAGTGCATATGCTCCGCAAGTTGGGTATGCAATGAATGAGAAAGAAGATTTCTGGAGTGTCTTGGATGAAGTGATGAACAGGGGGACAAGGGACAGAAAGTGGTGATTGGAACGGTTTTCATTGGACATGTTGGTGAAGGGAACAGAGGAGACAAGGAGGTGATGGGTAGGTATGGTGTCAAGGAGAGGAATGAAGAAGATCAGAGGATGGTGGATTTTGCCAAAAGGATGGACATGGCTGTGGTGAATACATATTTTAAGAAGAGGGATGAACATAGGGTGACGTACAAGAGTGAAGGAAGATGCACACAGGTAGATTATATCCTATGCAGAAGAGTCGATCTAAAGGAGATTGAAGACTGCATAGTGGTGGCAGGGGAAAGTGTAGTTAAGCAGCATAGGAAGGTGGTCTGTAGGATGACATTGGAGATCAAGAAAAGGAGGAGAGTGACAGCAGAGCCAAAGATCAAATGGTGAAAGTTGAACAAGGAAGACTGCAAGGTTGAGTTCAGGAAGGAGGTAGGACAGGCACTGGGTGGTAATGAATAGTTACCAGATAGCTGGGCAAATACAGCAGAAGTAGCAAGGGTAACAGCAAGAAGGGTGCTTGGCATAACGTCAACAGAGGAAGGAGGAAAAGAAAACTTGGAATGGGAAAGTACAGGAGAGTATACAGAGAAAGAGGATGGTGAAGAAGAAGTGGGGTAGTCAGAGAGATGCAGAAAATAGACAAGAGTACAAGGAGATAAGGCGTAAGGTGAAGAGAGAGGTGGCGAAGGCTAAAGAAAAGTCTTATGATGAGTTGCAAAAGAGGTTGGACACTAAAGAGGGAGAAAAGGACCTGTACCGATTGGCTAGACAGAGGGACCGAGCTGGGAAAGATGTGCAGCAGGTTAGGGTAATAAAGGATAAAGATGGAAACGCACTCACAAGCGAGGAGGGTGTGCTGAGAAGATGGAAAGAGTACTTTGAGAGGCTGATAAATGAAGAGAATGAGAGAGAGAAGAGGTTGGATGATGTGGCGATAGTGAATCAGGAAGTGCAACGGATTATCAAGGAAGAAGTAAGGACAGCTATGAAGAGGATGAAAAATGGAAAAGCCATTGGTCCAGATGACACACCTGTGGAAGCATGGAGGTGTTTAGAAGAGATGGCAGTGCAATTTTTAACCAGATTGTTTAATGGAATCCTGGAAAGTGAGAGGATGCATGAGGAGTGGAGAAGAAGTGTACTGGTGCCGATTTTTAAGATTAAGGGGGATGTGCAGGATTGTAGTAACTACACGGCAATAAAATTGATGAGCCACAGCATGAAGTTATGGGAAAGAGTAGTGGAAGCTAGGTTAAGAAGTGAGGTGATGATTAGTGAGCAGCAGTATGGTTTCATACTCTGGAAGAGCACAGGGTGTTGATGGAGACGTATAGAGAAGGACAAAAGGAGTTGCATTGTGTCTTTGTGGACTTAAAGAAAGCAGAAAGGAGTTAGAAAGGAGTTGTTGGACTATACAAGAGAGGAATGAAGGAACAAAAATGAATACATGTGTGTGAATGAGAGGGAGGTCAGTGGAATGATGAGGATGCAGGGTGTAGAGTTGGCGAAGGTGGATGAGTTTAAATACTTGGGATCAACAGTACAGAGTAATGGGTAGTGTGGAAGAGAAGCGAAGAAGAGAGTACAGGAAGGGTGGAGTGGATGGAGAAGAGTGTCAGGAGTGATTTGTGACAGCCGGGTATCAGCAAGAGTGAAAGGGATGGTCTACAGGATGGTAATGAGACCAGCTATGTTATATGGATTGGACACAGTGCACTGACCCAAAAACAGGAGTCAGGGCTGGAGGTGGCAGAGTTAGAAATGCTAAGATTTGCATTGGGTGTGACGAGGATGGACAGGATTAGAAATGAGTACATTAGAGGGTCAGCTCAAGTTGGACAGTTGGGAGACAAAGTCAGATTGGCGAGATTGGGTTGGTTTGGACATGTGCAGAGGAGAGATGCTGGTTATATTGTGAGAAGGTTGTTAAGGATTGAGCTGCCGGGCAAAAGGAAAAGAGGAAGGCCTAAGAGAAACTTTATGGATGTGGTGAGAGAGGACATGCAGGTGATGGGTGTAAAAGAGCACGATGTAGAGGAGAGGAGAATATGTAAACAGGTGATCCACTGTGGTGACCCCTAACGGGAGCAGTAGAAAGAAGAAGAAGAAGATGAATAATTTGATTTAGTAACCTCTTTCACATTATGTTTACCGCTAGGAAAAATGTTTAATTTTTTTCAATAAAAAATGTTTAACAGAAATATATAAATATCAAAATGTCAACATAATACATTAGGAAAAGCATGTCTAGTGTCCTGTGCGATACTGATGCAGATTTAGAACACATTCCTCATGTGACAGCCACCAACACACAGCCCGACGTCGCAATCATGACAGTAGATGTGGGTTTCTTTGCCCACTTTTCTTATATTTTTTCTGTTGCTTGACCACAAGAGGGTAGAATGTCAGTGCCTGACCTGCATGATCAACATACCACAGCACAAGGCTTAGTGACTTTCACATTTCCCCTCAAACATTAACATTGATGGTTGCTGCATTATGAATAGTGCTTAGGGGGCTAAAATTGTCCTTGTCTCTCTAGTTGATCACAATTGTTTTACCTCTTTGCAACACACCTTCACCGGGCACATCATGACATTTTAGTGTTACTATGCCATATGCATCAGTTTTATTATCCATGTCAACTTCTGATGATCAGTTCACATCATTATCACTATCGCTTGCTTCAACTAATTGTTCATTTTCAGTTTGTTCTAAAACTGCCTTTACTGCTTCTTGTTCACTTGCCATTGTATTTTTTAAGGCTCAGCCCATTCATGAATATTGATGAGTTACCATGAGGTGTAAAAATGCATTGTAAGTGGAGAATGGGCATCTCACCCTAGGAAGGAGAATGTGTTATTACCCAGACAGGAGGCCAAAATGAAAGGACAGATGGGATGGCTGACTGGACAAGGGAATAACTTTACACCCAGCTGGACTAATATGTTGGATGGACCAGCAGAAGCTGAAAGTTGGGAGTGGTTCCATTCCCTTTAGTCAGACGGCAGTGGTCCTCGTATAGGAACCCAGATGAGAGACCCACGGGGTTACTTGGGAGATGAAGCCCTGTCAAAAGAAGGTACTGTCAGGGGAAGACCTCCCTACTTTCCTTATAGGCCGTAAGTGCTACCTGGAAGATATAGCATGGCACCATAAGCATTCTTGGGTCTGGCATAAAAGGAAACCCGCTGCCACACATGGAGAAGTTGGAGCTGTGAGGCAGCAGGTGACACTTAGCAGAGAAGAGAAGGAGGAAGAATAATTGTGATTTACGTACTGTTTATTTGTGGCTTTTTACTGGAGAGATGATTGTGGACCATGCTTTGGTGGATTAAAAATTATTTATTTTATTCATTCAACATCTGGTGATTTCTCTGGTGCGCCCATCTGGTTACAGCATGTAAATATTCATATTTTTTGCAGCATAATGCTGTTTTGTGCACTAGATGAAAGCATTTTTTTATGTTTATTTTAATATTGTTGGTCAATTTGTATCTACATATCTGTGTATCTTCCTTTATGTTCTGTATGTTTTGTGGGTGGTGCCCCAAGAGGCAGGGCCACTTGCCCAGCACTGTCAAGGGTCTACTCTCAGCCCTATAAAGGTTAAGAAAACCCACAGTCCCTTGCGGTTCATTGGAAATGCACTTGTGGTTTGGTGAGTTACTTGAATTTGTGATTATTCTGGTGCTTTGTGAATTACTGGATTTTTGACCTCTGTGCTCTTTTTTCTAGACAATTTTTTGGATTTGTGATTAGGACTTGTTTACCTTGGATTGCCCTTGCTTTTTAAATGCACTCCCTGCTGTGCCTTTTGTGCTCTTCACTGTTTAACCATGCATTTTTATGAAAAAAAAAACTGTTTTGTTTTATAAAAGATTCTTCATTGGGCATTTTTTTTTTTGAATCATTATTTGGGACTTTTGTGCTTTTGGACTCTCAAGTTCACAACAGAGAGTGACAATGTATCGCATGTTGATCAGCACATGCAAGTGAGAATTTCAATGCACTTAATACATGAGAGAATAACAAGCGAGCCAATAAACCTACACAAACTCAGTATGCAGGGTTTGTCAGGCAGCAGCAATATGCCACAGCTTGCCCATGTACTATTTAACATTTTCTTATTATATTTATTGTGAAGGTTGCTATTGAGAAATGAACTGAATTGTACTGATTTCAGATATCTAACAAACAGAATTGTGAAGTTGTTCATACTTCCTACCGTTTGCTTCTATAGATTGAGAAGGTAAGCCACTAGGAGGCAGAGTACCCAGCTTAGCAGCATTTAGTCTTCCAGGCCTTCTGACTGTAATCATAAGGTTCATTTCTCATCATTGAGTCACAATGTGGCCTACCTTAAGTTGTTTAATCTGTAAGCACTTAAATTGTACAAAAGTGAAAGAATCATGGATGGCGCAAATTACTGCAACTGATTGGCAGATTCCTCGTCTTGAGCTTGGATCTTAGGCCTGGTCACTGTCTGCGTGAAGTCTGTGTGCTCAGTCATGGGAATACTCCTGGTATTCAGTCCTCCTCCCACATCCCTAAAGTTCTGCAGGTTAGGTTAAATGGTGACGCCAAATTGGTTCTCTGTGTGTGTGTGTGTGTGTGTGTGGATGTGAGTGAGCCTTGTGAAGACACTGAATCCACGGTTGACTCCTGCCTTGTGCCTGATGTTGTTGTGTCTGCTTCCAGCTCCCACAACTCTGAACTAGAATACTGAATTAGGTAATGAATTGATAAATTGTTCTAAATTGTCCTTAGTGTGTGTGTGTGTGTGTGTGTGTGTGTGTATGTGCTGCCCTGTGGTGGGCTGGCGCCCTGCCCAGGGTTTGTTTCCTGCCCTGCACCCTGTGATGGCTGGGATTGGCTCCAGCAGACCCCCGTGATCCTGTAATTAGGATATAGCGGGTTGGATAATGGATGGATGGATGGATAAATGGATGATTATGAGGAAATCTGGTTTGCTCATATTTTACTGTGAATCAGATTTAATGTTCAGCACTTTTTGCACATTCTCTTTGAGGGCTGAATATTTTTTCCAAAAAACTCAGTTTTCTGAAATCAACATAAAACATCTGTTGCTGTGTGCCGTTGCCACCAGTTCGCAGTCTCCAGTAGCTCAAGCCACTCAAGGATGGCACGACAGCTGGCAGGAATGCATGGCAGGCTGGCTGCCAGGCTGTCTTCACAGGGTCGGGGCCGGCAGCAGCAGTCGCATTCACAGAGCATCACAATCTAGTTTGTACCTCTTGTCATTGTAAGTGGAGGTCTTCTCAGGCGAACGTTGCCCTGTCAGCTACATGACAGGGTTCAACACCACGGTCAGCTGAGGACCAATCAGATGATGTGGTACTTCATGTTCATTTTCGATTATTTGCATAAAAATCAGAGTCCGACAAGTCAGAGTTCAATTTAGTGATAATCCGCAAAACGTCGTCAATGGAGTATTTTGCTTTATGCACTCGCTTCAGTCTCTTGCCAGATGCCAATGCCATTTTTGCTGTTGTCTGCCCTTCGCTAGTCACGCGAGTGCAGGGAGACGGTCAAACCAATGAAACTATATTTCCTCCTAGCAAAGAGAGTCCAACTAAAACATAACAGTGGGTTTGGTTACTGTTTACAGTTGAATACAAGCGTCAACCCCTCCTTTTGACAAAAGTCTACATCTGCCCTGAAAGGGTTAATAAAGCTGAAATACAAGTATAAAGTGCAGACACATTTGCTAGCTATATAATATCTAGAGGGATGATGTCTTTCTTTCTCTGTAGTGCCTCCACAACATCACACTACTACCATCACCACATTTGACAGTGGGTGTGATGCTCTTATTGTGGGCAGCTGTGTTAGCTTTTATGCCAGATGTAATGGGACTCATGTCTTCCAAAAAAGTTCCACTTTTGACTCCTTGGTCTACAGAACATTACACCAAACATGTGGGGGTACTCACCGTGTTTTTTGGCAAATGTTCTGAGTCTCCATGTTCCTCTTGTTTTGCAGTGGTTTTTGCCTTGCAGCTCTCCCATGGACACCTTCTTCTTGTCTACTTTCTTTCTAATGGTGGAATCATGAATGCTAACATCAACTCGGGAGTCGGGAGAAGCCTATAACAACAACAACATTTATTTCTATAGCACATTTTCATACAAAGAATGTAGCTCAAAGTACTTTATAAGATATCAAAGAGAAAGGTACAAGAAAAGAAAAACAATTTAGACAATTAAATTAAAGAATAAGGAACATAAAAGAAGAAAAAAATACATCTAAACGATCTTAAAAACAGAAAATAACAAAAAGAAGAGTAGCATCCTTAAATACAGCGTCATGATGTAAGTCTCTAAGGATGAGTCTGGTGATAAAGTCAGATGGCCAGGAAGACAGAGAAAACAAAATAAAACAATACAAAAAAAAAAACTTAAGTTAAGCTGGAGAAAATAAACACAAAATATGCAGGGGTTCCAAGGCCAAAAGATCACCCAGCCCACACTGGGCATTCTGGAACTCAACGTATGCACATCAGTGCCAATTTTCGAAGCCCTTTTTGCAGCCAGAGACAGTATACGGGTGGCTACCCCAAACCTTTTTCTTGTGTTGAGACTGATTCTTTCACAAGTCATTTCTCGTCATTTCCAGGCTTCACATGGGAGGATTTGATGAAGTTGTTCTCATGGACAGCTGAGACAACCTCCTTCATTCCTTCAATGCAGGGGACTGCATGGTGCTTTGATCAGGTGGTGGTGGCGCAAATCGCCATCACAGAAACACCGGAAAAGACAGCAGAGAAAAGTAGAGATTAGTAAAGATTGCAGATCCCTGAAGGATATGATAATTGTGTACCCATGTAGTCTGTTAGGAGTACAACTAAAATGTAACTGTGATAAAGCCAAATTAAAATAATAAGTTTTTAGCATTTTTTTTTAATTGTTCCACAGTATCATTCTGCTGAATTTCTATTGGTAAAGTATTTTAGGTGCATAACAGCAGAATGCCACCTCACTAATTCATTTAAGCTTGGCTCTTGGAATTATAAGCAGACCACCATTAGAAGATTGAAGGTTAAGACTTGGAGTGTAGGGGGACAGGCAATCCAAAACAAAGGATGGAGCGAGATTATTTAAGGATTTGTTAACCATTAGTAGTATTTTTAAGCCAATTCTGTATGACACAGGCAACCAATGTAACAACGCTAAAACTGGTGTGATGTGCTCAGATTTTCTTTTTCTAGTTCAGATTCTGGCTGCTGCATTCTGCATTAATTGCAGCCGATTGATGTCTTTTTTAGGTAGTCCTGTTAGGAATGCATTACAGTAGTCTAGTCAACTAAAAACAAAAGTGTGAACTAATTTTTCAGTGTCTTGTAATGTTTTACAGTCCCTTAGATGTTCATTTGGATTCTCCTGTGACTTTGTGACTAACTTTGCTCAGCCAGCCACTCCTGGGCACATTAGCCGCTGTTCCAAGTTTTCTCTGTCTGGAAATAATGGCTCTCACAGTGGTTCACTGGAGTCCTAAAGTTTAAGCAATGGCCTTGTAACTTTTTTCTAACTTTCTATCAATGGCCTTCTTGATTTTTTTTATTGAGTCATGGTGTGCTGCTTGTTGAGACCTTTTATCCAATTCCACATGGCTGAAAATGTCCTATTTAAGTGATATTTACATTCAATAGGGCTGGCAGCAAACAGGCTTTGGGTGTGTCTTGTCTATTTTGACCCATTATCATTTAGATTGCCTCATTGAGTAATTGAGTAAGGAAGGGGGCAATTAGTTTTTCACACCTGCGCTAAAGATGTTGGTAGACTTTTTTCCTTAAATAAATGAAGGGATTCTCTAAAATCCATGCTCAGTATTTTATTTACTCAGATTGACTTTTGTTTTATACTAAACTTGCTCGGAGATAAAGGGAATCAGGAAGGGGGAAAATATCACAGCACTATATATAAAAGTGTTGGATCAGTACTAAAATTGTGACTTTGGTATCAATACGAGCTTTTGGACCCCAGTACCAGTACCAGAACTGTTGTGAAGGAGTTAACGGATAACTGAACACCCCCTCCAGCCTCCCTGGTGCACTGTGCCGTTACACCATACTATGTATCACTTCCCGCTTGATAGCATATATTGTGTGAAGAATTGTGCTGAAGCAATAAAGGGGTCTCTATAATGTTGAAGCAATAGGGGGGCATCCCATGAAGTATTGATCACATAGAAGTTAATGGTTTTGTGAAGTCTACAGAATACCTAGGGTCATTTTTGCCCATATTGAGTGTCAAGGGTTGAGTATCAAAAATTCTGAAATGCTGGTGTCGTGCCATTTTAAAATTTGGATTTTTTTGTACTTGACCAGTGCCGGATTACCACCCAATCCTAATATATAAATATATATAAATAAAAAGTAAAGGTCATTTTGAAAATTATGTAGTAAATGCAAAGAATAGAAGTTGATCCAATACAAAACGTTAATGATGGATTATGGGTAGTTCATACACACAGTAAAAGTCAAAGCGAACTTTACTGTCATCTCAACCATGTATACAGACAGACGAAATTGCGAAGCTCAGGGTCCACAGTGTAACAACATGAAGTGCAAATAATAAATTAAAAATAGAATTAAAATTAAAAATTTTATTTTAAAATTAAAACACAAACAAAACAAGACATTGTGCAAAGACAAGACAAAGAAGTAGCAGCAATATTGACGTGTAGTAAGCAATATGAACATTGATGCAATGTATGGTATTTGCAATCTAAATACATAAATATAGTTAATAGATATTGTGAATGCTGGCCCGGACACAGACAGACGGACATCGTAAGTTCACCCAACACACTTTTATTTACAATAGTTACAATTATATTTTCAGTGCACTACCCAGTGCCTTCTGCACCGTTCCCCCAAAAGTCCAGGCCTCACAGTCCTTGTGCCGTTCTCCTGGCCGCCTCCAGTCCTCTCTCCAGCTCTGTCTACTACCGCCCGACCTCCACCAATGGCTGGAGGGAGGCGGCCCCTCTTATAGGAACCCGGATGGGCTCCAGCTGCTTCCCGGCAATCAGTCTTAGCCACACCCCAGTGTGGTGGAAGTGCCGACTGCGCACCCGGAAGCCGTCCGGGTGTCCCCTGTCGTCTTCCCCCAGGGTTCCTCAGGCACCTGGGCGCCGCCTGGCGGTGGCCACGGACCCCTACAGGGTTGGGCTTCCAAGCCCTCTACCCGTGGCCCCCAACATAACCAGGACGGACTCCCCCTCGCGGTCTGGAGGAGGCACAAGCCCTCCTCTGGTCCTCCTGGGCGTCCCGGCTGGGGACCACAATATGTAATATAGTAAATAAATAAGTAAATAAATAATAGATATAGATAATACAGAAAATATCAGTGTATGATAATAGTTTTCATTGCTCTGCCATTAGTCTAGTTGAAGCTAAGGTCAAATGAAAATAGATACTCTGCTGTCGTATTGCAGCACTGTTGAACAAGATATGGTAGTGAGATTTCTTTGGGCAGAGGGAGAGAAACTTGCTGAAATTCACCGAATGATGTTGACACAGTACAGAAGTGAAAACAGAAGACTCAAGGAAAATGTTTATAAATGGGTAGAAAGGCTTAGTGGGAAGAACAAGTGTAATAGGCAAGCTCATTTTGGTCGACCATCAACATTGCGCACACAATGCCCACATTGATGTGGTGAATGCCTTTATCAGAGAAAACCAACAGAATATGTTGCCTGCTGTTGCTGCACGTTTGGATATCAGCTATGGATCTGCAAATGCCATGGTGCATGATGACTTGGAGTACCGTCAAGTGTGTGTAAAATGAGTACCCAAACACCTTACTGATTTGCACAAGTCAACATCCTTTTGGTGAAATCCAGCAGGTTTCACTCTACCTGCTCAAATAAACCTCATCATGGTGTGTTGTTTAACAATGGTGTAATCCTGCAGCATAGCATCCATGTTTATTTGACCTTGGTTTTAACTAGAGTAATGGCTTAGCACTACACTGTGTGTGTTCAAGCCACCCATAAGCCATCATCAACGTTTTGCATTGCATCAGCTTCTATCCGTTGTGGTTATTACGGAATTTCTAAATTGATTTTACTTTTTGATTTACCCATAAATATATTGTGATGGGAACAGGGCAATCAGCGAGGCCCAAAACCCAAACTTGATCACACAGTCACAGTTCCAGGTTCAAATAAAAAAGCGTTTTATTACACAATACCTCCAAAAATTGACAAAACACAAGTATTCTCTCTGCACAATTCACTTTTCCTCACAATTCCTTGTGTTGCCTTTCTTCTGCCCAACTCCGACTTGCCTGGATAAGGGAGTGTGGTCCCTTTTATTGAGGACCTAGGATTACTTCCAGTGCCTGCCTGTTGGAAGTACCTCTGGTTCATACAGAAGTGCAATATAGCAAGTAGCATCTCTCCCTGCAGCACCCCCTTGTGGCACCCCCAGACCCCAGCAAGGCGGTGCTGCCAGATTACAACTCCCGGCATTCCCTACTGGTTCTCATATGGGCACCAATATGGAGGGTTGCTGCCATGTATCACCTGGGAGGAATAAATTTCCCTCTATGACAGTCCTTCCCTGTCCTCTTCTTTAATGTCAGACAGGGAAGGTATTGGAATCATGGCCGGCTGGGATGTCCATCCATCCCTTTGGGCAGCCTTGACTGGGTGCGATCTCCTTCCCTTCACTTAGACAGGATGCCTTTCTGTACTCTTGGGGCCTCCCATCCAGGTAACAGATCTTTCCAAAATCCTGCAGGATGCCTGTCCATCCTGTATGCCTCCTACTATATATATATATATATATATACAGTAATCCTCCTCGATCGCGGGGGTTGCGTTCCAGAACCCCCCGCGATAGACGAAAATCCGCGAAGTAGAAACCATATGTTTGTGTAGTTATTTTTATATATTTAAGCCCTTATAAACTCTCCCACACTGTTAACATTATTAGAGCCCTCTAGACATGAAATAACACCCTTTAGTCAAAAGTTTAAACTGTCCTCTATGACAAGACAGAGACGACAGTTCTTTCTCACAATTAAAAGAATGCAAATAGATCTTTTTCTCTTCAGGAGCAGAGAATTTCAGAGAGAAAGAAAGCGCTCGCAAAGAAAAGCAAACAATCAAAAAATCAATACTTGTGCTTTTAAGTTTGTCGCGGCAGCGTTAGTATCTTCTAAGCAAACAGCCCCTCTGCTCACATCTCCTCCGTCAGGCGCAGAGAACGTCAGAGAGAGAGAGCGAGATTAAAGCAACAATCAAAAAATCAATCCGTGTGCTTTTAAATATGCCGAGCGCCGCAATAAAGCAGCATTTTTTTAGAGGAGCGTCAGTATCTTTTAAGCAAACAGCACCTCTGCTCACAGCCCCTCCGTCAGGCGCAGAGAATGTCAGAGAGGGTGAGAGAGAGGCAGAGACAAGCAAACAATCAAGCTCCGCGCGGGATGCATATCTTATAGCATTGAGGAGTTTTAGTTAATATGTAATACATGCTCTGATTGGGTAGCTTCTAAGCCATCCGCCAATAGCCCCTTGTATGAAATCAACAGGGCTGAGGAAGCGTGTAGCATAAATTAAAAGACCCACTGTCTGCAGAAATCCGCGAACCAGCGAAAAATCTGTGATATATATTTAGATGTGCTTACATTTAAAATCCGATAGAGTGAAACCGCGAAAGTCAAAGCGATATAGCGAGGATTACTGTATATATATATATATATATATATATATATATATATATATATATATATATATATATATATATATATATATATATATATATATATATATATATATATATATATATATATAGACAGTCATATGAAAATGTTTGAGAACCCCTCTTAATTCTTTGGATTTTTGTTTATTATTGGCTGAGCTTTCAAAGTAGCAACTTCCTTGTAATATATGACATTCCTTATGGAAACAGTAGTATTTCAGCAGTGACATTTAAGTTTATTGGATTAACAGAAAATATGCAATATGCATCATAACAAAATTAGACAGGTGCATAAATTTGGGCACCCCAACAGAGATATGACATCAATACTTAGTTGAGCCTCCTTTTGCAAATCTAACAGCCTCTAGATGCCTCCTATAGCCTTTGATGAGTGTCTGGATTCTGGATGGAGGTATTTTTGACCATTCTTCCATACAAAATCTTTCCGGTCAGTTAAATTTGATGGCTGCCGAGCATGGACAGCCTGCTTCAAATCATCCCATACATTTTCGATGGTATTCAAGTTAGGAGACTGACGGCCATTCCAGAACATTGTACTTCTCCCTCTGCATGAATGCCTTTTTAGATTTTGAATTGTGTTTTGGGTCATTGTCTTGTTGGAATATCCAACCCCTGCATAACTTCAACTTTGTGACTGATGCTTTAACATTATCCTGAAGAATTTGTTGATATTGGGTTGATTTCATCTGACGCTCGACTTAACAAAGGCCCCAGTCTCTGAACTAGCCACACAGCCCCACAGCATGATGGGACCTCCACCAAATTTGATAGTAGGTAGCAGGTGTTTTTCTTGGAATACTGTGTTTTTCTTCCGACATGCAAAGCGCTTTTTGTTATGACCAAATAACTCAATTTTTGTCTCATCAGTCCAAAGCATTTTGTTCCAAAATGAATCTGGCTTGTCTAAATGAGCATTTGCATACAACAAGTGACTCTGTTTGTGGCGAGAGTCCAGAAAGGGCTTCTTTCTCATCACCCTGCCATACAGATGTTCTTTGTGCAATGTGCGCTGAATTGTAGAATGATGTACAGATACACCACCAGCAGCAAGATGTTCTTGCAGGTCTTTGGAGGTGATCTGTGGGTTGTCTGTAACCATTCTCACAATCCTGCACATATGCCGCTCCTGTATTTTTCTTGGCCAGCCAGACCTGCTGGGTTTAACAGCAACTGTGCCTGTGGCCTTCCATTTACTGTTTCACTAAAAATCTTTGTTCGGAAAACACCCCATGAAAGACATACCACTGTTATCTTTTGTGTTGAAAGTAGAGTAAATTATTATGCAGGCTGAGAGTTCCCAAACTTTTTCATTTGTCTGTATATATATATATATATATATATATATATCTACTCTCTATATATAAAATCCTAAGCCTAAAAGTGCAACGATTTTGTGCAATGATTTTGTGCAATTATTTTATATCATGTTTTTATGTCATGCTTTAAATCAGGTTTATTTTAAAACCTACATATATATGTTTGGTATCATGCTTTTCAGAATTTATCGAACTTTAATGTGATGTTGTTAGATTATCAGATTCTTATTCCATTTTTAAATTATAAACTAAAATATCAAGAAAGTTATGATTTTTGTCTGTTAAAATGAATGGATCGTTTATTTAGTCTCTTATAAATACTCATCGAGCATAGTGGACCTCAGTTTAACAGGAATACTCCAGTCAAATTTAGGAAGAATAATGCCTATTATTACAATTGAAAATGATTAAAAGCTCACTACAATGTATGTAAAAATGGTCGTTATAACTTATTAAAGTTTTGTTCAGTTATCAACACTGTCCACCCTTTCCCTCAACACATCACACTTGCATGGTGGAAAAGCGCACTGTTTTAGCAGCTGTCAGACGTTGACATAGGTCAATTTATTGGCACATACAGTATACATATGACAAGTTTAGATACTGAACAAGAAACTGGATGAAATTACTTCACTGTGCAACATACAACACCAGTGAGTAACTAAAGAGACAGACACTCACAGACCTAGGACAGCACTATCTGAAAGGATGACAGACTAGAAAGAATGGTACATACACTGAATAGCAATTACATACTACTGTGCAACAAGGATGCAAATACATTCTGCACTACTATTAAGTGTCACAAGTCAGAACAGAACATTAGCTGCTGTCCATGTGACAATAACATGCACAGGAAAGAAGAAGGGCTTTGTCATGGTTTGGGGAAATATATTTTTTAATGTGCTTTATATAGACACAGTTACTGCATATGTGCTAAGCCACAAGGTGGAGGATGTCTGACATCACACACATTTACATTAAAGTACAGCTCCACTATATGTTACATAGTACTACACTGCAGTGCAGAGCCACGGATATTTCTATGCAGTTGCAGCTGGTGAAAATAATTTAGGCAGGGGCACAGTTTTTTGGGGGGAACAAACAGAATAATTACTACTCTATTATATCATGCCTTTCATATCTATCTATCTATCTATCTATCTATCTATCTATCTATCTATCTATCTATCTATCTATCTATAATCTATTATATAGTGCATTTCACATCTTTTTATTATATAGTGCCTTTCATATCTATCTGCCTATCTATCTGGTCATTTCACATGCTCTCATGGTCATCGTCATAATGTCAATGCACATCTTGGCCTGTCCAGTACCAGAACCATAGGACAAATCCAGGCTAAAATATATTATACCCTTTCCACCTTGCTGCCCAATCTGATGCTAGCTTTCCCAATTCTACTGTGCTCGAAAACATCAGTCCATGACATCCACAATCCCCTTATTCTTCCCATAACTTGCCCTTGTAACAAGCGGCCGGGTCCCAATGAGGTCAACACTCTCACTGTAGACAGGCACACGACTGATGGCCAAGCGGTCATTAAAAGCCTGGATCTTGGCTTTTTTTCAGGATACTCGCAAGCCCAGATACTCAAACTTCTCACTCAGTCTCTTGAGAGAACCGATCAAAGCCTCCTTTGAGTCTGTGAAGATCACAGTATCGTTGGCAAAGTAAAGATCAGTGAAATTCTCTTCACCACCCGATGGCCCACAGCAACTGGACCCCACAACCCTGTCCAACACTCAGTCCATGCAAGTACTGAACAGAGTAGGAGCAAGAACACACCCCTGAGGAACCCCAGAAACAATTGGTAGAAACACAGTGGTTCTACATCCACTATGCACAGCAGTCACAGTGCTGCTGTAAAGGCTGGCCATGATATCCAGAAACTTCAGGGAGATCCCGTGAAATCTCAGGATGTCCTGTAGGGCAGATTGATCAATTGACTCAAACGGATTACAAAAATCGACAAAGGCTGCAAAGAAACTTTCCCGATATTCGTGTTTGTGCTCAGTGAAAACCCTCAGTGCCAGTATGTGGTCAATAGTAGATTTCTTAGGCGTAAAAGCAGACTGCTCCAACTGCTGGTAGGCGAGCACGTGATCACCGATACTACTGAGAATGACCTTAACAAGAAGTTATCCGGCACAGACAGCAATGTTATCCCCCGCTATGCAGGACCGTGGACCCAGAGATGTCCAACATCCCAGCCAGGGGATCAGCTTTAAACAGCTGATTAAAGTAGCCATCCCAGCGAGTCACAGTTTCAGCGTCATCCATAAGGACTGTTCCATCACAGATTCAGATGAGCGTAATGCTTCAATTCCTCTGTAAGCATGACATGGGTCACTAGATGACAAATGGTGTGTCACTTGTTCATAGATTCCTCTAACAAATGCCTCCTTATCTGCACCTCGGAACCCTCGCAACCATCCTTCTCAGTTCCCAGTATAGACCGGAGTTGCCATCAAGCCACGTGCTGAGACTCATCTTGATGATATCCAGGGTGCCCGCCGAGATGAAATACCTTCTTCTGGGTACACTGGCAACAACAATACAACCCTCAGCAACCTTTAGGGTCTTGTCACGGAAGGTTTCCAACATTACATTAGCATTGACAGTCAGACCCAAGTCTGCAAGTTCCTCACACAGACTGTGTGCAAACGCATTAGAAACAGCCTGATCTTGGAGTTTGGCCAGGTACAGCCTCATCCTCCTAGTAGGTGGTAGTCTACTTGACCTAAGCGGGATCTTTAGAGGAGCAACGACATGTCTGTGGTCAGAATTCACAAACTGAGTATTTCTGTACACCCTGTAGTTCTGCAAGAGCCTCCAGCATCTGCCCACGAGGATGTGACTGATCTCCTTCACTGCACCACCAGTACTGGAGTACCAAAGCCAATGATGTGGCTCAAGACACTGGAACCAAGAGCCAGAGATCCACCATTTGCAAAATCAATGAACATGGAGCTACTTTCACCATGGTCAGCAGACTCATGGGGACTGACACAATCCTCATAGCCAGCTCTGTCAGTGCCAGTTGTCACACTGAAGTCACTCGTGTTCAGAGGAGTGTTAACTCATTGGCACCCATCAACCACTGAGCGAAACTGTTAATAAAATATCTCTCTCACCTAGAAATTACTCACCGCAATTGGAGCATACACTGAGATAACAGATAAGGCACACAGAGAGTGCTTTAATCTGAATCTCATAATACACTCTTGTTGAAAAGAGTGAGGAGCCAATCCACCAGAGCAACAGCTACTCCTTGAGTATGACAGCCATCAGAGCGACCAGACCAATAAAAAGTGTACCCACCTACAGAGATCTGGCCAGTCTTAGGTCTGTGAACCTCAGAGTGTGCAGCCATTGAAATGTGGAATTTACAAAGCTCCTCCGACAGCAGCGGAAAATAATCATCATGCCGGAGAGACAAGACATTCCACACAACTACCTGGATGGGCCAGCTCAAATTGGGACCCAAGTGTCCCATGCAGTGGGCAATGTCTCAGCATCACAACAGTTCTGGTCTCCAACAGGCCTGACCCCATTAACACTCTGGCAGTTTTTATTCTTTTGGGGATGAGGCTTCCCAGGGCTTTCCCACATCTCCTTCATAGTGTAAGCAGCTTTTCTGTGGGTGGTTGCAGCAGAGCTACTCCCATGGAGAGCAGAAAGGAGTCCTGCCTGTTGTTTAAGAGCTGCGTGAAGTTTTTATGGTGGATGGAGTAACAATTCTGCCACTAACCTTCAAGGTTTTCCTGCTGGTGACCACAAACGCAGGGCAGATGGACTCAAGCAGCCAGGAGACACATCCGAAGTGCTCTAACATGGCAATCGCAGAGCTGCTTTGATTCCAGCTTGTCCAGGTAAACCTATCAATCTTAACGACAGGTTTTAGCCACCGGCGGAGCTTGTGTGAGAAAAAGTCAGTGTGTAAGCTTGTCCTTGATTATTTGCCTGCTGCTGAATTATTAAGTCAGGTTAGTCCAGTCCAAGCTCCTTTACCTTCTTTTTTTCTTCTAGTGAACAATTTATGAAGGGAAGTTTCATTAACGAAATAACTGATTTTTCTTTGATTTCTGAATTTCCACTTGAAGTTGCCATCTCCATAAAGACTCACTCGCTCAGCTGCAGTTATGTTAATGGCAAGTGTGCTGTGAACCATTGACATGAACATCCAATCACATTAGATTTAAAAAAAAACTTAAAACAATACTAATTCACTGCAAATAAATGCAGGAGTGTCCGGGGCGCAGAGAGCTGCATTGCACAAGTCTCTTCAATTTCGTTGTTCCTTTGTAAAAGTGACAATGACAATAAAGATCTATCTATCTATCTATAAATGAATTCATGCAGTAAAGCAACAAGTGGGTAAGGATGACTGAAGCTTCTCATTAATCACCTTAGGCTATGAATGGGTTTCTCTGATAGTGTCTTAAATTGGTTTCAATCTCACACAACAGGTACAAAATTCTTGATTATTTGCAGAGATTGTAGTTCAGGGTTCCATGATATTGCATATAGTGTACCACATACATCTATTCTGGGTCAGCTGTTATTTTTAATATACATTCTTCCTTTAGGTCAGATTATTTCAAAACACAAGTGGCCTAATGTATATTGCCGTGTGTAGAATTCCCACTAAAACATGGCATATGGACAAACCTGGAAATCTATGTATGCACAAAAAATTCCAGATGCATAAAACTGTGTGTATGCCAAGTTCCATGCACTTCCCCTTTATAAATCCCAATGAATGTGAATTTTAACTCACATGCATGCACCTACAGAACCACCCTGACTCCTCCCAGAATTTTGAATATTTGAATACGCAAATCAATATAAATAGTCCCTTCCATTTAGTGTTTTGTTAAAAGATAATGGCAAAAACACTTGGAAAAAGGAACAATTTAAGCAAATGCAAATTGGAGACAAGGTAAAATACACCATTTGTTGGCTTAAGCAGCGGTATAAACAACAAAAGGATGTTGATAGAGTGATACAACATGGCGGAGACACTCAAAAGTTCAAGTTCATATTCAGATGCTGGCTGCTCACACACCTCTGCCTTAGAAACCGCTGGGCGACCATCTGGCTGGGTGCTGATGGATGCTGGTCTGGAGTTACAAAATGCAGTAGTGGATGCTGTAAGAGATGTGGGTAATGAACTAAGGAATATAAGGGCTGTACTGTGTGATATTGACCACAAATTAAATGAATTGGTTAAAAAATATATGCTGGATCTGACTACCTGTTTTTACGTTTTGCTATATATATTCAACTGAAATTGTAACACTATCCAATTTGGCTGATCATTTGGTGGGTCAAGGTCAGGTTTTATCATAGTGCATCTCTTCAGGTACGGGCAAGCCATGATTGTGTGCCACATTATGCAGCATGTTACATGCTTACACAATGCGGCACACTTTCTGTGGACTATAGAGCAGCACATTAATAGAGTGGAAATGCTTTCTATTTACATAATCAAATTAATTCTCTGAAGGCACCTTTGTAGTGTAGCGTCAACACCAAGCATCACAATGGACAGATTCTCTGCTCTTTACATGGCTCTTTGAGGTGACTTGCTATCCTTAAAAGGACTGCTTGCCTTTTTCCACACAAGATTTACCATTTTTAAAGGCTCTCCTGCTTTAGATGATGTCATGCCAGCTCATTCTTTTAGTGATTCATCCCTGGCTGATGTAACTTCTCCAGAGCCGTTGCAACCGCAATGTGCGTGCAGTTGACCACTCTAATTACATTTGGAAAACTGGACACTGCTGCGAATTGAGCTTTGATGTTTCCCAGTTCAACCGCACTGTAAGGAAATCCTATATATATGTATGACAAATGGATAATACCATCCCATACAGCTGGCATGGTGAGACTCAGTGACGATTGTGAAATACCTGACATTGGAAACCGCCTGTGGCTAAAAACCCGAGAGTGGACAGAACTTGCAAAGGAACAGGTACATCACAATTCCTCAAAGCCTGCCTTTGTAAAGCTGGCGCCAGTCCAGCATACACCTGCAACAGGATAGCTCTTGGAAATCAAAATCAACTTAGAAGTCAGTCATCATCATCTATAAATATGCGCCCTCTTCTAATCCTTCCATTTGCAATGTCTTTAACAATGCTAAAGCAGCTATGGTAGTTTATCCCTTCCATGCATCATTGTATAGTAACAGAACTGAATTTGTAAAAAATATGCAATTAATTTAGGAGTATTTGATATATCCTGGGTCATGAATGCAAATCTGAAACAGAAAGTGAAACCACACAGAAACACTAGCACTGCTTTGACACTGCAAAACTGAACAGAAAAGTGGATATGCATGGTGTGTGGCTGCCATGAAAATGTGCGTGGCTTTGCACAAAAATGTTTAGTGAACTTGGAAATGGGCATATACAACATTTTTGTACATTTGCAAGGTTTATACATGAGGCCCAAGGTGAGTTGTCACATTTATGGAGTTGACATACAGAATTGGAAGGTTGCCGGTTCAAATCCTGTAAATGCCAAAAGGGACTCTGCTCTGTTGGGCCCTTGAGCAAGGCCCTTAACCTGCAATTGTTGAGCGCTTTGAGTAGTGAGAAAAGTGCAATATAAATGCAAAGAATTATTATTATTATTATTATTATTATCTATGGCAGCTGAAGCCCTTTGGCCTATGATTCAATCTCTAACTTGCCCTTCAGAACAGATGAATGGTAATTTCCTCAAGATAAACAAGAAACAAAATGGAAATCCTAGTTATTGGCAGAAATAAAAAGTGAGGTTCTTAAAAATAAACTTGATTATTTGGCAGTACAAGTCAAGGTGTAATTATGAACTCTAACCTAAAGCTCAAATTGTGTATTAACAATATTACTAGGACTATGGTTTTACATTTAAGGAACACTGAAGAAGTTAGACCTCTTATAACATAAATTAGTGAGCACCCTGCCCGGGATTGGTTCCTGCCTTGTGCCTTGTGTTGGCTGGGATTGTCTCCAGTAGACCCCCGTGACCCTAGGTTCGGATTCAGCAGGTTGGAAAATGGATGGATGGATTTTATTGGCTTCATTGAAAATGGCGCAGCCATTCACTAATGTGTTTAACAGATTAGCTCTTCAGAAAATAACAACTACTGAGTGATGAGGAAGATCCTTAATTTTTTAACTTTTTTTTATTGATTTTATTGTAATCATTCCATACAAATAGATCTTTTTTTTTTTACAAAAAAATAGGATTGAAAACAAATCAACCCCCACCCCTTAGAAAGAGAGCACGGCCAACAGACTAAAACTTAAAGCCAGTAAAAATAAATAAATTGATGAGTTTAATAAGCAGATAAAGATAAATGGAGAACAAAAAGAAATGGAAAGGGAATCTGCTTCCTCAGTGCTTTAAGAGCTTATTCTAAAATATTATCGATTAGATCCTGCCAGGTTTTGAAAAAGTTCTGCACAGATCCTCTATGTAAGAATTAGATTTTTTCCAATTTCAAATAATATAAAACATGAGTTACCCACTGACTTAAAAGAGGAGAGTTAGGATTCTTCCAGTTTAGCAAGATAAGTCTGTGTGCCAATAGTGTAAGGAAGATCCTTAAATTTGAATCCAGTAAAACACATTTAAGAAAATGCTGAAATATGCCTGGATTCTACCCTTTTTTCAGCCTCAGCTAAGACATAATTAATCAGGAATATTGAACAAGAACAGAATGGCACTCAACAATAAAGTATCCAGGCCCTCATTGATTCAAAACCACTTTTTCTTCAAGTGTGCCGTTCTGATAATTATAAACATACAGCTTATAGAATGTATAAACCCGTCTCTGAGACTTGCGTATAGACTTAATTTGCTGGAATATGATGGCTGAATTCTTCATGTTGCAGAGTGTATATTAAGAGGATTCAGTTATTTTCTGAACATAGGTACTAAAAGGAAGAAAGACGGCAAAACATATTCCATCCAATACATACACACAACAAACAAACACATATACGCACACATATTTGATATGTCCATAGAAAAAATAATGAGGAAGTGAACGCTTCAGACACGTGGATTGCACTTAAATTCAAACCGAAATCTTTACATCCTTGAAACTCACTCCTCAGAAAGACAGACTTTCACTTTATAATAAACATAACACGATTATCTTCAGTAAATAGAAGGTGTCACATCCTATCCCCTTTCTAATGATTATCTTTGTTCTCTCCATTTCGCGCCCCACCTGGTAAGTCCAGTTTCGAGCAATGACAATGCCGTGCACAAGGCCCGCCCCCATAAACATTCTCACCTGTGGCGGGCGCGTGACGCAGGTGTGGCCACGAGGAAGTAAGAAATACGGGTGAGAACGACCCTCTCGCTTTAAAGTGCGGATCATTTTTCTTTCGTCGTAGTTGTTGCAGCATTTACAGTGATACAGACGCTCGAATTAAATGTACCGTAGGAAGGAAAAACGTGACATTCCAACATTCCTTATTTGAAAAAGGAACCTTGTTGTCTTACATTTGTCTCCACGCAACGTCAGAGGAGGAAGTGCAGAGCCGGCAGTTCAAGTCTGACCAGTTCGTGCAGGTTTTGACCTAGAAAGCCGTGGGAGAGCCGATAGAGCACCTTTAATCACAAGACTTTCAGTATAGTCGATCGTTATGGCGCAGGTGCACCTTTTGTCGCTGCTTCTGCTTTTCTCCGTGTGCGGGCTTCGGGCCAGCCTTTTAAAAGGTTTTCCAGAATGTAACAGTTGGTTCGACGAGTTTCTTGAAAACACGGTTGACCCCGAGTCGCTTACTAACGGCGCCAGCTACCTGGCCTATGCTGCGCAGGTAAGCTCGGCTGAAGAGTGCCAAAACATCTGCTGTACCACCAAAGGATGTGATCTGGCCGTCGTAGAGAACAACCAAGGCCTTAAGTGTCATTTGGTCAACTGTCCTGAGAACGGCGTCGACAGTTCCTGCGTACTGGCAGGTCGTCCAAATTTCAACAGCTATCGCCGACATACAGGTAAGTAGCACTTCTGTAGTGCAAGGGGGGCTGAATAAAGGGGAAAATAAGTTAGCGTATAGGTTCAGTGATGTCGACTTGTTTTTCACATTCCTGATTCTTTAAACCACCTTCTATACAGTACCTTCTTTCGACATACGTGAAAAACCTCGAAATCTAGAAGTGAAGACCCCCGAGGTCGTTATGGAATTGTTTTGCTACCCGGTTCACTTACTGGCGGTGCATCGTATTATGTTTTTATTACATTTTTATCAGTGCTTGTAAGAGTTCAACTCCGTGTCAATGTGTTTAGGAAGTGCGCAGGTCTTTAATTTTACATTTTTAATTTTTGGTTGTGTGAGCCTTAAGAAGAAATGACTCGCCAGTGTTTGGACGTCGCAGTTTGTTAAACTTTCGCTGTGTAGTTACTGTTCATATTTTGAATAAGGGTGTTGTGTGTGTTTTTTGCTTTTAAATTTCGCCAGTGTGGTTCATACCACACGTGTAGATGTAATTGGTATTTTCCTGGCTCTTTTTGAAAACATTCTCAACTTTTAATTTTTTTTCTTTAAGAAAATTACATTGAATACAGTCAAGTCCATCTTGTACAACAAATGACTTCCAAGTCAATCTGGGGTCAAGCTAACGAAAGCAGAATCAAAAAAGACAAACCCTAACAAAACACAATTTAATGAATCCTCCTTTTGGGAGGCCATCTTGGCAGGATGGGTTGGAAGAGGTAAATTAGTTTTACACTATTTAAAAAAAAAAACAAAAAAACACACTTTTTTTTTAGTTTATAAGACAATAAGAAATTTGACAGATAGGAGACCATTCAGTTCATCAAGTCTAACAGCTGAGATGTCCCAGTATCTCATCCAAATACTACTTAAAGGTGGTTAAGGTTTCTACTCCAGCTACATGGCTGGACTGTATTAAAGGCTTTTTGAAAGTATATTGTGTTGTATGCTGCTTGTTAATTATTGCAGTTACTTGTTCAAAAAAAAAAAATGATTAGTTTGGCAAGATCTTACCTTTTTAAAACCCATGATTAGGTATAGCTTCCATAATTGTGCAGGGTACTGAAGTACAGTACAACATCCTGGTCTGTAATACCAGGATCCATTTTGTCACCTTTCTTGAAGACTGGGGCCACATTTACAACATTCCAGTACCTTTCCTTTTTCAAGTGATTGCTCAAATACACCTAATAAGGGTTTATTGATGTTGTTCATTTCTTTCAGTACAATTGATAAAATCCCATGTCTGGGGGGATTATTAGTCTTCAGCGTATCAAAGGCTTGAAGCACATCTGACTCTATTTTAACATCTATAAACTCGGAGCTTGTTTGCACTTATGCATAGGAAGTTCTGTTTCTTTCATAGAAAATACGTGTGTGAAGTATTAAGTTCATTTATCTCCTTTTATTGGCTAACTAAAAAGATTACAATATGCAGGCTTTCGAGGCAACTCTGGCCCCTTCAGGCAAGATGTAGAGGGGCCTGAGTTGCCTCGAAAGCTTGCATATTGTAATCTTTTTAGTTAGCCAATAAAAGGTGTCATTTTGCTTGGCTTTTCTCTACATTCATAATGGCTAACACGGTACAACAACCTAGTACTTTATCTCCTTTTCAAATTTAAGTTATTCATATTTTCTTAATCTGTTGTATCCTGCTAGGTCATCTACTAGACATTAATAATTTCTGATTTGTCCACAAAATATGAAGTTTTCAAAGCCCAGAGAACCAATGTCTTATGTAAATGAACCCTTTTTATAATGAAATGGCTCTTTGAGGAATGACACAACCCAGTAAAGTATATTTAAGGGTGTAGACAGCATGCTAATTCTCTTTTCACGTCTGCTGTTGCAACTACAAGGTAAATGTAAGGAAGCCGTTCAGGAAAAACATTTTTTTAACCATATGGAAGGTCAGTATTTTTGACTGCAATTTTTAGATGGGAAATACTGAGATTCCAGTCTTACTGGTTGTGTGAATGTGTTTTGTTATTTGGGGGGGTGGAGTTGCTTTGAGCGCCCCTCCCTAGTTTTCCATTGTCCCCTGATTGATAAATGACCAATAAGGCTTGGGTATGCTCTGTACCTCCATATGCCATATCATTCATTAAATTTCAACTGATGGATTTTTTTCAAAGAAGTGAAAGAAAAGCGAACTGCAAACATTTTATAGTGTTGCCAAAATATGAGAATATTCACATTGCTGCTTGCAGTTAATTTTTAAGCAGAAAGACTGCAAGTCCCTATATAAATATGTAGTTGCTGTAAAGCCTTTGGAAAGATGTGTGACCAAGAAGTTAGAGTAATGTACTTTAAACCATATGGTTAAGTGCTTGTCTCGGACAGTGCGAAGTTGCTTAAACTGTATGGGCTGCAACTCTTAAACTTGTCCTAAACTAACATGACATTCATTATAGAATGCAACTTCCATCCATTTCCCAAACCTGCTTTATTGTGAGGAAGCTGGAGGTAGTTCCAGGAAGCATAACGTGAAAGGTAGTATACAAGTTATTTTATGCTTGGCTTATGTCTATGCCATGGTCTGTTACAAGATCTGGATGAAGCCAAGTAGTCCAGCTCTGATTCTGGAGAGCAGCAGGTTTTCATTCTAACCTTTTGTTAATTAGTAAGCGGTTTTTGCTGCTAATTTCGTTCTGTTGCCTTAATTTTAAATGACATGCTATTTAAGATTCTGACCCCTTGATCTTTTTTTTGTCGTCTTTTTCCCCCTTTTAATTAGCAAGTATTTTTCTGATAAGGTCATTAAATGTTTCCCATTAGACTTAATCCTGAGGAGGACTTTTAAAAGTTCATATTTGGAATCATAAATAAGTACAGGTTTTTTTACTCACCAATCATAACATTCATGGACACAATCTGATAACTTAGTCTGTTGATCCCAGTTGATGTACCATAAATCGGTTACAACATTGAGGCTGCTGTCTGTAGCAAGAAATGCTTTTTCAACATCTGCCCCACTGTTTTTACATTCAATGGATATACAGCTTCTTTGGCTGATAATTTGAATATTTTATACTGTTGAGAAAAATTAAAAGCCTCCTGGACTAGATGTAACCTGAATATTTTTACCTTTCAGAGTCTTATTTTTAAATGCTTTTTGGTAAACTAGAATATCTGTTAGCTTGGATGAAGATGTTGATGTTAAATTGATTACATGGTGTCTAGAATAGAAACAAATACAGTATTTGGCTTCCGTATATTTAGTTCCTGCCATTTGGTTATTCCAAGGTGATTTCAACTGGGAAGCTGCTTTGACGGTGTCAATTTGAAAATGCTTTTAAAATGTGGGACCCCTTAATGTGGTGTTTTATTCCGAATTACATATTTCTACTCCTTAAATGAGGATATAATGTCAATTAGTCCACCGATTACATTAAAATCTGTCAATGTGTTGGACCATGGCTGCACATCTTTGTTTTTCAGGTTGCTTGAGTCCAACATTTTATGAAAGGCAGAATACTATCCTGGATTGAATGCTTGTTTATCACACACTGCTGTCCCTCCCATATAGTGTTTTTAGTTACATGTCCTCTGAAGTGTACACACTAGGATTCGGTCCTAATGTGTTTAAATGGTGACCAGTGACTGTTGATTTCCTGGGTTGAAGTTCCCTCTGGCTTCCTGCACCGCTACTCTATGAGCAAGTTTGGAATTTCACTTCAGTAGATATCCATTAGAGTTGGCAGTTATTCTATATTTCTAACATTGGATTGTCCGCTATTGAGGGAGCGGTCAAATATACGCATAGCTTATGATCAAGTGGCAAGAACTGAATAAAAATTAGGCACACATTTAGTTTAGTACCAATGCTTCTGCATATATAGGCAGAATGACTGAGCAGAGATGTAATTTCTGCTGCCATCACAGTGCCAATTTCTGAATGGGGTTTGCATGCCCTGCTTGTACATTGGTGGGCTGACCGATATTAGTGAATGTGCTTAGCTGCATAATTAATGAATACTGTAGAAGTCTAACACTTCTCAATTAACAAAACGTTTAGTCTTTCATTTGCTATGAAGTAAAAAAAAAAAATAAAAATAAATAAATCTATCCCAAGGGCATGAACATTGGCCGCTATCCCACCAGATCATGGTGTTTAAAACTATCAAATAACTGATTTAAAAATAGACACCTTAATAGACTTCTTACTGAATTGCATGCAGCATGCTCTTTTCTGCTTTACTGTGTGGTTATGCATTGCAGAGGAACAACATACCATCCACCACATTTGTTTCTTGTGTTATACCCAGAGTTGCTGTGGTAAGCACTGGCTCCCTGTGACACTAAACTGAAGATATTAAATTTACTTCCGAGATTTATATTTACAAATAGAATGTCTTAACAGTTTTCACCTGATTACACTCTATGCACTTTCTTAATCTGTTTCTTACTAGCTGTCCCTAGACCACTGGATCACATGCTCACTGCTGTTGCCACAACTTCATACAGGGAAGTTTTTTTTTTTTTTGTGCCAGAAATAAGCGTCATAAATATAAATACAATATCAAGTCACTTATTTACTTAGACACCAATGTGTAATCCTAATATTCTTCATAGAAATTCCAGAACTGTCCTCCAGACATTCTGTGCGGTAGAACAGGATGAACCCAATATCTGCACTTACATCTCCTCTTCAGTGTTATGATTGCTAAGATTGTAAGCACTAAAACACAGAAGACATTCTGTAGGCACACCACCACCAGAACAACTCAACCTACAAAATGGGGAAAGGAAATGATGTCAAACATTTTCCCTGCAAACGCATCTTCAACTCTGGGGGGAAAACGGCTTGAAAAATGGCAAATGCTGGAAATTTACAATGCTCAAGTGTGAATTTGGTTAATTGATGACCCATCTTAGTGAATGCGTTTGTGTACGCCTACCCCGTTTTGGAATGGCATCCCACCCACTGCTGCAAGGTACTGTGGATGAATTAACTATGTAGTAAATTTGAGAAGACTATTTCTAAAGTTTAAAAAGAGCAATCTGAAAAATAAAGCTATGTTGTCCTTTTCTAGATAGATACTTTATTAATCCCAAGGGGAAATTCATGATAATACCAACAATGGTCTCTTTTAAACTTGCCTGAAACAGCACTGGTGTGCTTGGAGTTGCTTTTTCAAGCCTATCTTTATATAAAGATGTGATTATTTTTGTTTTCTTTTTGAACTCTATACCATTTACATACTTTGTTTACGTTGTCATAAAATAGCATTGACCTCCCCTATAATTAAGCTAAATCATCCTTTTTACCTTTCGCCGCTAAGGCTGGCCAGTGTGTCGCTTAGTTTAAATAAGCAGCCTGAAACTGGTAGAAGAGTCTGAGTGGACTAGCCAGGTACGTAATTTTGTCCTGTTTCTTAATTTGTTGGACTGCTGGAACTTTAAGTGCATGAGTGGCTGTGTTTTCACTAGAATCTCCTCTGAATCACAAATTTTTGCCCTCTAGTTCAAATTGTAGACAATAAGGGGTGTGTGTGTTCTTCCCATTAGATGTGACTGCTTGGTTAATTATTGCTTAGAGCAAATGCCATTCAAACAACATGACATTCATAACATATTAAAAAGCAGAAGTAGCTGTTGAGGTTGCAGAGTTGGGTAAACACTGCAGACTGAGCTGTTTGTACATATTTAAATGAAGCCATGTGATTTTTTCTTTTGCAGTAAATATAGTATAGTCTAAATAGATGTGATTGGCTAACATATTGTGTTTAAAAACCGGACTCCCTTGGAGTTCTACCAGCCCCGAGCAAGTTGTTTAATTTACTTCAGATTTAGGATTCCATATTTATTTCCAAAACCATGGTATGAATTTTAATTCTCTGAATGTTAAGTATAGAAAAATGTTTGTATGTATCCTGTGACTTGAGCACTACTACACTGGTACTGAGGTCTCAAGAACTCTGTTTAGACGGAGATGGCCGTCATAATCTGTCCATGTAGAAAATGATTGGGGGACTTAACCCCCTTCACCCTTATATTAATAAAGTGGGTGATTTATTACCACATTGTTTAGAGAAAGTTATTACATTTAGGGTCTTGTGTATGTAACTTTTAATTACTAGTAGTTTCTAATTTGGTTTTGTGTATGATGAATGTGCTTAAATGGACCTATGATGCTTTCAAGGGCTGGTTCTTTTTCCCTGGTGTTCAGAGAATAAACTCTTCTCTGTAATGGATTGCATGAATTTGGTATATGTTAAAGAATTTACTAGTAATGTTACATTCTCAAATATCCTTTATGGACCTGGTTCTTGTTTTCAAATCCGGCTCAATGTGAGCCCCTACTGGAATACACAGGCTTGGATGAAGTTGACTTTCTGCTGCTACTTTATTTGCCATAATGTCAGCTGTTTTGACTTTAAAGGTCATTCTTATTTGTTTCAATTTTTTATTGCTTGATGAATGAATTTTGCATGGATCTGTTAGAGGGAGTACTTGTAATGAGTCCAGGATATGTAGCTTAATATTTAGCAGTATTGAAGGCTGTTTAATGGTTTGGTGTTTGACTTCATCTGCTCAAGTTACCAATTCACTCCTCACCAGTAACTGTTTATGGCTGAGTACTGTAGGTAAGTTTAAAATTGGAGTAGGTAGTCCAATTATACAACATACATGTAAATAAAATCTCTTGGAAGTACTTTGAGGTGGTCTTTGCTACATAAGGATCCTCAGTAAAGTTGTCTGCAAGTTTAAATATGCAGTGTTGAAAGTTGCATCTCCTCCTGATTTTAGGATATGGTCGGATTTTTGGTAATTGTGGCTGTGAGATGAAGGGTGTGGAGTGGATAGGTTTTTATGGCTTTTAATTATTCACTTTTCAGTCTCATTATCCTTTAAAGGACCATTTTTACAACTGAATGTCTCATGCCTCTCAGGCATGGCCTTACATTATCATGACAAACAAATGATCTCATCTGTTAGTTTCGGTCTGCGGGGGCAGGGGAAGTGTTTGCAGAGTATTGCTTGTTGGACTACAAATGGGAGGTGTGATGGGGGACACAAAGTTTGGGGCAGGCTGCCATTAAATGATCATTTTAAAGTTAGACTAGTCAAAGCAGTAAGTGGCATATGGGATTAGTGTGATTACTGTGTGAGCCATTCTGCTTCATTTAGTGTATTTGTAATTTATGGTGTGGAATATTACATGTTTCAATGATTACCATCCAGTTGGTGCGTGCGTGCGTGCGTGTGTATGTATGTATGTACGTACAGTGGTGTGAAAAACTATTTGCCCCCTTCCTGATTTCTTATTCTTTTGCATGTTTGTCACACAATGTTTCTGGTCATCAAACACATTTAACCATTAGTCAGATATAATACAAGTAAACACAAAATGCAGTTTTTAAATGATGGTTTTTATTATTTAGGGAGAAAAAATCCAAACCTACATGGCCCTGTGTGAAAAAGTAATTGCCCCTTGTTAAAAATAACCTAACTGTGGTGTATCACACCTGAGTTCAATTTCCGTAGCCACCCCCAGGCCTGATTACTGCCACACCTGTTTCAATCAAGAAATCACTTAAATAGGAGCTGCCTGACACAGAGAAGTAGACCAAAAGCACCTCAAAAGCTAGACATCATGCCAAGATCCAAAGAAATTCAGGAACAAATGAGAACAGAAGTAATTGAGATCTATCAGTCTGGTAAAGGTTATAAAGCCATTTCTAAAGCTTTGGGACTCCAGCGAACCACAGTGAGAGCCATTATCCACAAATGATAAAAACATGGAACAGTGGTGAACCTTCCTAGGAGTGGCCGGCCGACCAAAATTACCCCAAGGAGCGCAGAGACGACTCATCCGAGAGGTCACAAAAGACCCCAGGACAACGGCTAAAGAACTGCAGGCCTCACTTTCCTCAATTAAGGTCAGTGTTCACGACTCCACCATAAGAAAGAGACCGGGCAAAAACGGCCTGCATGGCAGATTTCCAAGACGCAAACCACTGTTAAGCAAAAAGAACATTAGGGCTCGTCTCAATTTTGCTAAGAAACATCTCAATGATTGCCAAGACTTTTGGGAAAATACCTTGTGGACTGATGAGACAAAAGTTGAACTTTTTGGAAGGCAAATGTCCCGTTACATCTGGCGTAAAAGGAACACAGCATTTCAGAAAAAGAACATCATACCAACAGTAAAATATGGTGGTGGTAGTGTGATGGTCTGTGCTTGCTGTGATAGATGGAACCATGAATTCTACTGTCTACCAAAAAATCCTGAAGGAGAATGTCCGGCCATCTGTTCGTCAACTCAAGCTGAAGCGATCTTGGGTGCTGCAACAGGACAATGACCCAAAACACACCAGCAAATCCACCTCTGAATGGCTGAAGAAAAAGAAAATGAAGACTTTGGAGTGGCCTAGTCAAAGTCCTGACCTGAATTCAATTGAGATGCTATGGCATGACCTTACAAAGGTGGTTCATGCTAGAAAACCCTCAAATAAAGCTGAATTACAACAATTCTGCAAAGATGAGTGGGCCAAAATTCCTCCAGAGCGCTGTAAAAGACTCATTGCAAGTTATCGCAAATGCTTGATTGCAGTTATTGCTGCTAAGGGTGGCCCAACCAGTTATTAGGTTCAGGGGGCAATTACTTTTTCACACAGGGCCATGTAGGTTTGGATTTTTTTCTCCCTAAATAAAAACCATCATTTAAAAACTGTATTTTGTGTTTACTTGTTATATTTGACTAATGGTTAAATGTGTTTGATGATCAGAAACATTTTGTGTGACAAACATGCAAAAGAATAAGAAATCAGGAAGGGGGCAAATAGTTTTTCACACCACTGTATGTGTGTGTATAATATATAAAATGTGTGTGTGTGTGTGTGTGTATATAAGAGCTTGTGCTGTCATATAGCAGCACCATTTTTCCTGCCCATCTGGATCGTGTATTGTCTGTTTACTAGCCAAACAAGTGGCTGATGCTGCATCACAGTCCCTCCACACTGATCTTTATCACCTAGATAGAATGTGTTGGGATGCTATTAATTGATTACTACTCGGCTTTTAATAGTTATCCCTTCCATACTGGTTACAAAGCTTAGAACTATGGCTGCGCAATGCCATCTTTAACTGGATATTGGACTTTTTAAGAGGCACAGTTCAGCAATTTGCAGCAAAGCATCACCATTGACACAACAATTGTGGTACACATGACCTTCTCTTTGAGCTCAAAAATTGTACAAATGTTTCACTTCTCAGCAAATTATAGGATTACAGTCAAAGTCATTGGTGCCATGAAAGACAATGAGACGCACAGTCTGGCTAGCTAGCATCACAGCAACAACCACACTTTGAACATAAACTAAAGAAATGATTCTAGACTTCAGGAGTGGGAAGGTGAACCAGTCACAAGTCTGCATTGATAGAGCAGATGATGCTAATTACCCCTCGCTGTACGTTACTATTGACTGTAAAATTCAGTTACTTGTTGGTCCTGTTGCAGGCTAGGTTAACTAGTTGACTTGCCTCTGAGTAATCCTTAGCTGGGAATTTACCTTGAGACTCTGTGCTCTCTAGACTCTTCCACATTAAATCCTAAACTACTTTGGACTTTTTCTATAGAAAGAAACACCGTTTTAATCCTTTTTGAGGATATTTTTTGTAAAATATCCCCTATCACATTGGTGTTGACCATTATGGTAGACTTTATTCAACTGCTAATTTTAGAAGGCCACTAGGCACATTTTTTTTCAGCTAAAGTTACAATAAAAAAATCTTCAAAAAGAATGTCTGAAAAACCAAGTGTATCATATATCAATAACTCCTTCATAATGTCCTTTGATAGTTTCAGTGAAATTGCTTTGATTTTTAAATAATTGAAGCTCAATAAGGTTCAATATCTCAAAATGAATTGGAGACAGTGATTGGATTTTTTTAAGCAAATAGCTTAAACAGTCTTTCACAGTGCCTGCATAGTTATTTGCTGACTAGGAATGAGTGGATTTAATAATTGTTGCCTGTGTATTTTCCAGTAATGTTTCATTTAATTTATTTTCTCTTCTAGGTTTTAAACACTAGAGGCACATCTTATTTTTTCCTTTTTTGTGTTTCTAAGTTTGACCTTGTATCCCTTCTATTAGAGACTTGTTTTCTCAAATCTCCAAGGAAATATTACTAGTATATGAAAATGAATTGAAAGCATTCATAGCATCTGCTTGCTGATGTCTTGGACTGGTCAGGAGGATATTATAGCCTTATCAGTGTGCTACTGGTGGTTTGGGTCGTAGAAATGGTGATTTAAAGGTTTATTGGGTCGTCATTGCTACATATACACGGCAAATAATTTCAAAACTTATTTTCAATGTACTAATCATAATTCAATATTTCACCACTCCTCCAGGGATTGTGATTAGCAAGTATAACAACCTTACCTTAAATTTTGTCTTCCTTACTTGACAAATGTGCTATGAGAGAGTGTTCATAATCTACCAGCAACAAATTATAAACCAGATATGGTAAGGCATTCTGTTCCTTAATGATTCCACAAAGTATAACCCTGAAGCTAAATACTATTAACATCACCAATAATTTGACAAAACAAGAGTGAGAGTTCATTATTTTCTTACATGAATCTTTAGTCCAACCCTGTCGCTCGCATGTGTTTGTTTCAAGTGTGTTTTGTACATGATGATTTATGCCCTGGAGAAATACAGTCATTTGTCTCACGGGTAAGGATAGGGCAGGTGGCTTTTCTAGACTGACTGGTTGTACTTGCTCATTGCATGTTACCAGATATCTTTGTCTATTTAAAAGATTGAGGGATGAGAATCACACAATGCAAAAAAAATTATTTTGTTAGGTTTCCTGCTTTGTGGGCTTTGTTACAGTGGTTACTTGGCTCTTGCCTCAGGGGATGTGTCTGGTAGTGTTGCAGGTCTCCATGAGTGATCAAATGGTTAGCTTACATTTCCTAGCAGTACCACAGTCTATATATCAATTAGAAAATTTCAAGTGTGACATTTCACTAGAGTAGAATTTTTCATGTTTTTTGCTTCTGAAGTAAACATCTTTTGTGTGTTCAGTGAGTGTTCCATCCCTTTCTGAACCTGCTTAAAAATCAAATAAGAGAGCTTTTTATTGTCAATTCACTGTATGTGCAGAACATACAGGAGAATCGAAATACTGTTTCTTTTAACTTTGTAGTACAATAAAATATATAAAGTATGGCAGTACATAAGGGGACACACTGCTTACATTTTACCATTTTTAGAATCGCCTGTGTTCCGGATTCCAAATCAGTGGTTGGAAGCCAGAGTCCTTGGAGTAGTGGTCTCAACTGTCTTGTCCCAGCATATATTAGGGGAAATAAAAAAAAAAATCTGGTGACAAAAGCTCCAAAGGACACACAGCTTTTTCTTCACTACTTTCCTAGGAAATGAAGCTTGCAAAGGTAAAATAGGAAACAAACTCTGAATAACTTGAAAAATGTCTGGAATGGACTGAGCATAATTACTGGACTCGAGCCATACATGTATCAGGTGCTAGAAGGAGATGTGAGCAACACTTGTGTCCTGAACCAGTTTTTTAATGGATTTTCCATCCCATGGCCACTTTCCTCCAATGGCCATTAAACCCCAAATCCTTATACATCAACTCAATGACTAGTTCACCACTGACTATCATTCCATTTTTGTGGAAAATATCCTGAATGGTTCCTTTTACAAAGCTCTTCACCTAATAACTACAGTCCAGTGACACTTGTCTCACATCATGAAGTCCGTTGAGAGTGTGGTCCTGGACTCAAGTCCTCTTGTGGAGGATATTCTTATCCTCAAGGCTTATTCTCCCATGGGCAAAGCTGGCAGCACCGTGAAGAGATTTTTTCTTTTCTAGTGTCCAATACAATCCTACCATCCCTCTTAAGGGGTTAGCTCAGGGATATACAGGTGGATGAGCGAATGTTGCCCTGGATAATGGATTGTCAGAAAAATCTCAGTTTGTGAGACTGTCTCTGACCCTGTTGTGAGCAATACTGGCGCACCACCAGAAACGCCTTATCTCCTTTACTCTGTAAACCTCAGACTATAAACTTAACCGGTCTTTTCACTTGCAGAAATTATTGGTTGATTCTGTATTTATCCCCCTTATGAATACACCCCATGAGACAAAGTATAGGAGTCAGGTGGAGAACATGATTTCTTGGTGCAGAAACAATTAAATGCATCTTAACATCGTCAAATCCAAGGAGATGGTGGTTTTTTTTTTTTTTTTTTCCCCCTCATCGCACCAAAGAGCCTCTATGCTTATTCACTATTCTGGGAGTGAATGTCGAGGTGGTCCACTCCTACAAATACAGTACATAGAGTACTCCTCTGTGACATGGTGGACTTCTCTTGGCACACAAACTATAAGAAGGGCAGAGCAGACTCTCTACCCCCCTTAAATAGCACCCTTTTAATATGTTGTACTTGTACAAGTCCATAATGAACAGACAACCCTTTCTCTCCCCCACCCTTTCCTTTCTATGATATGTTGGGCTCGTAACATCACTACACAATCAGCAAAGTAATTAAATGGACAGGCTCAGTTATGGTACACACTCTGGACCCCCTGGAGGTAGTAGCAATAGAGAGAGAAAATTAAATTGAGTGCAATTATGAACAATGCTGTACATCCTTTCCCTGACACACTTAACACTGAGGACTTTCAGCCAATGATTTATTCTGCCGAGGTATGTCAAGTGATGCTGGGGCTGCTTTATAGCAATAGTCCTATGCCTGCATAATGCCTCACTGACTGTTTCTTCCAGTTCTGCTCTATATGTTCAGTGTTCTCTCTTCACAAGTCAATCTACCCTTGGGTTGTGAATGGTGCATTTAATTCAGGCTTGTCTGTATAAAGCATAATGAATATATTTTTTTGCAGTCTGCTAATTTTTATTTATTTATTTTTAATTTCAGTCAATTGCTCGGCACCACCTGCAGTAGGCCCCTGTCGGGCTTCATTTCCTCGTTTTTTCTTTAATTCCACCAGCCAGTCCTGCCAGCTTTTTATATATGGTGGTTGTCTAGGAAATGATAACAACTATTTGAGTATGGAGGACTGTCAGAGCTTCTGTGGCCAAGGCACAGGTGAGTTGAATTATGCTGGGTGTTGGTGCTGATGGGTGTGCTTGGGGCTGAGCTGTGGGGCTGGTGGAGGGTAGAGAACATCTGGCATGGAGTTACTCAAGAAGTAGAAATGCAGGGGATGGAAGTGGTCTGTTTAAGGATGTCTTTCCAGCTGAATTGGAGAGGGTTTTGATTTTTTCCAAAGATTAAAGGTGTGTTGGAATACCTCCTTTACATTTCACAGTGAACTAAAGTGGTTTAAAAGCTGTAGATTACACAGCATTGCCTTATCATGATGGATCTCCATGGTTTACATTTGAGAGCTTTTAGGACCATCTGCTTGGACAATTGATGTCAAAATCTTAATGTATCTATTTTATGACATAATTAGGAAATTGTGATACTTCAGTCAGTTCTGTGACTGGAGATATCCATTTAAGCAAATGCCTTTGTACCAGTATGTAAAATACAGGATTTGTTTGAAAATATGAAGGTAAAGTCTTGGCATTCAGCAATGTGGGTAGCTGAAGTGTGTGTGTGTGTGTGTATATATATAAAAATGTATATATTTTTTTATTTTTATGTTCATGTACTAATTTGGCCTGAGATGAAATTAGTCCTTTTTACATCAAGGTACAGGTCCAGATATTATCTCAGCTATATTATCTCTTGATATGTTATATAAAATGTGGAATGTAGTCATAATGTAATTAGTTTCCCGTTAAAGTAGAGTTGAGTTTTGCACCTTGGTTTTAGACAATATTTATGAATGACTCTAGTGACATCCAAATATTTACTAGAAAAAAACATGAAAACAAAATCCATTTTGATATGATTCTTGTGGCGAATATGGTATTGGTATTTTCTAACAATTAATGTTTGTTGTACAGCCGCTGTGCTTGGTTACAAGGTGGGGTTCATTGTATGTCTAGTGCCTCTCCTCAGAGTCCTAGTTCCACCTCATTGTTGCAAGAGTAAGTGTCTGTGCTACAAAATCTGATCAAACACGATTGATATACTCTGTGAAAAAGTGCACAGGCGTTGTGCAATCGCTGGTATTGGTGGCTTAAAGTTGTAGTTGTCAGTCCTACCCCTATATTCTGCAATCTTACAGCATCTCCCTGCTCTGATTTATTTTGACTTTTCAGTATATGGATTGCAATTGAATGTTAACTTCATGATTTAGGCTGAATGGTTGGTTCAAAACCAATGGGTATGCTTCATTTGTGTGTTGTCCTTAAATGTTCCTCTTTGTTGGTGACATACATCCTAACTTCTTCCTATTCTGCTCTATATGTTCATTTTTCTCTCTTTTGAAGCAGATAATCAGAAAAGTAACTGTCTATAAAACTTTAGAAATTTGTAGAGGAGTTTTCCTCCTAACCCCCTCTTGAATGATTGAATGCTCTAATGGATGTGGTTGCAAAAAAAGAAAATTGAAATGGAAAAACATTCGGAAAGTGTGTGTATATCATGGAGAGACAGATGAGGATATTACTTTCTGTGGCAAAGGTTGACAGTTGGTTCAGGAAAGACATGCCTAGTAAAGGTGTTTTCACACTTAGTCCTTTGCTTTGCACGAAATCAGCAGCTGATTAACTAATTTCAATGTTCAGTTAGGTTGGTTGTGTTTTCCCACAGCAAACTTTCAAACAAATCGGAAGTTACCAATGTATGCCCTCTGGGTGTGTTGTGGACTTCATTCATTGGGCAGAAACACCGCGTTTCCTGTGTGTGTGTACAAGGGGTTTTGAACCCAAGGTCATAAAGCCCCCATTCAATGATGATTATCATTCTGCTTAGCTTGTTTGCATTAATAACATCTCTGCTGTGTGATAGCTTGCTTTCTTTCTTTGTTTGTTCTGTTCAGTGCATCTGCTAATTGTGGTTTTACCTTTTGGATGAGCTGGGCGGTTTGAAGCTGGTTTGTAAAGTCTGTTAGAGCCTATGCTGTTAATAGTGCCTTATGTAATAAAATTGGCACACTCTTTACAGCCTTAAAGGTTTGGATTCTCAAAATGCTTATCCCTCAATCAAAACTACAACTATACTTTGCTTCTTTATTTCACCCCAATAAAGACTTAAGTGTTTGAGTCCAAGCGAGCTTCCTTCCCCATCCCAACATTATTGAAGATTTTGCCCATCCATTAAATTGTTTGGATGGATTGTTTTCTCATTTGCTTGCACATTTTGGGTTGAAAAAGCATTCTAGCTTTTTTGATTTTAGTGTTGGGTTTTTTTTTTTAATATAAATATTAAAAAACCTTCCAATGGGAAATGGAATGACAAGGCATGTTTTGTTTTACAGAAGTGGGCCATTTATTGATATTCTCTGCAATGGGCTTTGGTAGAGTTTTGGTAAATTCTGATGGCTTATTTTTTTTTGTAAGTGATCCCCACGTTGCTGTAGTATGGATTGTTTGCTGTAAAATGAACTGGAGTCCTGTCCAAGGATCATTCCTTTGTTGTCCTTTGTTCTTAGGGCAGGAGGGTGCGGATTGTCTCCAATTGCTTGGGCTCTTAGAGGCTGTTCTTCTCATCATTGCTTTCAAATGCATGTCCTTTCTTTCCTGTGGACTAGTGGGCTCTTCGCCATTTTAGAGTTGCATTTAAGTCATTTATTTGGTTGTTTTTTTGTTGCAGGTTAATTCTGAATAGGCTTGCAGAATCCAGGTTTTGGATCCATTCAGCATTCTCTCCTCCTCAGTGCACCCTTTTTTTTTTTTTTTGTTTTTTCTTTTTTTATTTCATTGCATGCATTTAATAAAATCATTTAATGGCATCTATCAGTACTGTGAGTTGCTTCTTTATTGGTGAGGGCATTGTGTGGAAAGAATTTTATGGCATTGTTGATCATGCAGAGTCCCTCCTTAAAGTATGTTGCTGCCTTTGCTCTTTATATTCCACGTGGGAATGAACTGGTTATGTATGACTTTTCTGGGGCTGTGCAAGGAGGATGTATGGAGAATGTTGTGTTCAAGTGTACAGTTATAGAAAAACTTGTTTTTGGAGAAGCAATAGAGATTTTAGTTTATGTATAAAATATTTAGTTTTAAAAGCTTTTGCTGCTGTTTCTCCTCGTGTTCTTTGTAAATCTTGAGTCCTTTTTCTTTTATTATGCTGGCACCTATCACTGAATGCATTGCTATGGAACAGTATGGTGCCCATCATTGGAAAGTCTGTCCAGATTTTCTATCTAATGGACTGACTGACTTGCTTCTGTTTAATTGCTCTTATTTATCACTGGTGATTGGGTACATTTTGTTTAGTTGTGAGAATTCTATAGGATTTTTTTTACTTGAAGAATCATTCTCCAATTAGCTGTAAAAGCTTAGGATCAGTACTTAGCCCCCACCCCCCCCCGGACAAGACTGCTTCCTTGGTACAGTATGTCTGGATTGGATAGTTTTTGGCCTGGCTTATTTTCTTTTGCACAGAAAATAGATGGATGGATGTAATGAGAAACTATCTTCTAAACCTGCTTATCCAGAGGGGGGGGGTGGAAGGATCCTAACCTACAGTGTATATAAAACTGGAGAATGCAGTTGGCTTCTTTGGCATCAAAGTTTTAATCAGAGTTTCTCAAGCATGTTTTTCAGGTAAGATCCTGGGGCCATACAGCTTTTCATTCAAATTGCTCCATACAGTGCAAGAAATTGTATTTAAATTGTAGGATTCTATCTCTTCCATGATGCATGTAAATTGTGAACAGGTAGAAGTCTTGACAGATGTACAAGTCTTAGACCTCATGGAGCATGATTTGCACATCTGTGGAATGAACCATTCGTGATCAAATCACTTAGTCACACCTTGCTGCCTTATTACAATCATGAAACCCTGCAATTGTGTTGATTTTAAATTTATTTTAGGAATGTTTTGGTCAATCACTCTTGTGGGTCATGCTAACAGTTGCATTTTGAAAATGTTTCAAATAAAATTATGGATATTTTCATCTGGGACACGAACATTGGAAGAAAATTTTAAATCACTATATTGGGAATAAATCTCCAGTGTTTAGGACTTTTTAAGTTTTTGTGCATTGGAAGCAACTGTCCTCTCCTGTGAAAGCCTTGATGTTTTCATCACTTGATAGATGAATACTTGATTGTAAAATTCAGTATGATATTTGACTAGTTAAGTCCTGCCTGCAGATATTCGCCTGAATTAATCACTTAAATCAGTTTTGTTTTTATGTAATGCTATTGAAGAAGTACAAGTTTGCAGTGCTTGTAGGCTTCTACATGTATAAAATGCCAAGTCCATACATTAACATGCAGAAGTACAGTAGACACCTCAAGGTATACAAGTAGGAGAATGACTTTTGTCATAATCTAATCAGCCATCCTAACAGAAAATCTGGCCACCTGACTGAGGGACAGAGGAGATTAAAACTAGCTTTTCTTGGGTCCACAGCTATTTGGAGTAAGAAAATTGCCAAGACTAACTACCTTCTTCCTCTAGCAGCCTTCCTACAAGAGCATATGGCACATAATGTCTTGAAGGAACTGCAGTATGTAAGTTAAACAATAGGAGACCATTCAGTCATTCTGGCTACTTGGGTTACTGATGTAGATGTGTAAGTATTCCATCCAAATTTAAGTAAATGGTTTTTCTCCTGCATCATATACTTGGTAGTTTTATTCCAGATTCCCACAAAACTTTACGCTTCCTGCCTTCTGTGCTAAATGCATTTTTCCTCAATTTCTAGATCTTAAGTACACAGTTACATAATTTTAATACTTTACAGGGATTCGTTTCATCAATATCCTTGAGAATAAAACCTGGATTAGTATATCCAGCAGGGGGTGCATGCTCCCAGGGATGAGGTTCATTAGAGGTTGCAGCCTTTACTAAACCCATGTATGTGTGTATATACATAACACTTCCTAGTGGTACAGCAGAGATCAAAAGAATCAGTAACACTAACAGATCATACTTGCATATTTTTGGTATTGATTTAACAATCACAATAATAGTGAAAGGAACAAAGTATGATGCAGTCTGAGTTTCCTGCAATTGTTCAGTCTTTGACAGTGTCGTGGAAAGCATTGACCTAGGCATGGACAGGAGCAATGTCATCCATACATCCGTAGGTAAGCTCTGGAGTTCCATGCGGTTGTTTGATTTTTATGCCTTATCTTTGAACAGGCAACCTCCAAACAGGGATACAAATTGTTTGCTGACAAGCATGAATGGTGAATAGCACAGTTACTGCTTAGGTTGATTGTTTGGGAAAGCTTGAAATAGCTGTCGACCCGGGTGCTACTGGCAATAAGACTGGTCATTACCAAATAGGGCACATCTGTACTTTAGCATTGTGTAACACTTAAATCATCTCCCGGTCATTTAGATTCTCATTGTAAATAACTGTGTATGAATAACCTTTACAGGTCCCAGTGGCACACTAAAAATCTTTGCCTGCAATTAGGTCCTTATGCAACTCTAACACTAAAGTTAAATTCAATTAGCCCAGATCATGCCCTTTACTCCAGAGATGTACTTGTGTACTCTTCTCTGAAAAGCTTCTAGGCTCCCTGTAGATTAATGCTGCTCATCTTCGGCTTATAATTACTTTCACACTTTACGCTTGTCCACTTAACTGCTCTTTCACAAATTTACCTGTGCTGAATGAAGTGAGATGTTGCTTTTTATCAATACTTCAATTGTATATAATACAACAAACTTAAGTGAACCAGAATGCATCATTAAACACCCCTTGAACATGGCATATTTTTTTTTTTTTTTTAGGGTAGAAACATTTCTTCCTGGCAAAAATCCTCTTGGTGGGTCAACATTAGAATTTGTGCACTGCCAAATTTGCAATATGTGACTTATTTACCAGACCCACCTCAGTGAAAATGCCTAGTATCTTGTAGTGAGTAGAGCACACAACAATTATGAACTACTTTGCATGCTGCAGAAATAAAGGTACCAGCGCTGTGTGTGCTCAGGAGCTGAGCAAACTCAAATAGATCACACACACGCAAATAGCACACAGCCATTGTATATTACTCCATTTTCAAAAAACCCTTGCTGCTTTCCTGGTGAAAGTCTTGAAACGTGGCACATGGGAAGGACCCACCAGTGTATGCTAGTACAGTAGAGTGTTATTAATCTCTTTTTGAGTCTTCTCAGGCACATCGCAAGTCTCTTGAACAATTCTGCCCCTATGCATAAAACTCCATAATCAAATTTGTGTGAGCATATCACTGAATTGGCAATGTAGTGCTGAGCTGCTGCAGTGCTTGCTAATGCAGAGGTCCCATTGGTTCTCACTGTTTTACATTGCTCTTTTAGGTAGATTTCTAAACTTCAAAGGACTGCTGACTTGGTGCACTAGTCGGAATTCTCTTCTACAGCTTTCGCAGGCTTGCTTTTTGAATAGGCTTTCATGTGGTTGTCTCTGAAGCTGCTAATTTGTATGATGGGATGCCAGCTCACACTGAAGGTGGTTCACCCCCACGTGTATTACAATATGCACAGTATAAAACATTTCTGATACTTAAATTATAACAGTGATAACTAGGACAAATAATACAATGCATCATTGGAATAACTGGCAAGTAAAGTGTCCAAGTAAACACACACCAGTTTTGCATAACACAGCTTATCAGTCTCCATCAATCTGATCAAGCTGTCCTTCCAACTCCATCTCGGAGCTTCTTTTTCCCACAATTGGATAGCCATTCACTTATGATCGGGCTAGTCAAATCACTTACCAAGTTGGTGAAAAGTGAATAGCAATTCTCTGTGCTGTGCCGCCCAAAGTGACCAATCTTACAGTGCACAGCTTGGGCCGTCCTTGCATATCAATGTTGTCACTTTCCAGTCATGGTGCCGCCCTGGGTGCTCATTTGAATGTGTGGATGTAATTATTCAGACTAAATTATGTCTGAATTCAGTGCACATAGAAAAGGTATGAGATTGCCAGGTTTAAAAACTGAATTGAAGCTTATAAAGCATTCTCTTATTCACACCCATTTTTAAATGCAATTTTTGGATTAACACTGTCTGCCAAACTCTTCATAATCTGAGAGAAACTTGCAGTAAAATGTGGCACCTTTACATCATGTTAAGTAATTGAGGGTACACTGAAATTCCAGAATGTTACCACAAAGGCATTCAGAGCTGTAAAAGATGCAAACACACAACAGGATTTGCTAGCTGGTTCAATTTGTTGTAATAATAAAAAATCAAATCTACTGTTTTTCAAACGTTTGTAGTGACAATTGTGCATGCAAGTCAAAAATCAACATGTGAAGCTCAGTATATCCTGATGCTATATAATCACATTGAATTGTGTGCAGTCTTATGACTGCCACTCTATTCTGTACTACATGTAGTTGGTGTACTGTGACGCCTTCCTAATTAGGTTTGTGACATTTAATGTGTGCTTATTGTACTAAACAATGGCAGGGCAAAGAAAATGAAAATGTGCACAAGTCGGTGTAAAGTGCATTTAGACCCAAATAATGATGCAGAAAGAACACATTAAGGCAAAATAGTACAAGTGAAGATGTAGCATGTCAACATACAATGAATCCTCAAAATCGAAGAATGCAGTAGGGTCCATTTTATGGACTTTAAACTTATGTAGGCTCTTATGGACATCTGTATATGAAATGGGCAACCCCAATAAATCTCAAGTTGACATCTATGTACAGAACAGACACGTGTCATCAAGGCAGCTCTGGTGGGGGCAATCTGTAAATTGTTTGTTTCATTTAGACAGCAGGCGAATTTTAAATATATAATGTTGCAAACTTACTCTTCAGTAAACTGAGTGTAACCTCTGCTTGGTTTATTACAAATCAAATGTCTGTCTTTAGGCCTGAAAATCTTTAAGATGGTTCTTTTAATATATTGTATCAAAAGTTAATGTATCATCCTTCATTCCCTTGCCATCAAGAGCAGCCTTGAAAGCATTGAGCTAGACCTTTTTAAGTTAGTAACTGGACTTGTTGCTGTGCACTTCATTTGTAGAAAAAATACTGTTAACATTCACTTTTGCTTGGAGGCTGCATTTTTATTAATCCCTAATTAACAAATATTCAACAAATTGACTGGCAAAGACGTTATGTGCTGCAGTTTTCTGGAATGTGTACTAGATTTGACCACAGTAAACAATGAGAACTATTTTATAGTAGTACTACTGTCTCTTTGTAGGCAAAGGATGTCTAAAATTAATTTTTATGGTAAATACACACATTTCAGTGGTACTTGAGGTCCATCCCTTTCCATAGCAAGTAGTTTTTCACCTACAGGTTCATGGTACAAACTTCCTATTGCCCATCCATATGCAAATACTGGATAACCTACCTTGGTGTAACCACACTTTGCATTACACAAGTGTAAATTTTTTTTTCAACAAGTCTGGCTTCCTTTGCTTGACGATCTTTCTAACAATCTGACATACAAAATGAGCAGACAAGTATTAATCTCCTTGAAACATCTGTCGGAACAGAAGCCTGTAAACACTTTGGCTCCTCAAACCACTAATGACAATCCCTGTGATTAACGCTTGCTCACATTTAGCATCAGACTTGTTCTGCGCAGTCTAATTAGTCCGCAGTTCTGTGTGTGTGTCAGTAATTGACGGAGGGTTGAGTGCTAAATTGACCTAATGTTTGAAAGGCAGGCTGACTGCTAGCTAAGGGGAGGTGAGCACCAGGAGAGAGGCAGATGTAGCATGAGTGCAAAGGCCGGAGCTGGTATCCTGGTGTGTTAAAGGCATGGCTAGTGACTGTCTGGACCTGTTGATTCTCTTATGGAACAGCAGAGAAGGATTAATGGATGAGATGGAAAAATCTGTTGATAGAGCTGGGTGCAAAGTTGCTGGGATCTTTGCCTTGATATCCTGCAGAGGACTCAAGAAGGCAAAAGCGAAGTGATGGCACAGGGTATGTGTGTTGGGGGGAGACTTTCTATTGCACTGTCTTTTGAATGTATAATTTCCTGATGGGGACTCTATGCTGCTGTTCATCTTTTTTTTTTTTTTTTTTGTAAGATTTTACTTACACTGCACATTTTGCACTTAATAGATTTCAAACGATTGGACGTTGAGCAAATGACTTTCTCTTGACTTGCCACTGGTTCATTTCGGTTACATTCTACTATATGATTCTGTAATGGATAGTGGCCATAGGCCGAGGACTGAGCTGTCCTGTGCCCACAGCCAAAGTCACTGGACTGCGAACCACAATACATTCTGTTTATTCTACCCCTGTGCCGAGTAACCCAATCAAGATGGTTCACTGGTCTGCACCTCAAAGAAAATGTGAATGGTAATCCTGAAAATCCAAATTCTAGTACCACATTGGTGTGGCGTTTAAAACAAAGGTCCTATATGAAAAATGGGTCTGTTTGATGTTGAATTGTTCAGCTTTAAAGCTTCTGATGGTGTTTGTTGTGAGACTAAAATTAATGTTCAGTTGAGTACTGTTTATTTGGTTACTTAAGTAATGAATACATGGGGCCTGTGGCATAAACTGACAAGGGTTGAGGAGTGACGTACAAGTATCTTTGACAGAAGCAAATGCATACATGTGTAATGCTACATTTGATAAGTCTCATTAGTGTATGTGAGAAAGAGGTTTTCTGTGTGTGTGTGTGTGTGTGTGTGTGTGTGTGTGTGTGTGCACACATTTTTTGGTTCTACTCTTATACATGGATGTGACATTTTGCATGCTTGAGCTGGTACATTTTATGGGTTTCTTTACTTAAAGTGAAACATTTTACCTGGGAATATTAAAGATCTTGGCCTGGCAAATGGCAAGCTTTCATGTTATGGGATATTGACTTCACATATGACCTCCCAGGAAGTTCCTATAGTAGAAAATGTACATTTTAAGGGTCAAAGTCCTGACAGGTCTGCGGAGTCACTGCTGGTTTCCATGTGTATTTACATTTTGAGCATGGGAAGCATCGTTCCTTTCTAGTCTTCAGATGATTTGAGTGCAGAGTGGCTATGTAAAATTGTTCCAAGTTTAAGGAGTTCATTAAACTGATCTAGCTGCACCCAAAAATGTTTGTCTGCAGCTGTTTTAACTGTTAACTTTGAACTTTATTGATGGAAATCCCACCTTAGAGGGAGGGCTACTGTTATGTCAGTGTGATACAAGGGGGGAAAAAGCAACAATGCAGCAGATAAGATTCAACTGATTAGGTGGACGGTAATTTAAAATAAGGCAATGCTATGAAGCTGCAAGTTTGTCTTAAAGAAAAATTGGCTTACTCTTAACACTTTTTATAACGCTTGTATATAAGGGGTGTCTAAAATTGATTTAGAACAGCAATTGTGTTTAGCTGTTAACTCAGTATTGAGGTTAATTGTCACATTTTGTGCCCAAATATGCAGTATAGATTGTGACATAAAGGCTAGATAACTGGGCTTAAAACCAGTGATGCCAGTACAATTCCTCCTGGATTGAGATGTAAACCTCAGTTAGTACACCAAAAGTAAATCGATGCAGTTCTTATCCTGTAGTGTAACTCAGAATTGATTTTGTTTTCTTTTCCATATTAGTGTTACCTCAGGTTTTGACCAGTCAGGATGAAGATCAGAATAAGGTCACAGAAGATACCACTGCATATGCAGGTAATTTTTTTTTTTTTTTTGGTTTAATATACTAAACTATTCATTTTATTCCAAACAATCATCGTTTATTGATGTCCTTCATTTTACAAACCAGTCTGAGGCTTATTCCTTTGGTAGAATTGCACAATGGCCTAGTGCTTTTAATGCAACCAATGCAAAAAGGGTCTGCAAGTCATACTGGGTGTCAAGGTGTTGTGTGGTCCCAGCAATGTCTCTGTAGGATAAGAACTGAAGAATGATGAAGGATTCTTAGCAGAAGTGATAATTGAGGATTGTGAGGAAGTAAGAAGTTTTCATAGTGTTAGCATGATACTTTTTAGTTCTGCCAATGTGCATATGGCAAAATCGCCAGCGTTTAAGTCTCAGTAGTTTTAGTGTTTACGGTGACCTGCAAAAGCATTCCATCTTTTCACCAACTCCTACACTGAAGTTCAGATGCTTATTTCCAAGCGCTGAAACTTTTTTAAATGTGACATTGTTTTATATTCGAAAAAAACCTAAGGAAGGCAATATGCTGTTTGTGTATTTATTCCTTCTCCACACTTGTGTCCATGCTTAGTATACTATTTGTTGCGATTATGTGATCCATTTTACAGACCGATTTGCTCTAGGCTGTTTAGATTACTGCTGTAGCACTTGTGTACCACAATTTTCAAATAGTGACAGATACTTAATCCTGTCTCAAATGTAAAACTGACCGCACCATTGTCGGACATTCACATTTTTTGTTATTAATTAGATGAATTCTGTTTTTGGGACCATCATCCTGTTGAAAGATGAAGTTTGCGTCAAGCTTTAGATTATTTCAGCAGATCAAAACAGGTTATCTTGAAGGGTTTGCTTGTATTTTAACCACTAGCAGTCCTTTCTGTTTTAACCTAATGCTAACACCTCCATACCATAGATCTTTTATGTAACCCTTCTCTATAGACCAGTATTTTGTGAAGCTGTTGATACAGTTGACTGCTGCAGCTTTACTCTAATCTAGGTAGTGCACGAGTGGGTTAATGTTAGAACATTAGAAAACATTAGACGTGAACCAGCCATTCAGCCTAACAAAGCTTGCCAATCCTATCCACCTAATTTCTCCAGACTATCAAGTCTGGTTTTGACAGTCCCTTAAATTCTATTGTCTACCACACTACTTGGTAACTTATGTAATGTTTCTTGTTGTGTGTGTGGAAAAACAAATGTTCTAATGTTTGAATCGTAATGACTCTTAAGATTTCAACTGTCCCTGTGCTCTTGAACTTGTTTTAAAGTAACAGTCTTGATCCACTGTATGTATTCTCTCCGGCACAAGAGTTCCTTGGTACTGCAGTTCCTTTCTTGAAGTGATGCTGCACCTCGGTGTTCTCAAACTGGGCTCTGTCACCGACCCAGACCTTGGCTTTGTGGGTTAGATCTTACAGCTAGTTTTGGGCATCCAGCTTCAGGGATCTGTGGAGAGCATGATAGCTTCCAAATTCAAAGAAAGTCTGAGCTTTTTATTCATTAAAGTGACTGATTTCCTGTCTGAGGTCCCTGTATTCAGTTTTAAAGATTGAAGTGGAGTCTGCTGCTTGGATCAAGGTTCATTCTAGTTGCATATGCAAACACTGGATCTGTATGTGTTTTGTCCATGAGACATCCTTTTAATTCCAAGAATTCATAAGAGTACTGATGGTCTAGTCTTCCTCTTCACATCTAACAAATTTAGAAATAACCTGCTAGCAACTATGTTCCCATCCACTGTAGGAGAAAGATGGCATTTTGCTAGGCTTTCAGTGGCACAGAACACCTATTAAGAGAGCAGACTTTACAGAGAAGCCAACTGTACTACCCACACCTATAATCAAATGTATTCCCGAATAAACAATATATTAAATGGCTAAACAACAGTTCTCCCAAACACTTTAGTCAACTCTACTTCTCTGATTCATCATTTAATACCTGAAGTGTTTGTCTGACTTCTTCAAACACAAATGACCCCAAACGTACATTCATTTTATCCTGTTAACTTCAAGCTGGAGTACAGGTGAGGGTATTTTAGTACATTTAGTATTCCAAACTACATTGTAGAGTACTGGTCAAAGTAAAATGTTACAGTATAGAGAAAGTGGGTAAAGTGGCTTTAGCTCTCTAATGGGCTTAACGAAGAGGAAAAAGTTGCAGTCATAAGGGCCGTAGTCGGTATGGGGCTGTTCTACTGAAAAATCCCTCAATAACTGGAAAGAAAAATGTAGGTGACCTGCTCATTTAATTTTTCTTAACACCTTCTGGAAAATGGGCTAGAAAATAAAATTGCATTATAATATGTCAGATGTTTTCTAGTCCTGTCCTTACCCTAGTGATCACCAGTTTAGACTCTCCTTTCAGATTACCCACACTATGCAATTTTAGGAAATGTCAAGTGTATTTTAAAATAGTGTGCTTATTGATATTATGCTATGTCTGTTTTTCTTCGGCAGAATACTGCCTGACAGAGCCTGCTGTTGGACTTTGCAAAGCATCAATGCCTCGCTACTTCTACAACAGTAATGCAAAGATGTGCCAGACTTTCATCTATGGAGGTTGCATGGGGAACAAGAACAACTATCTAACAGAGGAGGAATGCCAGGCTAAGTGTGCAGGTAAACTTTACCACAATTTAGAGGCATTCTTTTCCTGAGCTATTAAAGGTTGCCCATGTTTTAAGTTGTTAACCTGCTCTGCTTTCCATTTTATAGTGACCGTTGCCCCAAAGGCCCTAACTGAAAATATTCCTGAAGCATATAAAGGTGTGTGCCACTGTCTCCTGGTCTTCCAGTGTTTATGTATATTTGATGCAGTTTCGTGACTCCTGTGTATTGATGTTTTTTTCCCACTCTTGGCTAGAACGCTGTATGGCAAAGAAAGAAACTGGTCCCTGCCGTGCCAGTTTCATGAGCTGGTATTTTGACCCAATTGCCAAGAACTGTCTTCCTTTTACATATGGTGGCTGCCTGGGTAACCAGAACCGGTATGAATCAGTCAAGGAGTGTATGGACAGCTGTGCTGCAGGTCCAGGTAAACTCTTTTTAGAAGTTTTGTGTTTTGATCTAGTTTGTATTCATCTTTTATATGCAAGCCAAGATTGATTAGTTCATACCCAGAAGTGCTCTGGAAGGTCAAGATCTGAACCTGTGAAGTAAATTTAAAAGTATAAGTATAGTTGGCATTTTAATATGAATGTCATTCAGAATTTTTTTCTTCAGATTTTTACAATGTAAGGATGCATTTCTTACTAAAAAAAAAAAAAAAAACATTACATTTACTTGCCCCTCCTGGCACCACTGGAGTTATCAAATTATTTGCTTTCAGCAGAAAGGAAAAAAAACTGATGCTGAGCAGTATAACAGACTCTCACACGTGACATAGTCAGCCCTGCAATAGACTGGCACCCCCTCAAGAGCCATTTCTTGCCTAGCGCCAACTCTTGCTAGGATAAGCTCTGTTACACAACCCTGAAGTGAATTAAATTGGGAGTGTTTGGTGAGGAAGTTAAAGATCATGACTAAAGTTAGTTTTTGGTTAAAATGCATGTATGACTGGCTAGCCTGAATGCCTCATTTTACAGTTGTGACCAAGTATGTGTATCTGATAGAATAGATGACACACTGGTTGGATGAAGAGCCTGTCAACTTGAACTAAATGTATACCACGGTTTTGTGATGTACTGGTGGCCTTACTTTGATCCTAAAGTGAACAGGGCAGCTTTGAGAAGGTCATGTTTTAATGCCAATGGTAATACAGTAGGAGGTGGAGGATCCTTTCAGGTTTTATCTTGCTTTATAAACCACTCTGTTGCTACGCTGGTACTGGAAGTACACTGCTCAAAAAAAAATTAAACACTTTGAAAACACATCAGATCTCAATGGGGAAAAAATCCTGCTGGATCTCTATACTGATATGAACTGGGTAATGTGTTAGGAATGAAAGGATGCCTCATTGTTTGAAAATTTAAATTATCAATTTTGAGGACTGATTTCAAAGACACCCCAAAAATCAAAGTGAAAAAGTGATGTGACAGGCTAGTCCATTTTGCTGAAATTCAATTGCAGCAACTCAGAATCGTGCTCAGTAGTTTGTATGGGCCCCACGTGCTTGTATGCATGCCTGACACCGTCTGGGCATGCTCCTAATAAAACAGATGTTGTTCTAGGGGATCTTCTCCCAGTTCTGGACCAGTGCATCACTGAGCTTCTGGACAGTCTGAGGTGCAACCTGGTGGCGTCTGATGGTCCAAAACATAATGTGTCAGAGGTGTTCTATTGGTTTTGGGTCAGGCGAGGGTGGGGTCAGTCAATGGTATCAATTCCTTCATCCTCCAGGAACTGCCTGCATACTCTCGCCACATGGCGAGGGCATTGTCATGTACCAGGAGGGACCCAGTGCACCAGCATATGGTCTGACAGTGGGTCCAAGAATTTCATCCCGATACCCAATTGCAGTCAAGGTGCTGTTGTCTTGGCTGTAGAGGTCTGTGTCCCTCCATGGATATGCCTCCCCAAACCATCACTGACCCACCACCAAACCAGTCATGCTGAACGATGTTACAGGCAGCATAACCTTCTCCAGACCCTTTCACGTCTGCCACATGTGCTCAGGGTGAACCAGCTCATCTGTGAAAAGCACAGGGCGCCAGTGGTGGACCTGCCATTTCTGGTATTCTATGGCAAATGCCAATAGAGTGCCAGGCAGTGAGCACAGGGCCCACTAGAGGATGTTGGGCCCTCAGGCCACCCTCATGTTGTCTGTTTCTGATTGTTTGGTCAGACACATTCACACCAATGGCCTGCTGGAGGTCATTTTGTAGGGCTCTGGCAGTGCTCATCCTGTTCCTCCTCCTCCTCCTCCTTCTCCAAAAGAGTATATACCGGTCCTGCTGATGGGTTAAGGACCTTCTATGGCCATGTCCAGCTCTCCTAGATTAACTGCCTGTCTCCTAGAATCTCCATGCCCTTGAGACTGTGATGGGGAGACAAAGCAAACCTTCTGGCAATGGCGCACATTGATGTGCCATCCTGGAGAAGTTGGACTATCTGTGCAACCTCTATAGGGTCCAGGTATCTCCTCATGCTACCAGTAGCGACGCTGACCGTAGCCAAATGCAAAATGAGTGAAAAAAACAATTAGGAGGGAAAAATGTCAGTGGCCTCCTTGCACCTATTAAACCATTCATTCTTGTTTTGTGGGCCCCTCTAGTGCACCTGTTCATTTCATTAACACCAAAGCAGCTGAAACTAACAACCCCCTATGCTACTTAACTGACCAGATCAATAGCCCACAAGTTTCACTGACTTGATGCTATACTCTAAGAAGTGTTCCTTAAATTTTTTTTGAGCAGTATACATTTGGCAGCTTGCTCTAGCATTTCCCCGAGGACCAGTGAAAGCCTTCACTTGTTCTGATTCTGAGAACTATTGTGAGTCAAATTATTTCTATATATAATTGCCAGTTCTTCACACATTTTGCCCTTTAATACTTAATATGTTTGGAATATAGCTAAAATGTAAAGTTGTAGAAATACTACATTTTGTCAGAATAATGAAGTACCCTTTAGCCTTCATGCAACTTTGGTTTAGCAATTTGCCATCATGGCTTGGAAACTACAGAGGAGAGGAGATTTTTTGCCTGTTTTTATTGGCCCATCAACTTAGTGGCCTAACTTATGAGACAAATTATAAAAGTGTGGCTCCACCACAAACACCGACAGCTCCAAATAAGAAATGCTGATATAAACTTGGCTGAGATTGTGACTCAGAAAATGATTTAAACAGCTCTGCAAATAACTTGAGCTCTAACAGAAGTTGATAGAGGATTACCAAATTTATAGGGAAACTGGATGTATTTGGTCATTGGTGTTTTTGCATAGTCTCTTTAATTTGTCACTTTTAGATGGCAATAGGAAGACTGTCAACCTGTGAAATTAATGCATCTCTAATTATGAAATTCCTAGGATAAAGTGTTCATTTAAGAGTGTCTGTAGGAACAAGCCTTGAATGTCGGGAAATCTAAACACTGAGATATGGTGTGCAGTATGTATGTAAAAGTTATGAAAGTAACTACAATAAGACCCTGCTTAACACACTAGTGTTAAATGAGGTCATCTTAACACGTAAATATTGGGGATTGGTGAAATAGGACAGAGTTTCATTTTTTTGTTTTATATTGTAATATGTATGATTAAATACTTTATTACATTAATTAGACATTGCAATTTTTATTCATAAATCGTTCAACAAAATCAAAACATTTCAAGTAAATTTGTTTAGTGTCACTGGAAATGCAGCAGCTGCTTCTGTACAAAAAATGCCAATCATCAAGTATATAGTCCAGTGCTGATTTAAGTCTGACAGAGTTGAGGCAGTTTGTGCTTGTGGCCAAGGGCAATAGGAGAATAGAGTATGTTCTAGAAAATGCCAGAACCAGCTGCAGTAATAAATCTCATGTTTTTTGACTCCTGGAGTGTCGACTTTAAGGTTTTTAATCAGCATTGCTCCATGTGGAAAATTCTTATGCATCTGGCTTGTACTTCTTGCCTTACACTATTTGTCAGTCTTTATGGTCCTGCATCTCAGTTTAAACTTTTTAAATTCTTTGACAGCCCATTACCAGCATTTGCATATCACCCCTAGGTGAAATCAAATTTCATAGAAATGAGGAAACATATTGCACAATGCAGCTGATCTCTTAATGGACCCTCTTGTGAACCAATGGCAGCAATCCGTGATCCACTGGCAGAATCCCCAGGTTGCGACCCAGCAGTTCAGAAACACTAGCATAGGTGACCCACTGTGTACCACTTATAAACCAACAATGGTAACCCATGACCCAACCTGTGACGAGATCCAGTGGTTGAGAAACACTGCCTTACACAGACCTGACGTGCAGCTGCCATGAGAGGTAGGTGGTTTGTGCTACTCTGCCTCGGCAGTTGAAGTATGCACACTGAATGACCCCCACCAGAGCCACATTGTTTGGTTGCACTGAACTGCACACTTTGACTGACATATGGCCAGCCCAAATGGAACCAGAAGTCTGTGCATGACATAGTTTTTAATACTAGACAAATGTTTGCTTTATCAGATTTGGTCCACTTCTATATATACGTAGCCTTATCTTTATAGAAAGTGTCATAGCAAACATTGTCCCAAGGTACCTTACAGATGTAGTAGTTGTCATGTTAGCATAATTTGAAAATTAGCAGGTTAATAGACATGCACTCCCCACAAAACAAGTGGGGATAGAGTACGCTAACATTCATGGGGCTTACATCCAGACATCTTTTATAGGTGGTGTGGCCTAAACAATGCTTTAACAGCCAGGGAGACTCGCATTGTTGTCATAATGACCTTTAAGTGACCAAAAATAACAGAACAACAAGGAAGTAGCACATGTAATAAATGCCTGAGCTTTACAAATAAAAGAACAAAAAATGCTTAGGGGATTTTCTCACCAGGTGTACATTTATAATTTAAAATGAGAGGCAGATGTTTCATGGGCACTAGGTGCATAGAAGACCAACACTGTCTGGGTTTGACCAGATTTCTGACAATGAATTATTTTGTAACTGTTTGCACACCTTTCAGCCCACTGGAGCTGTATGCGATTTCCAAATCTGCAGTTGCAACATCTGAAAAAGTCCTAAACCTGTAATATGTGGGTTGTTTCTTTTAAATGTGTACTCTTTAAAGTTAAGATAAAGCTCTGTAAGGGTGTATTCAAAATTTATTCTAGATTTCTAAATCCTTCCAGATTGTATGATTTGGCACAGGCAGCAGGAATCGCAGATTAAAATCTTCCAATTTTTTGTGAACTTTCAAACATCCATTTACTACCATTTCACTTTAATGCGATACTAACACTACATGTTTGTGTAGGGAATGAGATTATGGTTTGGACCTTGTGAAACTGAATTTTAAAGTGTTCAATGAGCAGACAATGAGAAGTATAAGATGCAAACTGGATGCTCGGTCAGGAATGAGGCATTCAATTGAGCTAGTTAGGTGGTTTGTGGTGGTGGTGAGAGCTACATTTCCTGTATCGTAACTAGGTGGGACACCAGTTCATCTAAGGGTGTGGCTTACAACCCCTGTTAATCATACTAGGCTGTTTTCATGGCTTGTATACCAAATTTGGAGTGTGTGTGTGGAACTGAAAAATCTAGATATTCTGTTCAGTGACTGGTTTTGGATTTGAATCTCTTAATAGTTCAAGTGTTTGTTCTCCGATTCAAATTATAAAGGAGGCCATTGCTTCCAGACCAGTAAGGAAAATGATGTACAGAAAGGAGTTAAACAAAATTGTAATTCTTGCAGTCATGGTATTGTCCACATCCTGTAAATGTAAAATGAATTTAAAGCATATCTTCTGTCCATTAGACTATTAAATACTTCAATTGCATTGTTGTTCTGCAGCTTTGTTCAGTCCTTCAGGTTATGAGAAGGCCCAAGTGCAGATACCTCAACTTGGACAGTCTACTTTGAGTCCAGGTTACTTACAGCTTTTGTGGAGTTTGCACATTCTCAGCATGACACTGGCTTTTCCCTTTTTTTTTTTTTCCTCCATTATGTGCAAGTGTGCCCTATGGTATACCCCCATGCTAATTAAAATTGAACAGGTTCAGAAAGTGGTTGGACTAAGAATGTAGATCAGGTTGTCAAGTCAAAGTCCATGTTGAGTGTAAATTGTTTTTTTTTTTTTAAACCTAGGCAAAAATCTGTTAAAAAGCATAATCTTGTCCCCTCTCAATAGTTTGTCTTATCTCAAAATCTTTCCAAAATCCTTGGAGAATTTTTCTTAGTTGCACCAATTTTTAGATAAAAATATCTGTCTTGATAAGCTCTCATATGCTCTCTTGGGAGTGCCAAGTGATCAGCTGCTACTAGTTTCTGGGAGGAGTGCTGCGTTAATTTGCTGAATCAGAGTGCAGCCTTCAAAACGGTTGAACATGACATTTTTGGATTGGCTTGAGCAGTGGGTTGGCATTTGAGGCCCTACCTTTGAGTGGTCTACGGACTGCCTCAGGCAAGACTTTCAATGCCAGTTATGTCATTTCACTCAGCCCCTGTTACTTTCTTTTTAGGACCATTTGCCACTTTGCAGTATTCTAAGCAAGTATAATATCCCTTATCACTGTTATGAAAATGATACCCAAATCTACCTTACACAGAAATCATTGTACATATACTATAATGTCTTGAATTAAACATTCCAAAAACTGAGGTGATTTGTTTTTGGCCTTCCAACCTCCATTAATAGTATCATTTGCAGTCTAGGTCCAATAACACGCAACATTTGGTCACATGGTAGAAACTATGGTATCATTTTTTTTTTTTTTTTTGATTAAGATTTCAAAGTTGATAAATGCCATGATTAAAATTAGGCTTTTTCTCTCCAACTTCTGCCCATCACAAAGTTTGTAATTTCTGTCTTAAGTTTGTTTTGTACCATTTTAGACTTCACACTATATTAGTATTTGTCACTCATCTGTTTGGCCTACAATTCAAAATGCTGCTGCTTAAGTTTTGACTGGCACTAAAAAAATATCCTATTTTTCTGTTAGCTTCTCTTTGGCTCCCTGTGAGTACAGGGTAGATTTTTATATTTTGTTTCAAAGCTTTACACACATCAGCTCAAGCTTATCTTCCTGATCTCCCTGTGCTTCATCTTCCAGACTTATCAGAAATGTTGACTGTTTTTGCTGTCTGTTCTACAGTATGTATAGAATTGAAGCTTGGGGGAAGATCTTACCTTTGCTGCAGCTGGTCACTGGTTCTCCGTCTGCCCCCTAATAAGAACTCCATGAATGACAATTTTAACTTAGTTAAAAAAAGTGTTCATATGATTTTGTTACTTTGGACTTTCTTGTTGGCTTTAACTTTGTCAGATGACAGATATGTTACTTTCTTAGATGTTAAGTCATGTTGTAAAAGCAGAAATCTTGGCAACCTTTAAGAAGCATCTGGAGGAAATACTTGGACAACCAAGCTATTAGCTAAAGCTGTCATGTTACGTGATTTTTGAGTCATGGGATATTTCAGGCTTGGTGACCTCCTCACCAGTGTCAAGAAAATGGACTACCCTGGCTTAAAAATCAAATCTGATCAGAAATGAACTGGAGAGAATCAGGTGTAAAAATATTGAAATTGGCTTATGACAGTGTGGCTGTTTAGCATGGGAAAACGTGGAAATTAAGTTTAAAAACCGGTTTAAAACCATTTTTCTTATCAAGATCTCTTCTAGATTTGAAACTTTTGAACTAAGGTGGTGTGTGTCAAGATCTGCCAAAAAGATTTAAACCTCTGGACTAAGCAGTTTTTCAGTCCAGATTTGCTCCAAAATATGCTTTGAAATAGTTAATATATTTAATCCAAATTATGCTTTTTAAAAAAGGGTGAGAGTAGAGGTGAAAAGTTAGCAATAAGTAAACCTATTTTTTGCACAAAAAGTATATTTGTGTTATGGATTGTTAGACAAACTGCTCATTTTAAAAGTATCGAACCTTTAGTAGGGAAAAGTTCTCTTCCCTTAAAGTATTAGATTTGAAAATGGTTCAATGAGTGTTTTTTTTTTCTTTTTTTTTCTCTAAACAGCAGCTTACAATTACAATCAGCCTGGACACAATGTTCAAACTCATTACAACAAAGGTAAGATGTCAATCATCGTAATTATTTTTCTTTCACCACTCAGCTTAACTCCTCTTTTTATGGTCTGTTGTGCACTGATGCATCTTTAATTGTTGTCTCTTCCCAACCCTCCCAACCCCGTTCTCCTGTTAATTTGAGAGTTCTAACCTCCAGGGAATGTTTCTACATGTGTGCTGTAGTAATGATGTTTTGCCCTCATGAAGCCATTTTGTAGCTTCAGCATTTAACTACTTGACTGTTAGGACACATGGTAGTATTACCGGGAGCTGCCTCCCAAAGGGTACTATGTGCCACTTCACAGTACTTTGCCTTAAAACCTTGTGTAGTGTCAGGTTATGGATGAATTCCTTAACACTGTTCAGTCCTGTGCAGTCTGTGTAAAACTTTCTGCTTAACTTGTATAATTCAGTGTCTTTGCTCAGTTTATGGTTGTATCATGTTGGCTCTGACAACTTCTAAAATATATGCATCTCCTGATCCATTTTTGCCACCATTGCAGTTGTTCACTAAGAGCAGGCACTTCACATAGATCAGCCTGAACTAAAAAAAAAATGGATGGACAGGTCTGTGCTGCTGGCCAGTCGAGCCATTTTGGATACTTGCAATGGGCATGATGCAGTCTGTTCTCCATAGGCCACCACGTGTGTAGTCTGTGATGAGGTTTAAATTGTCTATTTCTCAATCTAGTTCTTACAGGAATTGAGCATCATTTTAGTTAATATAGCACCCTTAAGTGCACAGAACACCACATAGTACTTTAAAGTGCCAGCCAGATTGCAGCAATGAGAGAAGGGCCTTAAATTTCTTAGTAGGCTGTTTAACCCACTAAGCCATTAACATCACCACCCCGCAATACGTATAAGCTGGGACAACTGAAATCTTTCGTCAACAATCTTGATGGTTTACTGCACAACTGCTGGTCACATACTGTGTACATTCCTTTTTTTTTTTTTTTTTTTTCCTTCAGCTTTGTCAATTTGAAAATTTCAGTCGAGGCTAAAAGCCCCTCTTTCAGTAGTCATTCTCCAAAATGTCTCCATCTTTTGTTTGATTGATTTTAATTTTTCCATAGTGTACTGTCTTTCGTTCTTTTTTTTTTTTTTTTTTGGAGCTGCCTTGTTTTTGTTTGTGGATTTAAGTTATTGTGAGTGTTTTCAGTTTATTGCTTATTTTATGTGTAAATGACTGAATGCATATAAACTACTCATCCCCTTAGAAGTGTTAGATTTTTGTTATACAGTATTGAAAGACTGGATTTAATTTTGGCTTTACTGACACAATGATCAACAGACTTTTTTAATGTGGAAGTGGAAAAACAATCTCCTCAATGTGGTCTAAATGATCAAATATAAAACATAACTGATCACATAAGTGTTCAGACCCTTTATTGTGATGCACTTAAATAATTGGTGCACCCAATTAGAAGTCACAGAATTAGTTAAAGGAGATTGCATGTCTATTGTTTTTGTTTGTAGCCTATATGCACCTACATGTGTAAAAATCGTTATGGTAGTCTAACATTGAAGGCAAAAGAACACTCAGATTTTCCTGTCTCGATCCCCTGACTTGTGCTTTTCAATCCCTTTTCACACAGTTGCTTAAAGTCACTGAATATCCCTCATTGTCAACTTAAGTCAGTCATTAACACCCTGAAAGAGTGCTTCACAGGTGATGATCAACTTAGAGCAGGCAGTCCATAAAAACTGAGTGATCATGCAAAGGAAAAGGAGGCCATCAAGAGACCTCAGAACTCTGGGAGAGTAACAAGCCACAGTCTCTCCTATCTCACTGTACAGACAGTAACTGCGACCAATCAGACTTATGAGTGAATATGAAAGAGGTAAAATGCACATGGCCTCTTGGACAGAGTTTTGCCAGAAGACAAATGGGGAAACTAAAGTCCGCTGGAAGAAGGCTTCATGGTGCAAGACCAAAATTGAGCCTTCTGTCCACGAAACTAAACACCATTTTCGGTGTAATACAATCACTGCACCTCCCCACATACACAGCATCCCCATCATAAAGCATGGTGGTAGCAACATCATTCTGTGGGTAAACATCTCTGCAACAGGCCCTGCAAGGCTTATGAGGGCAGAGAGGAAAATGAATGCAGCAAAATGTTAGTACATATTGGAGGAAAACCTAATGCAATCTGCAGTAAACCTGTGCCTCGGGAGAAGTTTTGTTTTCCAGCAAGACAACCTCCCAAGCATAAAGCCAAAGCTACACAGGAGAACAGCCTCAAAACAACATTGTTAATGTTCTGTATTGGCCAAGCCATGGTCCACATCCATGTCCAGTTGAAAATATGTGGCTGAACATTTAAAAATGGCCTTTCATTCACAATCTCCATGTGACCTTAAAGAGCTTAGGCTGTCTTACAAAAAATAAGAATGAGGAAAAAAACTGCAGGGCTCAGATATGAAAAGCTGATGGAGACCTGTGAACGCAGGCTCAAGGCTGTCATGTCTGCCAAAGGCACCTAGCAACATTGAACTGAAGGAGTGAATACTTTTGTGATCATTTATTTCATGTCTTGTTTTTGTAATTCATATACAGTACGCCACTTTGTAGAAATCTGTTTCCACTTTGATTAATAGAAAATGACTATCAATGTCAAAGCCAGTACTGTGTTAAAAAAAAAAAAAATCAATTTCTAAGGGGATGAATGCATTTTAATGGCACTGTAAGATTACTGAATATTTAAATGCTGGGAAACTCTTACTAACTTGTTCTTTGCCTTCTCTTCTGCAGTCTTCTTCCTTGCCTCTGTACTCTCAATTATGACGGTTCTGCTGGTGATCGGTCTGATCTTGATATCTGTAAAGAGAATAAAGTCTCGTCAGGTCATTGTGAAAGAAGACAAGGAGGAGCTGCTGCCTGCCTATGGTCACAATGACTCGGCTTAAAGCCATGGTGATCAACGACTGGAGCCTGCCATCTTGTTTCTTTTTCTGTCTGTTTCTTTCTTGATTCACACTCCTGGCCTACCTGTGTAAAGGAAACAAAAGGCCCATCTTTGTACTGTTGTACTGTCCATAGCATGTCTGATATTGTACACTCAAGGAGGTAAATGTGGGCTGTTTTTCTTTAAATTGAACAAAAAAAAATTTGTCTGCACAGTTTAAACATAACAGTGAATAAAACTGCAAATGGGTGTGAATGACAAAAAACAAATAGGAGTTACATACCTAAGGGATCTGTGATGGGATTTTGGGCTCGAGTCACAAAGTGATTCGTTCCAAGGAAAGGAGTGTTTGTTTGTAACTGAGCTCTGGAGTCTGTCTGATGCAAATGGAGTGGATGCAGACTAACCTCTGTGGTGCAGTTTTTCTGCTAATGCTTGCTTTGCAAATGCCTTCATTGCCTCTGCTTGACAAATTGTAGGAACAAAGCTTTAGCCTCTAGAAATTATGGTGCCCATGTTAAAATGGTATATGCTAATTTAATTATAAAGGTTTTTTTTTTGCTTTTTGCAGACAAAATATTAATACCTTATTTAGCACCAGCAGTGTTTTGTCTTAGTAGCACCTTTGTTATGCAAAAGTGGTTTTCAGGATGGCTTTAATATGATTTTTTTTTCTTTGCCTGTTTTTGAATAGTGGGGTTATTTAGGATTGTTATTTAAGTGTCATTTTTGTGTTTGGATCCCCCATCCATTTGTCACCTAATTTTTATCACCACTCCCCCTCTTCCCTCTCTCTCTCTCTCTCTCTCTCTCTCTCTCTCTCTCTCTCTCCTTTTGTACATATACAACCTCCACCTCTCTAATGGCTTTCCATTTGCTCTGTTGTCTGTGATTTCCGAGGGTGTGTCCATTTTACCTTTCTTTTGCTACTTACTGGAAGTGGTGCTGCCCCTGAAGAAAGTCGCTCAGCGAGAAGGTTGCCGAGGTCTGCTGGACCTGCATGCCTCCTACCCGGAGCTCCACTGGACTGCTGGTGAAACGCAAGGCTTTGGCCACACTGTTTGGGTGCAGGCTGCTGACTTCAGTTTCCCTGATTTTTAAAGTAATGTTCTGGGTTTTTAAAATTTTTACAAATAAACTGAAACATAATCGTCAAGTTTGTGTCTAATCATTATGGAAAATTTGCATCATGCTCTTTTACTGTCTTTTTTTTTTTTTCCTTTAATTTTTGCACAGCATTATTAATGGTGTTTGTTGTGAAAATGGGCATAGGTGGAACAAACACTTTCTTTGATGTACCCCCATAGATAAAAATTGCAGGGGGGTAAGGTTTGGAAACCTGGGAGGTCATAGATGATGAGCAAGATCTTGTCCACCTCTTCCAATCTGTCGTCCTGAAATGGTGGTGTTCAGGTAACATGAAGGTCCGTTACCTGAATGACATCCATTCCCCAGGATGACGGATTGGAAGGTTCCACCTATGCCCGCTAATCTTCAAGATTTGCGACATCAAATTGAGGAAGCTGAATTCAGTAACTAGGGACCAGTCGGCTGTGTGTGTGTGTGTGGGAAGAAAGTCTACCGTTTTGATGTTAGTTATGCTACACCTGGTGCTTATGTTCAGTACATGCAACCTCAAGGACCACAGGACCAAACTTTGAACTTTCCTCTCTCCGGTGATGTGTGGAATGTTTCTGTCCTATACAGTTTTTTTGAAATCTGCCCTTTCATTTTGAATAGCCCTGTATATCAGAAAACCCCAATGTGAGGAACAAATGCAGTCAGATGTCAACTGTTGGGGGTGGTGTGGCACCTGCAGATCTCCCTGATGGAGATCTAACTTTGTAAAGAGACAAGACCCACAAAATTGTGTAGTTCGCTCCTCTGATGTTGGCAGAGGGTGTCTGTCAGGAATGACTTATCTTAACTGTCCTTGGATCAACAGAGACGACTAGTTCCTGTGAATTTTTTTTTTTTTTTAGTAGTAGAAATCCATGGGGCAACATTACTAGGTTCGACAATTCCAGCCTCTAGGAGGCATTGCATCTCAGCAGATCCTCCAGCACAGAAAGCCAGTGTAATGGATGTGGTGGCTGGATGACAGGATGCACAGTGAGATCTAGCAAAGGCTGATGAAAGGTAGAGGGAAAGCCAAGTCCATTTAAGTGATGACCACTTTTGTTGCCAAGGGGAGCGAACATTAAGAATTGCATATCCATTAGTGTCAATTTGCATTTTTATAGCACTTCTCTACTCCTAGTGCTCTCTGCACAGGGATGACCGAGGAAGTGAACCCACAATCTCTATTGGAAAGCAGCAGCGCTACCACTGCACCTCTTCTTTCAGCTGCTCCCATTGGGGGTTACCACAGGGGATCACACCATGGTGGGTGACATGAAACTTAAAACCATGGCGTAGTGACGGCTTAGCTGAACCCACAATGTCAATCCTAGAGCTGGCATAGCCACAGACAGTGGTGACTGGAGCAGATAACTGGAGATCCAGGAAAGATGGCTTCTTAGGCTTTAGCTTTAACACACTGTTGCCCCAGTATCTAGCAAAAGCAGAAGACATACATTGCCTAGTTTTAAAAGAGGTACGGTATGCCTGGGTGTCGCATTATGAATTTTCACACCACTTTTAAAAAAATAAAAAAATTGTAATATTTACAGTAAAAAAATGGCAGCTGTGGTTACATATACCTATGGTGACAATATTTTAGGTCTACACTAAGAAAACCCGTTAAATTTACAGTAAAGTACTGGTAGCTGTGGTTGCCAGAATTTTACAGTAAAAATAAGGTGACAATATTTTAGGTATACATTATAACTTTGTAGTAAATCGCTTCTATTGGAATGTGTTGTAAAGAAAAAAAGTTCACATTTACCATAACCTGATATTCATGCACTGTTAAGATATCCAAATCAATAAACCATTATAAAATACTGCCAGGATCAAACATCAATGCACATCTTGCATCAGTTAAATAACTAGCACTAGCAAACATGTATCATTTAATTATTATACATTGGGTTAGAGAGAGATTTAAGATTTAATCCAAGATTTAAGTTACAGCGCATTGTCTGATGGAGAAGTAAAGTTTGCTTTTGTGGTCTATGGTGTCCTACAGGTGCGCCAGCATATCGAATTCAACCCACCATAAATCAGTTTCCATAACTTCAAAACCTCAGCACGCAGAGAAAAAATAAATCTGCTAACTTGTTTGTTTTTTTCCCTCCTGTTCAAAGGTATGCGATTCACCAGGAACAATGCGGAAAAAGGGGGTGTGTCCTTATGCAAATATTGTAACTTCCGTGTTACTGGAACAGCGCTTTACCGTTTTACATTTTGATTTTACCTTCGCTTTTTAACGGTTTCACACTGTAAAATCAACAGCGATATTTTTCAGTGTAATTTTAACTCAACAGTAAACGGTATGTAGCATATTTTGAAGGTAGAAAAATATAGATTTTTCAGAACTTGGCTGTAAAAAATAATGAAATGTATTGTTTAAATTATACAGGTAATTTTCAGTAGAACATCAAGTAAAATTTCATTTTTTTAGAAAAGGTGTTTTACTTTCACCATTTACAGTCTTTTTGCAGTTAAATATACTGACATTTTTTACAGTGTACGGTATAATTTTATGAAGCTGTATATTATGCAGTTTGAATGGACTGTATAACACAGCTTCAATTAGTGTGGTGCTGAGGTGTCACCCGTTGTGCGGCTGTGTTTGGGTCCTAATTTGGGATCCTGAGGTAGTTTGTCGTATGGTGGGTGTGACACCACACTGGATCAGTGCATGCTCCTAACCTCGTCGTCCTCTTATTATACAGTAAATAAATGTCTGTTTGCAATACATTAGAATAGAAATTAAGGTTTTACCATAAATTGAAATTCACACTATAAAAAACTATACAGTTAGCATCAGTAAAATAACAGCATTCAGTAAAAACATGTTGGGCCAATTAATTTCATGCATTGAAAATAGTTTAGTGTTTAATTAAGTTATAGCATGTTATCTGGTGGAGAAGAAAAGTTTGCTTTTGAGGTGTATAGTGTATTACAGATTTGCCAGTTTATTGAAAATAACCCACCCTAAATAAGTTTCCATAACCTCAAAAAACTTTCAGTACTCTGTTACGGGGTTTTTCTCACCCTGTTTATGTTTTTCTTTCCCAAAAAGGTATCCAGGTCAGAAAGACTATATGGTAAAAGACGGTGTTCGATTACGTAAGCAAAAGTATAAAAGTAATACTGAAGAAACGGCTCCATAAAGCCGGTGATCATTTTACGTTCAATAATGTAGGTGTTTAAAGTTACAGAATATATATTCTTGGTCACCATGAGACAGTGTATTTGAACAAACCAGACACAATCAACAAAGAGCAACGTTTCTTTGCACAGCTTGGTAGGCTATAGTAAAATGGATGGTATAATGGAATTTCCTTTCTGACGACATTATCTCGTTTTTGGTGCCATAGTTACTGTTTTTTCACAGAAAAAAAATATTTTTAAGGGTTAATAACGTAAAATTCGTATATGGGTATTACGTTTAATTATATTATTTAAACAATGCTTTATATTTTTTGTTTACGCTGTAATATTAACAGCTGTTTTTACAGTGCAGGCTTTGACGATGCTGGAGCGGAACTACAAACTTTCGCGAGGTTATTGGATTTTTATTTTTATTTTTGCAGCGCTGGCATACTTGACCACTGGAAGATCAGCTCTGTGCTTTCGTAGCGTGTGATTCAGAGCCACAATTTCCTTAAAACTGTTGGGGTCTTAGAAGAAACTTTCGCTTAGGCTGAACCTGGGATTCTGGTTATAGTTGTCCGAGTCTTCTGTGCACTGCACCCCTTAAGGCGCGTCTCCTGTCACTACTGAGGAAGTAGGAGATCATGCAGGGACATCTTAACGTATGGGCACTGCACCGGGGGCTCCAGGAGCATAGGAGCTCACGATGTTTTTGACTACTTTCCCTGGGGGCTTATGATGCTGGGAAAGACGGCCCTAAGGAGGTGTGTCGAGTTTGGCAGCGAACACCGCTGCAGATTCGATCTGGAATACAATGTGGAGAGCCCGTGACAGCGTGAAATCATCCGATTCTAGCAAGAGCTTTTCGCGGACTTTTGGCCGGTTAGTGAGCTCAGCCAATGCATGGTTGCCAGGTTAGGTGGATTAACCCCTGGGAAATCGGGGCCATTGCAGGAAAAATGGGGGGCAAAAGTATTGTAGTGACCCGGCAGCCAGCGCTGGCGGCATGATGCATTGTGGGTAATTTATGTAAACGTTACTGTTGTGTTAAATTAGCAAGGCAATCGAATTATTGTTCCTGTTGTAATTGTTGTATGTGTTTGTGTTCAACTGGTGGGGTGGGTTTGGGTTATTGCCGTCCGGGGTTATTAAATTGTAAATAGTTACCATCAATGAGAAAGATGGCTTCGTTAATGACCATGGCAATGGCTTTGCAATGAGATTGAGCTTTGTTTCTGACTATCTGCTCTAATAAAGAGATACAACAGGACAGAGCTGTGTATTGCTAAGATTTCATCTTAGCAATGATTGCCGAGACACTCGGAGTTGTGCGGTGTATGGGACACGAGTGCTCGCATGCTTAATGAGCTAGGTACAGTTGCGTGCATGGCGCTGGCATTCCGCTGGCCGACCAGCTTGGGGGAAGTGCACGGCTTACTTCGATTCTGAAAACTTTAAGACTCAACCACGGGTCGCTACAGTATTACATGGGGGAATGGTGTTAAATACTTGATGAACGCATCATCCAGCAGTTCACACATATTGCACTTTGCAACAGCCACCTGTCATTGCTCCACCCCCCTCTCGAAGCTCATGTATAATTGGTTAGGGGTAGCAGCGGTTTGAGATTGATAAGCCAATTGAGAGCTGCGCGCTTGTCCCACCCCTGTCTGTTCCTGTTAATTTTCCAAACTTTATTAACACCGTTCAGAGTTCTCGCTAAGCAAACAAGCAAATCTAGGACTGGAATTAGTTTATGGTCTTGTATGAAGTTGTCGGTTTGACGTTTCAAGATAAAAAATGACTCTTTTCAGTATATGAGCCATTAGCCGTAATGACAACTTCCAAAGCATCAAGCTGCAGGCAGAGATTCTGCAATAAATGGAACACTGAACCACAGTTTATAGGTAACATCATTATTATTTAAATGATTGTGTTTTGCTAGTATGTGGTATAAAACTCCCAACAAGTCCGTTTTAAAATCTATATAAAGTCAGGTATGTAGATATAGGAACCCGTGTTCACCATTTTTGTTCTGATTTAGCAAACATCACAAAGTGGAAGTAAGTTTAACTGTACTTTATTTTAAATATTTTTATTCACAAAATTACAAGTATTTCTTCTTTTCTTTTTATAAGATGTTTAACAGGGAGACGAGTCTGCAGCATTCTGTGCTGTCTGCAGGTTCCCAATACGTGCTCACAAAAAGGATCTTCTAGCGCATGCAAAAACACAGATATATATACAGTATATACTAGGGGGTCAAGCCCCCTGGTGCCTTCGGCGCCCAACCCCCAGAATATTAGTAAAATCTGTAAATGTACAAAAGAAAAATTATTATTCATTGGAGTCAAAAATCACAAAATTCTGTAAATATGTAAACGAAAAATGAATTATTATTTAACGGAGTAAAAATCATGAAATGAGATTAAAATACTTACTCTCTTACCGACTGGAGTATTCCCGTTAAACTGAGGTCCACTATGCTTGATGAGTATTTATAAGAGACTACATAAACGATCCATTCGTTTTAACTGACATTCTTATAGATAAAAAAAGCAGGAAAAATCACATGAAAACTAAAGTGGTATACAATGGGTCATCGTAACTCGACCTTCAGCTAACTAAATCACCTAAATACAAACATTGGTGTTATGAATAGATCATTTTTTTAATAGTTTGTTCCTGTGTAAGAAAGTTTACTCGATCAGAAATAAAAACCATGACTTTCTTGATATTTTAGCTTATTATTTAAGAATTTGAAAATCTAACAACATCAAATTAAAGTTCAATAAATTCTGAAAAGAGTGATACCAAACATGTATACTGTATGTACGTTGTAAAATAAGCCCGATTTAAAGCGTGACATAAAATCGCTGCACTTTTAGGCTTAGGATTTTATACATAGAGAGAGTAGATATGAAAAAAGAAAAATCGGCAAGTGAGTGCAAACCAATTCAGCAACATTTCAAATGAACAAAAAACAAACCAAAATGCAGAACTAGAGCTCGCCTGTTTTATTGCTGAACTTTGTTCCATTACCACAGTGGACCACTTGCCTGAGTTGCTGCCATAGTTAGATAGCCAGTCCAGCATATTAAATCACATATCCCTTCATCGCACCAAGTGTACTTCTCTTATTGTGAACGTCTTAGGTTCAGAACTACACAAGAAAACTGGTGCTAGATGTTGGCAACAGCTATTATTCAGTTATAACTAATGAGAAAACACTGACATCTCCGTTACTCGGATGCTTTCTATAGTTATATGCTATCCAAGTTTCACAAAACATAAGACTGTCACAACATTTTTTTAAAGTAATCCCAGTTATTGAAACAGATGCCACTTCTTTAGTAGATGTGCTTGTTACCGCTTTGGAAGAAGGTGGCCTAGATTTACTTAAATGTATTGGAATTGGAGTTGAAGGGGCACGTGTTATGGTTGGATGTATATACTCTGCTGGAAGAAAAGATTCCTCATCTTGTTCTGGTAAGATGTATTTGCCATTCAGTCTGTAGCTGCTGGTAAGTAAGGCAGGATCAATCCTGGGCCAGGTGCGTGCCATATAAAAAATCTCTCAGTCCATTCTATAGTTTATGCCTACATTGTGTAACATTTATTACTAAAATATGGAAAAGTTTCTGTTTTAACAATGTGTTTACACAGATTACTGCAGAAACGGAACACACATGAAATGCACGTGTTCCAAATAACAATTTATTATTTCCACTCTAAAACTCCAGCAGTTCACTCCCAGATAATCAAACAAGGCATGAGCTAGGAGAGCTTTGTGCACGTTCTGCGTCGCTGAGGGATGGGATACCAGGCTGCTTGCTGCTTGTCTTAATCGGCACATTTACAGGACAAAAAACGCTAACAGAGTGGTGCAAACGGATTTAAAGCAAACAGTCCACAGAAGAATAGACAAGAGTTGTTACACACATAGGATAAAAGGCAAAAATAAGAAAAATGTTTCTTTTTGTTCAACTTCAATTGTTTCTATAGTTAAGGATGAATTATTGCACTTTGCTTTACTTCACAGTCAGTACGTTCTAAACGTATGGCTCTGCACATACCACTGAGCACATTAAGGCACGGTTTGAAACCGTGTGCCTTCCATGCCTTGTCAGTAATTGATAGTCGGAGGAGACAAGAATTAGTTAGAATATACCAATTCAATTCAACTTGTTATAAGACCCCCCATAGACTGTGCACTAATATATAGGCAAACATTTAATATAACTTACACACTCAGTCTGGTCAGCAGTGAAGCATCTGAGGTATTACTAAGACATTTAGATTTCCTGGTCCGTGAGATTTACTGTTAGTTCTCACGTAGTGCAAACAGAAGGTTTGCTCAGTTGTACAAGACTTAAGATGGCTCCATCCCTAACAAAATAATAAAACTTATAGATAGATAGATATGGAAGCATAGTAAAGATTTTAGATCACTGGGATATCATAAAACTTCATTTTAGTATAGCAAAGGACACAGAAGTGTTACACAGCAAGTCTTCTAAGTGACATGATGGCTGATCCACATAATAAGCTCTACTTGATATTTCTAAGATCAGCCCTCCGTGGGCTAAACAGAACAAATCAGTTATTTCAAGCAGACTCAACCAGACCATCTAAACTCTTCCTGGACTTGAGCGTGTACTTTCATTCTGTGCTGAAACTAATAGTTAATCCAAATTACCTAGAAAACCTTTCCACTTCAGATCTCGTTACTTTCATTTTGGAAAACTGTCTCATTCCCACAGCAGCAGCTATCTACTTGGGTTCCGAGTTTTCCTGCTTTGCTGACTCTCTTCTCAAAAAGTCTGCTGTCGAGGCAATGAAAGAAAGCTATGCTGGCGAAGTTAGCTCTTGAACTGCAGAGTCGCTTGCCAGAAAAACCTAACAATGCCGGAGTAGCCAAAAGAGGCTCTTTCACAGATCAAGACACCAATTACATGTCTGGCAAAAGAGTTCAACATGATATGCAAGGGCATACTGTAGATGAAACAGAGACAGAATGCAGGAATGTATCAAACAAAAAGTGGAATGAAACAAATGGTGAATGCTTCTTGTTTAAAGTTCTGTATATAAGGACAGTGATTCTTTGGGAAATCCCAGATTTAGCCATGTGTATTCACTTGCACTGTCTTTGTTGACACTACCTACTGTATATCTAATGCAACAGTGGAGAGAACATTCAGCGCTGTTAATAATTTGAAGATGAAGTTCAGGAACAGACTAAAACACTAAAGAGTCTTTTTTTACATGTAAAATATGGCCTACAGTGGAGGGTCCAAGACTGCAGGAGCTTTTGTCCAAGTGATCAGATGCTACAAACATTTACTGTATACAGATGACCCCCAAAATTTGCGAGGGTTACGTTCCTAGAGCACCCAGGAATTGTGAAATACCGTGAATTTTGGATGTGGTGAAGAAAGTGACTATAAATGTCTATTTTTATAGTTTAAACCCTAAATATGCCCCCAAAACATTTTCATTTAATTTCAAATCAGCTTAATACATTACCCTAAAAAACAAGAATGTAAAGGTAAACCCGTATACTGTACAGTACTGTACTGCTATGTTTCCCGCAGTGCTAGAATGTAAAATACCAATCTTACCCCTATATGTACTGCGCATTTTCTTTTGTATAAGTAGGGTAAGTACATAATAATTTAATGTAATTTAATTTAAATAAAAATACAGTAAAATGTACGGGCACTCACCACTAATGAATGATATTGATTGAAGCTGATGATGATGATGATGAATTAGCTGTGCAGTACGATGATGGTATGTAATGAACATAGTGACTGCACAGCAAAGCAGAGGACTTACAGCTCCTTGGGTGGCTACTGCGGCATAACTTTTTAGTTCCCGGAGCAAATCCAGTTGTTCAACCTTCTCCTGGAGTGTCTTAAACTTCTGGTGCTTAGGTTCGTTGCCAGAAGCTTTAGAAGGTGCAGAGCGTTTGGGCGGCATCTTAGGGCTTTAAGAAAAACAAAACGAAAAACGAGAGAACGCTCAGCGAAACACTCGAGATAGCTACACACGGTAAACTGTTATGATGCGGGAATGTTGGCCTGCATCTGCCGGAGATGCATCATAGAGCAGCAGCCAATCAGCAGCAAGGAGAAATGAATAACACTCTCTCGGATTGACTGCTTTCACCCTCCCAAGCCGTGTTTTCCTCCATGGCTGCTTTGTGTTCTCTCTACAGTACAGTATTGCCACGAAAAAAGCCATTAAAAAATTGCAGAGGATGTTTGCGGTTTCTGCTAACAATTATTAGTTAGGTTCTAAGGAAAATGACTAAGACCACAAACTTTGAACCGCGATTTCGTGGGGGTCTACTATATATACCATTTCGTCCACTGAAGATTGCTTGCACCATTTTCTGCGTGATTACTTGCAAATTTATTGTCCATTATAACAGAAATTAGCAACATTACAATAGCTACCTTTTTTGAAGAAGCTACATATGTAAACAGGTTAGTTGGGTTATTTTGAAAGATGGTTACCGTGGTCTTAATGTTTATTTCTTAAAATTGTTTCAGACCCTCCAGCTTGTAAGTTAAACTAAGAATGTGGCTTGTGTTCTATTATTATATTTTAGGCTAAACACTCTCTTCACTTATGCCATTTTGAAATGCATTTGTTCATTTCAGACCAAAAAACATTGCATCACACGCTTAAAATGGTGTTTCTTATGAGAGATTCATGTGCAATACGTTTAGTAAACTTCCATCCATCACTATATCCTAACTACAGGGTCACGGGGGTCCAACACAGGGCGCAAGGAAGGAAACAAACCCTGAACAGGGAACCAGCAGGGCTCACACACACACCATGGACAATTTAGAATCGCCAATGTACCTAATCTGCATGTCTTTGGATTGTGGGAGGAAACCGGAGCACCCGGAGGAAACCCACGCAGACCCGGGAAGTGAACCCACGTCTCCTTATTGCGAGGCAGCAGCGCTACCCACTGCACCACTGTGCCACCTGAATAATTTCACTGATTTTTTATGTCATTAGCATGATTGTTTGTTTACCAAGTAAAATACTTTAACCTGATTTGAAAAACAATAACCTCCTTGTAGAGCAGGGGTTCTTAACCTGAGTGCCGTGGACCCCTTGGCGGTCCATGGATGGGATTCAGGGCGTCCATGAGGGTCAGATAAAAATGAACATTTATATTCACTATACAGCCCAGTACTGTTGATTTGCCGTAGATGTAGTAGTAGTAGTGCTAGTAGAAAATGTAGTAGTAGGTCTGTTTTCATTTGCACAAGAGGATTGTAATTCATAATCATAATGAGTGGCCATTACTATTTGCTTAAAAAAGGTTGTTTTTTTTAGATTGTTTACTTTAAAGTGTAATAATACTTTGTGTATGTCATATATGTATAAGAGAATCAAAATAAATAAAGTACATTATATTCATTGCATGCAAATTTGTGTTCATGTGAATATTTCTGGGGAAGGGGGTCCATAGCTTTCATCAGATTCTTAAAGGGGTCCATGGCACAAAAAAACGTTAAGAATCACTGATGTACAGAGAAAACAGGCATAAATATTGAAAGTCTGAAAGAACTCTTCATTGGAACAATTAAAAAAATAAGTGTAAGTGACAAACCGTTTCTTTACTTCAGAACAGCGCTCAGTTTTTAGAAACCGTATTTATTAAGCATGTCAATTAGCTTTTGGAAATAGGGAGAAAGGGCGGCACGGTGGCGCAGTGGTAGCGCTGCTGCCTCGCAGTTAGGAGACTCAGGTTCGCTTCTCGGGTCCTCCCTGCGTGGAGTTTGCATGTTCTCCCCGTGTCTGCGTGGGTTTCCTCCGGGCTCGGTTTCCTCCCACAATCCAAAGACATGCAGGTTAGGTGGATTGGCGATTCTAAATTGGCCCTAGTGTGTGCTTGGTGTGTTTGTGTGTGTCCTGCAGTGGGTTGGCACCCTGCCCAGGATTGGTTCCTGCCTTGTGCCCTGTGTTGGCTGGGATTGGCTCCAGCAGACCCCCGTGACCCTGTATTTGGATTCAGCGGGTTAGAAAATGGATGGATGGAAATAGGGAGAAAGGTCTTAAAATGGGGGGGGAGGGGATTAGCTTGCTGATGGAGGTAGTTTGCTTGTACTGCCTGCCAGTTGACCCCTAATAAATTCATCTTACGTGTCTCCGAGCTTATATAAACTGGCTAAACCCCTTAAAGTTAGTATGTATTGGCGAACCGAGTCGTCTGCCTGCTCTTACCGTTTACCTAGCAGGATTTAGCGGAGGATAACCACTTCACGAGCAGGAGAAGTGCGTCTCCAAGATAGTCACAGCAGCAGAGTATGTGGCTGCGTCCCCCAAAGTCTTAAACACGCGCTGTCCCTCCGTTGCCAGAAAGGATAGGGGCAAAGCTCTATTGCACACATCCGGTGCTGGTGCTAGATAATTCTGTGCCCTACACTAAGCCAATTAGTGGACCAACTGACTCTTCATTCGCTAACTTGTGTACAAGTGTCCAGCTGCAGTCAGGACAGTTTTAGGCCTTAGACAGATCCGAGCACTTCAGACACTATGAGTTCCATCACCCCCTTCTGGAGCCATTCCTCTGTTTCGCTTAATAGAGTCCGGCTGCAGTCAGGACAGATTCAGCTACCTGAGACATTCTGAGAACCAATAAGGTGACACCTCTGTAAGCTGCATCTCTTTTGACTCCACCCACTTTCCACGCCTCCACCTCTGTGCTTGTGCTAAATGTACTATTATAGTAATGGTGGCAAGCTGAACATGTGCCCAGAGGGGACTGGGCGGTCTCGTGGCCTGGAACCCCTGCAGATTTTATTTTTTTTTCTCCAGCCGTCTGGAGTTTTTTTTTCTGTTTTTTTTGTCCACCCTGGCCATTGGACCTTACTCCTTTTCTATGTTAACTAATGTTGTCTTATTTTAATTTCTTGTTTTGTCTTTTATTTTTCTTTTCTTCAGTATGTAAAGCACTTTGAGCTACTTTTTGTATGAAAATGTGTTATATAAATAAATGTTGTTGTTGTTGATGTGTGCAAAAAAATATTTATTATAAATAAAAAAAGCTTCATCAAGGTCAACTGTCGCACTAATATAATAAACGTTTCGAGGTCGCGAGCCATCATCCCCAATGAGTACACAAAGCCGCTCGGCTAACAGAGAAGGTCATAGCTGGGCGACTCAAACGACTATACCTCTTCGTGCTTCTGAAGGCGAGTGCATCATTCCTCTTGAGCATAAACTGATTAATGCATCATTAATATGATTATTCAAATTTTGTAATTATATGACACAGAGAGGACCACAAAGACAGAACTCCTAAATGTCCGGCGCGTAGTATTGCATATTTTGACTGTTTACACAAATGATATGATTTATTTGATTCAGAGTCTGTAAGAATATGTAGTGTTAATCGTAGCTGAGTGCAGCATATACAGTAATTTATTCTACTTTGTCTTCTTCCTTAGTATTTCCCATTTTTATATGGGGTCGACCTTCTGATTACCATTGTAGATCCTTAGCCACAGAGCCACTACTCCGTTGAGTGCAGCATACAACTAACGTATTAAAAAGTGCAGTCTCATGAATGAGACACGGCAAACGCAGGTATAAAACGTATAATATAAAATACTAAATGTTAAGATTTTTAATTCAAGTTGTGTCTAATATATGACACCAAAACAACTGCTTCGGATGCAGAAGTGAGAGACCTCAATAATTTAGAAGTTTAATAAATGCTGAATACGCGTTTGAGTGCAGGAACTAAAGGGAATTGAAATCGTCATGAGGGGTGTGTAACATAGGTGACATTTCACCAGCGAAACAGGGGAATGGCTCCACAAGTGTCCATCTGCAGTCTGGACAGTTTTAGCACCTCTGACACTATGAGGTCCATAAGTTGACGACCCCTTCTGAAGCCATTCCCCTGTTTCACTGGTGAACTGACGCCTATATTACACTATATTACCCTCACAAGCACAAAGAGGTATTAAAGTAGTCGTTTGAGTCGCCCAGCTATGACCTTCTCTGTTAGCCAAGCGGCTTTGCGTACCCATTGCGAATGGCTCGCGACCTCGCAGCAAGTATAAAGAGACGTTTATTGCATTAATATGACAGTTTATCCTTGTGATGCTTTTTGTATTTATAATACATATTTTTTTACACACACATTCAGTCTGCCACCATTACTATAATAGTACATTTAGCACAAAAGTGTACTGTAAACCCGGGTGAGGGGGTGTGAAAAGAGATGCTGCTGACAGGGGCGTCATCTTACGGGCCTCAGAATGTCCCAGGTCACTGAATCTGTCCGTGGCCTAAAACTGTCCTGACTGCAGCTGGACTCTATTGAACCTGTGTGGCTGGGCCAATCCCCCCTAATGATTTGTGCCCTAGGCCAGGGGTCCTCAATCCCAGTCCTGGAGTGCAGCAGTGGCTGCAGGTTTTTGTTCTAACCCGGTTGCTCAATTAGAAAGCAATTCTCGCCAATAATTTAATTTCATGGCTTGTTAGTTGGTTTAACTCTGCTAACTCTGTCAGGCAATTCTCATATCCTAGATTTTCTTCCCCTTTCTAAGGATATCATGAAAATGATTTGAAGGCTAAAATGGAGGAGTCATTCTCAGTCCTTCACTTTTTTGTCTTCACTTTCCTTCCAAGTATTTCATTAAACCCAATAGTGCATAATAAATACACATAGAGGGGTGTAAATGGTAACAAGCTAAATGGAGAACTGCTGGTCTCTTTTGTCATTTGCATGTTATTGCTAATTAGGAGCCATTAAAATCAAGAATAGAGCTGTTTAAGACTAAAGTAAGCAATAAGGGTTCAAAATCTTAACGAACGAGACAACTAAAATGAAGCAGAAGTGTTACTTGAGCAGTAAGGGCTTCTTATTAAGCAAATGGGTTGGAGCAAAAACCTGCAGCCACTGCAGCCCTCCAGGACCGTCCTAAGGTGAAGGCCCTGCTCACATCACTTACATTTTCCAAGTCAAGATCGAGGAGGTCACTTTTAAAAGACTCCAGCCAGCGGGTCCAAGTCACTGGGGGCTCTCCAGGCACCTCAAGAAAGAGAGGAGGTGGTGGACTTGAAAGTTCAGCCATCCTTTTCACTACAATGTTGCATACAATACTTCTGTCTCAGTGAGGTGTTTATTCTGGAATCCCCATTCCCGCCAAAAGTCTCCACTTTATGGCAAACAAGCATACACTTAAAATGTACATATTGTAAACCTAATCAGAATGACAAAGTTTAAACTAGAATTTAAATATTTTATGGCAATTTAAAAATAGTACAATATATACTTTATATACAGTGGATCCTCCGTTTGTGAGCATAATTTGTTCCGGAAACGTGCCTGTAATCCATAGCACTTGTATATCAAAGTGAATTTCCCATAAGAAATAATGGAAACTCAGATAATATTTCTATAAAAATGATTAATACAAAATATAAAGTAAAAATCCATAAAACCAATTAACCTGCACTTTACCTTTGAAAAGAATCGTGGCTGGTGTGAGGGAGACGAGAGAGAGGAGGGTTATTGTGCAGGACGACTTTCACTCTAACTAACGGAATCCCTGCTGTCTGTTCGCTCACTGGAATCTTCTTCTTATTTTGCGACTTTAACAAGGAGCCTCTCCAATGACAGTTGCTTTTCCCTGAAGAGTCACTACACTTGGATACAAAATTAAAAAAAAATGCTTTACGCACTGTAAGGTTTCTAAACTCTTTTGGGATTCCCCCTCAACAGGACAACCCAGCGCTGTAGCAGTTCACCGTAAAAGTAAATCAGAAAAGATCATGGTCAAGCTATAAGCGCCTGCCATCGATGGGTGATGTAAAGAACATTATAAATGCAAGAGCACAGTATTACTTAGCTACTAACCTGGCCGTGACCCTGCCTGATTGCTGTGTCTCTGAATAGGAGAGCTACAATAAATAACCGTGCTGTTCCTGTTTCACTCTGAATAAAGCTGGTTTTGCTAAAGTACTGAGACTCAGCCTCGTATTTTGGGGTGCTTGACAGGAACTCGCACGTTACAGTCCATACTCGTGGTCACCATGCTATAGTAAACAGTATACGCTCATGTGGAGGTTGACTATATGAGTGAGGCACGCCGACTGAGAACGAGAATGGGAGATGATTACCCACAATCCCCTTGTGACGCTCGGTGGACAAAGCGTATACATACTACTCGTATTGCAAGACCTCGCTCGTTTATCAGTTAAAATTTATAAAAAATTTTAGCTCGTCTTGCAAAACACTCGCATACCAAGTTACTCGCAATCCAAGTTTTTACTGTAATAAATTAAAAAAAAGATACATTATATATAATAAATAACAAACTGAATTATATCACATAAACCCAAGTATTCAACTTGGGTATGATGCGACAAGCTTTGTATGCCTGGATTTGGTAATCTTCTGACATGTTTTTCTGCAGATCTTCTCAGACTCTTGTCAGATATGTTTACAGGTTTCTCCAGAGAAGTTCGATTAGGTTCAAGTCTGGCCTCCGCCTGGGCCATTCAAGGACATTCCCAGAGTGGTCCCTAAACCTCTCCTGTATGGTCTTTAGTTTAGGGTCATTGCCTTACTGAAAGGTGAACCTAAGGCCCAAAGCGCCCTGGAACAGGTTTTCATTAAGGGAATCTGTGCTTTGCTCTGTTCAACTTTCCCTCATTCCTGACTGATGTCCCAGTCTCTGCCGCTGAAAACGGGTTGTTGTTTGTTATTGCCACCACCATAGATTGTAATTGTGTGGGTGATGAGTGTCCTCTGGTTTCCTCTAGACGCCACACTTGAGGCTGAGTTCAATCTTGGTTTCATAAGACTAGAGATTCTTTTTTTTCAGTCCTTTGGGTGCCTTTTTGCAAACTCTGGTGAGGTTTCATGTGTTGTCTGGCCCCAAGGGGTGGAAAGGTACTGGGATGGTTGTCTTTCTGGAAGTTTCTCCTCCGTTGGACCCTTGAGCAAGGCCCTTAACCTTCATTTGCTTCATTCTGGGTATGACGTTAATCTGCATCCAACCCTGCAAGCAGGTCCTCTCCAACTTACAGGGAAACCTTGGGGGTTGGTGACAGGATTGGCACTCCAGTCACTGTAATATCCTCATGCTCTCCCAGGGTGATGCTGAGGTCCCAATCCAGGTGGTTTGTCGTGTGGTGAGTGTTTCAGCGCACTATCATCGCTGGCTCCCAATCTCTCTCTCCCATGTCCCCACAGAGTGATCATTGGGTTCTTGAAGGCATACGACTTTTGACCATAAGTCTTCCATGCTTATATGGCTTTAATGAAGCCGACTGTGTTGAAGCTCCACTGCCATGAGACTGGTGACATCTGAAGCTTTGAACATCACTGAAGCAGCGGGAGCTCCCTTACTGCTTCGAAGTTCTGCTCTGCCCCACATGCTCAGTGAAAGGGGATGTAAAACCGCCAGTCATATTTTATATAGCAAAGATACTGAATTAAACGTGCAGGGCACAAGTGTGGAACTTGTTATCCCACAATGCTGTCAACAGAATGCTCTGTACCTGAACTTCTACCATGGCATTACCAGTATAGGCACACTCTGTAAACGCCATTATGTGCCCAGTTCCACAAGCACTTTCCCTGAACCCTTTCATGATTCTCTTTGCTACTCAGTACACACTGGTGGAAAAATTTTAATCTTTCATATTGCCTCACAGCAAAAATACCCCTGATGTGATCTTTGTATATACAACTAGAATGGCACATTTTAGGCAAAAGAGCGAATAATAAACCAGAAAGGTATAAATTACTAGTGCGCGTTTAGGGCTAGTGAGGTATAGCCCTCCATCTCCCAGCAGATGGCAGTGTTTTGCAATGTTTAAATAAGTAATAAAGGGGTCTCTGTAATTACTGCTTTATTATCAGGTCATTACCGTCATGTGTACAAGGCACTGAAATTCTTACTCACATGTGCCAATCTGGTTGGTGCCATGATTAATCTAATCCTTACCTTAAAAATCTCAAAAAATGAACATTCACATTTTTTGCTTATGTTAATATAAAATATTATTAAAATGTTTATAGCAAATTCCACTTTAATCCTCATAATTAACCTACCCATTTCCTTAAGCTGCATATCCAGAGCAGGGTCACGGAGCAGCTGGAGCCTATCCCAGCAAGCACTGGGTGCAAGGCAGGAACAATCACTGGACAGGGTGGCAGTCCATTGTATGTTGAACATACAGACAAATTGGGATACGTTTAGCAATGCCAATCCACCTAAAGCCAGTGTCACATTGCATGTCTTTTTTGTCACAGGTATGTCAAATTTGCTGATTGAAGTCACTGATGTGGTTGCTGCACCATTTTAAAATACACAATTGAAAATCACCATGTCACATTTACTGACTGATCACCGATGTTCTGCCGTGTTTCCCCAAAAATAAGCCCTAGCATGATTTTCAGGCTGCTCTGTAATATAAGCCCTACCCCAAAAATAAGCCCTAGTCAAGTCTGTCAGCTGAAAAGTAAGGCGCCTACCCAGGTTTATACTTCACGCGATGTGATAAATCGTGTCATTACTTTGGGGAATATGCGACGCTTGAATATCAAAGCACCACAAATGCATTTTTATGTCGGCATTTTGCTTCACCACATTGAACCATTCAAACATCGAAGTGCACACTTTGATCCTGGAGGATCCTAAAAGCGGCTGGAGTAACAAGAAATTTCAAGGTTTGAGTGTGGAGAGTTATGACGATATTCCAGAAGAAGATGAAATGACTGTATTTGGATAAATGTATATTGTTGTACATGAATAAATATAAGACATCCCCTGAAAATAAGTCCTAGTGCATCTTTTGAAGCAAAAATTATTATAAATCCTGGTCTTATTTTTGGGGGAAACGCAGTAGTGAAGTCGAGCTCACCCCTTTTTCTGTCAGCCAATATTGTGCTGCCTGATGGAGCGGGTGATTTATGAAGGGTTATTTGCAGCATTTATTACTTTTTTTCATTCTTTTATGGTGTGTAAAATATGTGACATCAGGTCGATGAACTTGTCTCTTGTTTGTGACGTACAAAACACTGCATATTCTGTATTCCTCGTCATTGCATTCTACGCATTGTACTTCCATCTGAACGCTCATTGGTTTTCATGTCTGGCAGGCAAACAGAAAATCAAACCTGTCTGGTTTTATCCTGGCCATTCGCACACTAGTTGGTTTCTAATCTTGCGAGGCCAGACATGATTCATGAGCGAGAATACACATCAGGGGACAAACCATTACAAAGTGTGTGGTGAATATCGGTGCTGCAAAGGCCACACCCACAGGGCAACTTCCTGAAACACCCACCCCCAGTTTCTCCAGTCTGGGTTTCCATGAATTTGCTTTGTTGATGCCAGAGGTCAAAGGAGAATGGCCAGACTGGTTCGAGGTGTAAGAAAGGCAACAGTAACTCAAATAAACAGTCGTTACAACCGAGGTATGCAGAAGAGCATCTGTGAAATTAAAAAAAAAGTTGAACCTTGAAGCAGATGACCTTCAGCATCAGGAGACCACACTGGATGCCACTCCTGTCAGCTAAGAACAGCAAAACGGAGGCTACAATTCATGCAGGCTCACCAAAATTGGATAATAGAAGATTGGAAAAATGTTGACTGGTCAGATGAGTCTCGATTTCTGCTGCAACGTTTGGATTAGTAAAGTTTAGAATTTGGCTTCAACAACATGAAAGCCTGGCTCAGTGCTGCCTTGTATCAACAGTTCAGGCTGTTGATGGTGGTGTGATGGTCTGGGGGATATTTTCTTGGCCCCTTAGTACCAATAGGCTATATTCACACTCTCTTCCAGATTCCTCATCAGCAAGCTGCTTCACTTCCAGTGCTGATATCAAAACAGACTTAGCACCCAATTGCTTCAAGATGTGCCCAGACTTACAGTAAATGACGCAAGTCACATTACTCAAAAATTGTGTCAAACGTCAGAAGCTAAAAAGGAGAAGGGCTTCAAACTCTGTGTTTCAAGCTACATCCTCAATTACAAAGGTAAGATCTGGCCATATTAAAAACTTGTGTCTACTATGAACTTACATGGGTCAAATATGTCATTTCATTAGGCTTCTTTAAAAAAACAGAATTTCAATAATTGGTCATTAAGCTTTGTTCAGGGACCGATGAGAACTCAAGCAAAATTACACCTGTTATTGGCTAACTAAAAAGATTACAATATGAAAGCTTTCAAGGCAACTCAGACTCCTTCTTCAGGCAAGATGGAATCATGTTGCCTTGAAAGCTTGCATATTGTAATCTGTTTAGTTAGCCAATAAAAGGCGTCATTTTGCTTGACTTCTCACTACATTCATAATGGCTAAGACGGTACAACACCCCAGTACTTCAGGGACAGGTGATATATGTAAACCTAATACTGCAATGGCACTGGGCAAGTTATATCAGCCAGGGTTGAATTGCCAAATGAATGAGCTGGCATTACATCATCAATAGCAGGAGAGCCTATAAAAATGTCAACTCTGCACAGTTGCACGTGCTTTTTCCAACTAGTGCTGCAAAAGGCAAGCAGCCCTTTTAAGGATAGTGAGCCACCTCACAGAGAATCCAGCTATTGTGGGGCTCGGCACCAGTGCTACAATACGTAATAACATGAGTCTGCTGGACATGTTACCTTATAAAAAAGCAAATGTCTCTGTCTGAGCCAGCAAAGCGGTGAATGCCAAACTGCTGCTTCACTCTAAGCGTCTCAGTTTGTCTCCTCAGCTGGATGATCTCCTTTCTGAGAGACATGTTTTCATCAAGCAATAGGTTGACAACTGCTGGATCTGGAGCTGAATTGTAGTCGTAGTCTTCAAGGGTTTTATCATCCTCCTCCTCGCCTGGTGTTTCATCCTCCAGCGGTCATTTTCTCTTCTCCTAAACCCCCATTCTTGAAAGTGGAAAAGAGAAATGGTTCCACTTAAACAACGCAGTAAACGCTCCCTTCTTCAACAGTCACCACCCTGTCTCAGATCATGGCTCGTGAAAATCCTCAAAAATCCTAAAATGCCAGCTATAAGCTCGGGTATGGGGACTAACCGTAAAGCTCTCTCTGTGGATAGCGATGATCATTGGGTTTCAGCATCAGAGGGAAATGTTTGAAAGCGAAATACCTTGTTGTACTTACTGCAAGCTTGACATAAAGGTACACAACAATGATGAGCTGTAGAGCTACAGTATGTGTACACTGAAAGTTAAACTTCTTTTTCTCAACATTCTCGCCACTAAACAAAAATCACAACTGCAGTGTGGACAACGGGAAGTGACTGAGCTGGCTGAGGTTTCACTGAAAGTACGTCAACAGTACCATGTTGCGCACTGTTTAAATGTCACAGCCTACTGAGTGTTGTTGCTGACCATGTTCATCCCTTTATGACTGCAGTGTACCCATATTCTGATGGCTACTTCCATCAAGATAACGTGCCATGTCACAAAGTTCAAATCATCTCAAACTGGTTTCTTGAACATGACAATGAGTTCATTGTACTCAAATGGCCAGATCTCAATCCAATAGACCACCTTTGGGATGAGGTGGAATGGGAGATTCACATCATGGATGTGCAGCAAACAAATCTGTTGATGCCATCATGATGAAGGATTGCAGGAATCATGGGGTAGAGGGGTCCTTTCATCGGATTAGCTCTGTTTCAGCTGTGGAATGGCCAAATGGGGGAGATAACTTGATGGATGAGGTCTCCAGGACTCTAAACAAATCCAAATCATATTATGTGATATCATCTACTGTTAAATTCTACCTTGTACTTCTAAAATTTTTATTTTTATACTGTATTGAGGATATGTCCTTTTCTGTGTATTGTATTGTATTGACCCCCTTCTTTTTGACACCCACTGCATGCCCAACCTATCTGGAAAGGGGTCCCTCTTTGAACTGCCATTCCCAAGGTTTCTTCCATTTTTTTCCCTACAAGGGTTTTTTTTGGAGTTTTTTCTTGTCTTCTTACAGAGTCAAGGCTGGGGGGCTCTCAACAGGAAGGGCCTGTTAAAGCCCATTGCGGCACTTCTTGTGTGATTTTAGGCTTGTGGCAGATTAGGGGCGCTGTCGTCCCCTTGAACCTTCAGATCAGATGCCAGACACCAGATAAAAGTCCAAATATTGAATTTTATTATAATAATAATGTGCACAAAGCATCCTCCACTCCACAATATTCATAAACAATAAACTAATCTCAATAAGCAATAATCCTCCAATCCACCCAGCAGCTCAGTCACCCTTCCTTCCAACTCGGCTCAGTCTGCTGGGGTTTCCCATCATCCTTTTAAAGTCCTTGACCCGGAAGTGCTTCTGATCCCTCAGTCCATGTGATTCTTAACACTTCTGGGTCAGGTGAAAACTCCTTTTCTTCATCCCGGAAGTACGTCATTTCCTCTGTCCCTGTGACCAGGACGTACTTCCGGGTTATAAGGCAAATAAAAGTCTCTGAGCCTCCCTGCAGCATCCTCTGGGGGCCCCCATGGCATCCAGCAGGGCTGTGAAGGAACACCCCAATGTCCATGATGTCCTGCTGGAATTCGGGCACCTCCATGCTGCCGGAAGGGCTCTATCTAGTGGCGTGGGGATATTGGCCGGAGGAACGGCCAGCCATATCCCACAGGCTATACAAAAAATAAATTGTATTGTATTGTATTGTATGTCAATATGGACCAAAATCCCTGAGGAATGTTTACAGCAGCTTGCTGAATCTTTGCCACAAAACAATTATGGTAGTTCTGAAGGCAAAAGGGAGTCCAACCCGATACTAGAGAGGTGTATAACTAGAGGTTAATAACTATTCATGGTGGCTCTAAAATCGCTACTGACCCCTACTCTCTTTTCTGTTTCTTTTTCCGATTTCTTTGTGGTGGTGGCCTGCGCCACCTCCACCTACTCAAAGCTTCATGATGCTCCAACAATGATGGATGGATTAAAAGGAAGAAGTCTACGTGACCATCATCATCATCAAGCCCTTCAGTGAGAATCCTAAATCCAAAGAGGACTGTTTCATTTATGTTAGGTAGAATGCCCAGAGGGGAGTGGGCGGTCTCATGGTCTGGAATCCCTACAGATTTTATTTTTTCTCCAGCCGTCTGGAGTTTTTTTGTTTTTTTTGTCCCCTGGCCATTGAACCTTACTCTTATTCGATGTTAATGTTGATTTATTTTGTTTTATAATTGTGTCTTTCATTTTTCTATTCTTTAATATGTAAAGCACTTTGAGCTACTGTTTGTATGAAAATGTGCTATAGAAATAAATGTTGTTGTTGTTGTTGTGTACCTAATAAAGTGGCTGGTGAATGTATGTCATAAAAGAGAAGAGACCAGATAAGCATTGGGGTCTATGCGCTACTTGTTAAAATGCTCTGGCTATTCTGGCATGGCATGTTAGCATTTTTAATTAGACAGTAATGTTAATTTCTTTTAGCTATTTGTTTAGACGTGCAGTCAGAAGGTGGACATTGTGCAGCGCCATCTGTGCACCTACTGGTGTCATTAGGCAGATTTGTTGATTTGGGTGTGTTGAGTACTGAAATCTGCATCTCCCGTGGCTCTCTGTTATGAGCTCTCTTAATGGCAGTCGTTTTACTGACACACTATTTACTTAAAATGCATACTTTGCAGTTCATATTGTCAATTCTTTCAAGCTAACATCGACTCTTACAATATCTTTGTAACGCTGAACAAAAGAAGCACATACAACATATGCGACAAGGTATCATTCTTGTTTGATACCGTTGTATGCAACAGAAAAATGTTGCCCTTGTAACAGGTTATGTTTATTTTAAACATGCGCAATGTGCTCTCAGCACACGTAATACACGTATACAGTTAATAAGGGTCTTTTAGGTGACTTTTCTGCTGTAGGCAGTTTATCGTAATCAGAATGTTGCTGTCTGTCAGGATACCGAGAGCACCTCTGATCTTTGCAGCTAAAATCCACCCCCCTACTTTGAGCTCTGCCTTCTTGAGGCATTTGATTGGTTTAGAAATGTGACACTAATTTTTAAGGGGGGGGGGAGAAAAAGAGCAGGCTTCATCTATACCTAATCTATCCTCTTAATCTTTATAATGATAACTACCAACATAATAATAAGCTGCATGGCAACAACTCTTGGGGAAATAGGAAATTAAGGCCGAAGCTGTCTCACTTCCAGTTAAGACTATAAAATGACATCAAAAACTCAGAATCAGTGTCTCCATGATGGGACAGATAACTTCGTGAGCTGGAATGTTAAAGGCCTGAATCACGAATTAAAGAGAAAGAAAGTACTTTCTCACCTAACAGGTCTAAATGCTAAAATAGTATTTTTACAGGAGACCCACTTACTAAGCAAGGATCAGTTGCAAAAAGACTGGACTGGCCAAATGTTCCATTCTAGTTTTACAAAGAAAACTAGAGGTGTGGGAATTCTCATACATAGAACAGTCCCATTTGTAGCATCAGATGTAGTATTGGATCCTGAAGGGAGATATGTGATGGTCATGGGAGACTTATCTACATGTAAAATGATTTTGATAAATGTTTATGTTTAAAACATTGATGATAAGGAATTTATACAAAATTTATTTGCATCCATTCCCAATCTGAACACTCATAAAGTTATAATGGCTGGGGACTTTAATTGTGTTCTAGAAATGTGACACTAATTGTTCCCACCCTGTTTTAAGCAAAACTCACTCCTGGTTGTCTCCAAATGTATATATTACATGTCTGGTTCAGCGAGACTAGCTGTTCTCAGTCGTTGGGTATGTCACATTAGGTGAGCGGCTTCACAGAAGGGCGCTGCTGACTGCCTCTGATGGTCTAAGATTAGATAAATGAAGGCTATAACTGAAAATTGCTGGAAAAGTCCTGTAATGTGACATAGCCTTAACCTGCATGTCTTTGGGATGTGAGAAATGTAGAGATCAAGCAAGATCATGAACATGGTCACATTAATGTCAATTATGTTTTCTGTATACATACAATGTTTCTGTCATACTACTTCTTTATATTGTGGCGAAATGTCGTGTATTGGGATTATTCCTTTGAAAGGAGAGTTGTTTTGTCCTCATGATGTGAGCGTTTTAAAGCCTCCTGTGTTTTAAGTTTCATTCATCATTGGCTGACAGGGGTCATGAGTAATGGGGTCTCAGGATGACTCTCTTATAGAGCCCACGTGACCACACCAGATTTTTCATACATAAATCACCACTGTAGCACATGGATTTACCACAGCCTCCTTAGCATTATGTTTAGCCCAAGCAGAGCTGGTTGTTGGATTTTTGACGCTCTATTTGTAGTTGTACAAAGCCAACCCCCCCACCACCATTTGTTTTGAGAGGAATTCTTACTGTCAGACCTGTACATCAAGACCTGGAGACAGGACTGGGGAGAGCGAAGTATTTTAGGACCTCAAATTCACAATTTGAGAATGCTGAGTTATAACAACATCTGTTTTCAAGACAAAAAAAACAAGATGCACTAGAGGGGCAACAATGAGATGACCCCCAAAACAGGAATGGTTAAACAAGTGGAGGGAGGCCACTGACATTTTTCCCTCCTAATCTGTTTTTTCACTCATTTTGCATTTGGCTACGGTCAGTGTCACTACTGGTACCATGAGGTAATACCTGGACCCCATAGAGGTGGCACAGATAGTCCAACTTCTCCAGGATGGCACATCAATATGTGCCATTGCTAGAAGGTTTGCTGCGTCTCCCAGCACATTCTCAAGGGCATGGAGGAGATTCCAGGAGACAGGTGGTTACTCTAGGAGAGCTGGACAGGGCGATAGAAGGTCCTTAACCCATCAGCAGGACTGGTATCTGCTCTTTTGGGCAGGGAGGAACAGGATGAGCACTGGCAGAGTCCTACATAATGACCTCCAGCAGACTACTGATGTGAATGTCTCTGACCAAACAATCAGAAACAGAGTTCATGAGGGTGGCCTGAAGGCCTGATGGCCTGGCGTCCTCTAGTGGGCCCTGTGCTTACTGGCTGGCACCCTGGAGCTCGATTGGAATTTGTCATAGAATACCAGAATTGGCATGTCCACCACTGATGCCCTGTGCTTTTCACAGATGAGAGCAGGTTCACCCTTAGCACATGTGACAGACGTGAAGGGGTCTGGAGAAGCCGTGGAGAACGTTATGCTGCCTGTAACATCGTTTAGCACGACCGGTTTGGTGGTGGGTCAGTGATGGTATATTTGGGGAGGCATATCCATGGAGGGACGCACAGACCTCTACAGGCTAGACAACGGCACCTTGACTGCCATTAGGTATCGGGATGAAATCCTTGGACTCACTGTCAGACCCAATGCTGGTGCAGTGAGTCCTGGGTTCCTCCTGGTGCACGGCAATGCCCAGCCTCATGTGGCAAGAGTACAATACAATACAATACAATTTATTTTTGTTTAGCCCAAAATCACACAAGAAGTGCCGCAAAGGGCTTTAACAGGCCCTGGCTTTTGACAGCCCCCAGCCTTGACTCTAAAACTCCCAAAAAAAACCCCAGTAGGGAAAAAATGGAAGAAACCTCAGGAAAGGCAGTTCAAAGAGAGACCCCTTTCCAGATAGGTTGAGCGTGCAGTGGGTGTCAAAAAGAAGGGGGTCAATACAATACAGTATAATACACAGAACAGAACAAATTGTCAATACAGTATAAAAATAAAAATTTTAGATGTAGCAGAATTTAACAGTACATGATATCACATTATATGATTTGGATCTGTTTAGAATCCTGGAGACCTCATACATCAAGCTGCCTCCCCCATTTGGCCATTCCACGGCTGAAACAGTGCTGGGCTAGCCAATCCAATGAAAGGACCCCTCTTTCCCACGATTCCTGCGATCCTCCATCAGGGATAAGAGTATGTTGGCAGTTCCTGGAGGATAAAGGAATTGATACCATTGACTGGCCCCCATGCTCGCCTGACCTAAAACCAATAGAACACCTCTGGGACATTATGTTTCGGTCCATCCGACGCCACCAGATTGCACCTCAGACTGTCCAGGAGCTCAGTGATGCTCTGGTCCTTTAATTTTTTTGAGTAGTATGTACTGTATATATATATATATATATATATATATATATATATATATATATATATATATATATATATGCATATGTATAATTTATTTATGTATGTACTTATTTATTAACTAAGACATGTACGTCTTGTTTAAACTGAAAACCTAGGATAATGACAACATTCAGTGAAACTGAGAATATAATGATTATCTTTAAATAGGAATCTTTACCCACAATTCCTATTTACCATATGCTTGTGTGTGAAATTGGCCATTTTAGATCAGCAGTGTTACAATCAGAAAAATTCTGTGTGCAACATCCAGCAAAAACCCAACCAGCCTGAGCCATACAAGCGGGCATGTCTGCACGTCTGATGTCACTTTTGGAACATGACCCTTGTGACCCTAAGTGTCCAGAATAGACCAGGCCTAAGAATCAGAATCAGAATCACTACCTCATCATTGCTCGTATCCAGTCTGCATGTTCTTCCTTTGGCCTTTTGGGTTTTCCTGGCTCTGTGTGAGGGTGAGAGTGAGGGGGTCCTGTCTAAGACTGTTTCCTGCCTGGCATGCTCTGTGACCCTGAGGCCTGGGTAGGAATGTGATTGTGTTAAATGACAGACAGATAAACAGATTAGAAAGGCATTATGCTAGATAGATAGATAGATAGATAGATAGATAGATAGATAGATAGATAGATAGATAGATAACAGACACTATATGATAGATAGATAGATAGATAGATAGATAGATAGATAGATAGATAGATAGATAGATAGATAGATAGATAGATAGATAGATATGAAACAGAGTATACAACAGGATTCCCAACTCCAGTCCTGGAGGGCCCCAGTGGCTGCAGGTTTTCATTCTAGCCCTTTTCTTAATTAGTGACTGGTTTTTGCTGCTAATTAACTTCTTGAAGACTCAGACCCCTTAGTTGTTTCCTTTTCCTTAATTAGCAGCCAAACAATAATGAGATGCAATATGAGCCAAAACATGACCAGCAAACTGTGTTCATCATACAATATCTGAAAATAAAGAAAGATGAAGGTCTCAGGAATGCTGATCTGCTCAGGTCCTCAAAACATTTTACCAGCGCTCTTAGAAAAGAGAAAATCAACAATTACAGAAATGTCTGCTATTACACAATGAGAGCAGCAACAAGCCATGGAATTAAAGAATGGATTTAACGAATAACAAGAATCAGAGCCTAATTAAGCAACTGGTTGGAGTTTGAGGCCCTGACTTAGTTGGTCTTCTGTTGTGTTCTCTCTCACTTCAAATTTCATTTTTGTTTTGGTGCCATTTAAGGAAAGAAGTGAAGCAACTCAGAGGAACTATGTAGAAATTCAGGAGAACAAATCTTAAAAACAAGACAATTAAAATTAATTTAAAAGAAGTTAATTAGCAGCAAAAACAGGTCACTAATTAAGGAAAGGGTTAGAATGAAAATCTGCACGCACTAGTGCCCTCTAGGACTGGAGTTGGGAATCCTGTTGTATACTCTATCTATCTATCTATCTATCTATCTATCTATCTATCTATCTATCTATCTATCTATCTATCTATCATAATGCCTTTCTAATCTGTTTATCTGTCTGTCATTTAACACAATCACATTCCTACCCAGGCCTCAGGTATACACCATAAAGCTAGATAGATAGAAAGAAATGAATGGCACAATACAAAATAATATTAGATTAATAGATAAGCATGAATGGCAATATACAATACTAATGATAGATAAAACTTTATTTGCCTTAAGGGAGAAATTCAGCAAATGTCTAACCCCCAAATGTCATGTAAAAAGACAATTTCCCCTCGGGGATTAATAAAGAATATCAAATCAAAATAATAAAATAAAAACTGATGGTTCATCAGATAATATAAACGTTCCCACAAGACCTCTGCTCACGTGTCAGTATAGCCGTTATATCCACTTGTCCGTAAGGATTTTGCAAGCTACCCCTCAGGAAGGAACCTCGACTGGCTAAGCGAGACAAGCCCGCTCTGTGCTCCTTCCATGTCCAACCACAAGAGGGCAGCGTGAGACTGCGTTTCCAGTTTGCGTTGACTTTGTCGCTTTCGCACGTTTCTCTTGCCAGCATCGAGGCTCCGCTTCTTTTGTGTTTCATTTTCACAGACCGCACAATTTAGACAGATTTAGCAAGAATTCTTTTTTTCTTTCGATTTTAAAGCCACACTAATACTTGTCCTTTTTGGCGAAGGTCAGCTTCTGGCCTGTTTGTCCCCCATCTGGCTGTGCCTCTGGAGTGAGGTGATGCCTCATCAGTTCAGCAGGCAGTCCACCACAGAGTCTGACCTTTTAAATGAGGCGATGACGTCAACCCGCATTGGCCACAGACTCTATTGTGGAGACCATGGACTGATGAAGCTGTAAATCAAGATGAAAAGCGCAGATGTTTAGTTATAATTACCACGTGTTTAGGACTTTCAGGTTCTCTGGATTTTTTATTTCAGTATTTCTTCATATTTTTATTAAATTCAATCTTGGGGTCACCAGGGGCCAGAGCCTAGCCTGACAGCACCAAGTGTATTGCAGCCACCAATCCTGGACGGGACGAGAATCCATTGCAGTCCACCCTAATGCTCAATGATAGTAGAGAGTTTGGAATCACTGATTAACCACGTATTGGATTCTTAAAATATTAGAAAAGTTGTGACGAGAGCCCAACAAGCTTCTCAATCCAATTCATCTAGATTGTCTAGAATAACATCAAGTCAAAATCTGAAGGTCCCAAAAGTCCTGCTGTCCACTTCATGACTTGGTAATTTATTCCATACATCTATACTTCTCTGTGGGGGTGTTTGGAATGTGAGATAAAAGTGGAGTATGGGGTGAACCAAGGGATAATGAGAGAAGTGGATACTGGACACCAAGGAGCAGGACCAGATATGAACCCACAGCTGTAAGGAAGAAACAATGTTGGACTACCATGTCACAATCCCCTCTCTTCAGCCCCACTGAATCCAGTTCAAGGAGGTGGTGGTGGTGGTCATGGTCAAGCCTGGCAGCATCGGGTGCAACCCTGCACAGAGTGCCAGTCTGTCATTCCATTGATGGAAAGGAAAAATAAGAAAGTGTTAAATATTTATATTTCTAAGTTATTCAGAGTATGGTTCATCATCATCAGTTAAAGTGGGGCTTTAAAGTCAGGATAATGGGGATGGCATAAGATTGGCACACATTGGAGGCTCCAAACCACCCACCAGCTGTCCAGACTTGTGAGGCAGAATGATGTGTCAGAGCTGCCACAAAAGATGGCATTTTATTGTACATACAGGTAAGACAGATGGACGATTGAAAGGAGATGGAAGGGTCAAAGAGCAAAGAATTCATCCCCATTTTGAAATTCTAGAGAAGTCATGGAACAAACCTAAAACATGGAAAGACAAAGAGCAGAGGAAAGAGAAAGGAGTGCGATACAAGAGATCTGGAAGAGAACATCTGGTACCCAGGAGAACTGAAGGAGGAGAAGAAGAAGGACACAAACCGTGGCACATCCTAAAGATATACATGGAAGGCTGAGGAGCATCTCTATTAAAAGTATTCACCTCTTTGGGACTGATAAACAGAAAAAGACACTTTAATATCAAAATGAAAACAGATCTCTGCAGAGTGCTGTAACATAATTCAGGTCAGGTCAGGTTGGGGAGCATGCACTGGTACAATGCGTTTCCGCACCCACCGCACAACAAAACAGCTCGGGATCCCGATTGCCAACACCCAAGGCAAACATGTGGTCCAGTCCCACCCTCTGGAAATGACCCTCTATCTGCCGCAGCCAGGTATTACATGGGCAACCCCTTTGCCTGGTCCAGCCACTTGGGTCCTAAACAATGAGGATCCTATAAGCCGGATCACCCTCAGGGAAACACTCCACATGGTCGTAGTGCCGTAACTGACGCTCCCTCGCAGTGCAGGTAATGTGCCTCATTCGGGACTCCATGAGCAACCACTCATTCGGCACAAAGTCTAACCAGCGGTACCCAAGGATTCTCCGAAGAGAAAAAATTCCAAAGGAGTCCAGTCTTCATCTCAGGTCACTGGATATCGTCCATGTCTCGCAACCATACCGCAAAACAGGAAGCACCAGGGGCCTCATGTATAACGCCGTGTATAGAATTCACTCTATGACATGGCATATGAACAAAAGCGGAAATGTGCTTACGCACAAAAAAATCCAGATGTCAAAATCTATGCGTATGCCAACTTCTAAGTTCATACGTTCATTTATCTGTATAATATAATATACATACTTTGCTGCATTGCAACATAAAAATAACATCGTCATATGTAAATACGCACTGTATAAAGTGGCTCAGGTTGTGCAATATTATAACTGTAGTGCAAGTTTACAGTGAGGTGATTGTACTTATAAGTACAGACAGTTCTGCAAGGAGCACTTGATGGACTGATTGAGTGCGTTTAGAGTTTTTGAGATGAAACTGTTTCTGAACTGCGAGGTCCGTACAGGAAAGGTGTTTGTCAGATGAGAGCAGTTGAATAGACAGCATGGCTGAGGCAGTGTGTGCTTGATGCTGTATACCGATAATTCTCTGTCCGATCAGCTGCTGCTGTGATTCACACTCAGATACAGTGATATAAATACTCCGAGTGGTGCAGTGAGAGTAATGCGGAAAAAGATGATCCGCTGTGGGATCTGAGGTGCAGTGAGAGTAACAACACTAAATCAGTTATGGTATTTAGAATAGTCTGACCATTCTGTGGACCATTATATTGTTACAGGTTAATTACAATCAGATGCATTAAGCTAATAAACAAAATGCGGTTAATTTCAATGTATTTATAAAGCCGCGTCAGGGATGTGGATCTACAGTAACAGTAGCACTGCTTTGATGCCTGGTGCCGCCAGTCTGCAAAACCGAGCAGAGAACTTGCATATGACAGGGTATGAGCTACCGTGGAAATGTGCGTGGCTTTACGGCAAGTTTAGGTTTTATACATCGCGATTTGAACGTGGAAACATTCTTACACAACATTTTTGTGCGTACACACCATTTATACATGAGGCCTTAGGACTCTAAAGACTTGGACCTTCATCTTTTTGCATAGATATTGGGAGCAACACACAACCCTTTCTAGCGACCTCATGACCCCATGCTTTCCCAATTCATCTACTGACTTCATAGGAAGAGTCACCAGAGACATGAATGTCACTGCATGAATGCCATAACACAGTTACAGATATAAAACACAACATATTTGATCCCATATGTATTCACCCTCTTCAAGTCATTATTTAGTAAATGCACCTTTGTCAGCCATGACAGCCTTGAGTCTTTGTGCACAGGTCTCTCTCTACTGTAAAACAGGACACAAACAAACAGGAAGTGCTTTGGTACCACCTTGGTGACCCTGTATAACTGGATTTGAAAAATAAAGAAAAACACACAATAAATGCAGTCGTTTCAGACTGGAATTCTTGATGAAAACTGAAGCAAGGTGGACGATTTCTTGGTTATGAATTCAAGTTGTAGGAAGGAGAAGGTCCAGGCAGATGAACACAAAAGAGACGTCAGTGGCTATCAATTTTCCATTCTGCAGTGGTAGGAGAAGAGAAGGCATCAGTACACAGTGCCAGGCCCTGGTACCATCACCCAAGCCATTAAGCTGTCTCCCATGTGCACGTGTGTGACACTACACATTACCATTTTCTGCCATTCTTCTTTGTTAAATTGCTCAAGCTCTGTCAGGCTGCATGTTGATGTTGAGTGAACATCCATCCATCCATTTTCCAACCCGCTGAATCCAAACACTGGGTCACGGGGGTCTGCTGGAGCCAATCCCAGCCAACACAGCAGGAACCAATCCTGGGCAAGGTGCCAACCCACCACAGGACACACACAAACACACCCAGCACACACCAGGGCCAATTTAGAATCGCCAATCCACCTAACCTGCATGTCTTTGGACTGTGGGAGGAAACCGGAGTGCCGGAGGAAACCCACGCAGACACGGGGAGAAGATGCAAACTCCACACAGGGAGGACCCGGGAAGCGAACTCGGGTCTCCTAACTGCGAGGCAGCAGCGCTACCACTGCGCCACCGTGCCACCCGTTGAGTGAACAGCCTTTGTCAAATTTTCAGCTGGATTGGAATCCGAACCCTGACTTGGCCACTCCAAGACTTTAATATTGTTGTTTTGAAACTTTGGCTTTGTGCTTAAGACTGTTGTCTTGCTGGAAGACAAATCCTCCCCAAGGCGTAGGTTTCCTACAGTCTTCATCAGGTTCTCCTCCAGGTTTTCCTTGTATTCTTCTGCATTCATTCTACCCTCACAAGCCTTCCAGAGCCTGCTGCAGAGAAGCTTCCCCACAGCCTGGTGCTGCCAGCTCCATAACTCATGGAGGGGATGATCTGTTTTTGATAATGTGCAGTGTTCAAAGAGTTTAAAGACCTCAGAAAAATTTAAGTTTAGGGCATCTGCTATTTCATTGTCTGTATCTCTTAATTCCTCTTTACTATTTCTGATGCGCTTCACCTCCTCTTTGACTGTTCTTTTGCTACTAATAGATGATAGCACTCACTAATACATCAAAGACAAAGTAGAAACTAATTATCAGAAATGAAAAACAACAATATCTGTCCATCAGCTGATTGCAGAACCACTGCCAGATTGTAGAAATGGAGTGAGACAAGCCAGGCAAAGTCAGAGTCCTGGAGACCAACAAGCCCCCTAACTGACCGCTCCATAGCTGAGTCATGGCCGGGCCACCCAATCTGCTAAAAGGACCCTTCAACCCAATGATTCTAGTGCTCCGTTATCTGAGATGCAAGAGATCTCATCGGTCTGTTGATGGCCTCCCTCACTTCTCTTCTTCTTGCACACTCTTGACTTGTGCTTTTCAATTCCCTTTTCATGGAGTTTCTCAGAGTGTTCTTTAGGTTTTCTTTGGGTAAGTTTGGCCACCATACTGACTTTCCATAAGCTGGACTTTCCACATTCAGGGGCATTAAAACTCCCAGACAGGTGACCTTCATTGAACGAATCATGTGATTTCTAAAACCAATTAGGTGCACCACTGAGGATTTAGGGTGTCACATTAAAGGGAATGAGGTCAATTATTTTTTGCTTTATATATGTAATTAATTTTGACGACTTTGCAGAGATCTGTTTTCACTTTGACATTAAAGAGTCTTTTTCAGGTGAGTGTCAACAAGGCCAAATGCAATCCATTGTGATTTAATGCTGTATAACAATCAAATGTGAACTCCAATAAGCTGAATACTTTTTCAGGGGCTCTGTATTTGTTTAGGACGCACTGGAGGTTTGCAGTCAGCTTTTCCATTGATTTGGTATGTTTATTTAAATGTTAAATGACAGATAGACACTTTGAAAATGATACATGAAGACACTTTGACACCCGAGGCAAACACCTTTCCTCTGGTGTCATTGGCACAAATTTTGTCTGGAAGTGAAACGTCATTTATTTTGCTAATTTTTCTAATCCAAAATGACACCTAGTACTTGCTGTACGTGCTTTGAAACTAACTATGCTAAAGTCTTTGTTTGTTTATCCAAATGAGGGTTACTGCAACATGGAAATGCTGCCATATTTACACCATCTCTGCCTTTGACATAAGGAGCACAGTGGTCAGGGTCACATGACTCGTCCCCTACATCTCATAAACAAAGAGTGGGACAAATTAAAGAAAAACATTTAAAATGGTTAGAAATCTCCATAAAAAGTTTCTCCATGCTAAAAAAAATAACTCATACTATATATGCAACCATGTGGCATTATAAGATTAACATACAGACAGAGAGATTTAGAGATAGAGAGAGGTTAGGAGCAGCACATTGCCTCACCCACCACATGACGAACCACCTCAGGATCCTAGATTAGGACCCTAGTGCAGCCATGTGACAGGTGACACCTCAGCACCACGCTATACAGACAGAGAGAGAGGGGGGCAGAGAGCAGGCACTGATACAGCGCAATGCCTCACCCACCACATGCCAAGACACCTCAGGATCCCAGATTAAGATCTGAACGCAGCCGTGCGACGAGTGACACCTCAGCACCACACTAGTTCAGATGCAATGAAGCAGTGTGACGTTTTTTATGGTGGCTGGAGTGCCAATTTTGCCACCAACCCCCAAGTTTTCCCTGCAGTTTGGAGGACCTGCTTGCAGGGCTGGATGCAGGTTAATGCCATACCCCGGATGGAGCAATTGCAGGTTAAGGGCCATACTCAAGGGCCCAATGGAGTAGACAAACTAACATTAGCACTGCTTTTATGAATCCCATACTAAATGGCATATAACAGGACATAGCAATGAAAACGCTGCATACATTAACACTGAATACTTCCAACACAGAGTAACAGCCTGCCAGACAGAAATCACATTAGTCACCTTAATAAAAAGTATCTGTGTATGGCTCTGTAATGAGCCTGTTCAGTTGCTATGTTTCTGTTATCTGCCCTTTAGTATGGGATTCCTAAAAGCACTGCTATTCTTTGTTACACACCATCTGTTGGAATGACAAATTCAATGCACTTTATTACTACATGCATTATAAAATACATTCCAATAGATGATGCACTGCAAATGTTAATGCCTGAGGTCTCTGTTCATTACTTAAATTTCAACTCATTTTAGATGGCTAACAGAGCTAGTAGATATATAAAACATCCAGTCCAAGGGGACTCCAATTTGTCTGCATTGAGGATGCTGAGGTAGATAGATACTACACAAGAACAGTAAGTAGAGAGAAGGTATGCAGTTTGTATGGAAAGCTACAAAAACACAGAAACAGCATCTACAATATGATTATAAGCCATAGATAGATAGATATGTTCTATATAATAGACAGATATGCTGTATCTGATAGATAGATAGATAGATAGATAGATAGATAGATAGATAGATATGCTGTATATAATAAATAGATAGATAGATAGATAGATAGATAGATAGATAGATATGCTGTATATAATAGATAGATAGATAGATAGATAGATACAGTGGTGTGAAAAACTATTTGCCCCCTTCCTGATTTCTTATTCTTTTGCATGTTTGTCACACAAAATGTTTCTGATCATCAAACACATTTAACCATTAGTCAAATATAACAAAAGTAAACACAAAATGCAGTTTTTAAATGATGGTTTTTATTATTTAGGGAGAAAAAAAATCCAAACCTACATGGCCCTGTGTGAAAAAGTAATTGCCCCCTTGTTAAAAAATAACCTAACTGTGGTGTATCACACCTGAGTTCAATTTCCTGATTACTGCCACACCTGTTTCAATCAAGAAATCACTTAAATAGGAGCTGCCTGACACAGAGAAGTAGACCAAAAGCACCTCAAAAGCTAGACATCATGCCAAGATCCAAAGAAATTCAGGAACAAATGAGAACAGAAGTAATTGAGATCTATCAGTCTGGTAAAGGTTATAAAGCCATTTCTAAAGCTTTGGGACTCCAGCAAACCACAGTGAGAGCCATTATCCACAAATGGCAAAAACATGGAACAGTGGTGAACCTTCCCAGGAGTGGCCGGCCGACCAAAATTACCCCAAGAGCGCAGAGACGACTCATCCGAGAGGTCACAAAAGACCCCAGGACAACGTCTAAAGAACTGCAGGCATCACTTGCCTCAATTAAGGTCAGTGTTCACGACTCCACCATAAGAAAGAGACTGGGCAAAACGGCCTGCATGGCAGATTTCCAAGACACAAACCACTGTTAAGCAAAAAGAACATTAGGGCTCGTCTCAATTTTGCTAAAAAACATCTTAATGATTGCCAAGACTTTTGGGAAAATATCTTGTGGACTGATGAGACAAAAGTTGAACTTTTGGAAGGCAAATGTCCGTTACATCTGGCGTAAAAGGAACACAGCATTTCAGAAAAGAACATCATACCAACAGTAAAATATGGTGGTGGTAGTGTGATGGTCTGGGGTTGTTTTGCTGCTTCAGGATCTGGAAGGCTTGCTGTGATAGATGGAACCATGAATTCTACTGTCTACCAAAAAATCCTAAAGGAGAATGTCCGGCCATCTGTTCGTCAACTCAAGCTGAAGCGATCTTGGGTGCTGCAACAGGACAATGACCCAAAACACACCAGCAAATCCACCTCTGAATGGCTGAAGAAAAACAAAATGAAGACTTTGGAGTGGCCTAGTCAAAGTCCTGACCTGAATCCAATTGAGATGCTATGGCATGACCTTAAAAATGCGGTTCATGCTAGAAAACCCTCAAATAAAGCTGAATTACAACAATTCTGCAAAGATGAGTGGGCCAAAATTCCTCCAGAGCGCTGTAAAAGACTCATCGCAAGTTATCGCAAACGCTTGATTGCAGTTATTGCTGCTGAGGGTGGCCCAACCAGTTATTAGGTTCAGGGGGCAATTACTTTTTCACACAAAGCCATGTAGGTTTGGATTTTTGTTCTCCCTAAATAATAAAAACCATCATTTAAAAACTGCATTTTGTGTTTACTTGTGTTATATTGGACTAATGGTTAAATGTGTTTGATGATCAGAAATATTTTGTGTGACAAACATGCAAAAGAATAAGAAATCAGGAAGGGGGCAAATAGTTTTTCACACCACTGTAGATAGATAGATAGATAGATAGATAGATAGATAGATAGATAGATAGATAGATATGCTGTATATAATAAATAGATAGATAGATAGATATGCTCTTTGTAATAGATAGATAGATAGATATGCTGTATATAATAGATAGATATGCTCCATATCATAGATTGATAAATAGATAGATAGATAGATAGACAGATAGATAGTTTGAAATGTAAATGCTTAATATCTATTAGAGCAGGGTATGCCATGTCAAACATTAAAAAGAAAGAAAGTCTCATACTACAATTATCTATTTTGAGACAGAAAAAAGAGAAGAAAAAAACAATTTCCATGTGTGTGTGTCTTCGTCTTCACCCTATTATGGACGGCTGTCCTGTCCAGGGTCTGTTCCTGCCTTTCATTCTATGCTTACTGGGATCGGCTGCAGATTCCTTGTGACCTGCTCATGATAAGGCAGGTTTGGAAAACTGATAGACTGTTGTATTATTGTGACACCTAATTATTTTCAAAATGTCAGGTATTTTCAGTTCTTAAGACTCCAAGAAAAAGTATATAAAAATGACAACACATCAGCAGGTTTAGCTTTCACCAGTCAGCAGATTCTGGGCTCTTTTGTCAATAACGTTTACCTGTAGCTGAGGAGAGACACTGCCAGCTCAGTACTTGTCAGATGTTTGCATCACCTCATTTTCAAACAGCCTTTTCAAACTGTCAGTGATTTGTAGACAACACCATTCTCTTTAGTTATGCAGACTTCAGGGAATCTCTATCAGTGCCACAAAGGACAGTTTTATTTTCAAGAAGGATTTCTCACTACTGTGTGTGAAGTGGCAGGTAACAAAATACAAACGCCTGATTCGGGAGCTGAACAGAGTGTCACTTGTGATTTGCTGTCCATATTAAGGTTTTATTGATCATCCCATTTCAGCTTCAGGCTTGATATACAAGACATGCAAAGACAGCCAGCAGCTCACCAAAACTGTACTGCTTTACAAGTCTTTTGGGCTCAGTCACAATTACATTTTCCATGCTGTTATTTATGAATGAATTGAAATTCTGTAAGGGAACATCTGTACCTTATACGTGTGTCTTGTGCCCTGGAGATCAGTGAACGGCACCTTTAACAGTTGACCAGCACTCGTGTTACATGACGCACGCTCATAATTAATGTCTAATGCAAAATGCTCACCTTTGTGTGCCTCACTGTCACTAGAATTAGAATCTGTCGTGCTGTCACCGTCATTACTATAACATGACAGCCCCCTCAGTCACTACCTGCGCTTCACTGGAGATGACTGCCGCTCTATGTGTTATCTCAAGACTAACTCTAGAGAAGATTTGATAAGCCAGTCTGGCATCAAGAATATTTCTTTAAAAAACAAAGAACAAATTATTTTTTTTTTGTTGGCCTTGATCGATTTCAGGGCCCCTGTTTCCCAGGTTAGCCCCTGCAGAACTGTGTACTCCATTAATGGAGTAATAACCACACTTTCAGATGGTGCATCAGCTACTACTAACTGCTGGGATCTGTCTATACTATCTGCTGTATAAGTTTAACTAAATCTTTCTTCCAAACGTTTATGTTCCACCATGTCTGGATGTGGCAGCTGGAGCTACAGCTGAAATGATCAGTGAAACTGCAGTATATAAAAACTGCAGACTAAATAATCAAGCTCATTCAGTGTCGTGATGGGCCGCTTCAGTTTATATAAACTGGAATCGGTTTTGTCAGACTACCACCAGTATGTTAATAATAATACTAGAGGGGGGAACGTACTTGATATATATTACAGCATGTACAAAACCCACCACAGAGAAGCTCAGGGTGCGTCTGACCACAACATTATTCACTTACTACTGAAACACAAACAGAAACTCACACAAGAAAGGGCAGCCATGTGTAGAAGTCAGAACTGGAGCACTGATAGCTTCTTCTGTTGATGGGCTCACTGCCATTGAATCAGGCTGCTTGTACCATTGAGCTTCTGTGAGTCACTCATCATTAAGGAGAAACGAAGGGATCACCAAAGACAGCATGTTCTCTGCAAAAAAAGACAAGCCAATGATGGATAAACAAGTCCATTAAACAAAGTAAAATGATGCATGGGGGAAGAATCAAGAGTCTGCTTAATCCTAACAATCCGAAGCAGGCCTGAAAACTGTCACCGCAATAACTTCTAAAGAGTGTGACGTCTCCAACAGACCTCTTTAGTGAGATCTAAAAGACTTTTTTTACAATGTTTAATAACAATGGTTTCAGGATCCAAAATGAACTTTGTAAAAATGCCAGAAATATTGCTGGAATAGAAGTCAGGATGGTCATAATGGAGAAATCTTCATGCTGCCTCTCTAGCGGCTCTTTCCAGTTATTTATTTACCCTTTAGGGCTCGTTTATACTTCACGCTCAGAACATGGCTGCCACGCATTCCCTCTGAGCAGGTCCTCAGAAATTAACGCGACACGTGCGTGAGTTGCAGTACCAGTAAATAGTTGGGGGGCGCAGTGTGATAAACGTCAGAGTCACTGTTTACTATCTACATGGGACAGACAGCGGATCCTACAGGATCGGTGTGCCTGCTTTGACGTTGGATGAATGGTTCGATGTGGTGAAGCAAAATGCCGACATACAGATGCATTCGTGGTGCTTTTATATTCAAGCGTCGCATATTCCTGATCGTAATGACACGATACATTTTAAAAGTCGCACATACCATCTTTTGTGCCGTCTTTTTTTTCGGGGGCTTCCTCCTGACCTGACAGCAGCGGCAAACAGCAATAGATCGCCACACTGAGCACATTAAATGTATGATGTTCCAACTCTCTGCACATTTAGAATCCTTAGATTTATACTTGATTTCTCTTTCATGATGAAATGCATTGAAGTATGTGTGTTACAGTTTACAGATAAATCGTTAATTTCGTTTAAATAATGAACACTGTTAATAATTACACACATGGAGGTGACACAGTGCTGTAGCGCTGCTGCCTCTCAGGGAGTCATGTCGCTGATATTCCCTGCCTGGAGTTTACATGTTTTCCTGCTGCTTTTTCCACAGTGTGCTCCGGTTTCCTTCTAAAGATATGCAGATTTGGTGGCACTAAAATGACGCTAGTGTATGTGAGTGCTTGTATTCACCTTGCGATGTGCTGAAGCCTTGCCAAGGGATTGTTTCTGCCTCGTGCCCAGTGTTTGCTGGAATGGACACATCCCTGGATTAATGGATTTAATCATTAAAAATCCTTTTCAGAGATATTGTGCTAAGGTGTAATCAGAATTTAATGGGTGATCCAGGCAGTTCACAACACAGCGAAGCCGAACCTGATCTCACCGTGATGATATCTCTCACTGCCACTTGGTGGCACACATGCAAGTATAAACAGTAAAACGCTTGCTAGGCAGGAGCGTCCCCTGGAGAATGTGTCGCGTCGAGTGAAGTATAAACCCAGCCTGAGCTGGTCTCCCAGTTATGTCATTGTGTCTGAGCTCAGTCAACACCCTGATTCACAAGTCTGGACGACTACAGGCTAGCAGCCTTCACCTCCATGCCAATGAAGGGCTTTGGAAACGTGGTGGACATCATCTCAGTGACTCAGGCTACCTCCACCTTATTATATGTTCATTTATCAAAGGCTTTTTTAAAGGCCAACAATCTCCGTTCACATTATCACTTTCTGATTGTTTACAAAGGTATCTAAAATGCATATGATGGAGACAATGGTAGAAAAATCCTTGAAGGGATGGTAACAGCCACAGGATCAACCACAAAACCGTAGTGAGCTGTACATTATTTGCCTTTTGCACTTCAGACTGTACAAAAGTCCATTTAGGTAGAGACAGGTAAGTGACACAACAAGCGATACGGAAAACAACTCATCTACATCCATTACGTTGGAATAGGGGGTCTCTTCTGTGAAGGGTGACCAGTCAGGGTGTGAGCAGAATCCCATCAGGGAAGGGCCAACTGATAATAACAAACAGATCAGAGCGCCATTAGACTGTGACTTTAGCTTTGACTTTCTCTTTTACAATTTTGTTGTCAACTGGCTGTGGTTCATCAATTAACGAATGGACAGATATAACTGGTTTACATTCATGTTTAATCAGTTCTACCTTCCTCTTTGTGATGATTGATTTTTGTGAGGAATGGTTTTTAAGCAACTCCTGTTTGCTCTGTTTGTTCTCTTTGAGAATTTTTATGTAGTTTTCTTATCATATGTTATTAAATCCTTTATTTTGTTTAAGGTTTTGTGGTCAAGTCTCTTCTTGTGAGGCTTGTTGTATTTTTGAGTAGTTTTAGTTATTTTGTGAGCTCCCCATTTTTAGGAACTGATTCTGCTGAAGCCCGCGAGTGGTATTTGGGGCCTGGGTGGATTAACGTGAGGCTCTGCTGGACAGGTCAGTGAAGGTCCAGGCTGTGTTTTATGGAGCTTCTGGAATCCTCACACCCATTCTGCACATGGAAGACATCACTTCATTACTCTCTAGCTAGAAATACAAATCCAGCAAGGAATCTTTATAAATGAGGAATTTATTTAAAATAAACCAAAGTGGTAGCGCTGCTGCCTTGCAGTACAGAGACCCGGGTTCGCTTCCCGGGTCCTACTTGCGTGGAGTTTGCATGTTCTCCCCGTGTCTACGTGGGTTTCCTCCGGGTGCTCCGGTTTCCTCCCACAGTCCAAAGACATGCAGGTTAGGTGGATTGGCGATTCTAAATTGTCCCTAGTGTGTGCTTGGTGTGTGGGTGTGTGTGCCCTGCAGTGGGTTGGCACCCTGCCTGGGATTGGTTCCTACTTTGCGCCCTGTGCTGGCTGGGATTGGCTCCAGCAGACCCCCGTTGCCCTGTGTTCAGATTCAGTGGGTTGGAGGATGGATGGATAAACCAAAGCAGAACAAAAATGTTAGAAAGACAAAAAGATTTCCCTAAAAAGGCAAACCACCACAATAAAGTCTGAGCCCAAAATCCAGAAATCAGAAACCAAAAAACAAGCAATAAACCCAGAACCAAAAAACAAAACTCACAATGAGAAAAGTATACCTGGTAAGACAATGAGCCGCTAAAGGACCTGCTCCTCTAACTTGCACTACAAAGGCTGAGGGCGGTGCTTCAGCCATGATGTCAGAGTGGCCCCGCCACCCTCAACGCACAAAAAACACAGGAGAACACATAATATATATACAGGTCTCTCTATTAGAACAAAAAAATCTTGGGAAAAGAGACAAGACGTGACTTTTTCAGAGAGACACTTTCACGTCCCACGAGACAAGACTGTTGACTGTGCCAAGAGATTTAACCACACCTGGGGCCGGAAATAAAAGAACATCGTAAAGAATTCAGAAACGTTGGTGCAATATACACGCAGAGCAGGTTTGAGATAATGGAAGTATAAAAATACGGAAGTCTCAAAAAATGGTAGTAAAGATTACATTAATGCAAACAAATGGAAATTATTACTCTGTGAAATGACGGAACAGTGAAAAGAGATTGAATATATTGTTCGACTTTAAACTTTAAGTCAGAGACTTGTAGATCATCTAATTTGTGTTGCCGTCAGGGAAAAGTAGTGTTTCTTCCGAATGAAGAGCCGTATCCACAAGAATTAAAATATTTGTTGTTTGGTGAAAGTAAAATCCCTCAGGAGAAAATTTCAAGGCCCACGGGACAAGACTTTATGCAAAGAGATTTGGAAAAGTCCTGCCCACATCTAAAACATTTGCATCCACGCACACAGTTTAATCATTTCTCATTTGTGGGAATTCTATTGTCAGACACAGTTCATGTAGAGAGAAAGAAACTATATTCACTCACGGGCAGTTATATGTTGCATTGTCACGATGTAATTCCAAACACGGAATCAAAATTCAATGCAATATTGACGAAAAGGTAAAAGCGAAAGAGATTGAATATTTGGACATAGGTGATATGACAGAAGTAGTATGTAAATCGTCAAATTCGTGTTGCCATCAGGGAAAAGTAGTGGTTCTCCCCAATTAAGATGCCTATCCGCGAGAATTAAAAGTTTTCTTGTTTGATGAAAGTGAAATCCACATACACGAGTATATATATATATTTATTGTGGGAAGCAGCCCGGACACAGGCAGGTAGACATCGTTTAAGTCACCACACACACTTTATTTACAATGTCCTACTATACTGTATACAGTGCACACACAACCCACTTCACCCCAAAGTCCAGGCCTTCTTCCTCAATGCCTTTTCCTCATGTCTGCCTCCACTCCTCTCCTCCGAGCTCTATCCTTTTACTCTCCCGACTCCAGCCATCGAATGGAGGGAGGCGGCCCCTTTTATACACACTTGGAGGTGCTCCAGGTGTCTCCCGTTGAGCTTCCGCTGCCCCTTCCTGGTGTGGCAGAAGTACCGGCTGTGCACTCTGGGTGTCCCTGGTCTTCTTCCCCCCAGCACTTTCAGGTGTGGCAGAAGTGCTGAGGGCCAGGGCTCCATAGGCATTGGGACACCCTCTGGTGACCACGGGCACCTATAGGGTTGAGCTTCTAAGCTCCGTTCCCATGGTCCTCAAAGCCACCAGAGCAGTTGCCCCCTCATGGTCTGGAGAAGGTGTAAGCCCTCCTCTGGTCCTCCTGGGCATCCCGGCTTGGTAGCATCCCCAGCCACTCGGCACAGCAAAGACCCGATGGGTGCAGTGGCCTGTCCCATGAGGACAGGTCTCCAACGAAGCGGGTCCTACTGCATGTCCAGGGTCTAGTCCTGCAACATAAAAGGCAGAAACAGAGGGCGGAGACACTGACTGGACACCACCACCTGCTGTCCTTCTGTGCTACACATAGGCAGCGCTCCCCCCTCCGACCTGCACCCCGGGAACTGCACCTTCAGCACCCCCTCCGCGGGTTCCGTGCCCCTGTAGTTGGTACAACAGACTGCTCGTACCTCCGTCATCTCAGCCGGCTCTGGGGTTTCCCTCTGCCTCTGCAGAGGGCGGCCCTTCTCTGGACGTGAGCAGCCTGCCTCACATCCTTCCTTATCGGAGGAACCGGCTCTCTTCCTTCGATTCTTCCTCTTTCTCTGGATGCTGTGGTGGTTTGGGTCTCCCTATGGGAAAGGTATAGCTGGTAATGGCTGTCCCATCTGCATCCCTGTGGAGTGACGAGAGACCATCGCTGGCTTGGGGCATAGGGTGCTAGGACCTGCGGCACTTATCAGCCAGCGTCCACTATTGGAGACCCCCCCCCCATACTTGAATCCGATGACTTTCGTCATGGTTCTTTTCAGTGGAGCCTCCCTTATTCTTTACGGGGCCGGTTTCACTCCAGCGTCGTGCTGATCTGCCCACTGTCGCAGCATTGTCACAGACGCGACTGCCTTCTCCTCCAGCTCCTTCAATCCTCTACAGTGGAAGCGTATCACCTGCAAAAGTGACTCTGCGGGCTGAAGGCACTCCTCCAGCTCGCGCAGAGCCGCCAGCAAGCACAGAAAGTCAGCCGATGGTGGACTTACCTGTCGATCAGTCACACGGCTGTATATATATAAGCCACTCGACACATCCACTTCAAAAACAATATCACTTACAGTTGACCAGAGAAGATTTTATGGAGCACCCATTTTACGTACTGTCCTGTGGCAACTGTGGCATCCTAAGATACTGGCACGTTTTAAGTCACTGACCTCTTCAGTATGACCCGTTCTCCTTCCAGTGTTTGCAAATGGAGATTGCATGTCTATGTGCTTGATTTTATGCACCTGTTAACGATGATTGTGGTTGAAACACCTGAACCAATAATTTGGAGGGGTGTCCATACACTTTTGGCCATATTTTGTGGTTGTGGAAACCCGGGGAACTCCAGCCATCCCAACACAGACAGATGCAGACACAAGTCTTGCCACTCAGCACACATTTATTTAAGTGGGGAAACACATTTCTTTTGCTCCCCAGCACCACAGTTTACAAATCTCAACACAAATACACAATCCCTTCTTTTCTTCTGGTCTCTTTCTCTCAGCCCACCTCCACTCCTCCTAGCAAGCTTTGTCCTCCACCTCCTGACTGTGGCTCCTCCACTGAAGTGAGGCAGGACCTTTTATAGCACACCCAGAAATGCTCCAGGTGTTCCCTGACCTTCCTCAAAGGGCTCCATCATCTCTGCAGCAACCCTGGGCGGTGCCCATGGAACCCAACAGGGCTGTTCCAAAGTCCAGCTGCCAGTCTGCCCTGTGGAAAGCCGCTGTGCCACAGCAACTCAGGGGGGCTGCCCTCCAGTGGCTCAGATAAGATAATGTCCCAACCGTGATCTCTCTCTCTCAGTTCTTTCACCCAGCTGGTGTCCTGGCCGGGTAATAGCCCTGGCCATCCATCACATGGTACTTAAATAAATATTTATCTTTCTTACAAAGTTCTATATATCTTTGGTTAAATACGTGATCTTGTAGTAAGATGTGCTGTGGATTCGGAAATTGGCTCCATTCAGCACTTTCAGGTGGTCCAGACTCATCAGCATGTGTCGGGAACTCCTGGATTCTTGCAGTTCTTTCTTCTCCAGATGAAGTCCTTGCAGAGATTCTTGAGATCGGTGCTGTTTCAGTGATGTAGACCTCTAGGTGATGCGTGTCAGCAGTGACTTCTTACGTACAAAACATAAGGGAGAGCTGAAAGAATGGAAATGTTGAAAAGCACCCAATGGAGCAGGTGACGTATTATTTACTGGTTCCTGAATCTATCCTAATGACAGAATATTGTGCCTTTCAGTGGTAGGCCACAAACAGAGAATGAAAAGGCTTTTAATGCTCCAAGTAGATTGGTTCAGCATGGTGTCACTTGAACTTAACCTCCATGGTAATGCAAATGTCTTATCCCTGGTATTCATATTGGTTGCTAATCACCTCAGACCTTGGGGTGAGAGTCAAGAGGTTGAATGGGCTGCTGATGATTGTGATACTCCATACATTCTTCTGTCTGAACCTTTGGAGACAAAGAAAAACTCAATGAGGGGGCCTTTTGTCCTGTCTCTTCAGGGCAATAGTCCATCTACTGACCTCCTCAGTTCTGCTTCATTGATGAGCCAATCCGAGTGCATACATCTGCTGATGTTCAGCAGCCTTTGTATTACACATCAGTAACATTACGATATACACCCAGTCATTTGAGCCTTTCTCAGCATTGCCTTTTGTGTCGTTCTCATGAAACATCCTTACACTATGGTTAAGGTTAGGGTCGCTAGAGGTTACCTTACCTTACCTATCTAGTAGGCCATCTTCTCAGTGTTTGGGCTGCGTAATTCATGTGAAATGTAATCCTAAGTGGAATCACAGAGCTCTTGAGGTCAGCAGCTAGACCCTTTTCATTCAGGAAGGACCTAGGAGTGCATCAACCAGCAAGTGGCTAAAAGAGACCTAAAAAAGGATGTCAAGTCTATGGCACGAGAGACCTTCTGCTTCACTTGAACTTTGGTAAACTCTTCCAACTACTGAGTTCTCATTTATTTGATTTCTATTTCATTGCAGTCTTTCATGTTGACTTGTGTCATTAAACCTTCTGACGGTTCACTGCTCAATGAAAGGAGCTATATAAAGCAGATGTATTGTGCTGGCTCTGTGCTGCATTTTCAAGAGCACAGTGGCATGAAGCTCTGCCACGCTGGCTCATGCTCTCTTATTTTGGCCCCTTTCGTGACAGTGACGGAGGCAAGGAAAGAGTTGGTTTTGGACAGTTTAAGTGGGGGAGGTGTGAGGGGTCCTGCTATTTAAACAAGAGAAGAAAGGATGTTAGAAAACATTTTGACAAGCCTTTGAATGAGGTCCTGAAATTCTTTGAATGAGCTCATTTCCTGTGCTGATGGAGATTCTTTCGCTCCCGCCACTGCCAAACTGGTAATGCGATGCCATTCCAGAACAAGGCTCTTTCTAAACAATGGAAAAATCCCAATAAATGCAACGATTACCGGTACTGTTTGGGGTTAAGTGGTGTTTTAGTTCCTGGAGGTCTGCCAATCGAGAAAAGAAAGAGAACAGTTCAATGAGTGGCTGCAGAGTGGCCATACTGGAAGGACTGGAAAGCTGCAAGGTGCAATGTAAGATTCAGATAACAGAAGTTAACTCCTTCTGGGGATGTGGATATGGTCATTATTGTATTTATGAAGAGTGGTGGTGGTGGTGGGGGGGGGGTTCTTGTGATACAGTATGGTGGCTGCCTCACAGCTTCAGACCTCCAGTTCAGGGCCTACTCTTCTGATAGGTGACCCAGTAGACAGTGGGCACAGAGCAGTGGCAGACTCCAGCATATCTTTAGGAAAAGGGGGGCGGCAGGGGATGGTAGTGAGGACACATGTCATCAAGGTTGTGCAGAAGAATAAGGGACAGTAATGAAGAAGAGCGAGTAAAGGTCGGCCTGGAAGGACATGAGCAATGAGGACTTGCTACCCAGGAGATTCCAGAAATGCTTGACTCTTCTTATCCCACATTTCAAAGCCATTCACTCAAAATGATTGGCACTACAGAAGCTTAGTGTTAATGAATGAGTTAGTTGGAATGTCCCAGAGGGAGACTGGCACCATGTCAAGGGTTGATCCTTTCAATGGGATCTCTGAGATCCTGCAAGCCGATTAATTAAAATGAAGTCATTCATCGTTGCTATCGTCCGGCATGTAAATAGGACTTTTGCAGTACTCTGTCCGTGTGACAATACTACTAGTACTACTAAAGACAGAATGGGACCTTGGGTGAGGCTTAAAGATCAGGCCAACAGAGGGTAGCTCACATTCCCAGGATGGATGAGTAGCCATTTAATTGCTCTCTTGAGAAGGCTTAGATTACCAGGAACATGAATGGCTGCTAAAGTGAATTAAAGCAAAGCTGCATGTGAACCTTCATAAGTGACTTCAGTTTGGGGTTTAAATCCATCTTGTGTACAAGGGCCAGTCTGCAGCATGTTTGCAGTTAATACTCAATAGTAGAAGAGAGAGGAAGAAAGAGAGGGAAAGAGAACTGGAGGTTGTCTTGATAGTGCAATCCAAGTAGTGAAAAGAATATGAATCTTCTGAAAACACCCCTAAACAAGGCCAGGCCTCCTCTAGCCTACCTAGAATTGGCCTCACCCAAGACAGCCTGAAGCCCACATTCCACAGGTAGGTTTAGGTCTAAACAGGCCCAAAAAGGTTGTTTGGAGAAACAGAACAAGGACGCTCTGCTACGCTACCTACGTCCCACCTGATAATGCAAGCATTACCTTTATTAATTTATCTAAAATGCATGTGCCACCGCCCTACTATATTACATAGGAGTTTCTTACAATACCCCACAGTATTAACCTGCCGTGTCTCTATTGGTAAAGTATCAATGTCCGAATTGGTTAGAGATGCTAGTAAGAATTTTAATGTACTTTGGACATGTTGCAGTACTATTTTGCCTGGGCAGGTGGATGAGTATCAATGAAGAATGGCTGTCAAGTCCACAGGCCACCGGGCCTAACTAGACTTTGGCTCCCACTCCCTCAATCTCTTTTCATCAGTCAGAACCGACTTACACGCTTGTCAAATAAAAGTACATTATTCAACCAAATGCTGATGTTTATTTGCATTTTAGACATCAAACACAATCTAATAAATTGATTATATTGGCTGCGTAGACAGCACATACTAGATAATTTACACAACCTTAATTTGCAATGGGATTAGCGTGCTTTAAACAAAAAGCTGGCAACTGGGGAAAAACACAATAGTCTAAACATGCATTCCATAATAAAACACAAATATAGTAAAACCCAGAGATTACATGACTTGGGAAATAACGTGATTATTGTTTGGCTGCCTTCCTTCCCCACAAGTGATTACACAAATCACAGTCACTAGTTCAGCCAAACTGAGATGGCCCACGCCAAAACCGAAAGAACGGAGCGCTGCTGGATTTTGTCGACACTCAACGTGGAGCTGCTGAGCTCTAAACAGGCAGCAGCGAGGTGTATGGGAGCTACAAACAACAACATTGTAGTCATCTAGGCCAGCATACATGTAATAAAAATCACTAGTAGTGAAGAAATACAGGATATTAATTAATAAATCAGCTGTCTTACCATGTAGAGGCTTCTATCGCCTCACAAATTAATTAAAACTGCTGACAAGGCGCAAGATGTTGGGCAGTTCACTTTCTAAGGCCATTAGACAGAGTGAGATGAACCATCTAATTGGTTTAATTTTCACAAAGGCACTTCTGACCTTTAAGCCCCAGAAAAACCTGTTTGGGGATTCTTGTATGGACAGTTCAGTTGACATATTTGTAGAATTTAACAAGACTAGGGGGCTTTGCCCCCTGCTGGCTTTGCTCGCCAACTCCCAAGCTTGCACTTTAGCCTCTTTGTGGTTCTGCCGTTCGCTTATGGGGATGCGGATGTACAATTTGCTAACCATTTTACATTACAGCAAGTAATTAAACATATTAAAAAAATAGTAAAACTTAATAATTTGAATGTAAATTTTGTTTCATGTTGTGTTAAAGTTATTCAGCTTTGAAATTAACATGCAAAAACTTTTTAAACTTACACTTTTTCTGTAAAACTTAAGTAAAAATTTTTGAATTAAATGTTCGTCAATTATGCATTGAAATATGACTCTGTGTTTGGAGTTTCATCGTGATAACGCAATGTATAACTGCACATGATTGAATTTCGTTTCTTTCTCTTTATTAAATAAAACGACTTTTTCGATTGTTTGTAAATTGTCTTTGCAAAAGCTATTCTAATGGGAAACTGTTAATGTGGCATACCAATGGCATATCAAGATTACCTTTCTTGGGTACATCCTTCTTTCTACAGTAATTCGTGTGAGGAAGACCGGATGGTGTTAATGGTTGTAGATATTCTTCGGAATATTGTAAGTTGATGTTTTCCTCTTCCGCACGATCACCACCATCTGTTTCAGCATAGTTTATTGATACTCATTTAACCAATCTGACATGTCACCGATCAACATTTTTGCCGTTAATTCGGTGCTAGGATTGCCCATGTGGTCATTTTTACTGTTTATAATCCTTCGTGATGAAATTCTTCAATAAGATTTGGACATAATACATCTTTGTTAATTGGGAACTTAAAGTGAGGAAAACGTTAAAATTTATAAGAGCTGAGAGAGCAAGAACTGTGTCTGTCAAAAGCATTCACACGAATGGTGAGAGGATTGTGTGTGAGGTTTTCTATGGTTGAGAGGAGGGCGTGATTTGAAAACATCTCATGGCCAAAGTCTCAACTCGCCGGACTTGAAAAAATCTTCCAAAAAGTCTTGTTTTCCAAAAATTCTTGTCTCGCCACAGTTTTTTTTTTATTATAATAGAGAGATTAGTTGATAAACAGGCACTTGGTTTTACAGAGGAAGAGAAAATAGTAAAATATTTTTAAAGAGCATCAGACAAAAGAAGAAAAAAACAGACCAAAAAGAAAACAAATTAAAACATGGCATGATTGGGCAAGGCAGGCAGCAAAGACTTGGAGAACAGGATCAGGAGATGGACGCACTGATTCAAAGTTGAAATACAGGCTATGGTGAAACATCTGGAATGTAAAAGGAATAATTCACCAAAACCAAGACATGAAGCAAAAAATCACAGTCAAAAAATGACTTGAATTTGTTACTAAATAGACTACGGCAAAATATTAAATCTTAGATGGTTACCTTCCGTGTGATACCGGTTTAAACACGGTTACCTTGATGATGTCACCCAGTGACTGCCCCAAAGACTATTATGACTGGATTCTTAATGAATCTTTTTGTGCACTTTTCTCAAGTGTTCTGGGCGTCTTTTTAGTTTTGCCTTTTTTGATTTAACGAAAGATAGAATTGCATTCTGGTTAATGAACTTTGCTGGTTTCCTGTTCTTTTCAGAAACTCTTTTTTCCCCTATTCACACATTACAAAACCCTCCGTCATGTCAAAGCAATGATGTTAAGATTTGTCTCACATATGACAAAGGTGGTGCGAGGCCTCTAAAACACTCACTCAAGCAGGCCTGAATTCCACCAGCCTACCCAGATGAGGTGCACCAAAAGGGCAGCTAAGCTTCTACTTGAGTGGCTTGCTTTAGCCTACTTCACACTCAAAGTTCAAAAACATGTTCTGTAATGTCCTGGACTCAAACTCAAAATGCCCCACAAGGGAGAGGATCACCATCTGCCCCTGGCTTGTGAAGAGCAAGAGCACAAGAAATATTCATGAAGGAGGATTTGTTGAATGAAAAACAGAAATACAACAAAAGAGCAAACAAGAATCAAACAAGGACTTGCTTAAGGCAATTGAGTTCCAAATTGAAATCCACAAGAATAAACTAAAAGACAGAACAAAAAAGTTAAAAACAAAAGCAAAAAACACAATGAAGAAAGCAATACCAAGCCCACAATAAGTTCTGTTTAAGAGGATGTTCTGCAATTTGGATGCTGTGTAAACACCATAATATAAACAGCACTTTGCAAAGCTATATGGGATACTACTGCTGTTTAATCAGCGTGAGAAAATACAGTGGTACCTTGACATACGAGTGCCCCAACGTACAAGTTTTTTTGAGATACGAGCCGTCACTAGGTCAATTTTTTGCCTTGGGTTACAAGCCAAAATTTGAAATACGAGCCATCAATGAGCTTGTCTCCGCACATTCCGAGGAACTGATGATGGAGGAGTTGACGGAACTACAGACGCAGCAACATACGGAGGTTCTGCAGGAGATCGGTATCGCGGAGGAGGTTATCTCTTAAAGTGAGATAAAGGAAGTGTTTGCATTGTGGGAAAAAGTTTTGAACTTTAAAGAAAAGAAACACCCTGAAAAAGTTACAACTGATCGTGCAGCGGCGCTATTTAATGACACTTGCCTAACACTTCACTTTATTGAAAAGAAACCCTGAAAAAATTACAACTGATCGTGCAGCGGCGCTATTTATCGTGCAGCAGCACTTGCCTAACTCATTTCAGAAATATTCTAAAGGGGAGGACTAAACAAAGCCCCTTTGACAGGTTTCTATTGAAACGCCCTGAGAATGAAAGTGACGAAAGCGTGGCAAAAAAAAAAAAAAACTAGTGATGAAGAGAATTAAGTTAAGCAAAAGTGAAGTTAAAGAAATAAAACATTACAATACACTAATCGGCTCTGCGAACATCTGTTTACTTCTTTAGATTCTCTTTTATGTATTAGGTTTTATTTTGTTTGTATACAATATTTGTTCATTATAAATACATTTTTCTTATGTTGAAAACATTTAACAAAAAATTGGGGTGGTTTTTTGGGGGCTGGCACGAATTAATCTCATTTCAGTTAATTTCAATGGGGAAAATTGATTTGAGATACGAGCATTTTGACTTATGAGCTCAGTCATGGAACAAATTAAACTCGTATCTCAAGGTATCACTGCATTATGTGGATAGGACTGGTGAGCTTTGTTGGGCTGAATGGCCTGTTCTCATTTAGTTTGTTCTAAAGTTCTAATTTTTTTATGGCCTTCACAGTTTCTATAGTCTTTCGACAAGCTCCAAATGTTAATGGCCAACCATTCAAATAACCGAAATCATGAATGTCAAATATGCAGATCTGGACGGGCAGCTGTATTGTGTTTATTGATCACTGACCATGACAAAGAACTCCATAACAGATAAAACAAAAAAGTAGATCAGCAGCATCTTTGAAGCTGTATATTTTTTAATGTGAAAACATAACACTGTCTTGCCGATATGAAAAAGTTCAGCTTATTCTGTATGAACCACCTTTATTTTACAACTGGATGTCCGCATGTTTTCTCTAGCAAATAATAGTTTGTAGAGCACCACACATTGCAGTTGCACGTATCCATTTTTATAACTGGAGCTCAGGCAGGTTAATTGTCAGGACTGACAGACCATCAGTTTGGGAGGTCAGATTTTCTATCTCTTCTCTTTCAGCATGTTCAGCAGTCAAACAAACAAGTCCACATCATTTTAGAAGGTTGCCTGGTGGATTTCAGCAGCTTTCAATGTGTACATGAAGTAGGATTTTCCGAAACGCCTGTTTGAAGTTAGCCATCTTTTTCTCAGATTGGGTGATTCAACCTAACCTGGTGAATCCTACATTTGCTGGCGAAGGTCAATAAAAATTGTGCAAAATGGAGTGGAGTGGAAAGAGTTGAAGAGCCTCATTCAGTACATACAGCGGGCTTTAATCATAATGGCCTCGGACTTCTCAAGGGCATCCATTTGGCTTTTCCACCCTCTACCTTCTAACCACCATGGCAGCTCCACACCCTACTCACACTTTATTATTTGTGTATATCTGGTTGACATGGCAGCAGTATTAGTACTGTCATACTCTATGTACTTGAGTGCTGTGAAATTTTACATGTCCTACCAAAATGCATCATGCCACCCCTTTCTGGCACCATGATAAACAAGAATGCACATCTACCTTGCATTGAGCTGAAAGCAAAGACCAGCTCATTTTCTCTACTGATTTTTTCCTCACTCCTATTTTTTCGCTCCCATTTCCTGAAACTTTCTGGAAAAACCCCAGAGAAAGATTTCAAAAACAGGCTGTTTGGGGATAAACTGAACTAATAACAAAGATTGAAAGGGACGCCAGCATTTACACCACATTCTCACAGAGAACTGAATATTTCTAATAGCTTCTATGGTTTGTGAAATGTAGCCATGGTCAGAATTATGTATGGGAATTGAGATTTGACTTAAGCAGAAAATGTAACAATTTAGGCAGCCTGTGTATTCATAAGGTCAGGACTCGTACAGATGTCCACATACAGTCATGGCCGAAATTATTGGCACCCCTGGAATTTTCCCAGAAAATGCACCACTTCTCTCAGAAAATTGTTGCAATTACAAATGTTTTGGTATACACATTGTAACAGATAGGGGGCGCTGTCGTCCCCTTAAACCCTCAGATCAGACGCCAGACACCAGATAAAAGTCCAATAATTTTTATTCGGACAAAAAAATAATGTGCACAAAGCACCTTCCACTCCACAATACACATAAACCAATAAATCAATACACAAATCACAATAATCAATCCTCCACTCCCAGACGCGTTGCCACCCTTCCTCCCGACTCAGCTCATCGTCTGGGATCTCCCACAGTTTTTTATAGTCCGTGACCCGGAAGTGCTTCCGAACACTCCTAGCACGTCCGGGTCAGATCAAAAGTCTTCTTTTCATCCCGGAAGTACGTCATTTTCCCTGTCGCTGTGACTAAGCCGTACTTCCAGGTTATAGGACACGTAACAGTCCTTAGGACTCCCTGCAGCATCCTCTAGGGCAGTGGTTCCCAAAGTAGGGGTCGCGACCCTCTGGGGGGTCGTGAGACATTGGGGGGGGAGGTCACGAGATGATTTCCAAGAAATCAAATACTTTTTTAAAAACTTTTTAGAAATTAATTAATTAAATTTTTTAGAAATAACATTTTATCCATAACTAACAAAAGATAAAAACTAGTAGTTAATAGTTACATTTAAAAAAAACATGCAAATTAAAAAGCCATCAACCTTTCAAATTTCTTTCCGTTCGATCGCGACCCCTGAGGTGATTATGACAGTTTAACGACACATCAATGGCGTCAGTTGGAGCAGATCAATTTACAGCACCATGTTAAACATTCCGACATGTGCACATAACGTGTAGGTAATTTTCATCGCTTTATGCTTAGGATATTAGTTTTGTTGAAATGAAACATTGGTTATTATCGACCAATGACAACGCAGATAGGCCAGCGGAGGAAAGCGGAGAAGCACCACCGTCAGAAAGCCCATCGTCCTCAGGTATGGAAAGACACCGGAGTGTGCATAAAGAGGACATACATAAACAGTCGGCTCCAAGTCGAGTCGCGGTCTCCAAAATTAACCCAAGAATGGACTTGCTGTGCCCACCCATCTCATTAGGTGAGGTGTTTTGTTGAAATTAAACGAATGAGCAAATAACAATTTTTTAAAAAGTTATATGGTTGTTAGAGCGTTATGTTCTTTTTTGTTGTCATGCTCTTGTTTGGATAGGCCTATTGGTGCATGGGCACCATTGCACGCAACATTTGTATATTTTAACCACTTCTGAGGATAGTGGGGGTCACGAGTCACTGGCACGGTTATTTTGGGGGTCGTGAGCTGAAAAGTTTGGGAACCCCTGCTCTAGGGGCTCCTGTGGTATCCAGCAGGTCTGTGGATGAAAACTCCAATGTCCATAATTCCCTGCTGGCATTCGGGGCACCTCCATGCAGCAGTGGAGGGCTCCACCTGGCGGCCTTAGGGTATTGGCCAGGATGAGTGGCCGGCCATATTCCACAACATGTTTATTTCCTTTATGTGCATTGGAACAACACAAAAAAACAGAGAAAAAAAGCCAAATCTGACATCATGTCACACAAAACTCAAAAACCAGGCTGGTCAAAATTATTGGCACCCTCAACTTAATATTTGGTTGCATGCCCTTTGGAAAAAATAACTGAAATCAAGCGCTTCCTAAAACCATCAACAAGTTTGTTACACCTTTCAACTGGAATTTCTGACCACTCTACTTTTGCAAACTGCTCAAGGGGTCTCAGATTTGAAGGGCGCCTTCTCCCAACAGCAATTTTGAGATCTCTCCATAAGTGTTCAATCGGATTTAGATCCGGACTCATTGCTGGCCACTTCAGAAGTCTCCAGCGCTTTGTCTTCAACCATTTTTGGGTGCTTTTAGAAGTATGTTTGGGGTCATTGTCCTGCTGGAACACCCATGACCTCTGACACAGACCCAGCTTTCTGACACTGGGCCCTACATTATGCCCCAGTATCTTTTGGTAGTCTTCAGATTTCATGACGCCTTGCAGACAGTCAAGGCATTCAGTGCCAGAGGCAGCAAAACATCCCCAAAACACACAGCAATTAAAATCATGATAAAAGTCATACAAATCACAATGCCATTCTGGAGAACCTCATCCTCTGCCTGGAATATATAGGAAAAAGGGGTGGAGCTCCAGCTGTGACTTTGTGCTGGCTCCACCCCCTGAACCTCCACATAAATTAAACTGGGTCAATAACTACAAGTAAACATATATATATACAAATTATACTAAATTAAAAAACAATATTACAACTTGACGTACTAAATCGTAAACATAATGTACAAAATAATATTTAGAATATTAAAAAAAATAAAACAAATTTAAGCTAAGACGACAACCCTGGCTAAAACCTAACAGCATCACATTCCTGTTTTCAGTCAAAGGGCAGACGTGAAGGTCATGACCTCCTTCAACTTTTACTTAATCTTTTTATGTCCTATTGTTCATTTTTGATACATTTATAACTATCCTATACATTAATTTTGCTATTTATTTATATAATTTGTCTAATTATGCATTCTCAGTTAGTTTAATCGTATTTGTCTATCATTAGTTTTTATGTGGACTATCTTGTTCACTGATGCTTCTTGTGTTTTGTGGGTGGACCTTCAAGAGGCGGGGCAACCATCACCTGACTGCAAGGAACCGCCCCACCCTCTAAAGAGAGGCTGGGATAGTGAATTCCATGGGGGCTTATTTGAATGAGCTCTGGTGGAGGAGAGGTGCATTTCATTTTCTTGTTTTTTTCTTTGGAGTTTCATTACTGGATACTTGGATTTAGGACTTGGCCACTGTGGATTGTCTTTTATGCAAATCCTTTTGCCTTCTTATATTTTTGAGTATTTAATTTTGGTATGTATGCTTGTCAGTAATTTTTTTTTGTTGTTGCCTTCTCTTACGCAGGCCAGGAGGGTTGACGGTAATCCCTTCTTTTGGGGGCATTTTTGGAAATTTATAATTATTTTAGCTAATCCCCCATTTGGCCCAGTGTAGACATAAGCCAGCCATTTGAGCAGGTGATCAAGCTGCCTGGTAGTGAGCCTTATCTGGAAAGAAAGGAGTCTGACTTCTCTGTGGCTTTGTTTTGGAGGCCTCACACCTTTTTTTGCCATCCTGATGTGTGTGAACTACAACAGCTGTGATGTTTCAGCCCAGAAGAATAACATAAAGGCTTGGAGAGAAGAAGTCTGGAGGCAGCTCTGAGCCTTATGTTCATTCATGAAGCCCCTCTTGAGTGCTAAGGCCTAGATAGGAGACTCACATTTAAGGCTTTTGGAAAAGTTTAGAGGGGGGCTTAGAGATTTTGTAACACAAAGTAAGCCTTTGTTAAGGTCTTGTTACGTTGTAGTAGGTAGTAATCAGCAAGTTCTCGTTCTCGAAACTAACACTAAAGCTTGTTTCGCAGGCAATTTCATAAATGCAAAATGCAAAACTCTCTAAAAGGTTTTTGGAGGTTTTGAAGGCTTTTGAGGTGGAAAAAAAGCAATCACCGAGCCTTTTTCACACTTTGGTGTTTATCTGTGTTATTTTCTGCAATCCTGTAATACGTGTACACTAATCTGCTGCACACCAGTAGTATCAATTCTTTTTTATTTCACCACATTGGAGAACAAACTGGCATCATGCAAATTTTCCACTCAAAGACACCTCAAATTGAGCCATTCCCAATCCCCCACTACTTAGCAACTGCCCTTTCCCATTTCTTGATTTCTGCAGGAATTGTATTGTCCAAGCACCATTGAGATTCAAGTTTCTTTTCTGTCTCTCTTGCATACTTAGGATTGCCAAGATTGTCATCATAAATGGCAAAGTGGGCATCGCACTACCAGAACAAATACAGCAGCTCAACAAAACATTGCTATATTAGTCCGGTGTTATTTATTTCTCAAGAAGTCTTTATTTAAATTCTAAATGACAGAGAGACGCATGTAGAATCATCGCATGTCAACTCTTTCAAACAGGGCGAAATGTCTTTCTTCTTGTGTCAGTGACCTGAACTTCACTGAAAGCATAAAGGAATTTGTGAGTTTGGCTGAATGTTCAGTTTCATGAAAATCATTTTGCTTATCTCTACTTATTACTAAATCTCTTGTATATTCTAATGTTTTATTATTTTTGCTTCAGAGGTCTTAATAAAACCAATCAATGCCTTTGTTAAGTTCTTGTTATGTAGCAGTAGGCGACCAATGAATATATACTGCTGAAAAAAATTAAAAGAACCCTTTTGAATCAGAGTATATCATCAAGCCAATGAAACATCTGGGCTATTGATCTGGTCAGTTAAGTAGCTGAGGGGGTTGTTAATCAGTTTCAGCTGCTTTGGAGTTAATGAAATTAACAACAGGGGCACTAGAGGGGCAGCAATGAGACGACCCCCAAAACAGGAATGAATGGTTTAACAGGTGGAGGCCACTGACATTTTTCCTCCTCATCTGTTTTTTCACTAGTTTTGTATTTGGCTACAGTCAGTGTCACTACTGGTAACATGAGGCGACACCTGGACACTACAGAGCTGGCACAGGTAGTCCAACTTCTCCAGGATGGCATACATATCATTAATACATATCATTGCCAGTAGGTTTGCTGCGTCTCCCAACACAGTCTCGAGGGCATGGAGGAGATTCCAGGAGACAGGCAGTTACTCTAGTAGAGCTGGAGAAGGCGGTAGAAGGTCCTTAACCCATCACCAGGACCAGTATCTGCTCTTTTGAGCATGGAGGAACAGGATGAGCACTTCCAGAGCCTACAAAATGACCTCCAGCAGGCCACTGGTGTGAATATGTCTGACCAAACAATCAGAAACAGACAACATGAGGGTGACATCCTCTAGTGGGTCCTGTGCTTGCTGCCCTGCACTCTATTGGCATTTGCCATAGAATACCACAATTGGCAGGTCCACCAGTGGCGCCCTGTGCTTTTCACAGATGAGAGAAGGTTCACCCTGAGCACGTGTGACAGACGTGAAGAGGTCTGGAGAAGTCGTGGAGAATGTTATGCTGCCTGTAACATCGTTCAGTATGACCGGTTTGGTGGTGGGTAGGGTAGTGATGGCATATCCATAGAGGGATGCACAGACCTCTACAGGCAAGACAACGGCACCTTGACTGCCATTAGGTATCGGGATGAAATCCTTGGACCCATTGTCAGACCCTATATGCTGGTGCAGTGGCTCTTGGGTTCCTCCTGGTGCACGACAATGCCCAGCCTCATGTGGCGAGAGCATGCATGCAGTTCCTGGAGGATGAAGGAATTGATACAATTGACTGGCCCCTATGCTCGCCTAACCTAAACCAAATAGAACACCTCTGGGACATTATGTTTCGGTTCCATCTGACGCTGCCAGGTTGCACCTCAGACTGTCCAGAAGTTCAGTGATGCCCTGGTCCAGATATGGGAGGAGATCCCCCAGGACGCCATCAGTCTTCTCATTAGGAGCATGCCCAGATGTTGTCAGGCATGCATACAAGCACATGGGGGGAGCATACAAACTACTGAGTATGATTTGGAGTTGCTGCAGTGAAATTTCATCAAAATCGACGAGCCTGCCTGCCTGCCACATCACTTTTTCACTTTGAATTTCGGGGTGTCTTTGAATTCAGCCCTCTGCATGTTAATAATTTTCATTTCCATCAAACGATGTGCCATCCTTTCATTCCTAACACATTACCATATCAGTCCTATCAGTAGAGATAGCCAGCAGGATTTTTTTCCTATTGAGATCCGATGTGTTTTCAAAGTTGTCCTTTAATTTTTTTGAGCGGTTTATTACACAAAGCATTTATTCTAAAGTGTTATTGGTGCTCTGTCACTCTTACTGAAGTCAGCCAAAGCTTGTGTTTGTGATGCCCGGACCTGCAGCCATTGGCTCACCCTTCAGTTCTGAGACATGAATAGTCATGACAGGGACTTAGCAGGGCAAGTGAGTCAGACAGGCACGACTTTAAGATCAGAATTAAAAGTGATCTAATGTGGAAAGCAATGTGTTCCATAAATCAATCCATAAAACCGTGCCTTAAAACAAACCTGCATCTTTGGGCATTTAATTAAAATCGAATCCAAGCAAACACAAGTTAAAAAGCTCACCTGTTTGCAAAGTAAAAACCCTTTCCTTCCTTTTGTTCTTTCTGTCTCTGCCCTAATACAGGGCCAGCCACATTCTGATGTTCCACCACCTTAGTTGGTCATCATGGATTTCAACTGCCACCTCTGTTGGTACCCACAATTTCTGGAAATGCCACCTCAGCTAATGACTGCAACTCGCAGGATACCATGGATGCTGTCTCATCAGAATCTCTTTCTTTATAACTGCTGCCATGGCGTCTCTTCCTCTCACCTAATCCAATTTTTATCTTGTCACACATGCATGTCTGTGGATCTCTCCAAGGCTCTGTCAAGGTATGTAATGACCTGCTGTAACCCAAGGGGGCACTGCCACTCACTCTGTCTTCTCCTTCTGTCCCTGCCCAGTGAGGGCCCCTAGCCTTGCCCTTTCTGGTCCTGCGAGAACAAAGCCACTGGACTCTCGGAAGGAGGCAAGCTACTGCTAACCAGACCTCCCAACGAGTGACTGAGCCATTACATTTTTTGATAGCATTTTTATTTAGGCTGAAGCTGGGGCAGAGCAATGCCAAGATGAGCGTTATTTTTATTTTTGCCTTATCATTAAATGGTGTGAAATGATTCAAATGACAATGCAAAAAGGTTTGGGGCAGCCAGCCTGTATACTTGGGAATTGGCTCTAAAAAAGCAAAGATTTGAGCAACAGGTCTTTACAGACTTTAGTCCAACACAGAACTGAGGTGACAGACAAAACATGGCAGATTTAAAGACAGACAGGGGAAATGACGTCATCTGAGCAGGAATCGGAAGTGATGTCATTGGGTCCAGAACCGGAAAGGAGGTCATCAGTCCCAGAAACGGAAGTGACATCAATGGGTTCTGGCAAATTTCCTGCGGTTGGTCTGCAGAGGTCAAAGAGAAAGGATCAGTGCACTCTGCTGCCCTCTTTTTGATCCTCTTTTGACCCCTTTAGCTGCCTCCCATGCGCTAGTGTGTGACAATGGGATGGTACCTCAAATCATCTTGAGGTCTTCTGTCAATCCTGTACCTGGCCACAAGCTGTTCAGCCGGTGAGAGTGTATTCACCTGGCAGAGCTCTCCCTCTGAGCCCGCCATCCTGCTGTCTCCACAGAGTAATTAGCATGATGCCACCCAACTTGTCTTCACACTTCTCCATCAAGCGGTCACCTCATCTACAGCCAGTTCTCTCAGCCAAACCTTTTCTCAATAGAAACTTTCTTTTTTCCTTCTCCCTTTCCTTGTGCTAACCCGCTGTCTTTTATACAAGCTGTCCTGCAGCTGGTGCCTGCTGATTAGCGTGCCAAGCGGTAATCATTGCATTAAGCTGGCACACGCATTCACATGTGCACTATGTCCCGGCACGAGCTACAAATGGGTTGCAGTAAAATCATTAAATAAATGATTCAATTTAAACACTCACAGCAGAGTTATATAACAACAAGTCAAGGTGGCCGCCATTCTGAATAGTTCTGGGTAATGAGAATATTATCACAAAAGACCATATCAACATGACGAGACTAAAGGTGATAAGAATGCAAAAAGAGAATCTTTCATTCACATAATGGAGCGGCAGTCAAGACGGACCCCTGTACTGGACAGTTTCCACCTTTAGTGATATTGCGGGGGAGTCAACCCCATATCTGTTCTTGTGTCACTTCAGGTAAGCAAACCCTCACCCCCTCTGTCTGGGTGTGTCCCTATGAAAGTGAATTCCATCCTATTGTCCCCATGTGGCCTGAACAAGGCAGATCCCACCCAGTATTACTATGATGTGAAGAAAGCAGTATTCCTGATATGGCTCCTAGAAAGCTATGATAGCACCCCTGTGGATACCAATAAAACAAAATCACCGCTGTACTGTGGCGTGACATTGAGGAAACCAATGATACTGCTGTTCGTAAGTGCAACTCCAGGTAAGCGAGTCCCCCTTACATCGTTCTTGGGATGATCTCGTGGAAGTGAGTTCTGACCTTAAAGGAGCGGCTCAGTTCCTGGTGTGACTGTATGGAAATGCATTCTCCTCTTGTGATAGCAAGGAAGCAAATCCTCATCTTGACGTGACTTTGAGGAAGCAAATCCATAACATTAAGGTGATCCTAATAAAGCAAGTCGCAAGTTGGGTGAAAAGGTCTCTTTTTGCAGATTACACTGGAATAACTTGAGCTGCTGTTCCCAGTATAAGGCGCTACATGAAGGAAATGTGCTTGCTGGTCTTACATTTCATGTTCTGTCATTATCTTCAATTTGTTTGTTAATTTTCTTTATTATTATTGATTCCTTCATTAATATCTATGCTAAACGATGTAGTTTGACTGTTGATGCCCCTTATCCCACCCTTTGACCCTGATTGGTCATTTAATTACATACATTCAGTTTCAGATGGGTGGTCTTGAAGTGAAATGCTGTACACTTGGAGCAGCTGCCAAGCGAAATTCAGTGTTTGCTTTGCTTTTACTTATGACACACCTTTTTGTGTTGTGATGGCACAGACTTGGGGTGGACAGCATAAGGACTGTTTGGGCACCAACTATGCGATCCCCATGTAATAAAAGTAAAATGAGGCATAAAAAGAAAGCACATTAGACTAACAAAAGCTTTGCTGCCCTCATGTTGCTCTTTCCTGAGCAGAAGGTTCCAGGGAGATCTGTCTCCTGGTGTTTCTGTGGTCCAAGTGATGACCATCTTTTTTCCATCAGTTGAAATACTGTAAGTTTCAGAGAAGGACAGGCATTCTGGCTGGGATAAAAGAAGGATTCATGCCCAGCCAGGAGGCCATAATGGAAGGAGCAGGTGAACGGGCTCACCAGGAGCAGATCATTCCCCCACATGACAGGTAGCAGTATTCCTCTGAGCTAAACCTAAGCAGTACAATTTAAGGATGGCACAAAATTCAGAGCCATCTTAACAGCATCATAAGCGCCCACAGAAAGTAGTGCACTGGGACCCCTATTTTGATAGTCAAACATAAACATACATAGGCATCAGAAACAAATTTGGGCCTCCCTGCCCAGTACCCATTGTGCCCATACATTACGACAGCCCTGATCACCAATAATCTTCCTTTCAAGATTGGTTAAATTTAAACTGTGCTTATCAATTCAGCTTTGCATTTCAAATGGTCAAACCTCATTCTCTTCTGGACTCTGCACTCCTTATAGTCACCTCTTACTGTTGGGCTCTTGTCTACTCAAACTATCAAAATATTTTTTATAATGGTGCTTATCTGCTTCCTTTGAATTGCACTATAGTTGGCTACCCTGTGCAGATGTGAGCTGTGAAAGGCGCTATATATTGTAACACCAAGCCAGACTGGATTGCTAATTGATTTTGCACTGTCTGGTCTGCTTATTATTCCTGTTGTTTTTGGGTTAAAGCTGCAGGAAGCACCTGGCCTTCCTACTCTCATTTTAGAAAGAACCTACTAGCACCATCTAGATGCTTCAGGTGACAGTCCTGTGACTGAAGTTATAAGAAAGGCAGCAACCATGCATTATGGTGTAAATGAAATGTGAATGAAGAAAAAGGCAAGTCGCTTATTTCATTCATCTGACACCGACTCACTTCATAGTGACTTCCCCCTATTGTGAGTAGGCGTAGGGAGAGGGGGAGTCCAACGTTCGGCAGGCTGACACATCACCTTTGACTCCAGCAGATACGTTAAAACCAACAAGAGGGGAAAAAAAGTGATGTCATTACTTTAGCTAAGAGAGGGAGAAATATGGTGGGGGTTGGTGGGAGTGGAAGGGATCCATGTAATCCGAGCGAAACGCTTGCTAAAATTGGAACCACTTGCTGAATTCTCCTGGGGAGAGCATTTTTAACAGCCCAGACTGCTTTCGCCGTTCCCACGACACCAAAACCGACTCAACCCTCCTCCTTTTTTTTCTGCCTTTAATAAACCCTTGAATCTTGCGAACCTTCCAGCTATGCCTATAAAAGGCAAATCCCAGGGTAGATGGGAGTTCAGGACCTGGCGGTTGAGTCTAGGGGAAATATGAAGCACCATGCTGCACTTTGCTTGGAGAGAGAAGGAAATGAGAAGAAACCCAAAGGGGAATTAGGAGTGCCAGTATATGAGGTATAGGGTTATCAATGGTGGATTGGAGGAATGGGGGTTGTTTTGTGAAGTGAGGCTGCCTGGGTGTGTCAGTTAGTGCCATATAATGAGTCCTTAACAATCACATTGTTAGCACTTAACACCCCATTTGGGCTGGGGATTGTCATGAACTAGGAGTCTCAAGCACTAAAGGGATCCAAAGCACTTCCAATAATGTCCACTTGAGGGGGGTATCACCATCAAACACTGGCCAGTTATAAGGGCAAGCAATGAATCTTTATAAAATCAAAAAATTATTCTTCACAAAAAAGTATCCCAGTCACAATGACACTCTGTGGAGTACAAAGGCAAAATAGAATCGCCTGTAACAAAGACAATCCAAAGCAAACAAAGTCCCAATACAGAATGCAAGTAGAGTGGTTGAAAAAACAGCAAGAAGGTCATAATTACAAAATTATATAAAAGGCACAAGTACATTCACCAACTCCCTAGCGTATTCACAATGAACCACCACAAACTTTGGAAGACCCTCCAGGGCAGTTCCTGGTGCTGATTGATAGGTGGGCTTGCCTGTTGTAGCACCACCCACAAACTACATGGAACATAAGGCCGGGTTTATACGTCACGTGACGTGAGACATGCTCCAGTGGATGCTACTGCTATGCAAGCATTGTACTGTTCGTACTTGCGCATGTACTTTATGAAACTCTGGAAGTTTCCACCAGGTAGCAGTGTGAGATATCATGACGGCACAGAAGATGGTATGTGAGACTTTTAAAATGTATCGTTTCACTACGATGGGGAATATGCAACGTTTGAAAATAAAAGCACCACAAATGCATTTGTATGTTGGCATTTTGCTTCACTACATCGAACCATTCATCAAACATTGAAGCGCACACACTGTAGGATCTGCAAAGCGGCGTTCTGTCACGTTGATAGTAAACAGAGACTCTGAGGTCACATTCCGACTTGATGACACTGCACATCCCCGACTTTTTGGTGGTACTGCAACTCGCGCACACGTCACGTTAATTTCTGAGGATGTGCTCAGAGCATGCGTCAAATGAAAGCTGGGAACACGTGGTAGCCATGATGCGTGTATGTATGCATTCTAAACGAGAAGTATAAACCGGTAATATCACTTGCAGCTTATATACATAGACAAAACAAAAAATAAACGATGATACACATAAAATAAATAAAAAATGATCATCATGAAGATACATAAAATATGCCTTTGAACCTCAGCCAGGGGAGGAACCCTAACTGAGACATGACAAGGGCTACATGTAGGTGCTGAGGTGTCACTTGTTTCATGGCTGCACTCGGGTCCTAATCTGGGTCGTGCTGTAACAGTGCATGCTCCCAACCAACCCAAACTTGCAAAAAGTAAGAACACTCTTAAAAATCAAGGTGCCAAAATGGTTATTTAGAGTGATGCCATAGAAGAACCATTTTTGGTTTTGTAAAAGAACCATCCACATGAATGTCCCAGAAAGAACATTCATTAGAACTTCAGAGCAATCCATAACGAGAAGAGGCCATTCAGCCCAACAAAGCTCACCAGTCCTATCCACTTATTTCTTCTAAAATAACATCAAGTCGAGTTCTGAAAGTCGCTAAAGTCCTACTGTCCACCACACTACTTGGTAGCTTATTCCAAGTGTCTGTGGCTTTGTGTGTGAAGAAAAACTTCCTAATGTTTGTTCAAAATTTACCCTTAAAAAGTTTCCAACTGTGTCCCTGTGTTCTTGCCACAGAATTTATTTTAAGTAACAGCCTGGATCCACTGGACTTATTCCTTTCATAATTTTAAAAACTTCAATCGTGTCTCCTCTGAATCAGCGTTTGATTAAACTGAAAAGGCTCAACTCCTTCAGTCTCTCCTCATAGGTCATAGCTCATATTGTCACAACAGACAACTTTTCCAGCGCTTTTCGTAATCTTAGCCCGTTGGAGGTAGTCGGCGACAAACTGATAATCTTTTTTTTATCAGTATACTGCTGCTGGAGTATGTGGATTTCCCCTTGGGGATTAATAAAGTATCTATCTATCTATCTATCTATCTATCTATCTATCTATCTATCTATCTATCTATCTATCTATCTATCTATCTATCTATCTATCTATCTAATGCAACCATCTAGTCTGTGACTGGCTACGAATAAAGCAAACAGTTTTGATTCTGTCATTATGTCATTAGTCGGGGTGTGGGCTCTTTGAGAACCAATGAACTCACATGTATAGTAGAAGAAAAGCTTGACTTATATTTAAAATACTATAACCGAATGAAAAAGGGTTATAAAGGGCAGGGATTGCTGCTGAATGTGCTACAGAAGTTAAACCTTTATACAGCACTGGCTCCATCAGACAGCACACCATTAGTTATCAGAAAAAGGGACAAGCACGCCTGACTGTGCTGTAAGATCTGCACTTAGTCGATAAATGTGACATGGGCTGTGATTTGCAGACAAAATTTACTTAATGTGACATTGGCTTAACTTCCAGAATCTGCCTAAATGAGACTTAGGGGTCACATTGTTATTTAGGGGTAATACAGTGTCATAGATGACCAGAGCCCTTGCCTCTGCTATAGAAGGACCGGGGGAGCCAATGTGAACAGAAACCCCCCACCCGACACACTAGATGGCACCCCCCTGGGCAGCAGCTGTACCTCGGACTCCTGCAGGGCTTCATGGGAGATAGAGTGCAATACAGCCCTGTTGGGATCTGAGAGCACCGCCAGGGGGTGCTGCAGCTGTTTCTGAGCCCAGAAGTCCTGCCGGAAGAAAGGCAATGAGCACCTGAAGCACTTCTGGGTGCCTTATATGAGGGACCAGCGGACAGTACTCAGCGAGCCAGAGTCAGGTGGAAGGTGGACGAAGCTTGCCGAGGAGGAGTGGAGGAGTAAAGAGAGAAGAAAAGGAAGTATTGTTATTGTGCTTGTGTGACTGAGTTGTGCTTGTGGGAAACAGGAAAGGGGATTCCCACATGGAGAAGAATAATAAACGTATCTTTGTTTTATCAGTGTGCCTCTAGTGTCTGTCTGTGTCGGGTTGGGTGGCTGGCGCGCCTCCTACAGTTGTTACAACAGTTATTGTGCATAAAGTGTTTTGGTTTGCATTCCACATTAAAATATAGTATCTATCTTAAAAGTCATATAAAAGGGTTAATAAATGTCAAAAACTTGTTCAAGCATATCTAGAAACCAGATAAAGGTCAAGTGAACAACAAAGAACAAGAAGGTTCTAGAAGTTGGCTGACTATAATGTACCCAGTAAGACTTGACAGATATCATGCACACAGGAAATAAATAAGTTTTGAAAAGTATTGTTAAGGATCAAGAATGTAGTAGAAATGAGACTTTTATTTTGAGGTATGTAAGGTATAGATAGATGATAGATAGATAGATAGATAGATAGATAGATAGATAGATAGATAGATAGATAGATACTTTATTAGTCCCAAGGGGAAATTCACATAATCCAGCAGCAGTATACTGATACAAAGAAACAATATTAAATTAAATAGTAATAAAAATGAAAAGAATTAAAATAAAATGAATGTTCGCATTTACTCCCCCAGGTGGAATTGAAGAGTCACATAGTGTGGGGGAGGAACGATCTCTTTAGTCTGTCAGTGGAACAGGACGGTGACAAAAGTCTGTCACTGAAGCTACTCCTCTGTCTGGAGATGACACTGTTCAGTGGATGCAGTGGATTCTTCATGATTGACAGGAGTCTGCTTAGTGCCCGTCGCTCTGCCACAGATGTTAAACTGTCCAACTTTAATCCTACAATGGAGCCTGCCTTCTTAACAAGTTTGTCCAGGCGTGAGGCGTCTTTCATCTTTATGCTGCCACCCCAGCACACCACCGTGTAGAAGAGGGCACTCGCCACAACCGTCTGGTAGAACATCTGCAGCATCTTACTGCAGATGTTGAAGGATGCCAACCTTCTCAGAAAGTATATTCTGCTTTGACCTTTCTTACATAGAGCATCAGTATGGCAGTCCAGTCCAATTTGTCATCCAGCTGCACTCTCAGGTATTTATAGGTCTGTACCCTCTGCACACAGTCACCTCTGATGATCACAGGGTCCATGAGGGGCCTGGGCCTCCTAAAATCCACCACCAGCTCCTTGGTCTTGCTGGTGTTAAGGTGTAAGTGGTTTGAGTATATAATAATAATAATAATAATAATAATAATAATAATAATAATACATTTTATTTATATAGCACCTTTCATCATTCTCAAGGTGCTTAAGATACAAATATTTCTGCATAGAACAATAAACAGATAAATACAGGATATACAAAGTATTAAACAGAATAAAAGATAATAAGCCAGACCAAAATACTAAATTCAATGCTAGAAGAAAAGCCAGCACAAATCACATCATTTACAATATAAAACCCACACACATTGTCCTGAGTATCTGGACAGAGAGGAGTCAGAATGTCACGTTCAGTTAAACGCCTCTCTGAGCAGATGAGTTTTAAGTTGTTTTTTAAAAGAATGAATGGAGTCAGCTGATCTCATTCATTTCGGAGGTCATTCCAAAGTCTGGGTGCTTTATACAGGTAAAGGCCCTGCTGTCAGTTTAGTGTGGGACACAACTAGATGGCCAGAATCAGAAGACCTTAGTGGGTGAACAGGAGTCTAGTTATGGAGCAGGTCACTGATGTAGTCTGGTGTGAGGCCATTTAAAGCTTTGTAGGTTAATAATAGGATTATATATTCAATCCTGTAAGACACAGAGAGCCAGTGGAGGTGAAGCAGGGTGACTGTGACGTTCTTGCTGTTACCAGTCTGTGTTAGGACTCTCAATGCAGAGTTTTGAATCAACTGGAGCTGTGATATAAGATTAGAAGTGTCACCTGCCAGTAGAGAGTTACAAAAATCGATGCGGGATGTGATAAAAGCATGGACACGTTTCTCAGCATTAGAAAAGGAGAGGACTGAGCGAACACTGGATATATTATGGAGGTGAAAGTAAGTAAGTAAGTATCTTAATGTGGTTAATGAGGTTACAATAAGAAAGGGAGGAATCAAAAATAACACAGAGATTCCTCCACCGAGATTAGAAGAAGGTCTGATGAGACCACAATCAAGAGTGACTGAGAAGGAACTAATTTTCTTAAGTTGTGCTTTAGTTCCAATTTGCAGGGGTTCAGTTTTGCTGTGATTTAATGGTAAAGTTCTGCTCTGCCCAGGTTTTAATTTCACTGTGGCTAGTTGTGAGCTGAGGAAGCCCTAATGAAGTTTCACTTTTAACATTGAAGTATAGTTGAGTATCTTCTTCATAAAAATGATAACCCATTCCAAAGCTATGAATAATATGGCCAAGGGGAAGCATATAGATACAGAAGAGCAGAGGGCCGAGGACAGAGTCCTGAAGGTCTCCTTGTGTGACTGGCGCTGAGCTGGACCTGCTGGTGCCAAGACTAACAAACTCTTGTCTATCAGTCAGATGGGACTTAAACCACTGGAAGGCAGTGTCAGAGATACCCAGCATGTTCTCCATCCCGGACAGTAGAATGTCATGTCTGACAGTGTCAAATGCTGCACTAAGATCTAACAGAATTAATATGCTGGTTTGTCCAGAGTCTGTTGCCATAAATAAACCATTGGTTACCCAAAGCAGAGCAGCTGTGCTATGCCCTGAAACCAGACTGAAAGGGTTCCATTAAATTATTAGAAGTTAAGTAATTGGTGAGGTGGTTAGTCAGCATCAAGAACCTACTTTTTTAATATTGGGGTTACAGAAGTGATTTTAAAAGTGGAGGGCACAAAGCTAGTGTCATGGGATGTATTTATTATTGCCGTAACCGTTGGCATTAGGGCATAAAGGCAGAATTTAAGAAGTGTGATGGGGATGGGGTCAAGTACACAAGTAGATGGGGTTGGTTAACTCCTAGCTGGTTAATGTTCTCTACTAAAGCACCTCGTGTCTTTTGGTCAATCAGAATAATGCATGCTAGTGAACCAATCAGAGCAAGCATTAATTTTGCACTGTTATGTAAATCCTTAATCTATAGATATAGCTCACTGTCTTTACTTGGTGACCTTTCCATCACACTCTGCTGTGACGGAGTGTATCCCTCTTCATGATGAGAAATAAAAGACATAAGAGATGAGCTTCCTCCTGCCTGATTCATTGAGTTGATTAATGATTACTACCCTACATTTCAAGCTCCTTTTTGAGCGTACGCAGCTTTACACACAAAGGTCAGGATTTATAAAAGAAGACTTGATAGGGTAACTTGCCTGTATTTATGGTAACTGAGAGCCATGTGTACGTAACATTTTGATGAAACTGGGAATAAATTACATCCTTGATCAAGTAGGGAAATGCAGCCAGTCCAACTAAATGATGACTTACATGGCAACCAGGCAGGATTTCAGGTGTATTTGTGTACACACATTTACAAGATGATTGCAATTTATAAGGGTAAATTACATAGAAATGGGTCTGCACCAGATATGATAATCACATTTTTTTTGTACAGTCAAACTCGTTTATAGTGAGTTAGACGGGATCAACACTATTTGCTCGTTATAAGCAGAATTCGCTATAACCGGGAAATGTGAATTTGACAAAAACTAACAGTCTATTAAAGTAATAGTAATTTATTAAAAAATATACATTTAGCCCATAATGAAAACATACATTAAGTACAATATACTATTTTCTAAGAAAGTCCAAAATACTTTTTTGTTTTAAACTTCGTAATCTACAGTCACGCAGTTCATCTCTTAAAACACCTAATGCATCCAACGCTTGCTTTTTCGCGTCAGTCCCTTGAAAAAATGGCATCAATCTATTGCAGACGTTTTTGGCATCAAACAATGTTGGTAAACTGCGTTCTGCTAAAAATCCAATATGTCAGCGGCGTCTTCCTCCTTGTCATCTTCATCGTCGTCTTCTATTTGAAGCAAGGCGTTTATGATTTCATTTTCAGTAGGAATTCCACTAGTAAACAATTCGTCATCCACGTGTTGATAGTCATAATAATTTACAGTAATGTTTTGGTGAACCCATGTAGATAACAGCAATTCATCCTCTTCTTCAGAAATATTAGATGTTGACTTCCTGAAGCAATTCTGTATGGTAGCAGTCGTCACATTGTTCCAGGCATCAGATAAGAAATGTATTGCATATTAAAATTTATTCCGCTAGTGGCTCACAAATGTCCAGGATGTGGTCAAGTGTTGTTCATAATAACCAAGATTTCGTTCGTTATAACAGGGCAAATTTACATGCGAATACCTCATATATCTTTCAAAAATATTTTTTTTTTCGTTATAATCAAGAAATCGTTATAACCAGGCTCGTTAAAACCGAGTTTGACTGTATATGCATATTTTCACATATGAATCTATGCAATGTTTTATAAGTGTGACTCCAGGACATTCAATGGTCTGCCTAGACACAGGCCTGACCCAAAACTCAAAAGGCAGGGTCCAAGGCCTACTCAGGCCCAAAAACAGGGCCAGGCAGTTTAACAGATTTTTTAAATGTTCCAAATATTTCCAATATTCAAAACCATAAAAACCTATGGCAAGAAGGAGGCAGTCACAAAGAATTTTTACATAAAAAAAAGAATTTCTTTTCTGATAGAAAAGCTAAGAAAATGCAATATTCAGCAGAAGCATTTGGCTGAAAGGTAATTCAAGGCAAGTAAGTCCAAATGCACATTTCAATAGTAAAACTCAATAAACCAAAAAAGTCCAAAAGAAACAACACTCACAAGAAACATCTTTACTCGAAGGACTTCAGTGACACACAAGTGGGATCTTCTGTACATGCTTAATATAAAGACTGAGGGCGGTCCCAAAGAAGTGATGTCATGGTGACTCCGCCTCTGGGCGGTCCACCAACAAAACACAATGAATAGATTCAAACAGCTTAAATACACAATACATAAATATGAAATAATAAATAAACCTAACAATATGAATCCTAATTAAATAAAAACAACACATGAAAGATGAAAATTCAAAAATAACTGTGAAATGGAAAATAAACCCTAGCTGTCACATAACAGGAGATGTATATTAAATGGAAAATACTTTCAGGCCTTGTCGTCTATGGCTTTTTTTAGACCAAAATTGTTTGTTTTAGAAAATGGCCAGTAGGCGTCATTTCTCTTAAAGCGTAAGATGTCTCGTATTTAAATTTTTACTCCATCTCCTTTTACAGTCATAAAGAAGGACGTTGGATTTATTTATTTAAATGTTGTGACCAGTACTGTGTCAGGATGGAGTGCATACCACAGAATGATGTGGTGATGAGCCAGACAGATAGAGACAGTGTGAATGATGCCAGCCTGTATGCCCTGCATTTCTGCCCTGAGTAAAGCAGATACCTCATGCCAGCTCCATTACCTCACAGGCCTCACTGCCTATAAATTCTTATTAACCTCCATGGACTTCAAGAAAGGCCTGTACTCCTCGTTGTTAGTTAGTGAGGAGAAGGACACTTAACTGCCATGCTGATTTACACTGGGCACACTTTGCCGAACCAGGCCATGTAGCATCATGCCTGCTTAAAGTGTGCCTGTTGCTGGCTGTCCTGACATATTTATCCTTGTAGTTAGCAGACCACTACGATCCCAGGGTTTGTCCTTTAGGTTCTGATTGTTGGACATCCAACAGGATGTGACACACATGCCTTTGATTATGCAGGTCCCCCCATAACATCCCCATTTTTACAAATTAGGACGTTCCCTTATGGAGCTTCTAAGGTCCTATTTAGGGTGAACTGGGTGCTGAATTCCCTTTAGAAAAAAACTGAAGCCTAAGCCGAGAATGCCATGAAATGATGAAGTGAGTGTGGGTCTCTGCACAAGTGTATCCCTATAATTCACTTTTGCCCACTCCAGTTGATTCCAGCCTTGAAACCAATGATGAAGGACTTGGCCCTGTCTCCTGTGACCCTCAAAGTTATATGAGCCGATGCGATGTCGCATTGAAGGCTTACTGACCTGTAATAAAGTTTCTTAGTTCTTGGATGAGCCTTCCAATGACGCCAACCTTCATTCTGTTCCACTTTAAACTGAAATTGTCTGAGATAAATAAGGACAGAAAGAAAAAACGTATGCACCTCCTTGGAAATGTTCACACTTTATTGTAATACAATGTTGAACCTTGGTGGATTTAGTTTGGCTTTTTTGACATCATCAGCATAAACAGACTCTTTAAAGTGAAAGAGAACACAGGTCTCTGCCAAGTGGTATAAAGCAATTACACAAATAAAACACAAAATAATCGATCACACAAAGTTTTCGCCCCCTTTGAGTCAGTATTAGTAGCTGCACCTTTGTCAGCCATGACAGTCTTGTGTCTTTGTGCTCAGGCCTCTCCGTCTACCAGCTTCACACATTTGCACCCTTGTCATGTCTCCTTGTTCTTCACTGCACAACTGCTCAGCTCTGTTAGGCTGCATGTTTATCCTGAATGCATCGCCTTTGTCAGATCAAGCTGTAAATTCTCAGGTGGATTGACATCTGGACTCGGCCAATCCAGGACATTTACATTGTAGCTCTGAAGCCATTCCTGTGTTTCTTTAGCTTTTTGGCTTGAGGGTCTTTCTGTCTTGCTGTAAAACAAATCCTCTCCTACATTACAGGTATCTTGTATTTGGTTTTCCTCCAGGATGTCCATGTAATTTCCTGTATTCATTTTACCCTCACAAGCCTTTCAGGGCCTGCTGCAGAGAAGCATCTGCAGAGCCTGATTCTGCCACCACCAAGCTTAATGTGGGGATGGTTAATTTTTGATCATGTGCAGTGTTTCAAGTATGGTGCTTACTTTGGCATCTGAAAAGCTTGATTTTGGTCTCATCAGACTTTAAAACCTTTGTCAGAATCCCCCGTGTGCCTTATGACAAACTCTAGCCGAAATTTCATGGGTGTTTTTTCTCATTCACTCTCTCACATATAACTGCAACTGCTGAAGTAGGCGGGCACGGTCTTCTCAGTCTGAGGCACTGTAGCTTGTAACTCCTTTATAGTTCTCACAGATCTCTGGTTGGTCTCCGTCACTCGTCTTCTTCTTGCATGATCACTTTGTTTCTGTGGACAGCCTGTTCTAGCCAGATTTCCAGCTGTGTCATTCTCTTTGTGTTTCTTTATGATGGATTTAGCTGGACTCCACAGGATATTCAAAGACTTGGATGTTTTCTTGTCTCCATCCTGTGACTTGTGGTTTTCAGTCGCCTTTTCATGGAGTTTCGTGAAGTGTTCTTTTTGTCTTCATGGTGTAGGTCAGGCCACCTCACTGACTAATCACAAGTTAGCCCTTCAACATCTAAATATATATAAAATCCAATGTCTGTCTGTCTGTCTGTCTGTCTGCCTGTCTGTCTGTCTGTCCGCTTTTCACGAAAGAACTACTTAACGGATTTAGATCGGGTATTTTTCTATAATTTGCTTGAACATTCCAGTGGATTTTGTGACTTCTCTCAACGTGCTAAGTATCATAATTTGTTTGTGGTACCAATCTATTTATGCAAATCTGAGAGACATGCAGTGGGCCGAGGGGAGGGGGGGCAGGACCCTCCTCACTCACGCACCAGCCAAGGGGGGTGTACCTTACCTCCGCTTAGCTAGCGAACGAGAGAACTACTTATAGGATTTAAATTGGGCTTTTGGAACCCTAGTTCGCTAGCAGGAGCGATATATTCATGCTAATCCGAAACAGAGGCTGCGGGCCAAGGGGAGGGGGAAGCGTGACATCGGGAGTAGGGAGCCCGGCGGGACCCTCCAAACTCACGTGCCAGCCTCTGTTTGAGTCGGTCTACCTCTGCGTGTTGGAGTGTACCTTGCCTCTGCTTAGCTAGCGAACGAGATAACTACATAAAGGATTTAGATTGGGTTTTTTCTATAATTTCCTTGAACAATCCGGTTGATCTCTCATTGTGCTAAGTATCATAGTTCGCTTGCTGTGCCGATTTACTTGCACAAATCCGAGAGAGACACAGTGGACGAAGTTATGATTTTGCGACTTCTCTCCTCGTACTAAGTATCATATTTTGCTTGCAGGAGTGGTAGATTCGTGCCAATCTGAGACAGAGGCTGCAGGCCGAGGAGAGGGGGAAGTGTAATGTCAGGAGTGTGGAGCTGGGCATCACCCTCCTCACTCACGTTCCAGCCTCCGTTCGAGTCGGTCTACCTCTGCGTGTTGGAGTGTACCTTGCCTCTGCTTAGCTAGCGAACGAGATAACTACATAAAGGATTTAGTTTGGGTTTTTTTTATAATTTGCTTGAACAATCCGGTTGATCTCTCATTGTGCTAAGTATCATAGTTCGCTTGCTGTGCCGATTTATTTGCACAAATCCGAGAGAGACACAGTGGACCAAGGGGAGGGGTGCAGGGCCCTCCTCACTCACGCGCCAGCCTCCTGGTGTTCTTTACCTCAACTTAGCTAGCGAACGAGAGAACTACTTAATGGATTTAAATGGGTCTTTTTTTCTATAATTTGTTTGAACATTCCGGTTGATTTTGCGACTTTTCTCATTATGCTAAGATTCTTAGCTCATTTGCAGGAGTGCACGATAATCAGAAACAGAGGCTGCGGGCTGAGGGAAGCATGGCATCAGGAGTAGGGAGCCAGGTGGAGCCCTCCTCACTCATGTGCCAGCCTCTGTTCGAGTCGCTGTACCTCGCGTGACGTGTGGAAGCATACCTTGCCTCCGCTTAGCTAGCGATATCTGTTTATTTATTGATTTTTAAGTTTATCCTGTTTCACTACTACACGGGCGGAAGTCGCGGGGGATGGCTAGTTTAGAGTACAATCAATTGGAATACCAGACAGGTGGTCACCACTGAACTAATCATGTGACTTCTAAAACCAATCGGCTGCACCAATAATGCTTAAACAGGGTGAATACAACGGGAGGAATTATTTTGTGTTTTGTATGTGTAATTAATTTAGACCACTTTCAGTGTGACATTAAAGAGTCTTTTTCAGTTGATCTGTGTCAAAAACGGCAAATGAAATCCACTGGGATGTAACGTTGTATAACAATAAGAGGTGAAAACTTCTAAGGGTTGAACACTTTTTATAGACCCTGTAGTGTAGAGGACTAAAGCACGGAAGTTGGACCACGGCACTCAAAGGTCTTCAGTTTCACATCTAGTCTGATAGTCCTAGTCTGATTGCTAGGAAGTGCTCCCCTACACCTACTGTGTTCAGAGCCAGCCGTTAAGGACACGGCCTGTCATTCTTTCAGGGGGGTGCTGGGAAGTGAAGGCAGCTTTATTTTTTCTTTTAAGCCGAGCCTTGCTAACATGTTTTGTTTAAAACAATGAATGTTTCTTTTGTGCCGTGCTAAGATGGGCTCATTCGTCTGGAATGCTTGGTGACTTGTCAAAAATGTAATTACACTTTGGAGGGAATGCCTTGTGTTGGATGAGAGGAGGCAGAAAGAGTGACTGGCGAAACAGGGCGCCTCAATTGACCCCACGTGCTGAATTCTTTTCTAAATTGAAGAAGTGGAAGTGAAGCCAAAGGCCACACCGAACGGGGAGTAAACGTGAAGACTGCAGCGAGCTGGAGAACGCACAGCACATTCATGAAAACTCTTTAGGGCCTGCCCTCCCAACTGCCTGCTGACTTTCTATCACATTTCAATGTGTCCACAGGACCCTGTGACCCACTTACAGCCTGCAGAAGGAATTATATTGAGGGCTAGGGTTTGTTGTTATAATGTAGATTAATACTTAGACTTAGACTGTGTGATAGATGGCCATGGACCTTGTCCCACCAGGAGGCCAGGAGAAACAGGGAACTGGGAGAGGGGCAACTCCTTCCCTGGGACGCAAGAGGTTAGCCCACCTGGACTGCATGGGAGCTTGGAAGCTGAACCCTGTGGGGACCCATGGCCACTGCCAGGGGGCACCTGGATGGTTCCAGAGCCATGGACTGCAGCACTTCTGCCACACCAGGTACACCTGAAGTGCTTCCAGGTGCCCATGCAGGACTTCCGCCACACCAGGAAGTGCTGCAGGAAGGTCATCAGGGAGCACCTGGAGCACATCCGGGTGAACTATAAAAGGGGCCGCCTCACTCCATTCAGGAGTCGGGAGGCAGAGGATGGAGCTTGCAAGGCGAGGAGAGGAGAGAGGAGGAGGAGGAGGAGGGGGAGGAAGAGGCGGCGGCGGTGGCAGCAGAAGAAGAAGTAGAAGAAGAGAATAAGAAAAAAAAGTAAAAGTAATGTAGACAGGAACCGAGTTATTGTGGCTGTTTGGTGCACTGTGTTGTGTGTAGAAGAAAAGGAAAATAAAAGTGCGTGCTTTTTGAACATTGTGTGTCCTGGTGTCTGTCTGTAGTCAGGCTGATCTTTCACAACTGTCATTTAAGAATTGATTAGTAACTTAAACTTAAACCAAACTCCTCAAAGTTTTAGGAAGGCCATCACAGATAAGAACTTTTTGTTATGTGCTGTTTGGCAGAATGTAATTTGTATTTTTTGGTTGGGTGGGAGGCAGGCATCTGTCTACTTGGAACCAGTTTTATAAGGTTAGTTCATGAGCCATCCTACCAGGACGGGACAAGTCAGCCTTTGAAGCTGGGCAGCTAGTCTGAGATGAAAGGGCGACAAGGTCAACCTGGAGATGGAATGGCGTCGCACTGAAACAAGAGCTGGTGTGAAGTCATGTTTTGGCACTGCAGGGATGCACAGAGATTGTACGAGGACCAGGAAGTGGACAAGGGAGGCCTGCCCATGAAACTCTTCAATGAAAACCAAAACCAAAGGAGGATATCAGTACCAAAGTCAGAGAACAAAACCAGGACATAGATCGATTTAATAATAATAATAATTCTTTACTTTTATATAGCACTCTTCTCATTGCTCAAAGCACTCTTCATGCAGGGAGGACATGGGACGTGAACCCATGATCTCCTTACTGCACCGCTACCACTGCATGGAAATTAAACTTGAGAAGATACGCACAAAAAAAGTTTAGCTCTCCACCAAGTTGGACAGTGGGAGCTTCAAAATAGCAGCTATTACTATTGTCTCATCGATGACAGCACAAGCCACGGCCTCCAGAAGTCCACCCTCAGGAACCTCTGAATGCATATATCAACCTAGTCCTTGAACAATATGGCATCACGGTAAACTTAAAATTCATGTCATGTCATTTTCCAACTTGCTTAATCTAGACCAGGGTCACTGCTGGAGCCTGTCTCAGCCAGAATAGGGTGCAAGGTAGGAATAAACCCCGAAAAGGGCATCAGTTCATTGCAGGGTGCTCACATGCCAGAGGAAACCCACACAGACACGGGGAGAACATGCACAATCAATGCAAGGAAGGCCCAGGACACAAACCCTGGTCTCCTTACTGTGAATCAGCAGCACTACCGCCGTGCCATCGTTCTGCCCAACTCAAAGGTAATTGACCTGTCGTCAGTCGAGGGAAGGACAGGACTTGAAAGAAAAGTTGGGGTGCACAGAATCTACTCAAGCTCCATATGTACCAAGCATTCAATTATTCAACTTAAAATTACATATCGAGCGCATCTGTCTTGATTAAAATTGTCCAAAATGTTTCCAGGGCGAGATCCAACCTGCAAACATTGCAATCGAGCTCCAGCCTCACTGGGCCACATGTTTTGAGCCTGCACCAAATTAACTTCATTCTGGACCAAAATCTTTAAATGCCTATCAGACAGCCTTGGTGTCACAATCCCTCCTAATCCATTAACAGCTGTGTTTGGTGGGCTAACCGAGGGGCTTAAAGTGGAGAAGGACAAACAAACTGTGATTGCCTTTACTTCACTATTGGCTCATAGACGTATCTTGCTCAACTGGGTTGTAAAAACAGCAGAGGCCATTATTGGGACTGAACTGCCATCACTTGAACTCGCTGTGTGAAAAGGACCCAAAAAACATTCTCAAGGACAAAACTCCTCCTGGAAATTCTTTGTTTGAGCTCCTCCTGTCAGGAAGACACTTCAGTCAGTACGCACAAACAGACTAAAAAATAGCTTTTTCCCATCTGCCATAAACTTTTTGAACTCTGAATCTCCTTAGTCTGAGATCATTTTTAGTTGAACATGTGCAATAAGCTATATTGGTAATATGCAATATAATGATGTAATCCAATATAGAATATGTAATGTACTATTCATTAACAATTTATGCTGCTGTACTTTGAGCAATAATCATTTGCTCTATTTACTTGAACACTTAACACTATATATGACATATTTGGAATTATCTGACTTTTCTTTAAATGCACCTTGGGGCTATCACAAAAAGTCATTTCATTGTGTTACACATTGACAATAAAGTGCTTGAACTTGAACTAATAATTGAAGTGCAAAGGCTAAAAGTATAATGATAGGACATGGAGGAGGCTGACGGTAAGAACCAGCAACAAAGTGAAACTGGCATCCATAAAGTGAATAGAGAAGTGTCTATGTGAGAATAAAGTATGGCTGATGACAACTCCGGGGATGAAAGGGGAATTTCGAACTGTGACATCACCATGGAGGTTCAGTTTCTTTCCAGAAAGAAGGAACAATAAAATTTAATGAGTGCTCCCCGAGGGGAATGTCTTTGGAATTGCAAGAAGGATGGCATCAGAGGGGCTTGGCTATTTGGCAAGTTGGTACAAAGCTAGAAAAGTTGTCAGCTCCTCAGGGTTGGGATTAATTATCATATTAGTATAGTAATTGAAATTAGAAGACGCAGTGGTGGAAATGGTGATGACTGGGTTTAACCACTATGTTGAGAATCACGTGGTAAGACATTTACAGTTGTAATAGCAGAGGGGCACATGGTTTTCAGTTGTGTGGGCAAAATAGACGCATCTTAAAACAAAAAATACTGTAAAATAAGCAATCAGGAATCAGGAAAAGGGCTGGGCACTGGCTGGTGATCCCTGGATATTAAAGGGATGCAAGTAAAATGTTTTCAACAAATTAAAAAAATGTGTCTTTTGCAGACATGAGTCCACGTTGGTATTTGGAAGGTTTAATGTCTTCACGGGGAGAAGGCATGGGTCTGAGAAATGAGTGACCTCATATGCTTCTGGTCTGTGGATGGGAAAGGACAAAATGTGAATAGCAGCGCCCTCTTTTGGCTCTGGGCAGAATCAACACCACACAAGCTCTTTGATTTCCTTCTATTCGTTTGCCAGTCAGTCAGTCATTATCCAACCCGCTATATCCTAACTACAGGGGTCTGCTGGAGCCAATCCCAGCCAACACAGAGCACAAGGCAGGAAACAAACCCTGGGCAGGGTGCCAGTCCACCGCAGGACACACACACACACACACCCACACACCAAGCACACACTAAGGACAATCACCAATGCACCTAACCTGCATGTCTTTGGACTGTGGGAGGAAACCCACGCAGACACGGGGAGAACATGCAAACTCCACGCAGGGAGGACCTGGAAAGCAAACCCAGGTCTCCTAACTGTGAGGCAGCAGCACTTACCACTGTGCCACCGTGCTGCCCCTTCCACTCATTTGTGCGTGACAATATATATATATGATTTATATGTACCATAGTGCTTACTGAAATGAGACTCCATACCTTGATTAAAACCCACATAAACAGAGGGAAAATGTTAGCAAACTCCACACAGGCACCAAGTGATCTGAACAGCACTAACCACTGCTTCACCGTGTTGCCCACATACTAGTTATGAATCTTCTTTTTATTAATGACTAGCTATCCCTCGTGGCTCCGCCTACATAGTAGTGAGACAGGACAAACTTTAAAAATCAATAAACAAACAGATATCACTAGCTAAGCGGAGGCAAGGTAACATGGCGACAGGTAGAACGACTCGAATGGAGGCTGGCGCATGAGTGAGGACGGGTCCCTACTCCTGACGTCGCGCTTTCCCCTTCCCTCAGCCCGCAGTCTTTTTCTGGGATTAGCACAAATAAATCACTCCTGCAAGCAAACTATGATACTTAGCACAATGAGAGCAGTCACAAAATCAACTGGAGTGTTCAAGCAAATTATAGAGAAAAACCCGATCTAAATCCGTTAAGTAGTTCTCTTGTGAAGAGCAGACAGACAGACAGACAGACAGACACTGGATTTTATACAGAGAGAGATTGTGCAGGATGCTACAGAAACGTGATCTGAACTGAACTGATTTCAAACATCAACCCAAAAGGACATTTGTGAGATGCTGAGACTTTGCACTATTTGCCTTAATGCTCATACAGACTGAGAAGACCCAACAGTTCTTACTATCAGTAGGGCTGCCAGGTTAGAAAATTAGAAATACAGGGACACTCTTAAAATCTCTCTCTATATTACTATATATATCGGCGGTTCTCAACCTGGGGGCGCGAAGATGTGGGAAAAAAGAAAACAAGAATCGAAAATATAAAAAATACCTCTATTGAAACCAAAACAAATGAACTTCAACTACATTCTGATACTAGAAAAATTAATATAAAGTTAGTTAAATGTCGATAAAAGTTAAGTAGGTATAATAAAACTTGCAGCGGTGTATTGGCAGCAAAAAATCTAGGAATAAATTTTATTAGAGTTTCAAGAAAACGTTATGGGGGTGCAATTAAAACTATTATGAGAACTTGGGTTGCAAATACTTAAAGGTTGAGAAACGCTGATATATATATATATATATATAAAAATTTATACATGCCCCCTACATACCCAGACCAATATATTATATAAAAGTAGAGACATTAAATGGCCAAGGTCCGGCTTACTTGTCTGAACTTATCATGACTTACAAACCTGAGCGCACATTAAGATCTCAAGATGCCGGTCTGCTTAGGATTCCAAGGATTAATAAAATAACAGTGGGAGGTCGAGCTTTTAGTTACAGGGCCCTAAACTGTGGAATGGTCTTCCTGCTTCCATAAGAGATGCCCCCTCGGTCTCAGCCTTTAAATCCCGGCTGAAGACTCACTACTTCAGTTTAGCATATCCTGACTAGAGCTGCTGATTAACTGTACAGACTGCATCTCTGTTGTTAGTCATTAGCACTATAACATAAGTAACATGAATAATTATATTTGAATACTAACCCTCACCTATTCTGTTTATTTTCTCGGTACCCAAATGTGGCCATTGGTGCCACGGCCCACCTGCCAAGTTGTTTTCCTGCCTATGGTAAAGTCATCCCTGATGGAGGATCACAGGAATCATGGGAAAGAGGGGTCCTTTCATCGGAGCAACGTTTCAGCCGTGGCATGGCCAAATGGAGATGCAGCTAGATGGATGAGGTCTCCAGGACACTAAAAATATCCAAACCTAATTATGTCATATCATCTACTGTTAAACCGTAATTCTAAAATTTTTATTATGCTGTCTTAAGGAATTGTTCTGTTGTGTATATTGTATTGTATTGACCCCCTACTTTTGACACCCACTGCACGCCCAACCTACCTGGAAAGGGGTCTCTCTTTGAACTGCCTTTCCCGAGGTTTCTTCCATTTTTCCCTACAAGGTTTTATTGGGAGTTTTCCTTGTCTTCTCAGAGAGTCAAGGCTGGGGGGCTGTCAAAAGGCAGGGCCTGTTAAAGCCCATTGCGGCACTTCCTGTGTGATTTTGGGCTATACAAAAATAAACTGTACTGTACTGTACTGTACATAAGTTAAAAACATAAAGCAAGGATTTTAATAGGTTATGAGGAAAACAAAAGTAAAATTTTAAAATTATTTAATACAAGCGAAAAAAAAATTCTGTAAAAGTGAAATCGTTTGAAAATATTTATTTAATACAGACAGCACAGAAATATTTTTATTATTTAACACTGGCAGTTAGAAATAAAGTGGGCCGTGGCAAGTAGTAACAACACATGCACTTTGTGGACAGTCACTGTATGTTGCAATGCTGATACAGAACTGCACAGCAGCGCGTCTGGAGAACAAAACGGTAAGAGTGTCGCTGTCCTCAACCAACCAGAGCAACTGAACAAGCTGCAAACAGGCAGCAAACACTCGTCTCCTCGTTATAGTTGGGTTATTTTCATCAAGAGAATCTAAGAAAAGAAAGTATAATTACTTTTAAAGTTACATCTAAGTACCGTAAGAAGGTAGTAAAAATATATTTTTATTATGAAATTTGAAAATGAGCTAAATACGTGACATTTGGGTGTCCCTGAAAGGTCTGTACGTAACAGGGGACAAAATTCTCAAATATGGGACATGTCCTGTATATAAGGGACGTCTGGCAACCCTAAATATCAGACTTCTAGATAATTATAATGACAAGGTTCAGTCCCTGTAGCTGCGTTTACCCTTAGCTTCCTAAAATCAAGCAGCCAATGGATTGACGAGGATGGATCAGCACGAGTCAAATGCGTAACAAAAGAACAAAAGTAACAAAATAAATTGCTCAGTCCAATAACGTTTGTTTAAAAAAAGTTTAGTGGAAATTCAAAGCCAAATAGGTCATGCAAAAATACAACAACAACAACATTTATTTCTATAGCACATTTTCCTACAAATAATGCAGCTCAAAGTGCTTTACATGATAAAGAAAAGAGAAATAAAAGACAAAGTAAGAATTAAAATAAGAGAACACTAATTAACATAGAATAAGAGTAAGGTCCGATGGCCGGGGAGGACAGAAAAAACAAAAAAAACTCCAGACGGCTGGAGAGAAAAAATAAAATCTGCAGGAGTTCTGAGGCCATGAGACCACCCAGCCCCCTCTGGGCATAGAGAAAAAAGTTATTACACATGCAGGATAAAAGGGGAAACGAAGAAAATGTTTCTTCCACAAACTTAGCTTTTTCTCATTGAACTTCTGTTGCTTTCTATACTTAAAGGCTGTGTTATTTCTCTATGACAAACTTATAGAAGCTTTCAGTATGCTCTATATGTACAGCACGTTCAATATGGTCAATACGACACATTTATGCTATGAAAACTGTGTGCCCTCCTTGGCTTACCACCTGCAAGGCAAATCACAAACTGGGACTAAATCTGAAGTCAGAGGGGCAACAAAGAATGAGAATATTCCATTTCAGTTTAGCTTGTGGGGGATATAACGGAATCTTTCATAGACTATTAATTAATGTATAGGCAAACATTTTAGCATAACTTAGAAAATACTTCAATCAATTTAACAAAACCTACATATCTAACAAATGGCTCTTACAGTCCTCATGATGGAGCCAGTGCTGTATGTGACACACCAGTGAACAAATCTACACGAGGATATTCTCACTTTGCCGTAACCAGTAATCATTGTCGGAAAACGCCTATAAAAAGTATTCATAGCTTGGAATGTTTCAGATTTTATTGTTTGTAATGGGAGGCAGCCCTGGGCTGATGTCTCAACTGGGATGGATGGTGTTCCTGCTCCAGGACAAGACCATAAGATGAATGGACCAGAGGAAGACAGCCTTCCAAGATTGTATGCTCCCCCAGTATGAATGGTGTCAGTGTTCCAGGGCTGGTGCACCCATACACACACCTGCAGGGCATACTGGGAACTGTAATCCCATTGTGCAGACCTACTGGGTCTGACGGGTGCTGCCAGGGGGAGCTGGCGGAAAGGGTTGTCCCTACTTTGAGGGTCTTCCACTTTACCTGGAAGTGCTACCTTTGAGCAACATCCTGGCACCGGAAGTAATCCTGGATTCTACATAAAAGGGATTTGTCAGGAGGAGGAGGACAACATTTGCCTGGAAGTACTGGAGGAAAGGAAGACGAGACAAAGAAAGAGAGTTGTGTTTGGCTGAAAACCTGTAAAGATATTGTTGTACCTGAAAAATGATGTGACTGGTGTTTGTATGGTTTTGTGTAGGGTTTGGAGCCCCAAGATGGCCCCTAGTGCCTACATGTCATAGAACATTGAGTCAAAGTGGATTTAACATTTGACAAAATGAAAACAGATCTCTGCTGGCTGGTCTACATTAATTACTAATATAAAACATCCATATTCTCCCTCTTTAATATGAGTCCCCTAAATCATCACTGGTGCAGCCAGTTGGTTTTAGAAGTCACATCATTAGTTCAATGGGCATCACTCGGTTCACTTGATACGCCTGTATGTGAATGGTCTAAATTATGGTGAGTCAATATGGCAGTAAGACAATCAAGAAAAAAGAACACCCCAAGCGACTCTGTGAAAAGGTGAAGGAAAAGCAAAAGTCAGGGGATGGAGATGAGGAAATGTTCAAGTCACAGAATATCCAGTTAAATCAGACATTAAAAAATGTAACAGCTGTAAATCTGCTAGAGCAGCCTGTCCTCAAAAACTGAATGATTGTGCAAGAAGAAGACGAGTGATAGAGGCCAACAAGAGACCTACGAGAACTCTGATGGAGTCACAAGCTACAGTGGTGGAGTTTATAGAGACTGCGCAGACAGCAACTGTGTCATCTGCTTCACCAGTCACAGCTATACAGGAGAGTGGCAAAGAATAGAAACACACAGGACATGCCAGCTAGGGACACGGGAGACTGTGAAGCCAGTTGGAAGAAGATTCTAGGGTCTGATGAGATGAAATCGGAACTTGTTGGCCATCAGACTAAACAACATTACACTGAACTTTATCAAAAACACACCATGCCCACCATGAAGCATGGTGATGGCAGCTTCAAGCTCTAGGGAAGCTTTTCCACAGCAGGAGCTGGAAGGCTTATGAGTGAAACACGAAGGCAGTAAAATGTGGGGAAATCCTAGAGGAGAACCTGATGCAGTCTGCAGGAAACCCGATCCTTGGGAGAAGATTTGTTTTCCCAGCAAGACAACAACCTCAAGTGCAGACCCAGAGCTACACAGGAACAGCTTATAAAGAACAATGTTAATGTTTTGTTCAGTCCGATTGAGAATTTGTGGCCAAACAATTCAGTTCAGGCTGACAGAGCTGAGCAGTTTTACAAAGAAAAAAAATGAGAACAAAATGGCCATGTGGAGACGTGCAAAGCTGATAGACACAGAGAGACCTGAACACACAGGCTGAAGGCGGTCACGGCTTCAGAAGGCACATCTACAGATTACTGACATGAAGGGGGTGAATACTTATTGTATGACATTAATTATTTTAAGTTTGATATTTGTAATTCATTTAGTCCACTTTGTAGAGACCTGTGTTCACTTTTAAAATAAAGTGTCTTTTTCTGTTGATCAGTGTCAAATAAAGCCAAATTAAATCCATCATTATTCAACATATAACAATAAAATGTGAAAACCTCCAAAGGGTAAATACTTTTTATACTGTGTATATATATATATATATATATATATATATATATATATATTTTTATAGGCAATGAAAATATGTGTCTTAGAATGCCCAGAGTAGGTTTGGTAGTCTTTAAGCCTATAAACCCCTGGAGGTTTACATTCTTCAGTGTCCTGAACAGCTGAAATTTTTGAATTTATTTTCCTCCCAGACCATCTGGTCTTAGCATTTGTTTATTAGGCTGGACATTTGAGGGTTCATTCTTACAGTCTAAAATAACTTTTTATAAATATATGTAGATGCTGTTTCATTTTTTTACATTATTTTTTATAACCCTTTTCAATGTATTAATTATTATTTATATATATTTATATTTTTTCTTGTGCTTCTGTAAAGTTTTAACTTTCTCTTTAGACAAATAAGTTCTATCTATCTATCTATCTATCTATCTATCTATCTATCTATCTATCTATCTATCTATCTATCTATCTATCATAAAAGGTACTATATAGGCACCCGATCCGACACAGACTGGACATGGAGGCACACGTAACAATAGCACAGTCCCAAAAGTATTCCAAATACCAAAATAAAGCACATCAACACAACACAGTCTTCTTCTGCACCACCACTCCTCCGTCAAGCTTCGTCCTCCTTCTCCCGACTCTGGCCATTAAGTGGTGGCTGCTGGTCACTTTTATAGTTCACCCGGAAGTGCTCCAGGTGGTTGATTGCCGAGTTCCGGCTGCACTTCCAGGTGTGGTGAATATGCTACCCATACAGGCTCAGGAGTCCCAGCTGCAGCACCCCCTGGCGGCACCAGCAGGACCCAACAGGGCTGCACCCAACTCCAATTCCCATGGAGCCCTGCAGGAAACCGAGTCACCGCTCCAACCCATGGGGTGACCATCTACCATCCAGGAGGAGGTATTGCACCATCCATGGCAGCTCCCCCTGAACATATAACAAAAGGGCGTCACGGCTGGGCATGGACCCCGGCCGTCCGCCACACTATCTATCTATCTATCTATCTATCTATCTATCTATCTATCTATCTATCTATCTATCTATCTATCTATCTATCTATCTATCTATCTATCTATCTATCTATCTATTGTGGTAGTCTGAGGGAATGACAGGTCATGAGACAAGATAAATGTTAGGGTGTCAACCTAGTCATCCCCATTACTTATAATGTCCAATGAAACAGTGAGTGAAGGTGCAATAAACAAACAAAAGATCGGCCTGATCGATTATATACAACAGAAAATAATGCCTCTCAAAGGCTTATTTAGGTCATATAAGGTCAAAGCATGAAGGAGCCCTGACTCTTCACTCTCTCAATCAATGAGTGGCGCCTCCTTCTGGGTGGCTGTGCTTTTATGGGACCAGAAGGGGTGGAGTTAAACGTCCTCAGTTGGTGGTTTCTCAGCACTGTGGAGGCAAAGGAAGGCAAAATAATTAGCAGCAGGGCCCTCTCTCAGCCTGTGTTGGGACTACATACCTGGGAGGAACCTGGAGGGTGACCCTCTGACATGTAGGTGTGATGTGTTCCATCTCTGTTTTATTTGCCCTATCTATCTATCTATCTATCTATCTATCTATCTATCTATCTATCTATCTATCTATCTATCTATCTTATATCTGCCTATCTATCATATAGTGCCTTTCCTATCTATCTATCTATCTATCTATCTATCTATCTATCTATCTATCTATCTATCTATCTATCTATCTATCTATCTATCTATCTATCTATCATATAGTGCCTTTCCTATCTATCTATCTATCTATCTATCTATCTATCTATCTATCTATCTATCTATCTATCTATCTATTAGCATTGAAGAGCACTTTGAACTATATTTGTGTAAAAAAATAGGTTATGTAAATATTGTGATAAGAACAGACAATTCAGCCTGCCAACCTAACTCAAATTTATCACTATGTAAATGTTGCTATTGTTGTTGTCAGTGATCAAATTGTATAAAAATTAAAGAATCCATTAAGTAATGGGCTTAGTCCTGTTGCTTTTTAAAGCTGCATTCTGCCTTTGAATTTGACCCAAAGTCAAGTTTCCATGTTCTCCTTGTGCCTGTGTTGGTTTTCCTCTGGGTATTCCAGCTCCAGGGATTGTGGAAGAGAGGTGAAAAAGAGAGTGCAGGCAGGGTGGAATGGGTCAAGAAGAGTGTCAGGAGTGATTTGTGACAGACAGGTATCAGCAAGAGTGAAAGGGAAGGTCTACAGGACGGTAGTGAGACCAGCTATGTTATAAGGGCTGGTGACGGTGGCACTGACCAGAAAGCAGGAGACAGAGCTGGAGGTGGCAGAATTAAAGATGCTAAGATTTGCATTGGGTGTGACGAGGATGGACAGGATTAGAAATAAGGACATTAGAGGGTCAGGTCAAGTTGGGTGGTTGGGAAACAAAGTCAGAGAGGCGAGATTGCGTTGGTTTGGACAAGTGCAGAGGAGAGATGCTGAATATATTGGGAGAAGGATGCTAAGGATAGAGCTGCCAGGGAAGAGGAAAAGAGGAAGGCCTAAGAGAAGGTTTATGGATGAGGTGAGAGAGAGCATGCAGGTGATGGGTGTAACAGAACAAGATGAAGATGACAGAAAGATATGGAACAAGATGATCCGCTTTGGCAACCCCTAATGGGAGCAACCGAAAGAAGAAGATTTCAGTTTTCCTTCCCTACTGGGCCATTTCATGATATAAACAAGCTAAGTGAAAGACCAGTGGCTCACAACCTCCACAGAGAAAATGGTGTTTCTGTGCTTTATCCATAATACAGGTGTACCTCAAAATGACACATCCTTAAATTTGTCTATGTTAGATAAATTGATGATTCCAAATCGCCCCCGTATACATGAGTGGACTCAGTGATGGACCATCCCCTGTTACTAACATTTTCCAGCCTGTACCCAGTGCACCATGTCAGGCTCTTGACCCTCTGGCTGTAAATTTTATGAGTTTCAAAATGTCACGTTACGTATGGAGTGACGTTCACCATAGAAAGGTGCGCTATAACGCGTAGTGTGACGTTAACCTGCAACCTAAACTCCAGAAAAGTTGGGACAGTATTGAAAATGCTAATAAAAACAAAAAGGAGTGATTTGTAAACTTACTTTGACTTGTATTCTAACATAAATAGTGTAAAAGAATGGCATTTCACAAATTCTCTAATGAACTACATTGATTTTTGAAGATCCACATTTATTCTGAAGTTGGCCTCGCCCAGGCCAAGGGGGCACGTGGTCATTTCTGGAGGGTGGGACTGGACTGCGTGTCTGCCTGGGGGTTGCCAACTGGGATCCTGAGCTGTTTCGTTGTGTGGTGGGTACCAGTGCCAACTCCCCAACCTGAACCTGACCTAATTTAAAGCTCTTCATTATTTTGCCCTAGTCAGCCTTACAGATCCTGCTCAGACTTACATTTCCTCCTGATCCCTGCGATCTTCATCAGCAGGTTTACTTTCTTTCTTAGACTTTAACCTCAGTACTGCTGGTACAGGGGAATTTTTGATCGCTGGCTTCAATTACAAAATTCAAAACTGCTGTTGAAACTCATCTCTCCAAGCCTGGGGGGCTGCTGACCGGAATCCCAAGCTGTTTCGTTGTGTGGGTGCAGTAACATGCTGTACCGGTGCCTGCTCCCTAACTGCTGACCTGACCTGAGCTGAACAAGGACAAACAATGATGTGACAAGTTGAAACAACAAAGTGAAGTGAAACAGGGGTGGCAATCATGTTCTAGTAGATAAGGAGCCTCCTAAAAGGGCCTAGTCCTTCAAGAGCAAGGACGGGTAGAGGCTCGCCAGCATATAATCCAGCACTTTGAGGATGTTGCTGAATGACAAATTGGTAGGATTTGGGGTTTTTCACCATCTACAGTGCAGGATATAATTAAAGAATTTATCCGGTCAAGTCTTGGTGCATCAGGGGCAAAGCCAAAAACCACTTCTGAATGCACATGAGCTCTGATCCCTCAGACGTCACGGTGTTTGTAATGAATATTACGACTTGAGCTCGGGAATGCTTTGTTAAGCTGTTGTCAGTCAACGCCATTCGCCGCTACAAATTAAGACTTTATTAAGCATCTCTGGGCTTGAAGATGGACAGCACCACGGTGGCATTGTGCTTTATGGTGCAACAAGTCAACATTTCAAATATATTTTGGAAAAAATTAGCCATCGTAAGGAAAATCCATCCAAGATGTTATCAGTGTGAGCATCTACCCAGGTTATGGGGGGTGTGCCAGTGCCCATAACTGTTAATGCAGAAACACACACACAAATTTTGGAGCTGCATATGTTGTCACTCAGACACCTACCATCTCTTCCAGGGATGTCTCTGCATGTTCCAGCTGGGCAACACCAAACTACTCAGGCCAACTTACAAGAACATGACTGCCAAAGTAGAGAGATTGGCCTATCAGATTAAGAATGAATGGCGCATTATGAGGCACAAAATATGGCAGCAAAGTCCCAGTTGTGCAGGTGAAGACTTTATTATAAGCAGAATAATTCTGCTTGCTAAAGTTAACCAATTTGTGCATTCAGTGCCAAAACACTTAATAAGTCTGATTCCAGTAAAAGAAAGGGTGATGTTACACAATGGGAAACATTTGACATTTTGAGTGTGTGGACAATCAATAGATGTGATACGAGTGTATCTCTCTATTATAAAAAAAATCTTGGAAGGAAAGAAGGAGACGAGACGTGATTTTCATAGAGAGACACTTTCAAGTCCTGCGAGAAGAGTGTTTGTGCCAAGAGATTTAAGCACGCCCAGGGCCGGAAATAAAAGACAAAGAGTAGATGACAAAGTAGAACGTCATAAAGAATTCAAAAACGTACACATGCATTAGAGATAATGGAAGTACAAAAACTCGAAAGTCTTAAAAAAAAAAGATAGTAAAGATTGCATTGGCGCAAAAAAACTGAAATTATTACTCGGTAATATAACGGACCTGCACAAAGAGATCGAATACATTGCTCAGATTTAAACTTTAAGTTGGAGACTTGTAGATCGTATAATTTGTGTTGCCATCAGGGAAAAAAAAGTAGTGTTTCTTCCCAATGAAGAGGTGTATCCACGAGAATTAAAAGAGTTGTTGTTTGGTGAAAGTGAAATCCCACGAGAGAAATAATTTCTTATTTGCGTGAATGCCATTGTCAGACACATTTCTTGTAGAGAGAAATGATATTCACTCACGGGCAGTTATACGATGCGTTGTCACGATGTAATTCCAAACACGGAATCAAAATTCAATGCGATATTGATGAAAAGGTAAAAGCGAAAAGAGATCGAATATATGGACATAAGTGATATGACAGAAATGCGGATCACGCGGCACGGCAGCAGCAGCAAGTCAGCAGCTGATCGAGCAGAGAGGAGGTAAAAAGAAAACTGGATTTGTTTCCCATTGTATCACCGTTTAAGAGGGGGTGTCGGAGGAGCGACTGCCCCCCTCTACACAACACGAGCAACAGAGACGCGAGGCCGGTATTTAGACCCCCTAGTATATTCATAAAAAAACATTACATTCACAAGGTTAAACATCAAATAATGTGCTGTGTAGCATTTTCAACATAGCAGAGGGTGCACTGCATAAATTGCCTATGCAAATCTCAACACAAAAAAACTTTAAACGTGAGTTGTTTTGCTTGTATTTAGCACAAGAATCTGCCAAAGGGGTAAACAAGATTTACTTGACAAGACTTCTTAAAGTAAGCTAAATAATCATTGGACTGGTCAATAATTTTTTAAAACTAGATTTAATATCATGATTTGAATACTTTTCACTTGGCTTAGATTTCATTTTCTGAAGTGTGACTAGAATTTGCAAATCACTCCATTTACCATCAGTGTCCCAGGTTTGTTGTAACTGGGGTTGTAACTGGTCACTCCAGACTGGAGGCCGGTGCCCACTCTAGGGTAGGTTCCTGCCTCTTCCATGATGCTGCACAGTTGGGTCCCCCCGAGCCCAGTAACTCTCAGCAGGTTCACTGAGTGGATGGATGTCTTTTAGGCTTTGGTGAGTCTGTTTATTTGGCATAGCAGAGATGGCAGACCTCCTTCGGACAGGAAACCCAATTTACATTCCTTCCCCAAAGCCATCACAGCAGAAAAATACCCCGACCCAGCTCAGAAATGTGGGACCGTCTCTCCAGAAAAGCAGATCTGCAAGGAATTACGGGAAACGCTTGCTGACACAATCTTCTTGGAGCCGTTTTAATTCTCAGAATTATTTCTTTTTTTTTTTTTTTTTTTTTTGGAGTAATTAGTAACCGATGTTGACCTTCATTGAAATCACAAGTTTGTGCCTAAAGAGAGTGCACGGGTTTCGAATTTCTGGAGCTGTGCGTCACCCTGCCAGCCCAGTGACTGGAGGTGCAAGAGCAGCAGTTTTTTTTTGTTTGTTTTAAAGGGAAGCCTGTTTTGAGTTTTTAAATTGTCATCAAAACAATAGCATTTTTTTTTTTCATGGAGAAGCTTGACTTGGAGCCAGAATTTATAAAAGTATAATCATAGGAATGCACACACGCGTGCAGGCCTCAGTATCCACAAGAGTGATGTTTAATGCAATTATTTTCTTTTAAACAGTATGTGATGGACTGGCCTGCCAAAGAACAGACCCCAAGGCCGAGCTGGGGGAGTCAGGAAAAGCATGGCTGTGTCTCGGTGCTGACCTGAGAGTGAGGAGTGCTAGGGTGCTGCCAAATAAGTCTGGCAATGTCTGCAGGTTATGCCGGTGGCATGAAGATCGCCTGGGGATGGCAGAGATGAATTGAGAGACGAAGCAACAGATGAACCCCTGGCTTATGAATGCTAAGAGAAAGAATTATAATCCAAGCATGTCTGCTGTTTCTGTTCTCATTTCAATTATTGATCTTACCTCTATAAGGGGAATTGTGTGATAAACAGGGCAGGTGGCATTTCATCCACTATGACAGATTGTGTCAGATTAAGAATGAATGGCACAAAATATGGCAACAAAGCCCCAATTGTGCAGCTGAAGACCTGCATAATGGCAGAATGGCAGCAAAATTCTGCTTGCTAAACTTAGCCAACCTGTGCCTTCAGTGCCAAAACACTTAATTAGTCTGATTCCAGTTAAAGAAAGGGTGATGTTACACAATGGGAAACATTTGACATTTTGAGTGTGTGGCCAATCAATAGATTTGATATGAGTGTAAGGTGAATATATGGTGAATTTTGTGATAAACTGGGCAAGTGGCATTTCAACCACTATGAGTGCAAGACTGCTGCCCGACCTGCTTTGACCAATATCAGAAATACATGTATAGATGTGATTGAAAGTGAAAATTAGTTTTTTAGAAAATAAGTACAGTATGATTTTTTTAAATGATGTGTTGGCCAGAAATTAAGTAGCTTTTCTAAAACAACCCACAAAAAACGATACAACATTAAATGTTTTTTCCAATTTTAACGATTACATTTAGCACAAAAATAAAACTTAAGGATAAATTCCCCATATTCTAAATCCCCCCAAAAGACATAAAGAGCTTGAAAAATAATCAACAACAACAACAACCACATTTATTTATTGAGCACGTTGTGATATATGGCCGGCCATTCATCCCAGCCAATACCCCAGGCCGCCCTGCAGCATGGAGGTGCCCTGAATGCCAGCAGGGAATCCTGGACAATGGAGTTTTTATCCACAGCCCTGATGGATACCATGGGAGCTGCAACAGAATGCTGCAGGGAGGAACAAGGATTATTTTCCCTACAGCCCGGAAGTACATCCCAATCACGTGATCCGAAGAAATGATGTACTTCCGGGTTGAAGAAAAGGAGTTTTCACCTGACCCGGAAGTGCTGGATAATCACATGGACTGATGGATCAGAAGCAATTCCAGGTCAAGGACTATAAGAGACTGTGGGAGATCCCAGACAGACGAGCTGAGTTGGGAGGAAGGGAACAACGCGTCTGAGAGAGGAGGATTATTGTGTATAGTGGAGTGGAGGGTGCTTTGTGCACATAATTATTATAATAAATTTAATTATTAGACTTTTATCTGGTGTCTGGCGTCTGATCTGAGGATTCAAGGGGACGACAGCACCCCCTATCTGTCACAACGTTTTTATACAAATCATGTAGCTTAAAGTGCTTTACAAGGCAAAGAAAGAAAAGTTTATATGGTGTCACAAAAAGACTCAGGAAACATCAAAGGATTGGGGCAGCCACCCATATATTATGCCTTGGCTGCAAAATTGGGTAATTTTTGGGAGTTGTGATTGGTTCAGTCCAAAAGAGAACTGATTCTAGGTTGGCCTTTAAAGGCCGTGACAAGAAGTGACATCATCTGGACCGGAACCAGAAATGATGTCACCAAGACCAGAAGTGATATCATCTGGAGCGCCGGAACCAGAAGTGGTGTCTTTGTGACTGGAAGTAACGTCATCCATGGTGCCGGAAGTGATGTCAGCAACACCACCAGTACCGGAAATGACATCATCAGTAGCACCGGCACCTAGTGGGATTTCCCGAGGATAGTCTGCAGAGGACAGAGAGAGAAAATTAGTGCAGCTCGCCACCTTCTGGTCTGGTGTGGTATTACTATTATTTAAGCCCTCTAGCTGCCTCCCATGTGCCCATGTGTGACAATGGATTAAAAACAAGATTAAGCAATACTAAATGACAAAGTAAGGTCCAGTGGGACAGTAAAAAAGAAACAAAAAAGAGAAAAAAAAAAAAGCAAAATCTGCAGGGGTTCCGAGGTCACAAGACCACCCAGCCCCCTACTGGGCATTCTACCTAACATAAATGATCTCAATCAGTCCTCATGTCTTTCAGGCTTCACGTGGAAGAACTTGATGATGACGGTCATGTGGACCTCTGGTCTGCAATCTATCACTGTAGGGACATCACAGTGCTTTTATCAAGTGGTGGTGGTGCAGATCGTCACCACAGAAAACCGGAAAGAGAACAGCAGAGAAAGTAAGGATTAGTACAGATTGCGGAGCCATGATAAAAACAATAATTAAAAATCATTACAATTAAAAAAACATAAAAAATTAAAGAAAAAAATCAAATCGTAACAATAGGAAAAAGGCTGCCTGTCGGCAGCTCTGTACTGTCCGAGGTTGCGGATACAAAACAATTCAAAGAGCACATGTGTTTCAGGTTGCTAGTGTTTAATCTGGGAACTGACATACAGACTTCGTGATTACAATTTTATATTTGGGTTTTGAATATTGACTTCCTTGTTCCAGGTATTGATCTTTGTCTGCAGTTTGACTATTATAATGATCTGGTGAGAGACTCCAGCCATGGGGCTGGAAAACTATTGACCACTGTGGTGGCAGAAGGGTGTGGTGCGATATGCTAATGAAACACCTCAGCATGAAGGAGGAGGAGGTCTTGGTAGAAAGGGTGGAAGGTGCTGTCGGCGCTGGGGATCGAGAGGGGCTGTAACACTGAAGCAGAAGACGTGCAGTGGAAAAGAGTCGAGCGAGTTCGATTGCAAGTAGAAATGTTGAGGCGTCTCCCATGGCTAGAACAGTGGGAAGCAATCAATAAAAGCTACTGATGTAGTGTGCACTGGTCTTGTTCCTCCCTGACATTTGGTGGGTGTTACACTATTATTTTACACTTTATTTTATAAAGCATGTGTGTGTGCACAAAAAAGAAGCTTGAAATGTGCGTACGTAACTTCCCACGTAAACATCAGGACTTATTAAAGAAAGCGAAATCGGTTAAACGTGCATATATTTATGTCAGCTCTGTGTAGACAGCATTTCGGAAAAACTGAGAAATGATGACACCCTTGACAAAATAGGGAAATGCAGCCAAACCAGCTAAATGACGACTCACATGTATAATAATTCATATCCCAAAGCCATTATTTAATGTGCATTGATGTGACAAATATATTAAACCTCAAAATGATGAATATGGCATACCTTACACAAACTGTACTTTATTTCCCTTTTAAGTGGGACAATGCTGCAAATTTGAACTAATGAACCTTTTTGTTTTTTCAGCAGTTTTTATTGGCTACCTGTTGTCATTTCTCAGGGAACTGGCTGACAGTTCAAGAATATCTGAGCCAAGCTTCACTCCATCATGCCTGCTGTGCTGGAAGCCATTAGTCGATAGAAGAGGCGCTGCTTCCAGTTTTCACTTTTCACAAGGTGCGTTTGTACATACATAAAACTTAACATATTTTTGCTAAAGTAAAAAGGCAGCTTGCAGCAGCGTCCAGTTCTTCTAATGTGATTGGATCAGTTTACTGCAATCATTCTGCAATAACGGCACCTAGTGAGAATGATACTGCTTTTGTTAACGTTAAGCAGTGACATTCAATTAATGCAATATGAGGCTAACAAACATTGTGTCTCAGTGGCCTGGGTCAGCCCATGATTCATTTACTTTGAGGTAAAGCAGCTTTGGTAGACATGATGGCACTGTACGTGGTGAGTGGCCTTTTGGTAAGGTAACATGCTGACCCTCAGTGTTTCATATGGCCCATACTATTCATTGTAACAGCAATCACAGTGGCTACCCGCTCACACACCGGCCCCTTACGCCTTTCATGGCCCCACAGAATGCAGAAGAGCGCACACTCAATTACGGAGCACAGCCAGATGCTCCTGAGACAGGTGGTGGGGTCTTGACACGTCAAGAGGGAGGCTGCTCTGCTAGCCAATGAAGTACTGCAGCATCGTGTTTGTATATACGGAAGGCTGATTAGCATAAAGGCGAATTCACAAATGCACATTTACAAGACGATTGTGTTTTATAAAGGGAAATGCATAGAAATGCGTGTACATCAAATTTTTAAAATCTGATTTGTTCATTAGTGTATGCATTTTCCTGCTTTTTAAAATGTGCATATATTTACAATCAAATCCACATCAAGGCCCTCTGGTCCCTTATCAAAATCCTTTATGATCAGTCCCCATTTAAAGATCAGGGGAGATCCCACCCGTCATTCCCATTGGTCATGTAGATATTTATTAAAATCACTTTACAGTAATATAAATGACCTTTCAATCAATCAATCAACATTTATTTATATAGCACATATTCATACAAAAAAAATGTAGCTCAAAGTGCTTTACAAAATGAATAGAAAAATAGAAGACACAATAAAAAATAAATATAAGTCAACATTAATTAACATAGAATAAGTAAGGTCCGATGGCCAGGGTGGACAGAAAAAACAAAAAAAAAAACTCCAAAAGCTGGGGAAAAAAAATAAAATCTGTAGGGGTTCCAGACCACGAGACCGCCCAGTCCCCTCTGGGCAATCTACCTAACATAAATGAAACAGTCCTCTTTGTATTTAGGGTTTTCATGGAAGGACCTGATGATGATGGTCACGTAGACTTCTGGCTTTCAGTCCATCAATGTTGGTGCATCATGATTTTTTGAGTAGGTGGTGGTGGCGGCCTAAGAAGCCGGAAAAAGAAACAGAAACACAAATTTTGTGTCCCAAATTTTTGACCTTTGACAATCACATATCTCTCTTCAGGATCAGATATTACATCTGATACCACAAATGAGACTGTTCTATGTATGAGAATTCCCACACCTCTAGTTTTCTTTGTAAAGCTGGAATGGAATATGCAGCAAAAACTGATCCTTGCTTAGTAAATGGGTCTCCTGTAAAAATACTATTTTAGCTTTTGACCTGTTAGGTGACAAAATACTTTCTTTCTCTTTAATTTGTGATTCAGAGCTTTAACATTCCAGCTCACAAAGTTAACTGTCTGGTCTCTGAGACATTGCTTCTGAACTTTTGTGGTCATTTTGTAGCCAGTCAGTCAGTCATTGTCCATCCATCCATCCATCCATCCATTATCCAATCCGCTATATTCTAACAGAGTCACGGGGGTCTGCTGGAGCCAATCCCAGCCAACACAGGGTGCTAGGCAGGAACAAACCCTGGGCAGGGTGCCAGCTCACTGCAGGGTGCACACACACACACACACACACACACCCACACACCAAGCTCACACTAGGGACAATTTAGGATCGCCAATGCACCTAACCTGCATGTCTTTGGACTGTGGGAGGAAACCGGAGCACCCGGAGGAAACCCACGCAGACACGGGGAGAACATGCATTTTGTAGTCTTAACTGAAAATAAGACAGCTTTGACCTTAATTTCCAATTTTCCCAGGAGTTGTTGCCATGAAGCCTATTGTTACATTAGCACTTATAATTATAAGGATTAAAAGGATCCCGCTTCACCCCAAGTCTGAGCTCTTCAAACCATCTATTCCTTATTGGGGATGTCGAGAGTCTGTTCACCCTAATACTTAATCATTTGAGAACAGCAGATGCTGTTAAACAAGCCTTGCAGACACAGAGACCCTCTTTCAAAGGGATTGTCCCAGTGAAAGGAACTTTTGTATTTCTCATAATTCTGTGACTGGTGAAGACCCCGGGCACAGTTGTTGTCTGCCCAGTTTCCCTAATATCATTCACCGGAGCTTGTAACTCCCTCAGAGTTCTTACAGGTCTCTCGGTGGTCTCCTTCACTCAGTTTTGGTGGATGGCCTCCTCTAGGCAGATTTCCAGCTGTGTCGTTCACTTTTTTTTTCTACATGTGTGACTTAACTTGACAGTCAGTGACTTGGACATTGTCTTATCTTCATCCCCTGACTTGTGCTTTCACTCTCCTTTTCAGTTTCAGTAATTGAAGTATTTTTTTCCTGAAACTGCTTTGGTTAAAAAGTTTATTGCAATGAAAGTAACAACTGCACCTACACAAATGAGCCCGAAACTGCACCCACTCTTGCCCACCCTCTCACTCTCATGATCATCAAATTAATGGTTTCTGATTATTTCCAGGTCCAAGTTTAATAATCCAAATTGTGTACCACCATACATCTACACATCTGTGTTCTTTCACCATTATGAAGTGAAATGCCCGGGTCAAGCATGGCGGCCCCTCCTTCCCAGACCAATTTACTATGGCATCCCTGGCATTCCGCATTCCACCACAACAACATACTTTCCTTTATTGTAAATGGTGTGGAAATTATAATGGGTAAGCCTTCTCCATGAAAGGCAGTTTATACACTCTGACAAAAATAAAAAACAAAAAAACACACACACATTTAGACAGACACGGGTCAAAAGTGAATACGAAAATAATCACACACCACAGAACTCATTTATTGGTCCAGAGCTACAAGTCAGGGTCGAAAACTCCATAGATGGCGTGTAGCCCATGCAGCTCTCAAGTGGGGTGTTGCGGCACACTCAACCAAGCATTGTGCAGTGGGCCGTGAAGGGTGAGGTGTGGCATGGTGTGGTCTGCACTTGCCATCTCAGAATGTGCCACACATATTGTATGCTGGATTAGTGACAGGTCCAGGGAGATGAATGGATATGGTATGGTATTTTAAAGGAGTTGTGTGTGATCAAGGATTGTCCAGCAGAAAAATGGCATTTGGTAGTCTTGTTTCACATTCTTCTTAATGCAGTTCACACGAACACATGAGCTTATGTGCACTCACGTGCTACGATCAACATGAATACTGTATACATAAAGTTTAACGTTTAGATCTGGTAAATACAAGGTGGCGCTGGACAAAGTTAAGGTGAAGACAAATTAGGTGACCTTCAGCATATTATAAACTTACTTGAATATTAAATATTCACTTCAAATGTGCTTAGTTTTTTATATTCTTTCTTCATAGTTGATATACTGTAAATATTGTCATGGAGTGCCCAGCTAGCAAGACATTTCTGGATGTAGCAGCAGCATTAAGATACTGTAGCATAGGGTGAAGAAACATCACGAGGAGAGAAAGAAACCATCTCACCTTGGATAAAGGCGTCAAACAAATAAGTAAATGTTAAGGTTAACTTTCAATGGCAGTGCAACTCTATATGCACTTGTACTAAAGAAGAGCCTACTAGATGGTGCTATAAGGTGATGGGTGATCCTAAATTGGTTCAGTGACGATGTGTGCTTTGAGTTTGCCCTGCAACTGACCAGCAAGCTCTCCAGTGTTGCTGATAGCACATACCATGGCCTTCATCGCTCTGCCACCCTGACTTGGGTTAAGCAGTTTTGTAAGACTGTTAGTATTGACAGTACATATATGATATGTACTGAGGAGCGGAGGACCGGAGGAGGGCTTGTGCCTTCCCCAGACTGCGAGGGGGCGTCCGTCCTGGTTTTGTTGGGGGCCTCGGGTAAAGGGCTTGGAAGCCCAGCCCTGTAGGGACCTGTGGCCACTGCCAGGCGGCGCCCCAATGCCTGCATATCCCTGGAAGACGACCGGGGACACCCGGACGGCTTCCGGGTGTGCAGCCGGCACTTCCGCCACACTGGGGTGTGGCTATGACTGGTTGTCAGGAAGCAGCTGGAGCCCATCCGGGTTCCCATATAAGGGGCCGTCTCCCTCCAGTCAGCAGTGGATGTCGGGTGGAAGAGGACAGAACTGGAGAGAGGACGGGAGGCGGCCAGGAGAAAGGCATTGGACTTGTGTGGCCTGGACATTTGGGGGAACGGTGCTGGAGGCACTGGGGGTGCATGTGAGCACAAATTTGTAAATATTTCTTGTAAATAAACGGTGTGTGGTGGAACTATGTTGTCCGTCTGCCTGTGTCCGGGTCCCAGTTCACAATATATATATATATATATATTGTGGCGGATGGCCAGGACACATGCCCGGCCGGGACACCCCTTGACTTCGGAGCTCATACCTGTTGGGTTCCGTGGCCACTGCCAGGGGAAGCTGCAAGGACATAATGAGGCCGTCTGGACTGTGATACACTTCCAGGTGGGCTATAAAAAGAGCCTGCAGCCACTACTCACTGCTTCAGAGTCGGGAGGAGGAGGACAAAGCAGCCCTGGGAGGAATGGAGGAAAAGAAGAGTGGTTTGGGTGTTTTCTTTGGTGGTGTTTTTGGGACTGTGTTGTGCCTGTGGGGATTATGAGGAAGACGTGCCCCACAGGTGAAGAAAAATAAAATCTTTTTGTTCATTTTGCCCATGCCTCTGGTGTCAGTCTGTGTCGGGTCGGCGCCAATAAAGTGCTTTTATTACACTGGCGTAGTCGGCAGGATCCCGATCCGTCTTTTGGGACAGGGACCTGTACATTTTTTTGTGTGTTGACCCGGCATAGTCTGGTAAACGAGATCCGTGACAAGGTTAGTGCCGGGCCCACGGAGGATTGGTCCTGGGGCTGTTACACGGTGATTCCACAGACCTACCTTGTAGCTGCCGATGGCCCGGATCTGCGTTGGTGGCCTGGAGGCGCCGATTGGTGGTGCGACGGTGGGGAGGAACTTGACTGTGAGCAAGGTAGGTCTGGGCTCACCTGTTTCCACAGGTCATCGGAAACAATCCTCATTTTAACCTCACCCAGACAGTTCTGTTTTGGACTTCAACCTGTACACAACTGTACAACCAATTTAATGTTTTGCAGCCGGGATCAAGTATACAGGAGGCCGCCCAAAACCTTTCTGTGGCTCTTTGTCTTTTCTTTGACTATATATATATATATGTATATTGCATTCCAGAACCCCTCGCGATAGGTGAAAATCCGCGAAGTAGAAACCAAATGTTTGTATGGTTATTTTTATATATTTTAAGCCCTTAGAAACTCTCCCACACTGTTTATAAATATTCTCCACACAATTATACAGTAAACCCTCGTTTATCGCAGTTAATCCGTTCCAGAATCTATCGCGATAAATTAATTTCCACGAAGTAGGATTCTTTATTTATAAATCTAATATTTTCGCAGTTAGAGCATAGAAAAGCTGTATACAACCTTCTAAATACGTTTTTCAACATTATTAGAGCCCTATAGACATGAAATAACACCCTTTAGTCAAAGTTTAAACTGTGCTCCATGACAAGACCGAGATGACAGTTCTTTCTCACAATTAAAAGATTGCAAACATATCTTCCTCTTCAAAGGAGTGCGCGTCAGGTGCAGAGAATGTCAGAGAGAGAGAAAAGCAAACAATCAAAAATCAATAGGGCTGTTGGGCTTTTAAGTATGCGAAGCACCGATAAAGTGGCTGCAATGAAGGGATCAATGTGTAGGTAGTCTTTCAGCATTTTTTTAGAGGAACGTCCATATCTTCTAAGCAAACAGCCCCTCTGCTCACACCCCCTCCATCAGGAGCAGAGAATGTCAGAGAGAGTGAGAGAGACAGAGAAAAGCAAACAATCAAAAATCAATACGTGTTGTTAGAGCTTTTAAGTGTGCGAAGCACCACGCGGGAAGCATATCTTATATCATTGAGGAGTTTTATTTAATACGTAATACGTGCTCTGATTGGGTAGCTTCTCAGCCATCCGCCAATAGCGTCCCTTGTATGAAATCAACTGGGCAAACAAACTGAGGAAGCATGTACCAGAAATTAAAAGACCCATTGTCCACAGAATTCCGCGAGCCAGCGAAAAATCCGTGATATATATATTCGGATATGCTTACATTTAAAATCCGCGATGGAGTGAAGCCGCGAAAGTCAAAGCGCGATATAGCGAGGGATCACTGTATGTATATATATATATATATATATATATATATATATATATATATATATATATATATATATAAACTGCTCAAAAATTAAAGGAACACTTTGAAAACACATCAGATCTCAATGGGAAAAAGAAATCCTCCTGGATATCTATACTGATATAGACTGGATAATGTGTTAGGAACGAAAGGATGCCACATCGTTTGATGGAAATGAAAATGATCAACCTACAGAGCCCTGAATTCAAAGATGCCCCAAAAATCAGAGTGAAAAAATTATGTGGCAGGCTAGTCCATTTTGCCAAAATTTAATTGCAGCAACTCAAAATTGTACGCAGCACTTTGTATGGCCCCTGTGTTCTTGTATACATGCCTGACAACATCGGTGCATGCTTCTAATGAGATGACAGATGGTGTTGTGGGGATCTCCTCCCAGATCTGGACCAGGGCATCACTGAGCTCCTGGACAGTCTGAGGTGCAACCTGGTGGCATTGGATGGACCAAAACATAATGTCCCAGAGGTGTTCTATTGGATTTAGGTCAGGAAAGTGTGGTGGCCAGTCAATGGTATCAATTCCTTCATCCTCCAGGAACTGCCTGCATACTCTCACCACATGAGGCCAGGAATTGTCATGCACCAGGAGCCACTGTACCAGCATAGGGTCTGACAATGGGTCCAAGGATTTCATCCTGATACCTAATGGCAGCCAAGGTGCCTTTGTCAAGCCTGTAGCGGTCTGTGTGACCATCCATGGATATGCCTCCCCAGACAATCATTAACCCACCACCAAACTGCTCATGCTGAATGATGTTACAGGCAGCATAATGTTCTCCATGGCTTCTCCAGACCCTTTCACTTCTGTCACGTGCTCAGGGTGAACCTGCTCTCATCTGTAAAAGCACAGGGCACCAGTGGTGCATCTGCCAATTCTGGTATTCTATGGCGAATGCCAATCGAGCTGCATGCTGCTGGGCAGTGAGCTCAGGGCCCATTAGAGGACATGGGGCCCTTGGGTCACCCTCATGAAGTCTTTCTGGTTGTTTGGTCAGAGACATTCACACCAGTGGCCTGCTGGAGGTCATTTTGTAGGGCTCTGGCAGTGCTCATCCTGTTCCTCCTTGCCCAAAGGAGCAGATACTGGTCCTGCTGATGGGTTATGGACCTTCTATGGCCCTCTCCAGCTCTCCTAGAGTAACTGCTTGTCTCTAGAATCTCCTCCATGCCCTTGAGACTGTGCAGGGAGACACAGCAAACCTTCTGGCAATGACACGTATTGATGTGCCATCCTGGAGAAGTTGGACTACCTGTGCAACCTCTGTAGGGTCCAGGTATCGCCTCATGCTACCAGTAGTGACACTGACTGTAGCCAAATGCAAAACTAGTGAAGGAAACAGTCAGAAAAGATGAGGAGGGAAACATGTCAGTGGTCTCCACCTGTTAAACCATTCCTGTTTTGGGGGTCATCTAGTGCATCTGTTGTTAATTTCATTAACACCACAGCAGCTGAAACTGATTAACAACCCCCTCTGCTACTTAACTGACCAGATTAATATCCCATAAGTTTCATTGACTTTATGCTATACTCTGATTAAAAAGTGTTCCTTTAATTCTTCTTATTTATATATATAGTGATATAAGGCGCTTTATTGGCGCCAACCCGACACAGACTGACACCAAAGGCACTGGTAAAATAAACAAAAAGATTTTATTTTTCTTCACCTGTGGGGCATGTCTTCCCGGTAATTCTCACAGGCACAACACAGTCCCAAAAACACCACCAAAGAAAAACACCCAAAAACCACTCTTCTTTTCCTCCACTCCTCCCAGGACAGCTTTGTCCTCCTCCTCCTGACTCTGGCGCCCTGAGCAGTGGCTGCAGGCTCCCTTTATAGCCCACCCGGAAGTGCTTCAGGTGGTAATTAACCTAAATTAGACTGCACTTCCAGGTGTGGCTGCATTGCCGCTCACACGGGCTCAGGAAGCCTTGCAACTCCCCCTGGCAGTGGCCACAGAGCCCAACCAGGATGAGCTCTGGTGTTCCATAATATTGGCCTTGATGCAACCCAGGGAGGCTGCCACCAAGTGTTCCAAGGACGTAGAGTGCATCCTATGGCTGCTCCCCCGGATCCAGTGTTGAAGAGGCATCCCAGCTGGGCATGGGTCCTGGCCATCCGCCACTATATATACATATATATATATATATATATATATATATATATATATATATATATATATATATATATATATATATATATATATATTTAAATACATACAGTATATACACGAGATGGCATTGAAGTGAGGTTCCCACTGGGACAGAGTGTGTATCTGTTCCTAGACAGAGCTATAAAATGAATGGACGGATCCCTCAATACACTAAGTGGCAGCACTCCAGGTCTGGTATGCCCACGCATGCACCCATAGTGTATGTTGGACGAACCTGTTGAGAGCCATGGGTACCAACAGGGGGAGCTGTAGTGGAGTACTGACCTCATTTTAGGGGGCTTCCACATGACCCAGAAGGGCCTCCACAGTGCAATAGTGTATTGTAAAAAGGGCCACCCCCATAAGGAGTCGGAAAGAGGTGGACAATGCTAGCTGGGACGTATGGAAGGAGTGTAAAAGAATAATCAATGTTGGCTCTATGTAACTATGTATAAAATATTAATAATAATAGTAATAATAACTTTAATTATAATGTACCTTATTGTACATGCAACTCAAAGTGACTTCCACAGATTAATCAATGAAAATAAAGATATACCACATTTTCTTGAAATATTATAATTAATTAATACTATGATCATTTTTAATAAATGTAAGTATACTAAATACAATATCAACCAGGTATTGTTAAGTAAAATTTAACCACTAAAGTGAAAAACAAACCGTCACTCTTATTGTGTGGAAGTATTTGTGGAGACACCTGTAGCCGAGTAGACAGAATCTGCACTTTCTCTTTACCTTCATGTGTGCTGCTGGCGGCCAAGGTATCTGTGAGTATTTAACAATTATTATTTGAACCTATGACAGTGTAGGGATTTGTGTCTGGGGTTTGGAGGTGCTGTTACGCTGTCTAGTGGTCACATTGAACATTGAGCATGGTGACATACATTGAAATATATATTTATATGGAATTGAAGGTCTTTGATACAGTTTTAATATATATAATGTATACACTGTATATATGTAAAATGACTGGCACAGAGACATGATTGCTGTCTTAAGCCCAAATGTTTATTTCACCCTTGTCCAATGCCATCCCTGAATATGCTCCCACAGTCATGGCAGCAAGAGACTGTCTTGGTGGTCCTCCCCTGTCCCACCCTGCAGTCCCTTGTGAAGCTCCTTACCTGCCATTGCTCCTTACATTCTGAGCTGTCACCGCTTTGGTTATACTATTGTCTCTTTCTCTTTCTCGCCATGACGCTACTCTGTTGCTAGCACTTTCAACTTTACATTTTATATATAAATGACTAACACAGGATGAGCTAAAGGAGGCTGAAGGAATGCCTGGTTAAAATGGGGCTCTGCTGTCACATGTGAATAATAAATTAAAATTCAGTCATTTCAAGCAGTGATAGCCATTATAAACAGTAATGTCTTAACTGTGTGTTTTAATGGCATCTTGACAAGAAAAGCAACTTCTTTTAAAAATTAAAAACGTTTGTATATGTGTGTAGGAGAGGAAAAGAGGAAGGCCTAAGAAAAGGATTATGGATGTGGTGAGAGAGGACATGCAGGCGATGGGTGTAACAAGATGCAGAGGACAGAAAGATATGGAAGAAGATGATCCTCTGTGGCGACCCCTAACGGGAGCAGCTAGTAATAGTAATAGCATTGTTATAGCCAGCATTGTCACTTTAGAGATGGGACAGATGATTGACAGCAGAGCTTTCACGGGTGTGCTGTGCTCTGGAACCCCTGGAACTTTCTTGTTACACATTTCAAGTTCGAGAAGGCTCGAGAAGTCAGGTGGAGACTTCCATGGTGTTATAAATACAGCCTTGCAGGACGACGATCGAGGAACACTGAGAGAATGGAGTAGCCTGCCTAATGAAGTGACTGTCATTTTTAGGGGGCGTTTGCGAGTTTGATTCTGCTAGCAGACTGCGGTAACGCGCCCGTTATTGGGCTTAACCTCCATTCGGTGTGTGCCTCGGATTTTCCATCTCGGTGTTCGTTACAGTATACTGTCGAGTGTGGGTGCATGTGCATATAAAAAACGATTCTTGTGGCATTAATTTATAATTAACCAACCATAATTACATATTTAAACAAGGTCAAGATTACATATCAGTTTATAACATGATCAAATAAATAATAATAGGCGAAATAAAGAACGTATACAAAATAAAATATGAACAATCTCTAGATCTATTGAATAAAAAAAAAATTAGGTGAAATAAAGGACGTATACAAAATAACATACGATCAATCTGTGGATCGATTGAATTAAAAAAATTTCGCAGGGATACCACAAAGGAGTAAAACGAACCAGCAGAGGATTTAGAGTGAAAGTTTAATGTGATATCTGCAGTAGGTGCCGCCTTTCAGACAGTAAAGAGTTAAAGCCGTCTGGGAGCTGTTCCGGATAAAACGGCGAGTGTTTACACAAACGTTTGAGATACAATCATCGCCCCGGGCAGTTCTCACAGAATTATTCAATGGAAGTGTAATGATAAATAATTGAGGCTCGTCCACAGACGTGCTGACTGTTCTCCCGTTAACAAAGCGCGATTACTAAACTCCGCTCCGATCTGCTCGTATAACGCACGGCGCTTCGCTCCGGGCGCCTCACTTTGCTTTTTTCCCTGACCGCAGCCTTCCTACGCCGGGCCTTAGAGAATAAACTAAAGAAAAATGTCCGGAGTGGACGCTTCAAGCGGTCGTTAGCGTATATCTGGCTGCCCGGGAGGCCGTGGTGCCTTGGAAGCGAATCAACCGCTCCGTGACAAGTTTACGCGAAACTGGGGATGTGAAAGGCTGTGATGAGCTTCCGACTGGGGTTTTGGTGGTCAGCGCCGATATTTTAGTTGAGGGTCCGACCATTACATCTGTACATTTCCCCTCTGTGTGCCAATTGCTTTGCTGGTCTCGCCTGGACCAACTGCTCGATCTGTGAGGTGCGGCGTAGTGGTTAAGGCTTTAGAATTCAAGCACGGCGGTAGTGCAGGGTTCAAATTCCGTTATTGAGCTAATGTGACCCTGAACAAGTCACTTCACCTGCCTGTGCTCCGATTGGAACAAAAGAAATGTCACCAACTGCATCTCAAATGATGTAAGTCGCCTTGAATAAAGGTGCAAGCTGTTTTCACAATACATTTATTAAATTCAGAGACTTCACCTTCTGCGTTGGGCTGGCGCCCTGCCCGGGCTTTGTTTCCTGCCTTGCGCCCTGTGTTGGCTGGGATTGGCTCCAGCAGACCAAACACCCGTGACCCCGTAGTTAGGATATTGGGGGTTGGATAATGGATGGATGGATAGACCTGTCCTTCCTTCTTTGATCGTTTCATGTAATGACTTGGACGTTGAAATTAGAATTAGAAAGGCCAGTAAATACATTTTGACTTTGACAATTTAAATATTATTATTGCAAACCAATTAAAAACATGTGTAATTAATGTCTAATAAGTTAAAATTTAATTACTGATATTTCTAATTGGAGGCTCTTTACTGGAGATTGTGGGTTCAGATCCCCCTATTGACACTGTGTGACCCTGAGTAAGTCACATGACCTGCCTGTGCTCCAATTGGAACATTAAAAAGTGATGTAACCAAATGTAAGGCGTCAGCCAAATAAGTAAATGAAAAGCCTGTCACTTTTCACTCCTCAAAATATGATTAAAAGATATCTCCCTTCATAATATTAGCCAGTCAAAATATAATTTTTAATAGAAACATTCAATGTTAAAACAGATTGCTCCAGGAGGACACTCAGAGATACAATGGACACTGTATGGGTTGTTCTTTCATGTTGGGCATCACAACAATTTAAATTAATTACGGTTTTTAAATCAGTTGACTAGAGAACTACAGTTGTGCTTGAAAGTTTGTGAACCCTTTAGAATTTTCTATATTTCTGCATAAATATGACCTAAAACATCATCAGATTTTCACTCAAGTCCTAAAAGTAGATAAAGAGAAACCAGTTAAACAAATGAGACAGAAATATTATACTTGGTCATTTATTTATTGATGAAAATGATCGAATATTACATATTTGTGAGTGGTAAAAGTATGTGAACCTTTGCTTTCAGTATCTGTTGTGACCCTCCTTTGCAGCAATAACTGCAACTAAACGTTTCCGTAACTTTTGATCATTCCTGCACACCGGCTTGGAGGAATTTTAGCCCATTCCTTCGTACAGAACAGCTTCAACTCTGGGATGTTGGTGGGTTTCCTCACATGAACTGCTCGCTTCAGGTCCTTCCACAACATTTCAATTGGATTAAGGTCAGGACTTTGACTTGGCCATTCCAAAACATTAACTTTATTCTTCTTTAACCATTCTTTGGTAGAACGACTTGTGTGCTTAGGGTTGTTGTCTTGCTGCATGACCCACCTTCTCTTGAGATTCAGTTCATGGACAGATGTCCTGACATTTTCCTTTAGAATTCTCTGATATAATTCAGAATTCATTGTTCCATCAATGAAGGCAAGCCGTCCTGGCCCAGATGCAGCAAAACAGGCCCAAACCGTGATACTACCACCACCATGTTTCACAGATGGGATAAGGTTCTTATGCTGGAATGCAGTGTTTTCCTTTCTCCAAACATAACTCTTTTCATTTAAACCAAAAAGTTCTATTTTGGTCTCATCTGTCCACAAAACATTCTTCCAATAGCCTTCTGGTTTGTCCACGTGATCTTTAGCAAACTGCAGACGAGCAGCAATGTGTTTTTGGAGAGCAGTGGCTTTCTCCTTGCAACCCTGCCATGCACACCATTGTTGTTCAGTGTTCTCCTGATGGTGGACTCATGAACATGAACATTAGCCAATGTGAGAGAGGCCTTCAGTTGCTTAGAAGTTACCCTGGGGTCCTTTGTGACCTCTCTGACTATTACACGCCTTTCTCTTGGAGTGATCTTTGTTGGTCGACCACTCCTGGGGAGGGTAACAATGGTCTTGAATTTTCCATTTGTACATAATCTGTCTGACTGTGGATTGGTGGAGTCCAAACTCTTTAGAGATGGTTTTGTAACCTTTTCCAGCCTGATGAGCATCAACAACTCTTTTCTGAGGTCCTCAGAAATCTCCTTTGTTCGTGCCATGATACACTTCCACAAACGTTTTGTGAAGAGCAGACTTTGATAGATCCTGTTCTTTAAATAACACAGGGTGCCCACTCACACCTGATTGTCATCCCATTGATTGAAAACACCTGACTCGAATTTCACCTTCAAACTAACTGCTAATCCGTGAGGTTCACATACTTTTGCCACTCACAAATATGTAATATATGATCATTTTACTCAATAAATAAATGACCAAGTATAATATTTTTGTCTCATTTGTTTAATTGGTTTCTCTTTAGCTACATTTAGGACTTGAGTGAAAATCAGATGATGTTTTGGGTCCTATTTATGCAGAAATATAGAAAATTCTAAAAGGTTCACAAACTGTCAAGCACAACTGTAAAGTGTTAAAGTATCCCTGTACAATTGTGCTAAATCCTTCCATTTGCTTTCATCCAGTTCTTCAGGTTCAATGATGTGATACTAGAATGGAGACACTGGGCAGTGTGCTTGAAGTGTGTGGAACGAGAGTAGCAATGAGTGAATTAATTTAATAAAATACAGGAAGTGGTCACGGGCTGCGCTGTGGGACCCCTAAGAATGACGACACTTTACAGTATAAATACATTTTAGATGGAGTCAAAAAGCGCTGCCTAATCCGAAAGCTAACACTCTCAACAAACTCCTTGTAGTGTTTGGTGAGTCACAAGGAGCCATCTGGACACCTCCCAGTTGGGGTGTGAGGGTCTGGAAGCTACCCAGGTGTGGCTGTGAGTCATGATGCTAGCTGTGAATGGGGCTGTTGGGCAAACAACATGAACTTACTAAGAAGGGCCACCAGGCAGCAAGCACCTTCCTATGTGGTGTCTTGAGTCCTTACACACTTGATAGACACTGGACTATAACCACTGTGGCTGTCAGCTCATTCTCCATTATTGAGTTTCTTTGTGACCTGTTTACTCCAACAATGATGTCCTCCTCTTCTCAGAAAAGAAGGCAGTTTTGAGATACACATCAGCTTGTGACTTGCCATGTTTGCCCTTCAAATATAACTTCATTGCTGGGGTCAGTGCTTAACTGAGTAGTCAGACACCTGGAATCTGTACTTTCACGTCATTCTTGGGCAACACATACACCCACACACATAGATCCAGGTTGGAAGTCTCATAAACACCTCAGTATGAAACCAACTTATTTAAAAAAAAAAAGTCAGACAGGTGTGTTCTGAAGGGTCTACCAAACATCTGCATGATGATTGATTACTCAAATGGGCGTGCATGTCTGTGCCACTAATGCACAACCTCGGTGTATGTTTAGACATCTGTTTGTACACCTTAGTACACCTACTGATGTTATCTATCTATCTATCTATCTATCTATCTATCTATCTATCTATCTATCTATCTATCTATCTATCTATCTATCATATAGTGCCTTTCATCTATCTATCTATCTATCTATCTATCTATCTATCTATCTATCTATCTATCTATCTATCTATCTATCATATAGTGCCTTTTATCTATCTATCTATCTATCTATCTATCTATCTATCTATCTATCTATCTATCTATCTATCTATCTATCTATCTATCTGTTATGTGGTGCCGTTCATATCTGTTATACAGTTGCAAGATAAAGTAAGTAAATCTTTTGGAATTCTCTACATTTCTTCATTGATTTCTACTACACTGTGGTCTGATCTTCATCTTCAAGTCCCAATTCTAGACAAACCCAACCTGACTAAACTAACTGCACTCAATCAGTTGGACTCTTCATGTCTTTATTGAGCACACTGAGTGCTCATTTGCGGTGCAGGCTTGAAACAGTAAGTGTTCCCTTGGTTTTCATACCTTGCTGAGGCTCCTTTTGCAGGAATGACCTCCACTAAACGTGTCCTGTAGCTGCTTATGAGGCTTGTGCAACGTTGAGGATGAATTCTGGCTCATTCCTACCTACAAGTCTGTTTGAGTTCCTCATATTTATTTAATAGCACAGCTCTCTTCAGAGAGGTCATGCTGCAGCATCTCCATTGGGTTGGATGTTCTTCTTTTTTCAGTCATTCTTTAGTTGAGGTTTGCTTTGTGCTTTGGGTTGTTATCTTGTTACATCACCCAGCCTTTCTTAAACTTGAGCTCATGGACTAGTGCCCTCACATTTACCTGTTTACTTTTGCATTAATTTACATTTACTTGCTTTGCCTATAAATTCATTATTCTGTCAATGATTGGAAAGTGAAATAAAAAGATAATTCAATGCAAATACAGAATATCAGAGTTACACTAAAATGAAGCTATGAGACAGCCATGTTAAAATATTGTGTTTTTAGCAGTTTTTTAAAGTGCTCCACCGTATCAGCCTGGTGAATTTCTGTCGTCAGCTATTCTAGATTTTAGGTGCATAACAGCAGAAGGCCGCCCGCCTCACCACTTCTTTCAAGTTTAGCTCTTGGAATTCTAAGTAGACACTCATTTGAAGATCTAAGGTTAAGATTTGGAGTGTAAGGTGAGAGGCATTGTGAAATATAAGATGGAGCAGATTATTGAAGGCTTTGTAAACCATAAGCAGTGTCGTCCAGCGGGATGCTACACGTTGGTGATGCTTGAAGTGGCTCACCACTGCCTGTGTAAAGTGCTATATAAATGTAATTAATGATTACTATTAACTAATAATCAATACAAGACGTGACTAAGCACACTGACTAGACCTTCTGCACTGTGCTGTGTTATAGCAGGGCGTAGTCTTGAGATGTTTTGCAAAGAAAAAAGGCAATCCGGGAAATGTTCTTTATGGGAGCAGCCAAAGGGAGAGTGCTATCCAGAATGACCCCAAGGCTCTTGGCCTGTGTAGAAATACGTGAAACACATCCAGCAATGGTAACACTGAAGCTGCATGTCTTTGCCAGAGCCAATTTACACCCAATAAGGAGTTGCTGCAGTTCTAACTGCTATTACGTTTGAGGCAGTTGTTTGTCATCCATGTATTAATGTCGTCAAGACATGCAGTAAGGTACTGGAGGGGGAGAACGGCAGTAAGTTTAGAGGACTTGTGTACCATCAGCATAACAATAAAAATGAATATTACTGTAATGAAAGATACTACCAAAGGGAAGAAGGTAAATGATGAAGACACTGAACTCTGTGGTTCTTAAAGGCCAAGTCCTCAGCTGTCTGACCAGTAGTTCTGTCCTGTCTGTGAGATGTGAAGCAAACCACCGATGCACCCCACCCGGGACCACAACTCTCGTCTACCTTTACAAAAAGAGTCAATGGGATAAACGGTAGCATTAAAGAATGCGCTGAGCTCAAGGAAGATGAGGATGGAGTGAGTGGCCAATAAGGGGCACCTCTGAGCCCCAAACCCCAGACACAACTACACAAAGACAGACTTGGGTTCAAATCCAGTGCTTTAATTGTATAACATCCCCTTAACAGGGCAGCACAATCCTTCCTTTCTCCTCCACAGACGTTTTGTCCATCATCTACCAACTCCCACTCCCTGAACAAAGTGGAGGGCTCCCTGTAAGTCAGCTGTCCACACGGGCGTCTGAACTGAGTGTTTTTCTGCCATCTGTAGCATCAGGTGAGCACAAATTGAATGCCCAGAACACTTTTCTACTCATTGTAGTGAATCAGACCCTCCACACAGGCTTTCACCACTTGTGTTTGTTGGGATGGCATCAGAAAAACATTGCATGCAGTTTTTTCTTGCCATCAATTTCTGCCAAAATCTGTCACCATTAAAATAATAATGATAACTAGCCAACCTGCGGCGTGCTATACGCCGCATAATCAGGCCGGTTTTCTAATGATTTTTAAACACAGGGAGAAAATTAACATTTGAAAAATCGGCAATGTAATAAATCAGCAAGAAAAGCAACATTGTAAAAATGCACGGAATGAACCAACACACAATCGTCTGTGACTGAAAACTGGCAGACCGCCATCGCGCCCTGCCTGCTCATGTGCCCACCTCCAACTCCTCACTCGAGTCGTTGTCGTCTTTGCACAGTCAACATGCACCTGTGACTCACATAGACGTTTCATTGCTATGTGCGGTTTTGGCTGCTTTTCTATATATAATCCACCAAGACACCCAACCACGGTAGTAGCGTGAATTGCTGTATGTAGCGTGTAAAACAGTTTGCTATGGTGTACGCGGTCGTGTGTCGTAACCGAAAACTTCATTGTGTTTTAACCTCAGTTGTAAAGGATTGTTTTAAGGATCCCATGGAATACCCCTCGCAAACCGTTTCACACGCTGCATATGGAGACTCACCTCCGTGAGAAACATGCCTCTATGAACAGTCAAGGTGGCTCGGAGGTACATGAGGCCTCCATGACAGACGAATATAAATGACGCCGTTTTTTCTGTGTCGTCGCGAGCAAGTTGGTGGGCGTGGCTCTGCGAATTGTCATCGTATCCAATGGTCTTGGAGTTGGTGGGCGTGGCTCCTCCCTGTGTGCACCATGAGTGTCTTACTTGTCGGCGGCTTAGTGAATCCACGCCCCTTCCGGCGTGCTTTCCATGGGTGTCTTGCCTTAGTGAATTATATATATAGATAATGGAGAATTCAAAACAGTTTTGTAGGTTTGTTCCAATGACTTTAGCTAGTAATGGATTGTTAGTGCCGGTGGGTGAATTCATATGTGAGTACTGTTTTTATGTCTGATTACTTCAAGGTGACAAGCTGGCACTTCTCAGGGCTAACACATTGGTTGACCGGTGTAGTGTGCCCCGGCCGGGACGCTTCCACGCTGGGAGGACCAGGGGAGCAAGCACGGTCGGAGCTTTACCTCTCCCGGGATGCTAGATGGCAACCCCTCTGGGTTGCAGCGATGCCTCAGACTGCCACAGGGCTTCATGGCAGTTGGAGTTTGGTGCAGCCCTGTTGGGATCCATAGGCATCTCCAGGGGGTGCTGCAGCAGGAGCTGCTGGGCCCTTATGGGCAGTTCTTCTGTTACACCTGGAAGTGGAGGAGGGGCGTATTATACTTGCCGCTTGATGAAGGTGGGCAAGGCATTATGGACATTGAAAGCAGAATTATTGCCTTCTGCCTTCAGACCGTGCAAAAACTGTTATACTCCACAACGCCCGAGCCCTGGATGAATCTAGCAAACTGGTTTTTAACCAAGTGGGACAAATGGGATTGGGCAAAAGCTTAATATGGTGTCATCTTGAGAAACCTGAGACCTTACAAGTACCAGACTTTTACAGGAGTCTTTTTAAAGCTTGGCAATTTTTATCAATTCAAAGAGACTATGATGACCTTTCATTGTTTTGGATTCTAGAAGAACCCATTGTGTTTAATCCAAATATCTGCACCACAATAGGACAGTCTGCAAGCTTTATTCATAGTCTCTGTAGAAATAACATTACACGATTAAAATATTTAATTAACTGGGAGGATTTTAATTGGAAAAGTCCAGAAACTGTAGCAGCAGAGACAGAAGTGCACTCAGTGTGGCTTGTGGGGAATTTCTTAATGCAAATGAAAGCATCTCTAGGAAGTGAAGTAAGGACACTCCTGCAGGACACCTTTAAAGACCAGCTGAAGCTACCCGAAGATCCGACTGTCACTACACTTGTGGTGTCTCCAGTAGGAGATTGGGACAATAGTGACACCAACAGATTACTTGTGACAAAAGATCTGAGAGACTTGCCCTTAAACACCATCAAAGGAAAACATCTCTACAGGATCTGCATAAAAGTAAAGAATCAGGATCAACTGAAAGCACTGAAGGCCAACACCCTGGAGGAAGAAGATTGTCATTCCTGAAGGCACTGCCAGCCTCTGGGTTGCAGCGGTGCCTCGGACTACCACAGGGCTTCATGGGAGTTGGAGTTTGGTGCAGCCCTGTTGAGATCTGTAGGCACCACCAGGGGGTGCTGCAGCAGGAGCTGCTGTGCCCTTATGGGTAGTTCTTCCATCACACCTGGACGAATAATCAAGCACATGGAGCGCTTCTAAAATGTGCCAGCAGCCGCTACTTGGAGACCCAGACTTGGGAAAAGGAAGATGAAGTTTAACCAGAGGAGTGGAGGAGAAGGAAAAGAGTGAAGGAAGATTTATTGTTTGTGCATTGTGCTGTGCTTGGACTGTGTTGCTGTGCCTGTGGGAGACGGGGGAGGCGTTTGTGTAAACGCCCATGTGGACAGGGCCTTAAACCCGATCTAGATGTATTTCCGGTGCTCATTCCATTTTCTTCAGGAAGTCAGGTGGAACCCCCTTAGTCTCAGAGCGCTCAGTTTACCGACAGCACACCCTGGTGAGAGCCAATTATATCTAACAGAGCAGCCCTGTGGAACCACAACTCTCATGCTACTTGGCAGGCATGGCCGGTGCCACCATTACGGCGAATTAGGCATTCACCTAGGGCGCAGATGATAAGGGATGGGGGTGGTCCCAACCACACGGGTGAGCTACCAAACATTCAGTTGGTGCACTAATAAGCTTGGCCTAGTGCACAAAATAACTTAGCACTGCCTGTGAGCGTCCTTAATGTGGTTTGCCAGCAGCCACCCAGTGTATAGGGGTACGATGTGCCCATGGGAGGCAGCCTTTCACTCTCCTATATTTCTAGTGTCCAAACTGGGAAAGGGACTGCTAACCATTCTGGTAGGGCTGATTTCCACATCCGGTCATCCATACATGGCTGCTGGGATTTCATGAACCAGTACACCCAAGTGCCTTAGTGTCCCTTCATGCCCGCCTCTTGGCCAGGCCTCGGAACATCACACTTGGCTGGGATAGTGGTCCATCAATTACAAGTGTAGACCAGAGTCAACCCATTTGGAACCCTAGGCGGGGTGGATGGACATCACCCCTCGTTGCCCATAGTGGGTAGCCAGTATTATTAGACTTTGATGACCTTTAGGTGGGGTGGGGGGTTCCCCCTCATTGTTCAGAGTTCATGACCATTCAGAAGCACAAACAGCACCCCTTTGTGTAGCTGTCATGGACTTTAAGGAACACACACCCCTTGGTGTACAGAACATACTCATTTTTACTTTCATAAATGGCTCCCAGCGGGTAGCAGTGCCCACTCAGTATCATCAAAGTTTGATGACCAAGGGCCCCCCTCAGTGTCCGGAGTGCACATCACTCAGCTTTCATAAACGGAGCCCTTTGGCTGCCTGTGTTGCCTAATGGATCGACTGACTCTGGAGGAGGTCATTGGTTTGCTTAACCAGTTCATTTTCAGTGCGATGTTTGGCGTGAAAGCCAGACTGCAATCGTTCAAAGAGATAATTATTATCAAAATGACACTGAAGATGAGACACAACAACCATCTCAAGAATTTTAGAAATGAATGGCAGATAATTCAGTGTGTTCATGATGTAATGATTTACTTCATGATGAAGAAGTACCTATTAAACAAGAATAGTTGCTTCAGATACATGAAATATTAACAATGTGTGCATCAGTTTAAATGTTTAAAATCTAAATATTCTCGGTTGTCATAGAAATTTGTCATTGTTCACCCTCTGGTAGAGGGGGGTAGATTCCTAGCAAAGGATCTAAAATAAAAAATACCATCATATTCATAATCAATGAGCTTGAAATTGTCTAAAGTGATACCCCATATTTAAAAATTTGGAATTTCAAGTCATTTGCAACCGTCCTAGAGTGGCTTTTAGAGGGCTAGGACCACCGGTAAAGAATCAGATATCAAAGAATATTGTTATATTTGTGATCAGAAATCTCAAAATAGCATCAAATAACATTCCACACAAGTTCTGTGAAAAAAAAGTAATGTTGACTCCTTGTATCAATGGGGGGGTGAACCCCTGTGGCTGGTTGATGTGGCCTTCACAACTTTGTCATTCTGATCATTTATGATGAAGATACCCATTGGCTCTTGTGTAATTTCTTTCACAAAATATGGTCCAAAAATGGTATAAATGGAGTTTCTTTAGGTCTAGGGAGCTAAAAACAGGGTGGGACCCCAAAAAACATCCATGTATTGCATAGGGGGTTTCTTGTGGAAGTGAGTCAGGAGGTGCTGGACAAAACAACCTGAAGTGATTTCCAAGCGGTCTTATGAACAAGGCTGATAGTTACTGAAGTCTTCAGAGTCCAAACTGGGTTGCTTTTGACTTGGTGTGATGATAGAAGCTTTCAGTGAGGAGAGAAGAGAGTCAACGGTAAAAAAAAAGGTGCTCAGTGTGAGGGTCATCAGCGGAAAACTGTTAGGCAAGTATGCTTTAGGCTGTGTTTGATTTGAAATGGGAAGTTGGAATTTTGAACTGGAATGCCCCCTTAAGTTAGATTTCCAACTGGAAACTCCTGGCTGATCTGTCAAGTCTGAGTTTGTTCAACTTCAGATCATGACGTCAATCCAAAATGGCAACATACACTGCAAACTTTAGTGAGAGCTGTAGTATTAGACTGTTTATTAGCACTTCCGTCTATTTGTGTCTCATCAAATGAGTCACTCACACAGTACTGTCCATCTTCTATCTGAGGACATGCCGCTGGGGTGTTTGGATACGCAAAATACCACATAATGTGTTGCGCTCAACTGCTATTTATTCCAATGGAGAAAGCACAGAAAAGGTTTTCCTAGATGCATCCATATTGTTTTTCAGAATGTTTTACTGGAACACAGCCATCTCGAGTGTGACGTCATTCCCAGCTCCGACATCCGACTTCCAACATAAATGAAATGCAACAATAGTCAGCAGAATCGAGTTGACAGGTGGAAGAACTGGACTTCGTAATTAGTTCAGATGTGTGATTCTCAGTTTGAAGACCTGAAGTCACATTCAACAACAGTTGCTGGCAGCCCTGCACCACTCACCTGATGATGTGTTACTCAGAGTAGTGTTAGACATGGCGATATGACGATGGATCATTGCTATTTTCGGTCTATAATAATAAAAAAATCTTGGGAAGAGAGACGAGACCTGACTTTCTCAGAGAGACACTTTCACATCCTGCGAAACGAGACTTTGTGCCAAGAGGTTAAACCTTGTCCGGGTCTGGAAATAAAAGACAAAGTAGAACGTTGTAAAGAATTCGAAAACGTTGGTGTGTTACACATACAGAGCAGGTTTGAGATAATGAAAGTACGAAAATTCGAAGTCTCAAAAAATTGTTAGTAAAGATCACATTAGCGCAAACAAACAGAAATTATTACTCATGAAATAACGGAACAGTGAAAAGAGATTGAATATTGTTAGGATTTAAACTTTAAGTCGGAGACTTGTAGATCATCTAATTTGTGTTGCCATCTGGGAAAGGCAGTGTTTCTTCCTAATGAAGAGGCGTATCTGTGAGAATTAAAAGATTTGCCGTTTGGTGAAAGTGAAATCCACATACGCTGTCCCGCTTGGGTCACAGAGTTGCAGATACACAGGAGATTTTTTAAGTCTCTTTCAGGAGTGAATCGAGCTCCGTGTGTAGTCGGAGGGGACAGTTCTGTCTCTCAATTAAAAGAATAGAAAATCTTCCTCTTCATAGGGGTGCCCCTCGGTAGTGGGACCCCCAACAGGAGCAGAGGATGTCTGGGGGAGAAGAGAGACAAGGCGGTGAGAAAAAAGGACAACTGCTGTACAGGCTTTTAAATGTTTGAAGTGCCGCGCGAGATGCAGATGTAGATGCAGATGCAGATGCAGATGGAGCAGTTCCCATGTACCAACATTGTATCACTGCTTAAGAGGGGGTTTCAGAGGAGCGACCAGACCTCCTTGGGGTGTGTTCAACCCTCCTCTTCACAACGTGAGTGGCAGAGAAGCAAAGTGGCTGGCATGTAACACAGGCTTGGTTAGCGAACGAAGCAAGCAGGGGGCTTTGCCCCCCTAATATTGTTAAAACAACTTTGGTCCAAGCATCAGTCATTAGAAAAAGTGTGATACATGATAGCTTCAGGTGGTATCAATGATCTCTTCACCATAGAATTAAAGAGGTCTGGTATTGGCTTTACCTGTACAGATAATTATTAGTTTAGTCAGATTGTGTTTGTCTAGAACTGTGACTGAAATGAAGATCAGACCACATTTTAGTAGTAATCAACGACGGAATCCATGGAATTTCAAAGGGTTCATTTAGTTTTTCTTGAAACTGTTTAGTGGCCTTCTATCTATCTATCTATCTATCTATCTATCTATCTATCTATCTATCTATCTATCTATCTATCTATCTATCTATCTATCTATCTATCTATCTATCTATCTATTATATAGCACCTCTCATATCTGTCTAGGGGGCAGAGAGGTGGCTCTGAGGCCAGGTATCTGCATTGGCAATCAGAAGGTTGCCGATTCAAATCCCGTAAATGCCAAAAGTGACTCTAATTCATTGGGCTCTTGAGCAAGGCCCTTAACCTGCAATTGCTCCGCCCCTGGTATGACGTCAATATGCATCCAGCCCTGCATGTACATCCTCCAACTTCAAGGGAAAAACCTGGGGGTTTGTGGCAGGATTGGCACTCCAGCTACCATAAAAAACCTCACACTGATTCCATTCCATCTGAACTAGTGTGGTGCAGAGGTGTCACCTATTGCATGGCTGCACTCGGGTTCTAATCTGGGATACTGAGTTGGTTTCATATCATATAGGGCTTTTCCTATCTATCTATCTATCTATCATATAGTGCCTGATCTATCTATCTATCTATCTATCTATCTATCTATCTATCTATCTATCTATCTATCTATCTATCTATCTATCCTTGTTCTACAATTAGATTGAAGGTTCTCTCTCGATGAGTGTAGGTTCCGTCTGAATACTCGTGCTAATGGACAGTTTCCCTGTTCCTTGTTCATACCCCCTGCCTCCACCACCAGCCCCACCCTTCCCACCCCCCTTATTTCCTTAAAACCCAGAGGGCTAAGGGAAAATAGGGCGGGCTGTGATATTGAAAGAATTTGATAAACGATTCCCACTGCAAATTCTCCCACTTGTCTCAGACAGCCTTCTATTCTTAGATATGACTGACGTGGCAAACTATTTACCGTTTCCTAAAAAGAAAGGGGAAGCAGGTTATTTTTAGAAGAGTGGCCTGAGAGTCCGGGCGGGGTGGGGCAGGGCTGGGCTTTACAATTTTTTGGACATTGACCCCATTTCTTTTGGGCAGCAGAGCCAGCCAGAGGTTTGCCTGTCGAGCTTCTCTGCTCTCTCTGGCTTGACAGCTGCCGCATTGCTCTTCTTGGGGTCCTGTTTGATTTTTGTGAGAATAGGGCAATAGAAACAAATAGCTTCAGCATTAGCCTATGGGCAATAATAATAAGCATAATTTTGTTCCTGCAAGAGCACAATCATGAAGGCTTAGTAATCCTTCTTTATGATGTCATTCTTCCCAGCTGAGACCTAATAGAGACCTAATATTGGCAAGACTGTGCAGGCTAAAAGCCTTTCATATGTCAGTCCCCACTTGTCTTATTTTGTTATATAAAACATGCCTGATCTCAGACTGTCAGCAATAGAACGGGCGTCCTTTCATGTCTGAGTTCAGTAAGCAGCCAATCTGTCAGTCGCGGCACAGGACGGAAGGGGAATGTCACGTCAATTATGACTTCCATTATCAGACGGCACTTTAATCCTGCAGTTCAGTTCCTCAGTGCTGCTCCAAGGCAGGCTGATTTGCAGGAAGGGCTTTACAGGAACTCAACAAAATGATGGAATCCTGGAGAACTAGCAGCTGCTGTCCTTGGATGGGAACTGTGACGTGGTGTCCCACGCTTGGCGTGTACTTGCCACAGATAATTTTTAGGGGATTTCTAGAGACTCAGAGGTGCGACTTACTGAGAACTCCTGTCAAATGAGTGAACATCCTTCAATGAGTGAGGTGACGAGGTCGACCCACTCAGCCCATTATTCATTGTAATTTTCTTAAAACTTGTGACGAGTACGTAGCTCGTTACTTGCTATGAGCTTATGATATGAAAATCTATCTAAACTGTTGCCAAACTTAATCTGTACACTGTGGTTTAGACACAACTTAAGATTTGACGACATGCTTAGAAATAAAATTTAATGAAAAATAAAAATTTAGTAAATGCATAATAAATAATCTAAAGTAATAATTAGTACCGAAGAATTTAAATACAAGATATGAGATAATATAAATTACAATAATGTATATGCTAACTGAAATGTAGTGGTATCGAAACAGAAATTGACAAAAGGTAGTTTTGTACTGACAATTAAAACAATTAGATGTTGTAATATGGTATATTATATAAGAATAAATCGCAGTACCAAAGAGATAATGTTTAGTAGTTTAGAAAATGTATTTTAATGTCAAACAGTAGCCAGTACATAAAATTTATTTCATAAAACGGCCGGCCCATGACAAGACCAGAGTCCACATCCCACTGGGCATTTCCCAAATGCCCTAATGGCCAGTCTTCCCCTGGGCAGGGCGTCAATGCAAGGAGCTGTTGATAGGCAGAACAAGTAGGTACTTTTTGAATTTATTAAGATTAAATGCAGAATGTGAATGTTAGCATAGGACTGATTAAAAAAATGTACATTCAGCTTGCAAAAGTAAAGCAAGTAGTTCCAAAGCATTAAAGTTGAAAATAGGATTATTTATATTTATAAGACAAATCACTATTACAGTTTTTCTGTATATTTCCAGATGTCACTTTGCTTTGTAATGAAATGTTTTATCTTATTTTATTTTTCTCTTGAAGTCTTATGGACAAAAAGAAGGAAGTAAGTTGTTGAAATCAGTCCATCTATTTTTTGAACCCACTTCTCTAGGGCAGGGTATCCCAGCAAGCACAAAGCACAAGACAATCCCTGGCCAGGGTGCCAGCCAATCACAGAGCAAACACACACACACACAAACACACCTGAGTCAGTTTAACAAACCAATACACCTAACCTGCATGATTCCAGAAGGAAACCTAAGGGGACAACATGCAATCTCCAAGCACCCATGAAATCGATCGATCAATTAAGCATTCATTTCATTACAAAGTGATATCAACAGACAGCACTATCTGAAAGTGTCCTACTGATAATATAGGCACACAAATATTGTGACTCATGATGGCAATCCTGCACCCCAAACACAGAACGCTAAGATCTCTGACACAAGCTCCAGTTCAAAAGACTCTTTAATGGCAGCACAATACCTTTCAAAGGCCTCCAAAAGCCCCCTAAGATAATGCAGTACATCCAAGATTTTTCTCTCTACTCCGTTTACCCCCTTTTCCACCTGCTATTCTTCTGTGCTTCTGAATTCAACTCTCCCGCGTTGAGATGGAGGGCTTTTTTTTAGGCTAGACCCTGCAGTACTTGCAGTGCAACAACTTTAGAAATATCCTTAGTAGGACAAGAGGGCCTCCCTTATGGTTGCCAAGAACCCCAACAGGGCTGCCTATTGAGAGTAAAACTCCTATGCAGGTCTATGGGTTTCCAAATGGAAGATCGATGAGAAGGATGCTACCACCCACCATACAGGAGAAGACATAGTCCTTCCCTTGCTTTGGCAATAGGAAAGGGAACACCAAGCACTGTAGTCGTGACTAAGATCCATCCATACTGTCCATTCATAATTACCTCCTGGCTGTAATAGTGAACTCCAACCATTTTATTCAGGAATCCCTGCTGTCTATCCATTTTGGTAAAGGAATATCATCATCGTCCATTCTGGCCTGCAGCTTTAGTTTTATTCTTGGGGTCATCTTTCTGGAAAGCAAACCTTCGCCCAAGGCATAGGTTCCTTGCAACCTTCATCAGGTTTTCCTTCAGGTTTTCTTGCACTTTGCGCCAGTCACAACTTCTCAATTGGATTGAGATCTGGACTCTGACTCGGTCACTTCAGGACACTAACGTTGTTTTTAACTCATCCATGTGTGGCTTTCGTTTTGTGCTTGGTGTTGTTGTATTGCTGGGAAACAAATCTTCTCACAAGACGCATATCTCTTACAGACTCCATCAGGTTTTTTTTCCAGAATTTCCCCATATTTTGTTTGTAGTAGTAGGGTGTTGTACTGCTAGCCATGATGGATGCAATTTGAAGTCAAATGACTCACTACACAAACCTATTTATGTCAAAACTGGAGGAGGATTTTATGTCAATGTGCATCTTAAAACCAATGTTGCATCTCCGTTATATAGATGACATCTTCATAGTGAGAAGGACCTCCTCCATTTTCATAATTCTTTCCACCCCAACATAAAGCTGTAGCTTAAATAGTCAAAAAAACAGAAGTCAGCTTCTTTGACACCATCGTTCAACTGAATTTTTATTTTTTCTCTTATTTTTTATCATCCCGAGGTATCCTGCATTTACTCAACCCGAGGGGGTTTCTATTACAGCATATGCAAGCATATATAAACATGAGCAGCAGGAATGGGGCTCAGAAAGAAACAGAAAAGAAAGCTAAAGCTTCATCCAAACCTAGACTGGCATCAAGTCCAAGCTCAAGGTACGGCCTTTCTCAGACTGAACTGGAAGATACGAGCGAAAGCACTGATTTCCCGGGACCTGGTGCTGCTGCATCGTCTCCAGCTGAGAGCGAGAGTGGGAGAGAATGTGCTAGTGAGTCAGGTCATGATAGCTCGTCGATTCCAGAAGATTCATTGAGCTTGAAAATGGCCTTACCTTCTGCGTTGTCATCTACTCCTCGCGAGCTGGGAACATCGACTTTAAGTGGGCTTGCCACTTCACCTGCGCAGCATGGAGAAGACCGAAACAATCTGTCCAAATTTGAAGGTAATGATTGCCACAATGGACACTGCTCAAGACATAAAGGAGCTCAAGAATGATTTAAAGACAGATGGACCTACCTGAGAAGTGATAGCTTCCACCACAAGGATATACCGTAAGGCACTCCATCATTTTCAGCCAAGCAATACGTTGCAATCGCCTTTGCTCAAACCCAACAGACCAGGATAAACAATGGCAGGAGCTTAGACAAGATTTCATCAGACAAGGTTATACTCCCAAAACAACAGACACTCAAATAAGAAGACAAAGACCACAAGAAGCCCCTTGTTGTCACCTATAACCCACATCTTCTAGCACTTTGAAAAATTATAAAAGAACTTCAGCAAATGCTAAACAATGATGAAATGCTGAAAGATGTATTCTCAGAACCACTCCTCCTGGCATACAGGCAACCACCAAACCTGTAGCAACTAACTGTCCAAAGCTCCATAAGTGAACCAACAGATAATGGCACATCTCCCTGCCTACAGAACAGATGTAAAACGTGTGCTCACATTTATAATACAGACCATATAGTTATACCACACTGACGACTAGAACATCACATAAAGGGATCATTTTCCTGCAGATCATCTAATGTGGTCTACCTGATTTTCTGTATGAAATGTCCTGACACTGCGCTCTGTGTGGGAGGAACTGGACAAACACTCCGCCAAAGAATGAACTTACTCAGGTTCCACAATAAACATGGCAACAGAGATGTTCCTGTAGTGGACCACTTCATCAGACATGGACACTGATAGGGAATTTAAAGTTCAAGTGTTTAAGGGCAACTTCAGAACACAGAAGGAGAGAAAAGAATGGGATGTTAAACTCATGTTAAAATTTAACACATTACAACATGGTTTAAATAGAAATAAGAGTTTTATAACCAGATATGAGGATAGTTTACATCTCTTGGACTGACAGAGACAACCTGTCTACAGATCCATATTATATGGAAAACTCGTCAAAAACTGTAAAAGGCTCTGTTGGACAGTAATCTCATCAAAAGATCTTGACCATACATTGTTCTCTTCCTAAATGAATCCATCCATTTTCCAAACCCGCTGAATCCGAACACAGGGGTCTGCTGGAGCCAATCCCAGCCAACACAGGAACCAATCCTGGGCAGGGTGCCAACCCACCACAGGACACACACAAGCACACCAAGGCCAATTTAGAATCGCCAATCCACCTAACCTGCATGTCTTTGGACTGTGGGAGGAAACCCACACAGACACTGGGAGAACATGCAAACTCCACGCAGGGAGGACCTGGGAAGCAAACCCAGGTGTCCTAACTGCAAGGCAGCAGCGCTACCACTGCGCCACCCTAAATGAATCTTAGCCTGGAGAATTTAATTCATTTCCTGCATCTAAGATGTCCCACTTAAAGGTTTTCCAATGCTGTATCTGTCCTGGTGTCTTTATAAACACAGGGAACTCCAGTTGCTGTATTACATTTTGCCTGAAGAAGGGGCCTTAGTTGCCTCAAAAGCTTGTATATTGTAATCTTTTTAGTTAGCTAATAAAAGGTGTAATTTTCCATGACTTCTCATTAGATTCATATTTTGTTTACCCTCACAAGTCTTTGAGGGTCTTCTGCAGAGAAGCATCACTCCCACAACATGATACTACCACCACCACGTTTCACAGTGAGGAAGGCATGTGTTTTAGATGATGCTCAGTGTTCAAACGCAGAGTTTAATCTGATGGACCCAAAAGTTAACTTTTGGTTTCATCAGACCATAAAATTACTTCACACAGCTGACTTTAGAGTCTCCCATATGCCTTCTGCTGAGATGTCCAGCGTGTTTCTTCACTTTGCTACTCTCCCATAAACTGGTGAAGTCTGCCCACTCGCTGTATCTTGCAACTCCTTTAGAGTTCTCATGGGTCTCTTGGTGGCCTCCCTTACTGGTCTTCTTCTTGAACGCTCACTTAGTGTTTGTGAATGGCCTGCTCCAGGCAGATTTACAGACACGCCATGCTCTTTCCATGTCTTCATAATTGATGAAACTGGACTCCAAGGGATATTCAGAGACTTCCTGTCTTCATCTTCTGACTTGCGCTTTTCAATACCATTTTCATGGAGTTCTTTGATGTGTTATTTTTTTCCCACTTTCTATGTTTTTTAGCAACATTCCAGAAGTTACAAACTGGTTATGCCATATTTTTACTTAATGAAGCACCTGGAACTTGATATGGAACGCTAATGTTATGTAATTACATAATAAAAAAAATAATTACAAAATAATAAAAAAAAATATTACAGCAGGGGAAAAACAGAGGGAGTTCAATCAAGCAGAGGAGCTGCTGATTCAGTTCTACACAGCAATCATCAAGTCTAAGCTCATCCATTACAGTATTGTTTGGGTCAGTAACTAAACAAGGTGAGAACTGATGTCAACGAATAGTCAGGTCTGCCGAAAAGATCACTTGCACCAACCTTCCCACCTTACAGGAGCTCGACTATTTCATCATAGAGCGAGCAGGGAAAATCAACACCGAGGTCACAACGTCTTCTAACTTCTCCCATCTGTCAGGCATTATAAAGCCAACTATGACAAACAGACTCAAGAACAGTTTCTTTCCATAGGCCATCAAGCTCACAAATGCTTAATTCGGCTGCCCTTGCTCAGTGTCTCCTCCATATTTTACAGTATTCTAACATATAGCTAATGCTTAATATTTATTTCAGTATTCCTTGCACTGCCTTGTGCTTTGTATGCATATGTTTACATGCTTAGTCCTGTATTCGTCTCTGGTGTGAACTGATCAATTGTGTGTCTGTCTGTCATATGACTATAACAAAAAAAAAGAGTCAAGCTACTTGTATGACAGCATATTTGGACGTAAATGGGATTCTGATTCTCAAAATAATTAATAGATGACACAATACTAATTAAAGAATTATACAATACAAAAATAAAGGACACAAATGTATGTTCAGAATATCAAACTCAATAGAATTAATAAATACATCTACTCTCTATATATAAAATCCTAAGCCTAAAAGTGCAACGATTTTATGTCACGTTTTTTGTCACGCTTTAAATTGGGCTTATTTTAAAACCTACATATATATGTTTGGTATCATTCTTTTCAGAATTTATTAAACTTTAATGTGATGTTGTTAGATTTTCAGAGTCTTACTCCATTTTTAAATTATAAATTAAAATATCAAGAAAGTCGTGGTTTATAAGAATGTCAGTTAAAATGAATGGATCGTTTATTTAGTCTCTTATAAATACTCATCAAGCATAGTGGACCTCAGTTTAATGGGAATACTCCAATCGGTAAGAGAGTAAATATTTTATTCTCATTTCATAATTTTTACTATTATTTAAATAATAATTAATTTTTTTTTTACATATTTATAGAATAATTGTTCTTTTGTACATTTACAGATTTTACTATTATTCTGGCTGCAACTGGGGGTTTGGTACTGAAGGAACCAGGGGGGCTTGCCCCCCTAATAAATAAATAAATGCACATGAATAAACAAGAAAAGAAATTAAAGAAATCAAAGAAACTAAAGCCATGGACAAGGCCCTGGTAATACCATGATAGAAAGTCAAGAGCTTGTGGAGTGGTGGCTCTGAGGCTAGGGATCTGCACTGGCAGTCAGAAGGTTGCCGGTTTGAATCTCGTAAATGCCAATAGGAACTCTGCTCTGTTGGGCCCTTGAGCAAGGCCCTTAACCTGCAATTGCTGAGTGCTTTGAGTAGTGAGAAAAGCGCTATATAAATGCAAAGGACTATTATTATTATTAAAGAGTCTACAGGTGGCATCACTGTAATTGCCATTGTCACAAATATGTGTCTGTGGATCACCCTCCTGACTGATCCTGGGTAAGCAATCCCACCCCAGGACAAGAGGAGTTGCTGTTACTAACATTATCATCTCTCTCTCTGTTCCCACAGGCAGGAGGAGAACCACAGTGAGGGGATCCGACTCCACCCCTTCTAGATAAATCCGATACGCTCAGAGAACGTAACGTTCAAGAGAGATGGAGCTCTGAACCAGACCTGATCAGTTTAGCAAGTATTTGCTTTAAGTTACATTTTATTATATACGCCATCATCTGCTGTTTCTGTTCAGAAGTTACTTTGAAGTAAACAGGTTGACTGTTCCCATCCTTTCTTGGGATCGGTTGTCATTACATTGCATGGTTCATATACTTTAAACACTCCCTCACCATTTATCATCTAGGTAGAAAGTATTAGGGGAAAAATCCCAATCACGGTCTCCTTGAACACTCATTAACTTGTATAAGAAACTTACTTAACAAAGACGCCTTCAGAGCACCCCCTCACCTTGCATTGTAATCATGGGTATGCTAGCAATATAATGACAACATAATAAGAGAAATGACACACACAAGCCAGCCAACATCAATGCCGATCTAGCAGAGGAACTTAACAATTTCTTTGCTCGATTTGACAAGGAGAATAACCAGTCTGCAGTCAGCTTCAAACTAACAGGAGACTCACAGCCTCTTGTTCTATACACACACACACAAGGTACGATAAGCACTCAGTAACATCATGGAAGGCAGCAGGTCCTGATGGTGTGTAAGGACGTGTGCTCCAGGCCTGCTCTGACCAACTAGTGGAGGTATTTACACACATATTCAATCTCTCACTCTCCTCATGTGTAGTCCTCTCATGCCTGAAATCCACAGCCATATGGTGGTTCCAAAAAACCTATAGAAACCTGTTTTAATTACTATTGACCAGTTGCTTTCATCTCTGTGTTTAATGACAGGTATCCAGTCACATTAAAGCCTTTGTCCCAGCTGTTCTAGGCCAACACCATTTTGTCTATCAGACAAACAGATTGGCTGAGGATGCCATCTGCGTGGCTCTGCATGATGCCCTCTTACACCTTAAAAAACCCAACAGCTACATTAGGATGCTCTTCGTTGACTACAGCTCACCATTTAACACTAGTCAGCTGACTTCATGCACTACGACTAACTCCTTCCATATGCATCTGATTATTTGATTTTCTCCTCAACCGTCCCCAGTCTGTCAGGTTGGACAAACACACATCCTCTATCTGCACCCTAAGCACGGGTGTGCCATAAGGCTGTGTGCTAAGCCCCCTCCCTCTACGCACTTTTTCCTCATGACTGTCAATCCATCCACGAAGCAAACATTATTGTTAAATTTGCAGACTATACGACTGTCACTGGGCTCATATCAAGCAACTGCATATAAAGAGGAGGTTCAGAACCTGACACCAACAGCTTGGTCTTAAATACCAAAAAGACCAAAGAAGTCATTGTGGAATTTAGGTCCACTAAAAAGACTACTTACAACATAAGGCTGTGAAGAGAGTCACCAGCTTTAGGTTATCCATCACAGAGACCTTCTCCTGGGCTGAGAATACTTCAATGGTAGGCAAAGCACAACAACGAGTTGTAAAAGAGAATACAGAAAACAACAAAAAGGTTTGGGGATCAACCCCATATGTTGTCATTAGTATTAGTTGATACATCCGTGGAGTAATCTCAAAAGACTGAGTCCAGAATGAACTGACTGGGGAAAGCAAGTGACTGGCTTTGGAGGCAGTGGGAAGGAAGAGGAGGGGCCAACAGAGCACTGGTGGAAGTGAGGTCAGCAGGAGGCTTGGAGAGGGAAGTGGAAGCTGGTTATGTTTTAGCTGGTCTTTCCTTCTGGGGTTCTACAGAGGAGGGTGAAAAGACATTAGTGTACTTTGTCTACCCCTGTGTTTTTACCTGTAGTTTAGCCCATAGACTGCCTCCAAAGCGTACTTGTTGTGTGATTTGTTATGCTCAGATTACAGTGCATACTGCACTAGTAAGACCACATCTGGAGTGCTGTGTGCAGTTCTAGTCACAACGGTACAATAAAGACATAGCAGCACATGAAGCCTTGCAGAGAAGAGCAACCAGGAGGCTCCCAGGACTTCAGGACTGACTCAGAGAATTAAACCTGTTTAGTGTTGAGCACCTATTGAGGACCTAAACCAAGTCTGTATTACCAAAGGCATTGATAAAGATGACGCAACAGAATTGTTTTGACTTAATTATGAATTACATATACAGGATGCAGATCTGTATGTATATAGTAATGGGAGTCTGGAACAAACTGTAGAGACATGTAGTTGAAGCAGAAATCTCGACAACCATAGGTTGGCCATTGTCTAAACAAACTGAGCTTGAAGGACTGAGTGGGCTCCTCTCGTTTGTCAGATTTCTTATGTTTTATATGTTCTAGGTAACTTGCTCAGTTAGACAGAGGCAGGAGCTGAAGTAGCCCACTTGTGATTTATTTTCCAGTGTCTCAGCCACTATCCCACCCATTCAGACCTCATCAGATAGCCTATAATGTTTTTCAATAGCCTCAATGTTTCTAAGCGATAGCTAAAAGCAAAAAGTCTCTTTCATCAGACTCTCTTCATTTGTGTAACCGTTCCTTTGCATAACTAAATATCTCTAGGATGAAGGATATGGCTGTAAATTTTAGTTGGTCTCCTCCTCCCCTTCTCTCAGTGTTAATAAAAAGGGCAGACGATAGAGCTGGTGGAGCAACGCAAATATTTAGTGACAATCACTGATAACAGGCTGACCTCTGAACTCAGCACAGAAGGGCCATCCTCTCTGACGACCCTCAGTTGTTTTAAAGAAGACAAAATTCTAAGTCTTTTAAAAGTCTAATGTAAACTGTTGGATTGAAAGCCTTAGCATTGAGAGCATAATGTGTCTAAAAGGAAGAGTAAAATGGCTGACTTGTAGCAGTGCTCACTCACAGCTCTGTCGTTAGAAAGTTCGAAAGAAGGCTGGCTTCATTTTGTCAGAGAGTAGCCGTTCTCCATTTCCTAACTTTAATTTGTTTGCCATCAGGCTGCAGATTTAAGCTCCCTAGGGTCAAGAAGAGTTGATTTAAGAAGTCCGCTTTCCCGTGAGCTATACACAGTACATTTCTGGTAGTTGTATGGGGTCCTGCTGGGTTTTGAATTATTACATTGTGGTGTTAAATGTCATTATTCTTATTTGTAGAAAGCTATCGGTGTGCTTACGATGGACAAAGAAGATTTTGTTTCTTGAACCTTTTTGGTTTATCTTATACATTTTGGCTGGCTGATCATAAAAATTAGCTTTAAATTTTCCTATCACGTACCATTTAATTACAATTGCAAATTTTTGTGATTCCCTCTCATATTACAGGGTGAGGCAGAAAGGACGGATGTTTTCTACAAAATCACAAAATTGATAATTTTTTTTTACAAAGAAATTTATTTAAAGATTTGAGTTCATATTGAAATAGAATTTGACAATTTGTAGGGATGGAAATGCAGGTCTAAATTCAAAATATGCCTTACCGAACGATTACTGAGACCAAGTTCAGAAGAATGCTTCCGAGCAGATCGACTTGGACTGCGCAGCAGGGCTAGTCGTATGCTTTCCACATTTTCAGAGTGCGTGCGTTCATGTAGCCCCCGGCGGCTTTTGTTCATTAGTGTACCTCGTGTACGAAGTGCTTTAACCCAACGTAGGATAGTGTTACGAGTGGGAACAGCTTTATTTCTGGGGTTATTGAAATGGCAACGAAATTCACGCTGAACTGCGGTAATAGATTAGTTGTTCTTGACAAAACAGTCGTACGCAAAAATCTGGTGTTCTATCGTCCACTGCTCCATGGCTTCAACTAAAAAGAAAATAAAAAAATGCTAAGACTTCGAGAACCTAACGCCACCTACCGCACATCTGTCACTCCACCTAGTGGTGAGTTCTAGCCATTTCAAAGACGTCCGTCCTTTCTGCCTCACCCTGTATGAGTGTAAATATGCAGTACAAGAACTGGAGCATCTGAGCTGATCTCAAAATAGTGGCCCTGCTACTAGGAATGCAGCCCAGATATCCCAAATAAGCAAATGGGCAGCCATGCTAAGGAGCTTCATTACATTAAAAAAAGCTGGCCAGTCCAAATGTGGCACACAAACCACTTGTTGACCCAGCAAAGACATTTTTGCAACTTCTTCATACAAAACTTTGACAAATGAAAAATTTGTGAAAGCAAAGAACAAGGAAAGTGAAGAATTTCCATATCTGAGACAGATGTTTCCACGTACAACTGATGCCAATGCACTCTTATTGGTCTACAAATCAGACACGTCAACAATGAAAAATGAGTGAGGCAGAAGGAAATCACATGGAAGGCATTGAAGGATGCTGTTGAGATATTTTTTGGTGACTACATTCAGCTGGTTAATAACATGCTTCAAGTATACAAGACCATGAAGTGCAAAGATGATTTTTCTGCATTCACACTTGGACTTCTTCCCGGCTAATCTTGGCATAGTCAGTGAGAGAGATGGTGAAAGGTTTCACCAGGACATTGCAATGATGGAAGCCTGATATCGGGGTAAGTGGAATCCATCAATGCTGGCTGATAATTTTTGAAACAAGAAGCATCAGGTGCTGAGGGTGAAGGAAAATCAACAGCAAAGCATTTTCAGCTCAACTGAGCTAATTCAATGTGACAACACCATTAAGCAATTAAACACACTAAATTCAATAAAATTAATCTTATGTTTCTCCAGATTCATGAGTGATGCAGTAAATTTGAAACTATTTTTGTGTTCAGCTTGATGCTGTCTATGAAAATCTCCAAAAGTTTTTCAGGAGGCAAAAATGTGAAAAATCTGTTTTCCAGTGATATATAATATGATTGTCATACACTGTCTCCTGGCTTATTAGCTTGTATCTGTGTAATATTATTATAAATATTGTACTTTTAAACCAAATTCCCTCTAGGATAATAAAAGACCATCTAACATAACCCAAACTACTCTGGATGGGATAAATCTCTCTATTACTACAGGCTAGTACTACAGTCGTCTGCTAGGGTTGAACAACTGGCTACAGGGTTTCTGCAAGAAGAAGGATGTCGGCTTCATCAACAATTGGAATCTCTTTTTGGAAAGGCCGCGTCTCTTCAAGCGTGATGGCCTGCATCCGAACAGTTTCGGCGCCCGGGTCCTCTCTGAAAACATATCGAAGGTAATTTGTTTTTCTTGACTATCTATCTCTGCTCTTAACCCCTTCCGAAATAATACTGTTGTGCCAGGACATGATGAATGTTTAATAGAGTCTTCCGTTAAAGTTCACACCATTAATACTGTAATAAGCAATCTCAATGCACGTAGAAAACCTAGGAAATACGGCATAAACTCCAATAATCTAATTAAAATTACTATTTTAGAGGTACAATGTATTAAAACTACAAAAACAGATCACAGATTAAATAAAAAATACACACAGAGCGGCGCTAATAAAATAATTTAGTTCCTATTCCAAATATCAATAACGCACATACTATACATCTCTGCACCCAAACATTAAATATGGCACTATTAAATGTTAGAGCTTTAACTAACAAAACGTTTTTTATCAACGATCTTATTAGTGATAAAAAAATAGATTTTATTGCACTAAGTGAAACATGGCTTAGCTCAGACGGCGCATCTGTTTTAATCGAATCTGCGCCTCCGGATTACAGTTTTACTCATGCAGACCGCCAGGGGAAAAAGGGGGGGCGGATTGGCTAACATTTACTCGAGCCGATTAAAATGTAAAGATGTCAGTTTTGGTAAGTTCAAGTCCTTTGAGTATCTCGCCGTTGTTATCCATGGAGATTCTCAAGTTCTAGTACTATCCGTGTATAGACCTCCTAAATATAACGCGTCTTTTTTTGAGGAATTCTCTGACTTAATGTCAATTTTAATTACTAACTATGACACACTCCTAATAGTTGGCGACTTTAATTTTCATATAGATAATCAGTGTGATCTAAAAGTAAAAGAATTTATGAACCTCCTGGATTCTTTTGATTTGAGACAACTCATAAATCAGCCTACACATAAAGCAGGTCATACATTAGACTTAGTGATTACTAAAGGACTGAAAGTTGATATAAAACAGATCATTGATATTGGTCTATCAGACCATTTTCTTCTACTTTTTAATATAGAAATAATGATAAAAAACACCCATGAGAAGCATATTGTTAAAAAACGCTTCTTTGACTCGGCAGCAGCTTTAAAACTTACAAACATTTTAAGCAATCAGTCCGTTTATAGTGCCAGCTATAATAGCGAGGACAATGTAAATAGTAAGGTGGAAAGATTTAATTCTAAAGTAAGAGCTGCTGTTGACATAGTTGCACCTGAAAATACAGTTAAAAAATCTTCTAGCATTGGTATACCAAAGAGTGTCTGATTTAAAGAGAACATGCCGTAGAGCTGAGCGTCAATGGAGGAAGACTAAACTTACTATCCACTATGAAATATTAAAAGTCAAAATAACAGAATACAATAACACTGTCCGTCTTGAGAGACGCTGCTATTTCTCCAAGATTATAAATAACAATGCTAGTAATCCAGGATTCATTCATTCAGGATTGACTTTAAAATCCTGCTTATGGTTTATAAAGCCTTAAATAATCTCGCCCCATCTTATATATCGGAATGTCTGACACCTTATATTCCAAATCGTAACCTCAGATCCTCAAATGAGTGCCTCCTTAGAATTCCAAGAACAAAACTTAAAAGAAGTGGTGAGGCGGCCTTCTGCTGTTATGCACCTAAAATCTGGAATAGCCTGCCAATAGGAATTCGCCAGGCTGATACAGTAGAGCACTTTAAAACACTGCTGAAAACACATTACTTTAACATGGCCTTCTCATAACTTCACTTTAACTTAATCCTGATACTCTGTATGTTCATTTCATCATAATAACTATTCATGGTGGCTCTAAAATCCGTACTGACCCCTACTCTCTTTTCTGTTTCTTTTTCCAGTTTCTTTGTGGTGGTGGCCTGCGCCACCTCCACCTACTCAAAGCTTCATGATGCTCCAACAATGATGGACGGATTAAAAGGCAGAAGTCTACGTGACCATCATCATCATCAAGCCCTTCCGTGAGAATCCTAAATCGAAAGAGGACTGTTTCATTTATGTTAGGTAGAATGCCCAGAGGGGACTGGGCGGTCTCATGGTCTGGAATCCCTGCAGATTTTATTTTTTCTCCAGCCGTCTGGAGTTTTTTTTGTTTTTTCTGTCCCCCCTGGCCATTGAACCTTACTCTTATTCGATGTTGATTAATGTTGATTTATTTTGTTTTCTTATTGTGTCTTTTATTTTTCTATTTTTTATTATGTAAAGCACTTTGAGCTACTGTTTGTATGAAAATGTGCTATATAAATAAATGTTGTTGTTGTTGTTGCTATTTAGGAGAACATTAATAGCTAAACTGATCCTTTATAAAGCTATGGTCATGATGGATCTAGACATTCTGGAGTTTCTGTGTCCCACTTTCTTAGAGTATTGGCCTTGATGTGTCCCTTTGCTGAGGTAAAAGTCAAGACAGGACTGGCCATCAAAGTGCAACAATTGTAACCCTTTTCATTTCAAAGAATAAATCCATTCAGATCATTCCAAATGAACAATGGCCTCTGTTTCTTTCTGTTGAGGTAAATGTCCAGGCTGCCTAAAATCTTTGCAGTAAACTATTATCCTGATTGATTCACAGTGCGTGCTCTGCACGCTTACACCAAACCTCACCTTTCCATTGGATAGTTAACATTCATTTACATTATTCGTTAATTTAGGTGAATAGCATGGTTCATTTACATGTCAACATAATTGAGTAACTTCAGTATGGGGACCATTTAGGAGCAAGTGTCACTGGACCAGGTTACAAAACTGAACACCACAAGTGACAAACTCAGAACAAGAACTCTTCAAATGCTTACAGTATTACACACTCTGAGGGAGTCAGAAGTTCAAATGAAAGTGGGCGACCATCTAGGAACTGCGCTTAAAAGGAGTGTAGATTGAGATTTAATGCCTTTCATGCTTCCTTGGATAGATAGATAGATAGATAGATAGATAGATAGATAGATGTTAGGAGTAGGGGCTGATACAACACATTGCTGCACCCACCACATGACAAACCAACTCAGGATCCCAGATTAGGACCCAAGTGCAGCCATGCAACAAGTGACACCTCACCACACTAGATCAGATGGAATGGAACCAGTCTGAGTTTTTTTATGGTGGCTGGAGTGCCAATCCTACCACAAACCCCCAGGTTTTTCCCTGCAGGTTGGAGGACCTACATGCAGGGCTGGATGCAGATTGATGTCATACCGGGGACGAAGCAATTGCAGGTTAAGGGGCCCAACGAAGTAGAGTCACTTTTGGCATTTACGGAATTTGAACCGGCAACCTTCTGATTGCCAATGTAGATACCTGGCCTCAGAGCCACCTCTCTGCCCCCCACATAGATATGAGAGGCACTATATAATAGATAGATAGATAGATAGACAGATAGATAGATAGATAGATAGATAGATAGATAGATAGATAGATATGAAAGGCACTATATAATAGATAGATAGATAGATAGATAGATAGATAGATAGATAGATAGATAGATAGATAGATAGATAGATGCTCTGTTTTTCCTCTGACATCCAAAGGATTTGGATATAAGATATAATTTGTTACTTGGTGAGTTTTTCTGTTTTCCTTCAAATTGTATTTGTTCCAAATAAATCAATCCCAAAATACCACAGAAGCTTTTAAGATTTGTAATCATAAGGCACACTAAAACTCCCACCATTACTCAGACCGGAGAACTAATTAGTAATAGAAAGGAGGCCTACTGTATTAAACAGTCTCAAATGAATTAAGGTGATAGGAGTTTAACAAAAACACAGGTAGGAGCTTAACAAGTTTTTTTTTTGGAGTAACATTATTTGAATTCTTGCCTAATTCTAAAGACACTCTGTATTGTTCCCCACAAGCAAAATTTGATATTTGTAGCTTTAGATGATATCACAGTTTTTCTTGATCACTTTGAGGCAATTCACACATCAGAAACATCATTTTCACAAGTTTTAATGCAGCTCTCAGAACAGTTTGTCATAACACTAATTCACCACTAAAACAATTCAAGCCTCACTCACATGTCAAAGTCAGTCCATCACTTCACCACTGTCACTAATGAATAGAACCCTGTCATCAGTGCTTTAAGACTTAAACAACAAATGTTTTAATATTTTAATCAAAATCTTGCTAACTTTAGAAAAAAAAGTAGTACAGTACAATAAATATAATGTAGAAAGAAAAATGTTCAGGCACAAAAATATAATCTGAATAACTGATTTATTTGTAAATTTATGAACACTTTGATGAACACAAAATGATAAACATGGAATTGTGTATATAAAATAGACAAAGAAAAACAAGCAGTCACACTTAGGACACAGCACCAATTCTTCATATTCGTACATGACTACATGCATATTGTCACACAAGAGCACATAACTGGAGGGCTGTAGTGACTGTAATTGTTCTGCCGCTCCAGGGGATGGCGCTGTGTCCTAATGTCTTTTTTCTTCCTCGCTCTGCACACTCAGAACATACAGTATGTCCAAGTGAGACCGGAGCTACAGTATATGGCATTGTACACATTTAGGGTCCAATCTCTGATATATTTTGGGCAGTTTTAATTTAAAAAGCTGTGCTCGGTGTATCATTTTCTGCTGAATTACAGTGTGCTTTATACAAATCAAAGAAGAATGAATGTTGTGTTCCACTCACCGTCTGAGACATTGATTGAGGGGTCTCTTTCCCTTTCCCAGCATTTCAGCAGGTGGTCTATTGCAGTAAACACTGTGGCAATATTTGATAAAGCCTGAAAATGCTGCCAATGTTATTTTCCTTTCTAATTAAAATATGATGGGTGTTGGTGGCAGATTAGGGAAATGCTTTTCTGCAAATTTCCTAACTTGTTAATTGGTGACTCGGGCCCAGTGTGAGTGTCAATGTGAGTGTGAGTGTAAAGGAAAGTCCTTTCCTTGACTGATGCCCCATTCAGAGTTGGGTCCTGCCTTGTGCCCAAGGCTGCTGAGGGAGGCATTGGTCACCCACAGCCCTGAATTGGATTAAGTAGGCTTGGTAATGTTTTATTATGTAACACACACAAATTAGTTTATTACTGAGTGAATACCATTAACTAATTTTAAATCCTATGGCCAGAATTTCACTTTCCTTTTCAGTTCTTCTTTTCCCACTATTTATTGTACTGTTTAGCTAGAAAGAAAAATATAAATAAATATATAAAAATAAATAAATAGAAAAGCATGTCTTCTTTGTCTGTCTGGGCCAAACAGACAGTAAATGTACAGTAGGCCTGTAGCGTCCCAAGCACGTCTTGTGAGTCAGTCCCAAGGAATGCGTCTGCCAAACATCACAAGCCCCCCTGCTGTCTTTTCACACCTCTGCTCGGCTGCCTTGTAGTGCCTGTGGTTTTTTCCCCTTCCATACTGGTACACTTAGTTACAAGTGCTCTTCCAAGTGACACATTAGACGTCAGTGACAATTAAGTTTTCTCTTTCTCAGATGATCACTGCTTTCCCTTACTATTCTGCTTCCCTGGGCATAAAGACATTTTGGTGGGCTGGAAGGAAACATACAGTTATGCCCATAAGTTTACATACCCTGGCAGAATTTGAGAAATATTGGCCATTGTTTGGAAAATAATAAAGTAATCATGCAGAAAACGTTCCTTTTGATTAGGGAGTGAGCTCAGGTGAAGCAATTTATTATCACATAATTGTGTGTGCAATTTCTAAATCATAATGATAACTGAAATCACCCCAATAGTCCTGATCAAAAGCTTGCACACGCTTGAATGTTGGGATTGATAATATACACACAAGTTGACACACACAGGCTCAAATTAATGGAGAGTGGCCTCATCTGTAACCTCTTGGATTGTAATCAGTGTCTGTATATACTGTAAATAGTCCATTTAAATTTACGCAGAGCTGCACTGACTTTGCTGGATACCCAGCAATGGGGAAAGTAAAAGAAGTGCCAAAGGACCTGTGAGAAAAAGTTGTGGAATTGTATAAATGAGGGAAAGGATATAAAAAGATATCCGGAGATATGCAAATGCCCACCAAATAGATAGATAGATAGATACTTTATTAATCCCAAGGGGAAATTCACGTAATCCAGCAGCAGCATACTGATAAAGAACATATATTAAATTAAAGAGTGATAAAAATTCAGGTATAACAGACAGACAATAATTTTGTATAATATTGGAATTGAAGAGCCGCATAGTGTGGAGGAGGAACGATCTCCTCAGTCTGTCAGTGGAGCAGGATGGTGACAGCAGTCTGTCGCTGAAGCTGCTCCTCTGTCTGGAGATGATCCTGTTCAGTGGATGCAGTGGATTCTCCATGATTGACAGGAGTCTGCTCAGTGCCCGTCGCTCTGCCATGGATGTCAAACTGTCCAGCTCCATGCCGACAATAGAGCCTGCCTTCCCCACCAGTTTGTCCAGGCTTGAGGCATCCCTCTTCTTTATGCTGCCTCCCCATCACACTACCACATAGAAGAGGGCACTGGGAGTGTTAGACTCCGATAAAGTGTAGAAGTTTGGGGTTTTGTTGTTACCAGGCCACAGGCAGGTAGACCAACCAAGATTTCAGCCACAAATGCCAGGATCATTTATCGGGCTGCCAAGAAAAACCCACAAACCCTTCAGCTGATATACGGGCTTTTCTGCAAACAACTGGTGTTGCTGTTTCAAGATGCACAATAAGAAGGTACTTGAACAAAATTGTCTGCATGGCCAAGTTGCAAGAAAAAAAGTCTTTACTGTGCCAACACGACAAAACAGCCCACTTACAATATGCCACACAGCATCTAGACTGGCCTCAAAACATCTGGAACAAAGTCACAACCATGAATGCTGTGTTTGGAGAGGACGCAACAAGGCCCATGTACACCATCCCTACTGTGGAGGTGGGTCTCTGATGTTCTGGAGGTGCAGACCAGCTGACAAGCCCTCATCCTAAAGCCTCTTCTGGTCCTCGGAAGACAGCCAACATCACTTCCTCTTCCGGCCATGAAGATCCCACCTCCTTCTGATGTCATTTCTGGCTCCCAGAATTCCATCATCCCATTCTGTCAACCAGCTATATATGGCAGCCATTTTTCCTTTTTTTCTCAGTTCTGTTTTGATCTCACATCTGTAAAGACCTACCTAGCCATCCTTTTTTCAAGTATGTGGTGGATCCTCAAACCTTTTACACTGTCTTGTTTATTCTTTAACAATGTCTGTGAATCTGTTTTGCTGTGTCCCTGTCATTCCAACAGGTGACGCATCGCAAACATTTCTAGTAATGAAATCACAAACATTTGTAGTAGCGCATTTTATAACTACAAATGTTTGCGATGTGCCAATAGTTGGAATGACAAATGCAATGCATTTTATTACAACATCCGTTACAAAATCCATTCTAACACATGGTGCACTGCAAACGCTATCTCAGAGGTCACAGTTGATTATTTGACTTTCAGCCCATCATAGACAGGTAGCACAGCCAATTTTAGTACAAGTCTGCAAGATAACAAAATGTTGAAAAACTGAAGGGATCTGAGCCCTTTCTTAATCCCCTGTATACCAGGAGATGGGTTCAGACCCCCCTAAGACAATCATCCAAAAGACCATAAGTCTAAAGCCATGGCCCCTCAGCCATCCAGGTACAGCAAGCAGATGGATAAATGGAGGTGCAGGCTGTCTTGTGTCAGAATGGGGTGCCTAAAGCAGTGGAGGGAACAGTGGAGTGAAATGGACAGCAGAGTCAGAATAAAAGAAGTGAGACAGATGAATGTCAGACAGGCTCAACAACAGACAGTTGACAAGATTAAAGTTTACACAGAAAATTGAAATAAAGCAATAAGCAAAGCCCTTTGGCAGTTTGACTCCTGAGTCCTCACAATGTCCTTAAAGAGGGTGGCCATGTTCACTAACAAAATCCACTTTGGGGCACCCCCAGACAATAAACCAGCTTTTTAATGTGAGACTAATGGTAGCTTAATGCGTTCTGGCTGTGCTCCCAATAAAATGGGTGATTTAAGTTTAGGCTTATGCCAAGACAGAGGATAGCATTAGACACTTCCTGGTGCCAATCAATCATCATGACACTCCTGACTTCTGTTTTGGACTCATTTGTTAGATTTATGGAGTGGCTTGACTACTTTATGTGTTTAGAGGATTACTTTTAATTTCAATCTTTTGCATCAAATGGAAAAGTCAGTTAAATCACAGCACTTTCAGACACGCCGGGCAGATCCTTGGCTTTATGCCTCCTAGAATATGACATTAATTAGGAGCTTCCAGGTGAACTTTTAATTTCTTTTACTTGTTCCGATTAATCTACCCAGTTTCTCTAGTGTGAGGCTGAGCTTCCTAGTAGACATCAGTAACTATCTTTACAGACCCTTTGTGCTTGGTACTCATAATGGGGGGCTCGTCTGTCTAAGAACAGGAAAGTTGCCTCACTCTCAGATGGCTCTGTCATCTCATTTCTATACTTACGGACCCCTCAGAGCCACCTCCTGACAACAAGACATGCTGAGGCCATCTGGACTAGAGGCAGCTCCCCCATTCACTCTCTTGTGCTTAATATTTCATTAGGCAGTCTCAACATTTCATATTTTAGTAACCTTAGAAAATGTATGACAGGAGGATTCTAACACATTGGAACTTGTCTATAGGGGGATTTTGTGGCAAATCTAGGTATTTAAAAAAGGGGTTCATGTATTATTATTATTAATATTATTAAGGAGATTCCAAGCATGTGTTGACAATAACCCCAAACTAGTGGATAAACTCTGACTTTTTGAACCTTTTAACAAACATTAGCGGTCACGTTCCGGTGTATTATCCATTAGAGATAGTCCCACGTAACTGTCCACATTTTTGTGGAGGGTGGTGCAGTGGGTAGCACTTGGGTTTGCTTGGGCTTGAATCACATGACCAGATGCTCTCTTAAGCCACATTTTGTGACTTTTACTCGTTGGGCTTGTTCAACTTGTTGACTGCAGTTGCTGATCACGCCAGACCATTTCAATTTCCATGACTGAAAATCACTGGACATCAAATTTAATGACTGCAGATGATAGTTTGCTGCCTGGCGGAGCCTGTGCTGTACGAAGGGTTAACAGATTCAACGAGTTCAGCCACAATCTCAACCCTTTGTTTTAATTGTTTCCATTCTGTCATGATACATAGAACATGAGACATCAGACTGATGAGCTTCTCTTCTGTTAGTGAGGTCCAAGACCCCTGCCTTCCTTATCCCTCATCAATCTATGCACTGTGCTTCTGGATGAGTGTTCATTGGTTGTCAGCTCTCATGCATGCAGAGCCAAAACTTCGACTAAAGAGAACCTGTTTGTTTTGTCAGGGTAAGTCATGAACTGATTGGACCGAGTCACTGTCTGTGTCAGACTAAATGACAGATTTCGCAGGACTTGTTAAAATTATGTAACATTATATGAAACCAGTAACGACACACTGCACGATAAATGAGTGTATAGATGAATACGCTTGACCTGAGCATTCATAATTCTCATCCTCTTTCTCTGTACGTTTAGCATTCGTTTGCTCAGAGGTTGATGTGCTTGCTGCTTCCTGGGCATCTCTTCTTTTCTCCGCCCTAGCGGCCTGCTTCTTCTCTTCTTTTGTCTGCATCTTTTCGTGTTAAAACTGATTAAGTCAGTGTTTGTGTTTCAATTACTTAGTCACATTTTCATTTAAGCTGGCACTTAAGTCTTCAATCTGCCTCAAGAATGATTTAAGATATGAAGAGGTAGTGGAAGTGACAGTGAAGGTGGTAGGGATGAGAACGGTGCCCATACACACGCGCCACATGGCCATCCTGCTGGTCGCCGCCGAGAGTTGATATTACAATTGTAACAGATGGCCCGGCCATAGACAGACGCAACACCAATGTCCAAAACACACGCTGTTTATTTATACACTATTTACAGTGACTCCGCCATCTCACATAGTTATTCAGTCCCTTTTCCTCTCATCTCGGCTGCCTCCACTCCTCCCTTGTAAGCTTCGTCTTTCTCTTCCCAACTCCAGCTGCTCGAAGGGAATGAGGCGGCCCCTTTTATCATGCCCCGGAAGCGCTCCAGGTGCTTGATGATGGTCTTCCGGCAGCACTTCCTAGTGTGGCAGAAGTGCTGTCCTCCAGGGCTCAGGAACCATCTAGGCAGCCCCTTGGTTAGGCCACAGACCCACACAGGGTTGAGCTTCCAAGCTCGGTATCTGTATCCGTGGTCCTTGATGGTAATCAGAGGGGCTGCCCTCTTGCATCCAGGGAAGATATTGCCTTCCCTGATCCAGGCGTCCCGGTGGGGCAAGGTCCCTGGCCGCCTGCCACACAATAAAATAAAATAAAAATAAAAAGAGGAATAACCTTGGAGATCAATCATCACCCCAAAAGTGGATAGTAGAGGTCACGTAGTATGTGTGTACCAAATTTCAGGTCAATAAGTCAAACGGTTTGCGAGCTACAGGTGATTTAAAATCCTGGACAGACAAACAGACAGCCACAGTAGCGTATTATATATGAAGATTTGGTGACATGACTTTTAGTGAGCTTTGCATGTTGACTTTTACTCCCACATCCCATACAGGGGCAGGTTAGGTTTCCGTCAATTCCAAATTTGAATCCTTTGAATGCTGATTGGATGGATAGACAGATGGATGGAGCCTTTCCTTGATTATTATAATTAATGACATACAGTGTTTGTGAATGATGATGTCCTTACAGATTCTTCATCATCCACCTTTATCCCACACCTTGGATTCATAGAATGCTTCGTGGCATTATTACTATTATCCAGTGGTTCTTAGCAGAGGGGTGGCTCTGAGGTTAGGGATCTGCGCCGGCAGAAGTGATTCCACTTTGCTGGGCCCTTTGAGCAACTCCCTTAACCTGTAGTTGCTCCATCCTGGGTATGATGTTAACCTGCATCCAGCCTTGCAAGTAGGCCCTCCAACTTTCATGGGGGGTTGGTGGCAAGATTGACACTTCAGCCACTGTAGAAAACCTCACACTATTCCATTCCATTCAAACTAGTGTGGTGCTGAGGTGTCACCCGTTGCACAGCTGCACTCAGGTCCTAAATTGGGATTCTGAGGTTATTTGTCGTGTGGTGGGAGTGGCAATGTGCTGTGTCAGTGCCTGCTCCCATCCCCTCTCTCAAGTGGTCCTCAGGCCGTCTTAATATTTAAAAACTCAGTTCTCTTTCTGTGACTGACTACATACCATGGATGCTGCAGCACATCATTTGTCTCCTCTGGTGCTTAGCAGGTTGTATCCAGCCATTGTCCTTTACTTGCCAGGCTCAGCCAATTAATTCATTTCTTTATCTTGAATCAAATGAGTCATACAAATCACAAATGTACAGTACATCTGTTTGCAGAGTTCAAAAATGTCTACTCTGGCAGATTAAGTGACTCATGAAGAATCACCTGGTGAGTCAGTGGTGATGACTTAATCTGGAACTGTGTACTGTAGAACAAAGAATGCAAGAAAATCTGTCAAACTTCTACTAAGTTCATCTGCTGTGCTAATGGCTCAGCTGTTGGAATATCTCACCCATGTACATTTGAAAAGTTGTCAGGCTTCTTCATCCATCCATCCATTTTCTAACCCGCTGAATCCGAATACAGGGTCACGGGGGTCTTCTTCTCCTCAATCATTTACTAGTTTGCTTCACATTCTTATGACTCTTTATGTGAAGACATGCTCCTTAGACTCTGTGTTGGATGCATTTCCCCTTAATTCCCACTGGTGGTGTTGGGTGTGTGAATCACTACTTAGCTGAAAGAATGCAACTGCGGCCATTTTATTAATACCTTTGAGAAATCAGGGACCTAAATGAGGTCCTCATGCAGCCTGCTCTGATTCTTGCAGTTAGATGGGTCCCTTAGTCTCAGGATGGACCTCATTGTTCTTCCCTGCACAGCAGGGCCAGATTAAGACCTTTAGAGACCTTAACCACTTAAAAAAATTTGGTGCCCCCCTATAGATATCTAATTCAAAATATAAACAATAATAAACCGTAAAATAAAATGTTATTTTTTTACCATGCATCTGTCAACTCTGCACTGCACTCACAACTGAATAAGACAGCCAACATGACCAAGACAAGAATGATCATGTGAGCCTCAGTGGACCGTGTGGCAGTTATCAGATTCTGATTTTGTTGTATTCCCAAGATTAATATATATCATTAACCTCTATTGTTACTATTTTATTATTTTTATTATTGTATATATATGTATTGTAGCCTGCAGGGGGCACTCCAGCTCCCCAAACACCCAATACAAGCATGCTCAGACACAAGTACACTAGGCAAAGAGTCGATTATTGTGGGAAACTCTTCCCCATGCACTTCCCATCACAGCCACAAGTGCAATTATGTACAAGCACAATACAGCACAACTTTTTTTCTCTTCATCTCTCTCTGTCACTGCCTCATCCTCTCCTCCACGCTATCATTGTCCTCCTCCTCCTCTCAACTCTGGCTCCTTGATATGAGTCGGGCAGCTCCTTTATCTAATCCCCGGCATTGCTTTCAGTGATATGACACTGCAGCTCTGAAGCATGTCTGGGTGAGGTTGGAGCACTATGAAGTAGGGACTCCCAAATCCCACAGCTCCCTCTGGTGACACCCACTGGACCCAAAACAGCTGTCCCTCGTGACTACATTACCCAGCATGCCTTGTGTGCTTGCTTGCATGGATCTGAGCCTGGGATCGCTAGCATCCTAGGTGAGACAAAGACCTGTGTAAGCTGTCTCCTCCTGTCTGTTGATAATGAGGGCATTCTGGTTGGGTAAGGACATCGACTGTCCCTTATATAATTTTTTTCATTTAATGTGGGAGCCCCTTTTTGTGGAACCTGGTTCAGATGCACCACTTGCAGTTCTGAACTATGTGGTTCATGGTACATCTGGGAATAGAACATTTCTGTGGTGTCCCCCCTTCCCTTGATGCACTAAATACAGGCTTATTTTACTTAATGGTTAATCCAGGCCTGCAGCACAGCCTCTGGTGCTGCTGTGTTATTCTGACATTATGAGCAGAAATGCACACAGGACTCCAGATGTGGTCTCAGTAGCACATTATACAGTGTGAACATGACTTTCATTATTTACCTTCAACAGTTTTTCAAATCAAATCAAATCAAAAATGGGATAAAATGTAGTTTGTCACATACAATTATACACACAATTCAATGTGTAATGAAATGCTTAATTTCTAACTCCAAGACTGTGCATTTAATAGAATATTTATGGACAATAAACAATAATGCCTGCTGGCACAGTGGTAGTGCTGCTACTTTCCAGTAAGAAGACCAGCCAGCATTCACATGTTAGGTCCTCCCTGTGTGGAGTTTGCAGGATCTCCTGCAGTCCAATGACATGCACGTTAGGCAGTCTGGGAACACTTAGCTGGGCAGTGTGTGTGTGTGTGTGTGTGCGTGTGAGTGTGTGTTCACCCTCTGATGGACTGCCACTCTGTCCAGAGATTTGTTTCTGCCTTGCACCTTCATGGCATTGACTCCAGCCCTCCTATGTCCTGTTAAGCAGGCTTAGAAAATGGCATGGTACAATACCACCACGACATCATGATCTCCCGACTCGAATCCTGGGCTGGTGTATCTGGCTTAGCCCTCGACTGGTTCAGGTCATATTTCTGCAACAGGACTCTCAGAGTCATGCTAGACGATTTTTCATCTGAATCAGTCCCACTCCCATGTGGGGTCCCCCAGGGTTCCATTTTAGGGCCACTACTTTTTCAATCTACATCCTGCCTTTAGGTGCAATTTTTAGAAAACATGCAATTTCATATCACCTATATGCTGACGACTGCCAAATTTATTTCTCCCTCAAGCCAACTGACTCCACCAAACCTCTCCTCGACTGCCTATCTGACATTAAGGACTGGCTGGCTGTAAACTTCCTTCACCTGAACGATTCAAAAACCGAGGTCATTGTTTTTAGTCCCGACTGCAAACAGGCTCCACCCCTTGGCCTCGTTTCTCTTCCCATTCCAGTAACTTCGTCTGTCTCCAATCTTGGAATCAAAATGGATACGTTCCTGAAAATGGATGCTCAAGTCAACAGCACAGTAAAATCCTGCTTTTTCCATCTAAGGCGAATCGCCAAACTCAAGCCTATTCTGTCTAACCACCTCCTGGAATCAGTAATCCATGCATTCATTACGTCCCGGCTTGACTACTCTAATTCCTGCCTTTTTGGTATCAGTAAAGCCACGCTTTCTAGACTCCAACTGGCTCAAAATGCTGCTGCAAGGCTTCTAACTGGAAGTAGCAGAATCCAACACATTTCACCGATTTTAAAAACCCTACACTGGCTGCCGGTTAGATTCAGAATCGATTTTAAGATTCTCCTCCTCACCTATAAGGCATTAAACGGTCTAGCCCCCACCTATTTGAGTGTCTTGCTCCATTGTCACAATCCCCCTCGTGTTCTTAGATCCCAGATCAGCTGCTCCTAACCGTTCCCAAGGCACGCTTTTAAAGCTCGTGGTGAAAGGGCTTTCTCCGTCTGTGCACCCAGGCTCTGGAACTCCCTGCCCTTAGTGGTTAGGCAAGCCGCTTCAGTCGCCACATTCAAATCTCGCCTAAAAACACACTTCTTCTCATTGGCTTTTAATTCTTAACCTGTCTCATTTTCCACTTGCCTTTTGCTATTGTCTCTATTTTATTTGGTCCCTTGACCTGTTTTTAGTATCTCTGTTTTAATTCTCTCTTAATGTTTATTTTTATTATTTTGCTTTTAGTCCTGCTTGTTGTAACTGTACAGCGCTTCGGTCAGTTGTAATGCTGTGTTTTTAAGCGCTCAACAAATAAATATGGTATGATATGGTATGGTAATAATACACTAATCTAAAAACCTATTGGCCTCTTAAACTCCACTTGTTTAAATCAAAAGGTTAAACTTTTTCAAACCTCTGCCTGGCTCATATCTCTTCAGGCTTTGGAGAAAGCCTCGTTGCTCCTCTCTGGATCTTCTCCAATGCTGCTACGTCTTTCTTGTAATATAAAGGATATTGATGGAGAAGTATAGAGAAGGCCAGAAGGAGTTGGATTGCGTGTTTGTGGATCTGGAGAAAGCATATGACAGGGTGCCTCGAGAGGAGCTGTGGTATTGTATGAGGAAGTCAAGAGTGGCAGAGAAGTACGTAACAGTTGTATTGGATATGTACGAGGGATGTGTGACTGTGGTGAGGTCTCCGGTGGGAGTGACGAATTCATTCAAGATGGAGGTGAGATTACAGAGATCGCCTCTGAGACCTTTGTTATTTGCAATGGTGATGGACAGGTTGACAGATGAGATTAGACAGGAGTCCCCGTGGACTATGATGTTTGCTGATGACTTTCTGATCTGAAGCGATAGTAGGGAGCAGGTTGAGGAGACCCTGGAGAGGTGGAGATATGCTCTGGAGAGAAGAGGAATGAAGGTCAGTAGGAACAAGACAGAATACATGTGTGTAAATGACAGGGCACTAGAAAACCTCACATCTTATTAGATGCTTCTGTACACTGTCTTGATGGAGACCGTGATGGTCCATTATGACTCCCAGGTCCTTCTCCTAATGGGTACTCTTAAGTTTCAGATTTCTCATTGTGTATTCAAACCTTTAGATTACCTTAATACTTTACATTTGATTACATCAAATTTTATCTGCCCAAGCCAGTGTTTTGTTCATTCGCCTCTGTGATGATTAGGCTGGTTCTACTTTATCTGCCCTTCCACCCAGTTTGGTAACTGGGTCTTAACTAGTTATGGTCTAATTGTTTTGTAGCATTAGAAGAGTTTTTGATTTTCGACATCCACACTGACTTGGTTGTAAATATAGTAATGCAGACTATAAAGCAGAAGTGGCAGAACTTGTAACTGGCATATTTGAGTACACAGAAGCTAATCTTTACTCAATTAAAATATCTGCACAATAGAAAACTGCCTTTCTGGTTGAGGCTCCTTGTGTATATTTGTTCATATATATATATATATGTATATATATATATATATATATATATATATATATATATATATATATATATATATATATATATATATATATATATATGTGTGTGTGTGTGTGATTAACACTTCTCTGTTTACAATCCTTCCTTAGGTTTTGCATTTCTACTATATGTAATTCAGACATTTGTAAAGAAGTGCACTGGGATATTAAATGGAAATTAACTTAATATGAAGAAATTCATTTGAATATAGCTCCTTTTACAAGTAAAATCATCATCAAATTATTTAGAGATTTAACATGGAAAGACAAGTCCAAATTAAAAAATAAATGTAGGAAAGAGGGGGTGGGGCTTAAGTAGGGAAAGGACAGTATCAAAGGCGACATTAACATCTGGGCCTCACATTCCTTGTGCTGAAAGATAAAAGAAGGCAAACAAAGAAAAACAGGAAATGTTACTTAGTAAAAGAGTCTTAGCATCGAGCAAACTTCACAGTGTTGCAAAACCTGACAGAAATATCTGCAAGAGTTAACAAGACCAGCATTCTTAAAGTCAGTCAACAGAGTTTTATTCTCCTCCTCTGCCTTAGACCCCTTCTTGCATAGGCTGCTGACATCATGACTCTCTCTGATATTTTAGCATTGATTGGTGAAGCTCTGTGTCATAGTAAAATGTGCCATCGAAATCAGCAACCCAGTGAAATCTGAACCAGCAGGATTCTTGTCTCTTTCATTTACTGTTTTGGCTTTAAACATGAACACTTTTACTGTTGCTTTCTTATCCTTTTCATGTACATTATTTGTACATACACCACTCAGTTGACTTTATGATCTGTATCAGCTTTTGTCTACAAGTTCTTGCACATTGCTTGGAAATGCACAGAGCTTACAATGGAACGCACTATAAACAATATTGCATCATTAAAAAAGACGTGTGTGTGTGTGTGTGTGTATATATTTAGATCAACATGCTTCCGTTAGGTCAGATTATCGCAGGTTACAACGTGAGCTACCACAGCTATGCTGATGACACACAGCTGTACTTATCAATAGCACCTGATGACTCCGACTCTCTCGATTCACTAACACAATGTCTTACTGGTATCTCAGAATGGATGAATAGTAATTTTCTCAATCTAAATAAAGAGAATACTGAAATTTTAGTAATTAGCAATAATGGATTCAATGAGGTTATCAGAAATAAACTTGATGCATTAGGGTTAAAAGTTAAGACGGAAGTAAAAAATTTAGGGGTAACCATTGACTGTAATCTGAATTTTAAATCGAAAATTCATCAGACCACTAGGACAGCATTTTTTCACTTAAGAAACATAGCAAAAGTTAGACCTCTTATATCATTGAAAGATGCTGAGAAATTACTTCACGCGTTTGTTTTCAGTCGACTAGATTACTGTAACGCACTCCTCTCAGGACTACCCAAAAAAGACATAAATCACTTGCAACGAGTGCAGAATGCAGCTGCTAGAATCCTAACTAGGAAAAGAAAATCTGAGCACATTTCTCCAGTTTTGATGTCATTACACTGGTTGCCTGTGTCATTCAGGATTGACTTTAAAATCCTGCTTATGGTTTATAAAGCCTTAAATAATCTCGCTCCATCTTATATATCGGAATGTCTGACACCCTATATTCCAAATCGTAACCTCAGATCCTCAAATGAGTGTCTCCTTATAATTCCAAAAGCTAAACTTAAAAGAAGTGGTGAGGCGGCCTTCTGCTGTTATGCACCTAAAATCTGGAATAGCCTGCCAATAGGAATTCACCAGGCTGATACAGTAGAGCACTTTAAAACACTGCTGAAAACACATTACTTTAACATGGCCTTCTCATAACTTCACTGTAATTAAATCCTGATACTCTGTATGTTCAATTCTTCATAATAATTATTCACAGTGGCTCCAAAATCCGTACTGACCCCAACTCTCTCTTCTGTTTCTTTTTCCGGTTTCTTTGTGGTGGCAGCCTGCGCCACCTCCACCTACTCAAAGCATCATGATGCACCAACATTGATGGACTGAAAGCCAGAAGTCTACGTGACCATCATCATCAGGTCCTTCCATGAGAACCCTAAATACAAAGAGGACTGTTTGACTTATGTTAGGTAGATTGCCCAGAGGGGACTGGGCGGTCTCGTGGTCTGGAACCCCTACAGATTTTATTTTTTTTCTCCAGCTTTTGGAGTTTTTTTTTTTGTTTTTTCTGTCCACCCTGGCCATCGGACCTTACTTATTCTATGTTAGTTAATTATGACTTATGTTTATTTTTTATTGTGTCTTCTATTTTTCTATTCATTTTGTAAAGCACTTTGAGCTACATTTTTTTGTATGAAAATGTGCTATATAAATAAATGTTGATATATATATATATATATATATATATATATATATATATATATATATATATATATATATATATATATATATATATATATATATATATATATATATATATATGGTCAGACCCTTGTGCACAGGAGACTGTTTACGGCTCAAATAATGTTATGTCACAGCCAGACCAGAGGTTGGCATTGTCATTTAATGCTTTCTCCTCTTGTCCCTTTGCAGAGCTGATGAAAAACCTGCCACTCAGTGACCTCATTTCCAGTCCCACAACCCATCCATCAATGAAGTCACTTCGAGTCTCCGGAGCACCCCTGCTAATGACCTCACTTCCAGTTCCAGCCTTCCTTAAACTCTCCTCTTCCTGTTGCCACCATATTTATGTCTCATATCCATGTGTGTTAGTCAGTTCTGTTTTGGGATGTACTTTATTTTGCCTTTTATTAACAGCTTTATATATATGGTATATATACTAGTCATGGTACCTGTCTAAAGCAGGTAATAGAATAATTAAAAGTTTTTGCTATCTCTTGTTCTACATGTACCTTCAGTGCCTTTCCTCTGTATTGTGTGTGTGTAAACATCTCTTCACCAGCACTCTTTTGCTCGAGTGCATTCCATTAAGGCCTACCTCACAGACTCTCATTATTTTTGAGGTGCCTTTTTCACCTCTTGTCTGGTTTTATATTTTCAGTCTTTGAAGGCAATAGTCTCAGCATGCTTCATACACCTTTACTCCTCCTTGAACATCTCACACTCACACTTCCTAGTTTATCAGGGAGGGACTGGACGCACAGACCTTACTATTTTATATATATAAAGAAAAAATATGTATAATGTAATGCAGTACAGTGTAAATATGAGGCTCAATCCCTGTAGGAAGCAAAGGTGTGTATTTCTGATGAGCCCTGATAAAAGCGAAACATGTATCGTGTCCACTTTTTAGTATTTGTCAGGTACTGTATCACATATCTATGATCTGCGTCTTACAACTGAGAGGACGTGATGAATGTTTGCTGACTGGTTGAACAACCACAAGCGTTACCTGGTAGGTAACCATCCAAATAATCAGATTGCAATTCAGAATGCAACTAACAATGCAAAATATATATATAATAAATATATAATACTAAATAAATAATAGATATTAAATAGTATAAATATTAAGAAGGATATATGATCGTTACACAGGGAAAATGGTTGGGGTACCAGCAGGTTATTCCTATTACTAAATGCTTTGAGCATGGGGAAGGCACTTATTATCATTATTAAGGGTGAATTAAAAAAAGAAAAATGAACTTACAGCTGCAAAAAAGGCTGACATCAGCTGTTTCAAGCAAAAGTAGTGCTTGGACTCATTTCGTCCTCCTCCTAGTCTGGTCCTTTACAGAACACCAACTTCTAATAGCTTTAGGATTTTTAAATCACTATCCTGAAAGAGAAATGGGTTCCATGTTGTCCGGCCAGTGAGCTTCTGAACTGTGGATGGAACTGGAGATGGAATTAATGACAGAGCCCTCTGTATTCACAAGGGGGTATGCAGTCTTATTATATATATATATATATATATACACCGTATATAGTGATATGGACGCTATATAGGACCCGACCCGACACAGACTCACACTAAGAACTTTTATTTGTCTTCACCTGTAGGGTACGTCTTCCCCGTGAACCCCACAGACAATACACAGTCCCAAAAGCACTTTAAGACAACACAAAACACTTTTCTGATACCACCACTCCTCCCGTCTAGCTTCGTCCTCCACCTCTCGACTCTGGCCACTGAGTGGTGATGGCTGGCCCCTTTTATAGCCCACCTGAAAGTGTTCCAGGTGCTTGACCTCCTGGTCCCAATTGCACTTCCAGGTGGGGCTGAAGATTTGTCCAGCCGGCTCTGGAATCCACGCAGCACCCCCTAGCGGCCACCCCACCTCTCAGCCAGGCTGTGGAGGACTCCATCTTCCATGGAGAACTATGGGAGGCTGGGGAATCACCGTCGGCCAGGGAGGCTGCCACCAAGTGTCCCGGTGGAGGTATTGAGCTGCCCATGGTTGCTCCCCCAGAACATATGTAGCAGGGACCCGACTGCCTGTCACAATATATTGTGACCATTTGCACTGTGCCTCATCCCCTTCTACAGCTTTGGCCATAAAGAAAACACTCTTCTATACAGCATTCTGATGCAAATGAAACACAACCTCCGAATGTCAAATGTTGGTTCAGCCAATTCTGAAAAGGCATTGTCTTTTTGAAAATAATGTCAGTCATCATCCAACCCACTAAATCCTAACACAGGGTTACGGGGGTCTGCTGGAGCCAATCCCAGCCAACACAGAGCGCAAGGCAGGAACAAATCCCCGGGCAGAGCACCAGCCCACCGCAGCGAAAACAATGTTTATTTTTTTTCTATTTGCTTTCCATTATATGGGGTCACAGATGTGCCCCAAGCCTTTTTCAATACTGTATTGGTTTTCTTCTAGTCATGTATGAATGCTTAGGGGACAACGTATGGGCCTTGTTTAGGTAAGCAATAGTACCCCTGGATGTTAGGGTTGCTAAAAGCTTCTCTCTTTTTACCCACAGCGTTGAGGCACACATGACAGGAGATGCCTACCCTCAACTTGACTCCTGAACTAAGCCCCATCCACCCCTTCTGGGTATGGTGGTTTATATTCCGACCAAACATCATCATTTGACCCTGAGACTTTCTTGTGACAAATCCAGCTCCTGCCCCAATTACTTCCTTTGTGCCCTTCCCAAATCTGTGCCAACACTATATTTATATCAGAAACAGAATCGGAATCAGAGTTCAGTGTTTTGGCCAGGTACACTAATGTGTACTAGGAATTTGTCTCAATAGTACTGGTGCAACATATGAGGACAACACAGAATAGATAAAATATTAAATGAAAAAATATGCTACAAGGGCAATACAAAACTCTAAAGAGGTAGTAGAATTATAATGTTCAGGCAGACTAGTGTGCAGATACACATAGATACCGAGTAGAAGCACAGACCTGATTAACTGCATGTGACGTGTTGTTTTAGCTTTCACTGTATGAAGACATTTGCAGGACGGAGGTCTTTGGTGAGGTGATACCCTGGGTGACTCGGATCAGCAATGATCTTAGTGGCCCTCTTCCTTACCCTGGACTCACACAGGACTTCAATGTGTGGTAAGTTACAGCCTATAATCAGTTCGCAGGCTTTGATGATGTATTGCAGATTTGCCATGGCCTGAACAGACGCATCACCAAACCAGACATTAACGGATGAGATCAGAATGGACTCATTGATGGCTCTACATATACATATATATACTTATTAACAAAATAATCAATGACATAAGTATTCACCCCCTTCAAGTCAGTATTTAGTAGACGCACCTTTATCAGCCATGACAGCCTCAAGTCTGTGTGCACAGGTCTCTCTCTCTACATCTCTGACATTTTCCCCGTTCTTCTTTGTACAACTGATCAGGCTCTATCAGGTTACATGGCCATCATGAGCAAACAGTCTTGTTTATGTCCAGCTACAGCCTCTCATTTGGATTGAGATGTGGAGTCAGACTCGGTCACTTCAGGACACTAACATTGTTGTTTTTATCTCATCCATGTGTTGCTTTTGATTTGTACTTTGTGTCGCTGTCTTGCTGGAAAACAAATCTTCTCCCAATATCCACGTTTCTTGCAGACTCCCATCAGGTTTTCTTCCAGAATTTCCTCATATTTTGTTGTGTTCATTTCAGACTTCTATGGCCTGCTGCTGAGACGCATCCCCACAGCGTGATGGTGCCACCACCACACTTCATGGCAAGGATGATGAGTTTTTGATAATACTGTATACCGTGTTTAGCCTGATGGCCAAAAAGTTTCATTTTGGTCTCATTACACCATTTAGTCACCCATGTACTTTCTGGAAAACTCTAGACAAGATATCGGGGAGTGTTTTTTTAACAGTGGCTTTCTCTTTGCCACTCTTCCACAAAGCTTGGACTGTTCAAGTACCCGGGAAACAGTTGTGGTCTCTCCAGTCTCAGTGATTGTAGCTTGTAACTCCTTCAGCGTTCTCATGAATCACTTGGTGGTCTCCCTTACTCGTCGTCTTCTCGCATGAACACTCATGTTTTGTGGACGGCCTGCTCTAGTGGATTTCCAGCTGTGCTGTACTCTTTCTATTTCTTAATGGCTGGTTGAACTGGTTGCCAAGTGATATTCATTGACTTTTTTGTCTCCATACCCTGATCTGTGCTTTTTAATCCCCTTTTCATGGAGTTGCCTGGAGTGTTCTTTTGTCTTCATTATGCAGTTACCGACTGACTACAAACTGGCCCCTCCACACTCAGGTCCATTTTTACTACAATCAATTGCAACCCCAGACAGATGACATCAGTTGAACTAGTCATGTGACTTCTGAAACCAATGGGCTGCACCAGTGAGGATTTAGGGGTTTGATATTAAAGTGGTGAAATACTTATGTGGTCAATTATTTTGTGTTTTATATTTGTTTTTTACTTAGGCCACTTTTCAGATATCTGTTTTCACTTTGACATTGTGTTGTAACCACAAGGGGGCATCAGGGAGCTCCAAACCACAGACTCAGCAACACACCACACGTTAATAGAAGAAAATAAAGGATATTTATTCCACAATACACCTTTCCAGACCTCCTTCCATCAATGTGCCACAATTATACAATAAACTGATATGTCTTCCTCCTTCCGTCGTCCAGATGAGTGTTGCCCGCTGCGCCCCAGGTCTGATTTAACTATGTAAAGGCAGCTGGCTCCATTTTATGCCAGACCCAGGAGTGCTTCCAGTTTTATGCCTTGTCTTCCGGGGAGCACATAAGGAAAGTTGGGAGGTCCTCCCCTGACAGTGCCCTCTTTCAATTGTCAGGGACCCCGAGAGGGCTGCATTTCTATCTCCCAAGGACCCCTGCAGATGTCCCGACTGGGTTCCCACACAAGGACCACTCTTGGCTTCTGCTAATTCCTCCATTAACTTATACCAGCAGGGAACAAAGTTATTTATTTGTTCTCCCGGCCAATCTGCCTGCGTCGTTGTACTGCCCTTCTGTCCAGGTAATGGCTTCTTCCCTGTCTCATCTGGGATGCACGCTCTCCTCCTACTCTGCAGTTCATGGTTAAAAAGGCCAGATTATATCCACTGTGATTTGGTGTTGAATAACAAAATAAAGTGAAAATTTCCAAAGCAATGAATACTTTATAATGGCGCTGTGGACAGCGGTCACTGGAATCATTAGACACGAGTGCTAACCAAACACCAGATGCTAATCTAAAATGCATGTGAACAGTTTTTTGGTGTTTTTCACTGAAGACTGCAGGGGGTCTTAATATCTGACTACATTTTATTTTGAGACAATGAGTCAAATTAACCATCCAGACACTTTACCTGCCGCCTGTCAAGTCGTTACCCACATTTTCCACAAGTGAATTATTGAATTTCAATTACTCAGATGGTTCGAAATGCAGAGAAAAAAAAATAATATAAAGGAACAGATTCTGTCCCTCCTTAACATTCTTCTTTTATTTGTGTAATTTCATGCTTAAAGCCTTTCGTCATCGTTGCTGCACCTCCCTCAGCCCTGAGGTTAATCTTCCCACCACACTTAAAATTCTTTCTCGTTTTCACGGTGTATTTGGATGGATACATCTGAATTCATTGACATAAAGTCTGACAATAGATCATCCCTTGTTTTATATTACACTTTCCATAGTGATAATTAATATGAATGACTTGATATGCTGGGAGCTTCAATGTGGTGCTCGGTTGCTGCTTGTGTGCGGTTTGGCCACTGCACCCCATGAGCATCTGGATTTTTCTTGTGCCTCTCAAAGATTTGATTTTTCACCTTACGTTACATTAGAGGGTCAGCACAGGTTGGACGGTTGGGAGACAAAATCATAGAGGCGTTGGTTTGGACATGTGCAGAGGAGAGATGCTGGGTATATTGGGAGAAGGATGCTAAGGATAGAGCTGCCAGGGAAGAGGAAAAGAGGAAGGCCTAAGAGAAGGTTTATGGATGTGGTGAGAGAGGACATGCAGGTCATGGGTGTAACAGAACAAGATCCAGAAGACAGAAAGATTTGGCAGAAGATGATCCACTGTGGCAACCCCGAACAGGAGCAGCCGATAGAAGAAAAAGAAGTCTTAACAGTGTGTGATCTCCATCCAGATTTAGCCCCTGCCTTACACCAGATGTTGCCAGGATGTTCTCCAGAACTGCTCCACTATGAAGCTCTTAATTGAACGGAGTATGTTTGGGGATGTTATGTAATATTCACTTCATATAGTCATTCAGCTATACACAGTTAAAAATTCATTGTACACATCATAAAAGCAAATATTCACTCACTGAGCCAATTCTTAGGACCACCATGCCAATACTGCATAGGGCCTCCTTTTGCACTCAAAACAGCCTCAGTTCTTCATGGCATGGAGATATTCCTTTGAGTTTCTGGTCCATGTTGACATGATGGCTTCTAACAGTTTCAGCGCCACATTCTCCCATTCTACCCCATCTCAGTGGTGTTCTGTTGGATTCATATCTTGTGATTAGAATGATCAGTGAAGAACTCTGAACTCATTGTCATGTTCAAGAAACCAGTTCACTTTATGATATGATACATTATCATGCTGCAAGTAGACATTAGAAGGTGGGTAGATTGTGGCCATGAAGGGATGCACATTGTTGGCCACAAAACTCAGATAGGCTGTGGCACTCATCCAATGAGCGATTTGTATTAACAGGCTCAAAGTGTGCCAACAAAACATTCCCAACACCAGTGCAGCACCACCACCACCACCAGTCTGGACTGTTGACATAAGGCAGGATGGATGCATGGATTCATGCTATTGGCATCAAATTCTCACCCACCCATCTGTGTGCCTCAGCAGAAATCGAGATTTGTCAGACCAGCTTGTGGTTTTCTAGTCTTCATCTGTCCATTTTTGGTGGGCCTGTACTCACTGCAACCTCAGCTTTCTGTTCTTGGCTGACAGGAGTGGAACACAATGTGGTCTTCTGCTTTTGTAGCTCATCCACCTCAAGGTTTGACATGTTGTGGAATCTGAGATGTTTCTCTGCTCACCACGGTGGTACAGAGTGCTCATCTGACTTACCATAGCCTTTTTGACAGCTCAGACCAGTCTGACCATTCTCCTCTGACCTCTCTCATCAACAAGGTGTTCCCATCTGCAAAACTGACGCTCACTGGATGTTTTTGTTTTTTTTGCACCATTTTGAATAAACTCTAGAGACTGTTAGAACATTAGAACAATCTAGACAAGAACAGGCCATTTAGCCCAACAAAGTTTGCCAGTTCTAGCCACTTAATTCTCTTAAAAATTGTACATGAAAATCCTAGGAGATCATCAGCCTATCTGGCACCACTGATTATGACACAGTCAAAATCTTTGAGATCTCATTTTTTCCCTATTCTGGTGTTTGATGTGGACAATAACAGAAACTTCTGGCTTTTATCTACTGTTTGGCTCATTAGACACTTGCATGGATTGACAGGTGTGCAGTTGTTTCTAATAATTTGTTCAGAGAGTGCAAAGTAAAAAGTACTTCATGTCTAGCGATTCATATTATTGTGAAAAGCAATATGCATAAATACACATTTAAATTGTATATAAAACATAAAATTGCATAAGATAAAGCCAGAGTGATGAAATGTTTGAATTTGAGTTACCCCCATGTTGTTTGCATCACAGTGCCTTAGTACAGGATACAAATGGTTCATCACTGTTGGTAAAATGAGCTAACGTGTTTAAAGGTACTGGGAGCCATAGAGAAGTAGAGGTCTGTAAAACAGAGTGTTACACTCGCTGCAAGTAAAACACCACTATACAGTATATAGGCAGGCAGTCTGGGGTAGTAGTTAAGACTTTGGATTTCAGACTCTGAGGTTCTGGGCTCAAACCCCGACTACAGACACTGTGTGACCATGAGCAAGACACTTCACCTTCCTGTGCTCCACCTGGAAAAACAAAAGAAGTGAAATCGGCACTTCTCAGATGTTGTAAGGTGTCAGTCATATTATAAATAATAACCTCTGAGGCATGGAGAACAATATAATATAACGGTGAAACATAAGTGACTGCCTCCTAGTCCTGTTTCTGCTTCATTACAGGCTCGACACACAGCTATACGGAGATTGTGTGCCCTCTCCATGCCCGATTTGTCCTGCTGCTCCCTGTAATATCCAAAGTTTTAATTTTTTTGTGAATTTCCCCTTGGGATTAATAAAGTATCTATCTATCTATCTATCTATCTATCTATCTATCTATCTATCTATCTATCTATCTATCTATCTATCTATCTATCTATCTATCTATCTATCTATCTATCTATCTATCTATCTATCTATCTATCTATCTATCTAAGTACTTTATGTTCAGTTAACTGGCAAGTCTACATTGGCCCAGTGAAGAACTGGCACTGCTCCTCAGGTTGGTTCTTGTTATCCAAACTTTAGAAAAATTATTTCAGAAGATAAAAAAGATGGCATCTTTCATGTATGTGCATTTCATTTATAGTGCCTTACCATTTACAAGCAAATGCGCTTAAATGAGTTTAACTGACCACATGCAGTGCAGTACATTGTTACAGATATGCAGCACTGCCTTGGTGCAGAAGGCTTGGGGCTGCTCTGCTGCTGCCTTGTGCATTAGCAGACTGAGCAAGAGAGACATTCCTCCATCAGAGAGAGCATGTCTGAAAGCTTTCTCCAGGCTGCTTGTTTATATTGGGATTAGAGGTGCATTTGGATCTCATCCCGCTTTCCACTCAGAGGCAGGAATTCTGTTTGTCATTCCATTCATCTGTCTGAGAAATGGTTAGAAGCTGCTGTGACTATCTATCTATCTATCTATCTATCTATCTATCTATCTATCTATCTATCTATCTATCTATCTATCTATCTATCTATCTATCTATCTATCTATCTATCTATCTATCTATCTATCTATCTATCTATCTATCTATCTATCATATAGTGCCTTTCCTATCTATCTATCTATCTATCTATCTATCTATCTATCTATCTATCTATCTATCATGTTGGACAGAGGTGACGATGAATTCCTGTTCTCTTGCCCGGCTGGGATGCTAAAATAATGGATGTACAGGACAAGACAGCCTCCCAAGATTGCATTCTCTTCAACATGCTGAATGGCAGAACACCTGGACCTCTATGCCCATTCATGTGCCTCCAGGGCATGCTGGGAACTGTAGTCCCTTCTGGATTCTATGGGTGCTAGTAGGGGGCAGGGCAGGGAAGGACTGTCCGTACATTTTGGGGCTCTCACCTGAACTGGGAGTGTTTCTTCCTTGTAATGACCTCCTGGTTCCAGCATAAAAAGGAAGTGAGAGTTGGGAGGAAATGGACAACACTTGCCTGGAGGAGTAAAAGAAAGTGAAGAAACGAATTGAAAAGAGAAGGAAAGAAACAAAAAGGTTGTTGGTTTTTGTGAGATCTGTATGCAGGCATTTTGTTAATTTAAAAGGTCATTTTGAACCCAGGACTTTTGGTGCAGTTGTTTCTGAGGTTTGTTTTTGGTTGGGGGTTTGGTTTCTCTGACTCCCCCTAGTGGCCACTCTATTTATCTCTATTTTATAATGCTTTTATCTGTATCTGTATTATCTATCTTTCTATATATCTACTGAGCAGAATGTGACTTTAAATTTTTCAGCACACAGACCAAATGAAAAGTTGCTCAGAGTCTGTCTAAGATAGCGTCCCTAAAGTATATTTTCTTACAGAATTAAATTCAGTGTAGTAAATTTAAATCTGATTTCTTGAGCAAACTGCAGAAGCTCTGAGATTGTTTCTTTCATACAGTTTTAAAGACATTCAGTTCAAACATATATTACAGCTTTCAAGAGTTTTCTCAATTATTATTTATTTCAAGTGATGTGGTCAGTTGGAGTGAACCTTATCGACTCTCAGAGGTCGGTCATTCTGGATATGGAAGACCACCAGCCAGATGTGGGCCGAGGGTTAGCTGGCCCAGGAATGAAATGCAGATTCTCACTGTTTATGTTACGATGAAGCTGCTCTGGAAGTCAGTGGAAAACATCTGGGGGAGAAATAACCACAGGCTTCAAAACAGTCGTCTCCTCGGAGCCACCTGATAAAAAGAAAATACAGATATGGATATTAGTCAGTGGCAAAGACATTTCTAAAGCGCTCTTTAGATTACTCAAAATGCTGGTTGTGTCTGTTTTGTAATTAGAATGAGATGGCGATAGAATGGCGTTTTGAAAACGTTATAAATCAGGGGTCGAGGGTCACTGGAAGCAGCAACAAGCAGTCATTAACTCTTGACCTGCTGTGCCGTAATCATGAGATACATTTGGAACATGTCCTGTTTTCCACTCACAAGTAATAAATTCTGCTTACCCTCCAATCCATCTGTCTATCTTGTAAAAAGCTGGCAGCCAAGATTTATTGTAATGAGCTGCAGATTACACTGCGATATTTGAAAACACATTAAAGACTATGCATAAAAAAAAAAAAAAATCAGGATTGCAATCATAAAATATGCCAACTTGATGCTCCGTCTTATAGCAGCCTTATGGCGCAGTACTTAGAGGGCCCTATGCCCGATTCTTGTGATTTATATTAACAACTAGAAGGGCAAGCCCCCCTGGCACCTTCGGTGCCTAACACCCAGTTGTGGCCAGTCTGCCACTCACGTTGTGAAGAGGGGGGCTGAACACACCCCAAGGAGATGCGGTCACTCCTCCGAAACCCCCTCTTAAACGGTGATACAATGGGAAACAAATACAGTTTTGCTGCTTCTGCCATGCCATGTGATCTGCATCTCACGCGGCGCTTCAAACATTTAAAAGCCTGTATAGCAGCTGTCTTACTCTTTGTCTTTTATTTTCGGCCCCGGGCATGGTTAAATCTCTTGGCATTCTTAGTTAAGTCTCATCTCATGGGAAGTGAGTTTTTGATATTTTTTAGTTTATAATTTAAAAATGGAATAATAATCTGAAAATTTAACAACATCACATTAAAATTCGATAAATTCTGAAAAGAATGATACCAAATGTATACAGTGGAACCTCGGGTCACGACCGTCATTTGTTCCAAAACTCTGGTCGCAACCCAATTTGGTCGTGACCCAAAGTAATTTCCCCCTAGGACGGTATGTAAATACAATTAATCCGTTCCGGACCGTACGAGCTGTATGTAAATATTTTTTTTAAAGATTTTTTAAGCACAAAAATAGTTAATTAAACCATAGAATGCACAGTGTAATAGTAAACTAAATGTAAAAACATTGAATAACATTGTGAAAACCTTGAACAGAGAAAACTAACATTGCAAGAGATACAGCCTTACGAACCGCTCGCTGTAAACACTTTTTTTAATGAGTTTTATGCACAATGAACATTTGAAAAATCCGTCATTTATACAAAAACTAACCATAAACAACCAAGAAAACTAACCTCGCATGAGACGAGTTCTGGCATGAAGGAAGTGAGGAGGAACTGGGTGGAGAGGAGATTACAGTTTTGAGGTAAAGTCCCTCTGCGTGATGCACGTCTGACCGAGAACAATGTACTGTACAGGAAGAGACTGAACACGTGCGTAAATCACCGGAGCGTATGAACCGGAAGGGAAACGAAATAGAGCACAAAGAGGTCACAGCGAATGTATAGGGAGAGACTGAACACGTGCGGATATCATCACCGTGTACGAACCGGAAGGGAACTGGCTTGTTCGTCACCTGAGTGTGTGGTCGTGAACCGATGCAAAAGTTTTGTGAACTTTTAGGTCGTAACCCAGTTTGTACATGTCCAGAGACGTTCATGATCCGAGGTTCCACTGTATATGTAGGTTTTAACATAAGCCCAATTTAAAGCTTTACAAAAAAGTGACATAAAAATGTCACATAAAATCGATGCACTTTTAGGCTTAGGATTTTATCTATATAGAGTAGATAATAATTTATTTTATTTAAAGGCACCTTTCAAGGCACACAAGGACACCTTACAAAGCACATTAATAACAGTCACAACATAAAATTAATAAAATATTACAGTACAATAAAACCAGAATAAATACAATAATAAAATTAAATTTCAATTTATCAGCTAAAATTATCAGACAAAACAAGCCAACTTAAAAAGATGTGTTTTAAAATGAGATTTAAAGGAAGGAAGGAAGGAAGGAAGGAAAGAAGGAAGGAAGGAAGGAAGGAAGGAAGGAAGGAAAAGAGTCGCTATTCCAAATGTCTTGTGTGAGGGAGTTCCAGAGGTGAGTGGCCTCTCGACTGAAAGCTCTAGACCCCATGGTAGTCAAGCGAGCGGGAAGTACTGTATAATTAGACTGATAGAGGAAGAAGACCTAAGGATACAAAGAAGGAATGGAGATGTGAAGCAGATCAGAAAGATAAGGAGGTGCCAGATTATGAAGGGTCTTGTAAGTAAGAAGCAGAACCTTAAAATCAATGCTGTATTTAATAGGGAGCCAGTGAAGCTGTTGAAGGACAGGAGTGACGTGTTCTATGGAAGGGGTTCTGGTGATAATACGACTGATGGCAGGATTCTGAACCAATTGGAGTTTGTAAAGGAGTTTGCGAGGAAGTCCAGAAAGGATAGAATTACAATAATCAATATAAGATGTAATCAGAGCATGAACAAGAATAGCAGTGCTGGTAGTTGAAAGAGAGGGACATAAGCGGCTGACATTACATAGATGGAAATATCCAGACCGAGAGACATTATTAATATGTGCCTCAAATCTTAAGGTATTACAGAGAATAACACCTAAGCTCTTAACATGGCAGGAAGAAGAGATTAGAATATTATCAGCAGTCAATGAAATATTATCACAACTCTTTAAAAAATTCTGGGATGAGATGTGACTTTTTCAGAGAGATACTTTCATGTCCCATGAGACTAGACTTTGCGCCAAGAGATTTAACCATGCCCGGGGCCGGAAATAAATAACAAAGAGTAGAAGACAGAGTAGAACGTCCTAAACGTTGGTACTATACACATGCAGAGCAGGTGAGAGATAATGAAAGTATTAAAATTTGAAAGCCTCAAAAAATGATAATAAAGTGAAGTAACGGGACAGCGAAAAGAGATCGAATATATTGTTCAGATTTAAATTTTAAGTCGGAGACTTGTAGATCGTCTAATTCGTGTTGCCATCAGGGAAAAGCAGTGTTTCTTCCCAAAGAAGAGGTGTATCTGCGAGAATTAAAAGATTTGTTGTTTGATGAAAGTGAAATCCACATACGTGAGTGGCAGAGATGCAAAGTCGTTGGCGTGTAGCGCAGGACGGGGGGTTGGCAAGCAAAGAGAGCAGGGGGCGAAGCCCCCTAGCTTATCTAAAACAGATTTAGTTCCTACCAGAAGAACCTCTGTTTTATCACTATTTCATTTAAGAAAATTAGACATTTAGTCATGTCCCCTGCCTCTCTCATTTGGTTTTCTTCCTCCAGTTTTCCTCTTCCATCCCTAAAAAACATACAGTTAATTGCAAATCTCAACTGGCATCCATGTGTGTGCCCTCTGCCAGACAGTTTTGATCTTTTAGGCTAAGTGCTGCTAGAATAGCAATGCCTCTGAAGTGGACTGTTATGAATGTGTGCTTTTTCATTTAGAACATTTTAAGTTAAAAATTTTAAGTTAAGTCAAAGTCTTCAAACAGATGAGTTAGCGATGAGAGGAATGAGGTGAACTGCGGCACAGACCCCGTCTTACAGATAAGGTGACTACCATCAGCAGCCACAATAGCACAATAACTGCACTTAAGTTATAAAATAAAATGGAGCAGACTGCTTTGCTGGACCAAGTTGTGGGATTTGTATACAACCGAAGGGTGGGTGTGTGTGTGTGTGTGTTTTCATACAGCATTTTGAATAGACACCATTAAATTGATTTTAAAATACGGACAAGCCATTACTACTGCTGCTAAAGGCTATTACTGAAGGAAATGGCTGGGTTTTCCTTTATTGTTCACAAATACCTACAAAGTCCCATTTTTAGTAGCCATTCCTTCAGTGTCCTAATGGTCAACTCCCTTAGCTCATCTTCAGTTATTATAATTCTAATTGGTTATTAGAGAAACGTTTGTAATTGCAGTAGCATCACCAACACCTGTTATTCTGTCCCATTAGGCAAGTGAATTAATTGTCTTTCCTTGGGTTGTAAGGCACTGGCATTCCCAAAGTTCAGTTCTGGGTTGGCCAAAATGATACAGCTTTCTCAAGAAATATTTCTGCCTATTGTGTGTTCTTTTTTTTTTTTTTTGCAAAATTACCAATTGCTACAGTCTTGAGAGGAGAGAGCAAACTGGAAATAACCAAGACAGTACAAGGCTCAGATGTACAACCGCACAGGTGGATATGGACATCCGAGTGTGTAATGTGGCAAACAAATGGCCTACAGGTTCTCAGTTGACTTGTCCACTAAACATTCGCCAAATAACAGTGTCATCTGCAGCAGAGCTGAAACGACCCCACAGTACACTCTCTATTATCTTCTCTCCAATGCCTGTGCCCATGTTAACACCTTCTTTTTATTCACCAGTTTCAGATAAGGGTGGCACATTGCCAGTGCTGTGGCCTGGCAGTAAGAAGACCCGGGTTTGCATCCTGGGTCTTCCTTCCATGAAGTTTGCATGCTCTTCCTGTTTCTGCATGTGTTTAAAACTTACAGGTTAGGTGGATTGGTGGCCCTGCTGTATGTGTTTGCCCGGCGATGAACTGGCACCCCTGTCCAGGGTTTGTTCCTGCCTTCTGTTAGCTGGCATAGGCTCCAGCACTCCCCCTTCCCCACCATGACCCTGTTCAAGGCCTAAAGCAGGTTTGAAAATGACTGAGATTATGGCTTTCTCTTTGAAACTCTGCCTCTAAGGCCAACATCCCATTGCAGATGACATTGATATTTGGTGTGTGTGGAAGATTCATTCAGATGACTTGGTTTGGAGTCGTCTTGGCTCAGCACTGAAATTCTGAATTTGGTATCAATACGAGCTTTTGAGCGTTACCACCAGTATCAAAGCAAGTAATGGATAATTGTCCCCTTCTTAATCTATCCAGCCTCCCTTTTCAACTGCACGTCCCACCCAGTGTACTTCCCCTCTTGTGGCTCGTAATCACACACCTCCATGGCCTGCTGATCGTGAATCCAAGCAGCATTTCTCCTTTGAATCATGCAGCATGTTGAAGTGGGGGCAGGGGTGATGTTCTCTGGGAAGACTCCATTGCGATAAAAACAAAGGGGGGACCTCTCTATGAAGTCACTAGCACATCATAGGGGTGGGAGGGCCTGAGAAGTCTCCATTGCGACAAAAGGGGGAGGGAGGGTCTGGGAGGGTCTCCCCGTGGAGTCTCCAGAACATTGAAAATGGGGGACAGGTGGGTGTTGTTCCCCAGTGGACATTAAAGAGCAGGGGGGTGGTAGGTCTCTTTGGAGATTCAACCACGTTGGAGACTGGAGTGATGAATAGCTGAAGACAAGGTTTACTTCTGGTACCGAATTTACTGAAATGATGGTACCATCCCATTTTAAACCTTAAGCTTTTCTGTACTTTTTCAGTTCATGGTATACCATGTAACCCTAGTTTGGAGTAGAGGTCCATGGGCCGGGTGAATTCCAACAGGTTAGCATTTGGGTGTTAACCACTGAGATAGACAGACAGCCGGAGTACCTCCATGAGTGCCAGCTTCTCACTTCATCATCTGTCATGAACGGCTGCCTGAGGATCACCTTCACGGCTCAAGTGAGGTACGTAGCTGGGGGTTTTGTCTCTTTAAGCTCTGAGAGGTTATCCAATGAGTGCGAATAACCTGCCTACGGCACTCAGAGAAGGCCTTGCCCAAAACGTGGTGTTGTATTCACACCTGAACTTTCCAACCTGACCTGCTTAAACAAGCATTGCTGTGAGAAGCTTGCTAGGCTTTATGAGGCGGCTACTGTCTGATTTTTGATTCCAGCTTATGTGGTGCCATGATGCTTTTATTTTATTGTTTTTTTCTGTGTTCTGAAATTAAATGGGGGTGGCCCAGTTGTTTCCCCACCTAATCCCTTGGTATCAGGGGATTACACATCTTATTCAAGCAGTATTGCTTTACAAAGTTTGCATAATAAATAATACCTTCCCCTTGTAATTACTCCTTACCCTTGTAACAAGAACATTGTGCTGATCTGCTATCAGGGCTGCAGGGCAGAAAGCATGCTGGGAAGGGATGCCAGTAAATGAGTCAGAATGCCGGTCAACGTGCATCACCTGTTGTTGTGTTCTTCAAACATAATTCAGTGCCATTCAACCTTTTACTAAAAAAATTCCCATTGTATGTCGGCACTACAGTCTTGCTATTGCTTGTTACACAATATTAGCTTTAATCATTAAAATGTGATTTATTTTCTCTCGATGGAAATGTGGGAAACACGGACACACAGCATTAATCCACTGACAGGTTTAACAAATTTCCATGTACCCATTCACTTTTTGAACTGAGCTTCTTTTATTACAAATTCACCCTGGCAGCATGAGCCAACATTGGATGGGTACCCTGACCAGCACAAGCTCGGCCGGACTTCAGCGTGGGGTCCTGCGGGCTGAACAGAACCTGAAATTAATCAAAATGTACTTGTGGCTAGACTGGAGGATTCGGTCACCTTTACTCTCTTTATCATCACCCCTGAGATAATTGGTCTTCATTTAGTGACACGCATACCGTCATCCCCGGGTTTATGTGTCTCCAGTAACCTGCAGGTGCTGACAGAGTCAAAGTCTGATTTTATTTGTCACATACAGTAATATACACACACTACAGTATGTTGTGAAATGCTTAGTCACTAAACTCCATTAGCAGTGATGCGGGCTCTGCATCGGTCTGTCGTGATGAAAAAGGAGCTGAGCCATAAGACAAAGCTCTCAATTTACCAGTCGATCTACGCTCCTACCCTCACCTATGGTCATGAGCTATGGGTAGTGACCGAAAGAACGAGATCGCGAATACAAGCGGCTGAAATGAGTTTCCTCCACGGGGTGTCTGGGCTTTCCCTTAAAGATAGGGTGAGAAGGTCAGTCATCCGGGAGGGGCTCAGAGTAGAGCCGCTGCTCCTCAGCATCGAGAGGAGTCAGATGAGGTGGCTCGGGCATCTGATCAGGATGCCTCCTGGATGTCTCCCTGGTGAGGTGTTCCGGGCACGTCCAACCGGGAGGAGGCCCCAGGGAAGACCCAGGACACACTGGAGGAACTATGTCTCCTGGCTGCCCTGGGAACACCTCGGGATTCTACCAGAAGAGATAGAAGAAGTGGCCGGGGAGAGGGAAGTCTGGGCATCTCTGCTCAAGCTGCTGCCCCCGCGACCCAACCTCGGATAAGCGGAAGAGGATGGATGGATGGATAAACTCCATTAAGGGGGAAATTTAAAGGACAATAACAATAATACATGACTTTATAATTATCAATTATTGTGTTAAATGAGCGCAATAGTAAGCATGGGTGGCACTGTGGTGCAGTGACGAGACCAGGGTTTGTGTCCCGAGTCCCCCTGTGCAGAGTCTTGTTTTATTGTTATTGTCTTTTAAATTTCCTCTTAACCCTTCACTACTCGCACCATTTTTCAATAATTTTAAATTGCACACGTTTTTAATGTAATTTAATACCATATTACTGAACAGCATGACCCAGTCTAGAACTATCTGAGAATAAACCTGATCCATTTCTCCAGTGTGCATTTGTCACCCGTCACACTTTCATCCACTGCAGGATTTGCACATGGATCATGTGTATGTAATTTTATGGCCTGTTAGGTTCTTCCATTAATCCATTACTTAACCCGCTATATCCTAACACAGGGTCACGGGGGTCTGCTGGAGCTAATCCCAGCCAACACAGCGTGCAAGGCAGGAAACAAACCCCAGGCAGGGCACTAGCTCACTGCAGGGCACGCGTACACACACACACACACACATCAAGCACAAACTAGGGACAATTTAGAATCGCCAGTGCACCTAACCTGCATGTCTTTGGACTGTGGGAGGAAAATGGAGCACCCGGAGGAAACCCATGCAGACACGGGGAGAACATGCAAACTCCGGGACGTGAACCCATGTCTCCTTACAGCGAGGCAGCAGCGCTACCACTGCGCCACCGTGCCACCCTGTTAGGTTCTTATATTGTAGATTTTGTTCCTTTCCAAAGAAATCATCCAAAAGATTTGAAGCCTAAAATGGAAAATTTTCAGTCTGTTACATTTTTGTATTAAGTGTTTTATTAAACAAAATAGTGCATGATGAACACACACAGGTGTAACTGGAAACAAGTTAAATGGAGAACTGCTGGCTCCTTCATCATTTACATCTTAAGGAGCCATTAAAACAATGAATGCTGCTGTTTAAGACTGAAATAAGCAATTAAGGGTGGGAAACAAGCAAAACCACTAAAATGAAGCATCAAAAAGTCACTTGAGCAATAAGTGTTACATCTGCAACATTTAATGTCTCATTAAGAAATTGAGCTGGAACAAAAATCTGCAGCCACTGCTGCCCTCCAGGACTGACAATTGCCCACCCTTAGATCTTAGAACTATATCTGGCATGAGCACTGAGCTGGAAAACTCCTCCAGGTATTCTAGTTGCTTGTTGAGATCCACCCTCATCTCCCACTCCACACTGACTCCAGGTCTCCTGTGCTGGCTAATGTTCTTCTAGAGCTTTCTTCTGGTTTGACAATCCTGATAAAGTAGAGCACTTTAGTTTTAATTTTATTTCAACTATTCTTCTTCCCCTTCTCCAAGTGTGCTGCCACTTCAGCCAAAATCTGGTCATGCCTCCACCTGAACTTCTCGTCAGCAAGGCTTGACCAGCAGGTTGACAGTATGGGCTCAAGGCTTGCTGATCTATGGACACAGCATGGATTTTCCTTTAGCTCCTGCCAATGTAGGTTTGTTTTGTGTGTATGTGGAACATAGAAGGAATTTGACTTGGCTCTTCTCCATGTATCCACATGTCCTTCTAGCCCAGAGATCTTCCTTAGTCAATGTGTCCAGCAACCTTGCTGTTTCATATCTGATCATGTAAGACTAGCTAGGTGTTTTAAATGTTTTTCCACTCACTTTCCTTCTCTCTCTTTCAAAATATATAGCTGAAGACTCAGATCCTCTTTGTTTTTCATATTTCACATGTGCTCTCATGACTATCAGGTCTAATTGTAATCTTTGATATCTGTCCCTGTCTCTCTTGTTCTTTATCATTCACAATCTTAGATGCTATTTCTGTGGTTTTTGCTGATTTCCACACACTTATTGCGTACTCTCACACTACTTGTTGCTCTTGTGTAGTGCATTTTAAAATTTAGGCGACTCTTAAGCTTTAACATAAAATACCAGTTATTCCATGCTTCTTTCAGAATACTGAGATTGGGCCCAAATAATGGTTCAAGCCCCTTGTAAGTCTTTTCCTGATCTCATGGCATGCTGCTGTCCACAACTCCACTCACGTAGGCCCGATTTATAATTATGAATCAACCTACTGTAGCTTACATATCTTTGAATGAAAAGTAGAATCCCATGAGAAAACCCACACAGGTAATGGAATTGCATGAAAAGTTTACACACACTGTGACCAAACTGGGAAACAAACAAAAATTCTCCAGAAATGATGAGGCACCTGCCCTGATCACTGTACCACCAATCCACCTGAAATAAGACGTCCAGGTACAAGAACCAGAGTCTATTCTGGCAGCACTGGACATGAATACAACAACCAAACCATGACAGGGTGCCAGTCAACCACAGGACACACTCATAACAAGTAACTGAAAATCAAAAATGAACCTAGCTGGATATCTGTGGGTTGGCTGTGGGGCTTAATGAGGACAACACCCAAGTGTGCAAAGGATTACCGCACAAAGTTCATACATTGTCCAGAGTAGACTCTAAAACTGTGACACAGCAGCCATAATTGAACTAAATTGAATCACAAATCAATGAATGATCCTGATTGTTTTCCCTTTACCAAGGACACCACCTCTCAGTACACATTGTAAAACAAAAGAGAAGGCAGAAAGAGAGTTGAGGATCCACCCCATATTATATCAATTTCCCCTTGGGATTAATAAAGTATCTATCTATCTATCTATCTATCTATCTATCTATCTATCTATCTATCTATCTATCTATCTATCTATCTATCTATCTATCTATCTATCTATCTATCTATCTATCTATCTATTATATCTATCTATCTATCTATCTATCTATCTATCTATCCTATCTATCTATCTATCTATCTATTATATAGTGCCTTTTCTATCTATCTATCTATCTATCTATCTATCTATCTATCTATCTATCTATCTTTATCTATATATCTATTATATAGTGCCTTTTCTATCTATCTATTATATAGTGCCTTTCATATCTATCTATCTATCTATCTATCTATCTATCTATCTATCTATCTATCTATCTATCTATCTATCTATCTATCTATCACACTCACACACATTCACAATTGCAAGCAAAATAGCTCCAGAGTACTGTCTGGGTCAGCGTCCAAATAAGTGTTATAGTTGCAGGGGAGGAAGGGGCGGGTCTGTGAGAGTTCAAGCTGGAAGTGAGGTCAGAAGGAGGCGGGGCTAGGAAGGGAGTGCAGGAACTGATGAAGTTTTATGAGGGTGTTTCTGTTCAGGTGACCTGCAGAAGAGGAAGAAAGAAGAAAGGCTAGTGCACTTCGTCAGTCCCTGCCCTCGTTTGTTTGCTCTCGGAAAGCACGCATGTTCTGGACATCCCCTTATCAAACTATGATGGTAATGATTTGCCACCGTTTATGGAACTAAAAGTGCGCACGCTCCATACACCAAGGTGTACACACACTTCTTAAAGTCTGCAGACATGATTTGTGCTATTAAAGGGGCACTTGCAACAGGCACAGAGGGAAGAACATGTTTTTCAAAGTCTAATAATAATAACTACCTTGAACTACAATGAGGGGCGATGTTTCTCTACCACACCTAGGTTTCAAAATGGGCTTTGACCAGCCGTGGTAGCCAGTTGCAGTCTAGTTGATCTTCATCATTAAATGGTCATCTTCATGGCTGTGGCTAAGATAATGCAAAGGAAGGCTACTGCTGAATACAGCTGGAAAAGTCATCTAGTGTGACATAGTTTTAACTTTGTAATCTCTCTCCTCATCTTCTCTAATGGCAGTTTTATTTCTTCTCCCCTCATCTTTTCTCCTGTCATCTGCCATTCTTCACTCCTTTATCTCCTATTTATGTTACCTGCCCTTTTCTTTTCAGTTGCACACATGATGATGGCTACAAATAGAAATGAAACATTGAGTCTTTAGCCGTCTCTCCTTATCAGCACAGAAATAACGTTTATCCTTTTCTTCCTTTACCAATAAATGATGATCAATTTTATCAGTCGCAGTGGTAACGCTGCTGCCCCACAGTAAGGAGACCTGGGTTTGCTTCCTGGGACCACCCTGTGTGGAGTTTGCATGTTCTCCCCGTGTTTGCGTGGGTTTCCTCCCACAGTCCAAAGACATACAGGTTAGGTGCATTGGCGACCCTTAATTTTTCCTGGTGTGTGCTTGGTGTGTGGGTGTGTGTGCTCTGTGGTGGGCTGGAGCCCTGCCTGGGATTTGATCCTACCTTGTGCCCTGTATTGGCTGGGATTGTCTCCAGCAGACCCCCATGACCCTGTAGTTAGGATGTAACAGGTTGGATAATGGATGGATGGAATTTTATCACTCTGGCACTGTAACTCTCGTCAGTAATCTAATGTTGCCTGCTATTACTGTAAAGGAACTTTAAGAATGCTGGTTGATTTGGTTATTTCAGGGGTGTCTGGCTCTGATCCTGGTGGGACGCAGTGGCTGGAGGCTTTCATTTTAGAGTTCTATTCAGGAAACATTTGTATACAGTGTTACATATACCTGAGCATGGGAAAGGTGCTATATTAAATGTGTTATTAGTATTATTATTATTATTATTATTATTATTATTATTATTATTATTATAACTGTTTTCTTAATGAGTGACCAGTTTGGGAAAGGCCCCATATAAATGTGTTATTATTGCAATCCATCTATCCATTATCCAACCCGCTATATCCTAACTACAGGGTCATGGGGTTCTGCTGGAGCCAATCCCAGCCAACACAGGGCGCAAGGCAGGAAATAAACCCCGGGCAGGGTGCCAGCCCACTGCAGGGCGTGCACACACACACACACTTTTTTAATAATAATAAAAATAATAATAATAATAATAATAATAATTATTATTATTATTATTATTATTATTATAACAACCCTTTCTTAATTAGTGACCAAATGTATAATTATTATTATTATTATTATAACTCTTTTATTAATCAGTGACCAGTTTCTATTAAGTTCTTTTGCGTCATTTGTAATTAAGACGCCGACCCTTTCATTGTTTCTTTTTTTTTCTTAATTAGCAGACAAACAACAATGAGACACAAAGTGAGCCAACACATGACCAGCTAACTAGTGCCCATCATTTAATGTCTGAAAATAAAGAAAGGTGAAGGTCTCATTAATGTTGATCTGCTCAGATCCATAAAACATTCTGATGGTTCTCTTAGGAAAAAATATAATCAACCGTTTTTCAAATGTCTGCTGTGGCAGAATGAGAGCACCAGTAAGTCATGGCTGTAAATAACGGGTTTAATTAACAAGAGTCGTCTTCTAATTAAGAAACTGGCTGGAGAGAAATAGGTTGGAGTTAGCTGGTCATCTGTTGGCTCACTTCACAGTTCAATTTTGTTTATCTGCCATTTAAGGAAAAACAAATGAATTTAGAGGACGGTGTCTATACAAACACGGCGATTAAAGCGAAGGAATAAAAGTCAGAATTGGTCCCGAATGAAGAAAATGGCAGGAAGGGAAACCAGCACCCACTGCGGCCCTCCAGGATAGGAGATGGACATCCCTGAGTTGTTTCATCCATTTTCGGACTTTGGCTATTTAATTAAACAGTGTCACATTCAAAGAGAGGGTATCAGTGATTCGTCAGACACAGTCACTCGCATCCACACGTAGTGGTGCAGACAGCCCCTCTTTAACGTATCACGCACGCCTTAACAATGACATTGGCCAGTGCGACATTCGAACCCAACTTGCTTTGCACAGTACAAGTGTCACCCCTTGTGCAACTCGTTACTGCGGGTTACGCAGCTTGAAAATAACACCAATAAAAATTCCATTTTGTTTTAGTTAAATTCCCAGACACACACACACGTGTGCAGTAAAGTAAAGCGCCCAATATGTTGGTCGAGTGCACATCTGCAGGCTCGCAGCTGCCCGCAAGGGGTTAAGTCGCGCTTGGGACGGACGCCGCTCGCGTTGCTTCTTAACAAGCCGGCGCAGTTTGGCTGGAGCTGCGGCGCCGCACAGCGTAGCCTCCTCCGGACCGGTGCACATTCGGACGGATTTTCCAGCACTGTCGAGTACATCCTGCGGAGGAATGAACGGTGCAGAGCGCTGCCAGGTTTGTGTACCTGCTGCTAGTGCTCGGGAGCAGAAGGGGAGCGAAACCGGGCAAGTGGACTAATTTAAGAGGAATTTAAGGAGGACTCGGTGCTGCCACTGCACAAATGCCTTTTCATGCATTCAGGAAAGTGTTTTCCCTTGGAGCCAGTCTCTGGTTTATAGCGACATTGTAGCGAAGGACTCTATTGTTCCTTTCTTTAGCATTTAAACATTTAGTTGGCTGGGCGGTGCCGCAGTGCCCTCAGAGAAGACGAATCTTCAGAGTTTACAGAGCGGTTTTTAGTGCCATGGGCTGCCCTGATAATCTTTCCTAACAGATAACGGAGAGACCGAAGTGGAGTTCATTAAGGCAGTTTATGGGCCAGTTAGTGATCACCCTGGAAGTAACATAGCCTGGGGGGTTTTTTGAACAATTTTAGGGTTAGCCGTGGTTATCATTCCTGGGAAACATTCGGGACTTTCTGGGGGCAGAGGATGAAATGGTTTGTGCTAATCAACTATGAGTCAGTCGTGTCCTGGGCAGCTTGTGTGGACAATTCAAAATGAAGTTCTGACCAGACTCGGTTTGAACCGTTTGAGAGACGGTTGCATCAAACGCACAATTTAGACTCCGTTAGTTTTCTAAGCCTATTTTTGTGTACCCCAGAGTTTCGGGGTTGCATTCTAATTAGGGGAGCGAACTGGGTAGCGGCCGCTGTCACATGTATTAATAACTCGGACGGTTACCTGTTAACATTTTGAGGGATATTTGCAGGTCATCTTAATTTTTTTTCGTACGTGCGGTTGTTCTGCTGTTAAAGTCTTCGATTGTTTGTTTGACTCCCCCCTTAGTCTTTTGTTAGATGTTTGCAAGCTATCTTTATTTTGTGAGACTTTTGCAAGTCTTTTTTTTAGGTTAGTCACGGACAGTTAGGACAGTTTGATTTTTATTGGTAGATATTTAAAAGTCAGAATATTTTACTGTTTTTCTTGGATTTTATTTTTTTGTTATTGTGGGGACAAGTACAGATCTTTTTTTTGCCAGTAATTTTTGTGGTGTAGCAACAGGTCCGATTGTTTTATTTTTTTGCTTTGAGTGTTTTATAGAAGAGTTAGCGGCCAGATTTTTTTTTTTATTATTATTTGTTAGCCCTGAGCATTTTTTGTCGAGCAGTTCCAACTCATCATGTGCTGTCATTCTGATCTTTTTTTTTAACCCGGACGGGATCGTGACTCCAAACAGACTAGTCGGTCGCAGTTAGTCATCGCTCGGCTGGCTGGCTGGCTGGCACACCTGGCGTTTACTAAGGTGACTCGAGACACACGCTCCCCGTCTCGGGGTGGATACACAGTTCAGGAAATACTCTGGCCATTCAGTTCCTCTTTTTTCTTATTTTGCGGCCACTTCTGTGGCAGAGCCCTACGGAAACAACAGACTGATCCCATCTGTGCGACTGAAATTAAAGAAGCTGCAGGGGAAGAAGTCGCGATTTCATGGAACGCAGTTCAGGCTGAAGAGAAACGGTCGGCGTCTCTGCACTGCATGGGGATCGTTTTGTTTTCTTGCACGTGTGCCCCCTTCATTCGCGAGAATTTGGCATCGGCAGCTCTGGATCTGCACTCCCGGCGCTCCAGAACTTTACTTTTGAAGGGGATGTGAACTTGTTAAAGACTTCGGGTTCGCAGACGGATCACCAGAAACTGGAGCCTCTCTGCTCGCCAGACGAGGTTGGGAAAACTTCGAAATTCCCAGTGCAAGAGGAGAGGAGAAGAAGAAAAAGAAGTTCAGAGAAGGGAGGGTCAGCCAACATTTAGTAAATGCCAGTTGGCTACAAAGCAATTTGAGAAGAGTATAGCATCTTCTAAGGTTTAAACAATCGTGGGATTAAAAAAAAAAAGAATTCTGTTTTCAATTTGCGAAATGCGGTGAACTTGACGGGAACTTTCATTGAAGGCAGAAGGGATTACAGTATACAAACTCTGGAGGTCTGCGTCTCAAGTGATAACAATTTGGACAAACTTTGGTTTTTGGGGGAAAACACTTCGCTGGATGCCGCGGATTACCACGCATGTGAAGGTATGCAGTTCTTTTGTTCGTGAAACCGGAGTAAAAACGAAACATTTGTGTTCTTTACAGGCATCCAAAAGTGCAAAACTCCACGGATTACGGGGCACAGAGGTCAGGTCAGGGCGCTGTATCCGTCCAGAGAGACATTTTAAGGAGAATTAGGTGTTGACGATTTAAAAATAAAATCAATTAGGTGTTGACGCTTTAAAAATAAAATCAAATGAACATCTTCATCATGTCTGACATCTAATCAAACCATCCATCGGCGGTCCGCACACGTCAAAATAAAATCATGTCTGACATCTAATCAAACCATCCACCGGCTGTCCGCACATTTCAAAATAAAAGGTCTAAAGCGGTTCTTCAGTGTGATACCACAGCTCTGGGGTGTCCAACTCCAAACCCGGAGTGCGGTTGACGATGCAGATGTTCATTCTAACCGTTTGCTTAACTAGTGACTCGTTTTTGCTGTTAATTGATTTTTTTTGTCTTAATTTTAATTGACTTGTCATTTAAGACTCTTAATTATACAATTTTTTTCTTTAATTAGCATCCAAGCAATAATGAGATACACACTTAGCTAAAGCCTGACTATCATACAACATCTAAAACGATCTTAGTAATGTTGAGCTGCTCAGGTCCCCCAAACATTTTTGATGTTGTTCTTAAAAGAAAGAAAACCAAGCAATGTTGGAAATGTCTGCTGTGGCAGAATGAGAACACCAACAAGGAATGAAATTAAATAAAAGGCTCAAAGAACAAGCAGAATAGTTGGGAGTTTGAGGCTGGTGATCTGTTGGCTCATTTTACATCTCATTTGGTTTGACTGCCATTTAAGGAAAAAAAGAAGACATTTAGTCTTAATAAAGAAAGCCATTAAAATAAAGGGAAAAGAAGTGTCAATTAACAGTAGAAATTGGTCACAGATTAAGAAAGTGGAAGGATTGGAGGTGGACAGCCTCTGCTATAAGGTGGAACTGGGCTGGTGCCATCATTAAGGCAAATTAGGCATTCACCTAGGGGGGACCAGCTGCACGAGTTAGCTACCAAGCAGTTGGTTGGCGCACTAATAAGCCTGGCACTGCCCACATGAATGTTCAAGAGATGACCTTTAAGTTAAGGTGGCGCAGTGGCAGTGCTGCTGCCTTACAATAAGGAGACCAGTGTTCACATCCCAGGTCCATCCTGCGTCTCCCCATGTCTTTGTGGGTTTCCTCCCACAGTCCAAAGCCGGTTAGTGGATTGGCAATACAAAATTGGCCCTAGCGTGTGGTTGGGAAGTGTGTGTGTGTGTGTGTGTGCGTTTTCACAGTGTGATGGACTGGCACCCTGTCCAGGGTTTGTTCCTGCCTTGCACCCTGGGTTGGTCAGTATAGACTCCAGCACCCCAAACAACCCCATTTCGGGACCTAGCGGGTTAGAAAATGGCTCACTGACTGACTTAATTTACATCCATATCAGGTTTGAAAAATGTGCACGAGGAAATGATAACAAATTATGAAATACCATTGGGTTCCTGGTTTTATAAAGGACCTCTAGCTGAATAAAAGAGGTTTTCCTGATCTGTCAGCACTCAGTGTGGTGTGATGGAAAGTAAGAATGGGCTGGGATGGACGATCAGTGGTCCAGCCAGAAGGCCCTTGTAACAGACTGAAAATGTTGGCGGATGGATGACTAGAATCCTTTTTCCTCGATGAGAAGATCTAACAGAAGTACAGAGGGGTAGACTGCCTTCCAGAGCAGTGTCAAATGTGTGTCTGGGCTTTGGGACTTTTGAGTTGCCCCCTATAGGCCTTCTATACATTATAGAATTCTCTTCTGTCCACATTTTAAAGCCCAAAGACCCGATTTGCCATGCACAGAGAGCCCATCCCAGAATGAAATGGTTCTTTGTCAAGCACTGATTCTTCAAGGGACCACACAACCCAGTCAAGTGCCATTATAGATCATTTATTTGTAAGAGTGAGCCACACAGAACAAAATCAGATCTCCAACTTTGAGGCGCTTGGTGACAAATATTTGCACATTGGATTGCAAGGAAACTCACTCCTCTGATTGCGATATAATGGCCAGACACCCCCTGTGACAAAAAAAAAAAAAAGTTTGGCAATTCCTTCTGTTTCTGTGCTCAGATTTTCAGTGTAGGGTTTCAAGGAGCTGGAGCTGGAGCTGGGACAAAGCAGAATCCTAATTTGTGGCTTTGAACCTGACATTGTTTGGGAGATGAGAGAGTTTGTGTTGCCAGACCCACCCAAGAGTCAAACTGAGATGCCCACAGTACCTGGATTGGCTCTTTAATGGCACTTGTGTGGTTCTTTGTAGAACCTCTGTGTAACTAAGAGCCTTTTCTTTCTGGGAAGGCTTCTTTGCCTTTGAAATTGGCATTTTGGATTTTGAAAAGGTTCCTGATATGTGAACAAAACAGAAATCTTTGCTAGTTATCAGGACACTGAGAGATAAAGAAAACCTGAGCTTAACTGTCTCTTTACCATCAGGGACTCTCTTATATTTCACAAATCTGTTCTCATCTAATCATGGAGCCTTTTTTGGATCTAAATGAACTAATATTCTTTCTGGAACCTTCATGTGAATGGTTCTTTTGGAAGCCAAATTGGCATCAACTCTGATGAACTTTCATTTTTAAGAGTCTGCTGCGATCCCATAATGCTGCCCACCAGCTGCTAATTTTAAAATCATCGCATCAGCATGTCCTTATCTGTGGTTAATGCCTTTAATTTAAACACAATTTAAATGTGAGCAAATCCAAATAGAAAGCCCACGTCTCTTTTCTCTGCGATTTAAACTGAGGGGTGTGGTCCTTGTTACTGGAGGGCATCTGGCAAACAATGCGCCCAGGCAGTGCGATTTTAATGTGTTTCTACTTAGAACAATGAGAGGCTGATGCTTTCAAAATGTTTGTGTTTAACAGTGGGGTAATGATTAGTTCTCATTAGCAAAATCGGTCGTACCATCCGCTCGCCCATCAGATACACACAAGAAACGTAGTTTTGAGAGGTAAAATTATCCTCGGAAAACCTCGACCTGTCAGAAATAAGTCAGGAAGGAAAATGCTAATTAAAGAACAAAAGAAAACGTTTTAGGGCCTTTGATTCGAAACAGTTTAATTCAGATTCCCCTAATGTGCTCTGAACTAAATGTGAGATCTGAAGGTCCCCGAGGTTGTCGCTCACATGTGTAAGGAAATACTTTTTAAGGTTTGTCCTGAATTTTACCCTTCGCCAACTTGCATCTGTGCCCCGGTGCTCTGGTTTCAAAGTAACAGCTGGCATCGGCCTCAGTTATTCCCTTCCTAATTTTAAATCTATCATGCGTGTCTTTCCTTAATCTCCATTTGTCAGACTGCAGAAAAACCTTAGAACTGCCAAACAAGCGAGAGGCGGCTATTTGAAGTTTTCTATGTCTTGAAATATTTTACGCATCCAAACATAAAATTGTGCAATATGGTATGTGCAGTGTTTTATAGTGTCAAACAACGAATGTGTGTGTAATGTAGCTATTTATGAGAAAAATATTATGAAATATTCCTGAAGTGGGAACACTTGCATAACAATGTTATTGTTTAAAAACGTGACTGAAGGAAGTGACTGGGAGCGACAACACAGTAGACAGTCCAGTGGTTCATAAGGCCACAGCAGAAGGTCTCGGAGCGCTTGGGCTTTGTGATATTAGTTAGGCACTACACATTAGAGCTGTTTGGGGTTTATTTAAGATTTTATCGTTAACTGCAAAAAGTAAATACAGTAAACTACAGTGCCCTCCATAATGTTTGGGACACAGACACATTTCTCATTGATTTTACCCCTCTGCTCTACAGTTTAAAATTACAAATCAAACACTTCAGACATTTTGATTAAAGTGCACATTGTAGACTTTCATTTAAAGGAGTTTACAAACATTTCGGTCACCCCATGTAGTAATGACAACACTTTTTCTGCACGGGCCTCCCATGTCAGGGCACTGTAATGTTTTAGGACATAACAATGGCTGGTCTATTAAAGCCATCGTCATATTAAGTACTATGTCACACATCCCCTGCTGACTGCTTGACGTCTGAGACTCGTAGACAGCACCAGGTGCTGAGGGTCTTCTGCTGATGTTCTGCCAGGCCTCTAATGCAGCCATCTTCAGCTCCTGCTTGTAAGTCCCCTTAAGTTTTTTTCTCTTTGGCATATGGATGGCTCGCTTAACCAGATTAAAATTGGGTGACTGGTTTGGCCATTCAAGAGTTTTTCAGTTTTTTTTAGCTCTGACAAACTCCTGTGTTGCCTTAGCAGTGTGTTTGGATCTTTATCTTGTTGTAGGAGGAAGTGCCGGCCAGTGAGTTTGAGCAGGTCAGATGCTAATATACACCTCAAAATTCATTGTGCAGCTGCCACCAGGATTTGTGGCAGCCATATGTGCCCAAGCCATAACATCACCACCACACCACTACCACGTTTAACAGATGAGGTGGTCTGCTTTGGATCTCGGACAGTTCCTTTTCGTCTCCACACTTTGCTCTTGCCATCACTCTGACGCGGGTTCAGGAACCTTTTCCCAGAATTCTGCAGGCTTTTTAAAATCCTTTTTCACAAACTGTAATTTGGCCATCCTGTTTTTGTGGCTAACTAGTGGTTTGTGTCTTGAGGTGTGGCCTCCGTATTTCTGTTCATGAAGTCCTCTACAGATAGTCGTCTCTGACACATCCATATCTGCCTCCTGAAGACTGAGTCTGATCTGTCAGATGGACATTCGGGGCTTTTTCTTTATCATAGTGAGGATTGTTCTGTCATCAGCAGTGGTGGTCTTCCTTGGTCTACCAATCCCTTTGTGATTGCTGAGCTCACCAGCGTGTTCTTTCTTCATGATGACATCCCAGACAGTTGATTTAGGGAATCCTACGGTTTTACTGTCATGTCCGGTGGCTTGATTCTTGTTCTTAAAAGGTTTCTTTGACTTTCACTGGCACAGCTCTTGTCCTCGTGTTGAACAATGGCAACTACAGACTCTAAAGGGGAGAAGCAAGCTGAGGTATCTTATGAAGCAATGAAACCCACCTGAGGAATCACAAACACCTGTGACAAACATTATGGTACCCTGCAATGGAAGACCATCATATATATAAAGTGTTGTCATCTTTACATGGTGTGACTGAAATCTCGCCTGACTTTTTTGATTTGTAATTTTAAATTGTGGAGCGGGGTGGCACTGTGGCACAGTGGTAGCGCTGCAGCCTCACAGTAAGGAGACCTAGGTTCACTTCCCGGGTCCTCCCTGCATGGAGTTTGCATGTTCTCCCCGTGTCTGCATGGGTTTCCTCCCACAGTCCAAAGACATGCAGGTTAGGTGGATTGGCATTTCTAAATTGTCCCTAGTTTGTGCTTGGTGTATGTGTGTGTGTGTGTGTGTGTGTGTCCTGCCATGGGCTGGCACCCTGCCCAGGATTTGCCCTGTGTTGGCTGGGATTGGCTCCAGCAGATCCACGTGACCCTGTGTTAGGATATAGCGAGTTGGAGAATGACTGACTGACTGACTGAGTATGGAGCAGAGGGCTAAATCAAGGAAAGATTTGTCTTTGTCCTAAAAACTATGGAGTGCACTTTAGGGTGGCATGGTGGCAGAGTGGCTAGTGCTGTCAAATCAATCAATCAATTCAGACAGACAGTCATTCAGCCTTTATGTGGCAGAGCACAATTTACCTTGTGCTCCATTTGCAAAACTGTGTGCAGACCCTGGTTGAAATTCTAGCTGTGGTGCTTTCCATGTTTATGTGTTCTTCCCTTTTAAATTATTCTTCTATATGTGAGTCTGCCTTGAAGTAAAATGTCACCCTGTTCAGGGTTGGTTCCAGCAATAAGGATTGGTACTCCCATCAACCTGATTTAACAGAAAGTGGAGCTCAGAGAATGAAATAGTGGATGGTTTTGTAACATTTGAACTGGTGTCGGCTCTTATTAACACCTGGTCATATTTCTCAAGATGAACCACATAATCGTAAAGATGAGAGTTAAGATGTACCTTTGCTTGCTTAGTTAGCTAAGATTATTCTGCAAAACAAATACAACTGTGCTATTGGATAAGTAAGTCTCACACTGTTAACTCATTAGTGGATTATCCATCCATCCATCTTCCACATCTATGTAATCCAGAGCAGGGTCACAGGGTAACTGAAGCGTTTCCCAGCAAGCATCAGGTGCAAGGCAGGAACAATCCTTGGACAGGGTGCCAGTCCGTCACATGGGACAATTTAGCATTGCCAATCCACCTATCTGGCATATCTTTTGACTGTGGGAGAAAACTGGAGCAGCTGAGGGAAACTGAATACAGGCTCAAGGAGAACATGCAGGCTCTACACTTGGGGGACCTGGGATGTGAACCTCGGATGTAGCTGTTAGTGTGTATTTAGGTTGGATAAATGAGGTTCTGCTGAGAAGATCCATCTGTGTGTCAATGTCAGTTGCTTCATTGCTTGTAAACTGGAGAATTATAAAATACAGGTCTTCAAGTCTGTGTTTTCAGTTTTGAGATTTTAATAATACATACAATATGTTTGCTATATAAGGAAACACTAAGGTCTGTGTGTGCCTGGTCTTTATAAGCAAACTGATTAGTCATTTTGGCTTTGGTGATGTGATCAAAAGAGGAAGTTCAAGTGTGAGACACATGAGGAGGAGTAAAGGAGTATGAAGCATGCTGAGAGTCACCTTCAAAGAGATAGGAAATATACAACAAGAAGTGAGAAAGGCACCTCAAAAATAATGACAAGGGTTTGAGAAGCAGGCTTTATGGGAGAACTGGTTAAGAGACATTCACACACGCAAACAACAGAGGAAAGCTGCAGATACATGTAGGGCAAGACATGGCAAATATTTATTAATTATTCTATTATCTGTCTTTGACAGGTACTGTAGTTAGTTTACTATATGAAAAAATGCAATGGTCTGTGTGTGTCTGGTCCCTATGAGCAATTTGATTGGCCAGTTTGGCTTTCGTGATGCAATCAAAAGTGGAAGTGCAAGTATGAGGCACACAAAGAGAAATTAAGGTGTAGGAGGCACACTGAGAGTCGCTTTCAAACACAGGAAGTATAAACGCAATGCAGGCGTCTCAAAATGCTGGCCTCTGAGAAGCAGACTTGACAAGAGGGAGCGCCGGGCAAGAGAGGGTCAGACACTTGAGGATACCAACGAAAAGTGCTGAAGGTACATGTAAGGCAAGAGATATCAAATATTTTAAAATGTATTGTGCTTTCTGTCTTTGGCAGGTGGTGTGACTAGAATGTACTCATTTACTGGCATTCAGTCCAGGGCTGGTTCCTGCCAGGCCTAAGTCTTTCTGTCATAGATTTGAGCTTCCCATGACCATGAATTGGACTATTTAGTTAAGGAATGGATGTCCAGAGTCTGCTGGAATAGTGGCATCCCTGCCCAGTTTGGTTCCTGCCTTGGTCCCACAGCTTCTACGATAGGCTCCAGTTCTCCAAGACCCTGAATTAGATTGAGCCGTTAAAGAATGGAGAGACATACTGGCATGCTGTCAGGAATGGTTTCTGGCTTGTGTCACAGGACACACATATTGGATGGATTCCATATCTGTCAGTGCCCAAATGTTTCACTTTTTAAGTCGAGTTAGAGGTATAGGTTTGAATTTTTTTTCTTTTTAGTCCAGTGCAGTTCCTTTCCTTCTGATCTGATTCTGCCCCTGCATCTTGTGTATCCTCCTTCTAGATTACGTAGTAAAGTCCTTCTGATTTCACTCAACCTGTAAGCAAGTGCTTGTATACAGCGGACATCCCTTAGTCTTGAAGACATCTTGCAAGTTCTGGATTTTCTTTCCAGTCTCTCAATTCTAATGTATGAATTTCTAGCTATGAGAATACACTGGTGGTCCTATTAATCTTTGTCTCCAGAAAATACCTCCAGATAGACAATGTTTTTAGTGAAAACTTCAAGCCTTGCTCTCTGTTGCGGAGGTGTTTCACTTGCACGTTGTTGTGCGGCAGCGTTTGCTGCACGTGGTCTTTCATAGTGAGAAATGAAGTACATGCAAGCAGCGAAATAATGTAAAAGTGCATGCATGTGCCATCTTGTGGCTGTGGTTGAGCACGAGCAGAGCAGACTGCTCCATTCACACATAAACATGCACACACATATACACATACACAGGCCATTCATTTATATATGTCATATGTATACATCCATCCATCCATCCATTTTCTAACCCGCTGAATCCAAATAGGGTCACAGGGGTCCGCTGGAGCCAATCCCAGCCAACACAGGGCACAAGGCAGGAGCCAATCCTGGGCAGGGTGCCAACCCACCACAGGACACACACAAACACACCCACACACCAAGCACACACTAGGGCCAATTTAGAATCGCCAATCACAGTATACATATATTGTGAAAGTACTCAGACCACATAGCAAAAAGATTTGGGAGCTGCCAGCTGTATACTTGAATTTGGCTGTCAAAAAGAGAAGGTTTGTTTGTGAAAGTCTTTACAGACATCAGTCCAAAACAGCTGCCAGGTGACAAAAAGACGGCAGTTTTAAATGACATCGTCTGGGCAGGAAGTGAAAGTGATGTCATTTGAGCAGAGACAGGAATGATGTTATTGGGCCCGGAGCCGGAAGTGACGTCATTGAGCCCAGGTGGAATTTCCCATATTTGGTCTGGAAAGGAAAAAGAGGAAGGATTACTGCGCTCTGCCATCACCTGGTCCGGGGTGGAATTATCCTTTCTTGAGCCCTTTAGCTGTGTCCCATGTGCATGTGGAAAATAAATATACATATTTATTTATATATATATCTATATCTATATATATATAAAACATATGTATGTACAGTAAGTATGAAGTAAGTATGAATGTACTGTATACTAGGTCAGCTTTTGTGTGAAAAAGAATAAAATGAATCAATTTTCTAGGTAAAGCAACACATAACATTAAAAGTGTCCCCTGAGTCCAATTAGTAAATTATTTAATTGCACGGTTACCCAAGAGCTAAAAATAAATGTTGCATTTCTCACATGAGTACAAAAAGGTTCTGGGCCTCATATTGTCTGAAGTGCTCAGATCTGTTAGAGGCCTAAAACTGTTCTGACTGCAGCTGGACATCTTTCTTTCTTTCTTTCTTTCTTTCTTTCTTTCTTTCTTTCTTTCTTTCTTTCTCCCAGGTGAGCTGTGTCCATCCTCCACAGCCGACTTTCAGTCGCCTGGATGAGGTCAAGTAGCTTCTTTTATCTATGACCCGTGAGCACTTCTGGTGCCAGGGCATAACTGGGTTAAATAGATGTCCCTGAAAGTAAGGATTACTAATCCCAGCAGCTCCCCCTGGTGTCCCCCACATGACCCAATAGGGATGCCCCACATGACTACAGGTCCCTGCATGCTTTGCAGTTGTCCATGTGGGAATTCTAACCCAGGGATGGTGCCATCTGGGGAGCAAATAGTCCAAGTAGGTTAATTCTCCTGTGTCTACTATTGGTGATAAACCTAATCCTGTCCCAGCAGGGATGCCAATGTAAGTCGTCGGGCAGGGAACAACGCTCCTTTCTTTCTACTTTTTCTTTCCCCAGGCCCTCCTGGTCAGGCAATGGATTTGAATCTGTCCCAGCAGGGACGTCAGCCCATGTGTGCTGTCCATTACGCTCAACAAGCACAGAGCACAAGGCATGGAAAATCCCAGGACTGGAATGGATGCCAGTCTATGGCAGGGTGAAGACACTCATTCACACACATGCACAGACACGGGCCAATTTAGCATTGCCAATCTACTGAACCTGCATGTCTGTGTACTGTGGGATGAATTCCACATGGGCACAGGCTGGACATGCAGGAAGCACCATGATAATAATAACACGTTTTATTTATATAGCACCTTTCCCACGCTCAAAGCAATTAAAACAAAATGAACAATAAACAAATAAACACAGGATATACATAAACATTAAAAAGAATAAAAGAAAGAATAAACCAGAGTATAATACTAAATTCAATACTAAAAGAATTGCCCGAAGCAGTCAAATCATTTGTGATATAACACACACACAAACACACACACACACACACACACACACACAAACACACACACACACACACACACACACACAAAGATTATCCTGAACATCAGGACAGAGACGTCAACTGAAAGAAGGAGCGCAGAATGTTAGGTTCAGTTAAACGACTTCCTGAACAGATGGGTTTTCAGTTGTTTTTTTGAAAGAATGAATGGAGTCAGCTGATCAAATTCATTTATGGACGTCATTCCAAAGTCTGGGTGCTTATACAGGTAAAGGCCCTGCTGTCAGGTTAGTGTGGGACTCACATGGCCAGAATCAGAGGGCTTTAGCAAGCAAACAGGAGCCTAGTGATGGAGAAGGTCACTGATGTAGTCCGGTGTGAGGCCATTTAAAACTTTGTAAGTCAATAATAGGATTTTATATTCAATCCTGTAAGACACAGGGAGCCAGTGGAGGTGAAGGCAAAGCAGGATGCGTAGCATATGCTCGCTGTTATTGGTCTGCATTCGGACTCTTGCAGCAGAGTTTTGAATCAACTTGATCTATCTATCTATCTATCTATCTATCTATCTATCTATCTATCTATCTGTCTATCTGTCTATCTGTCTGTCTGTCTGTCTGTCTGTCTGTCTGTCTGTCTGTCTGTCTGTCTGTCTGTCTCTGTCCCGCCCCGTCCCGTCCTGTCCTGCAGGCTCAGAGCACTGTGATAAATTCACATATAGACAATACAAATATAAACTGTACAAATTACTAATTACAGAATGAGTACACATAAAGATGCACTTTTGTTTCCCAAACAGGAAAAAAAGTAATTTGAAATTGACTAACATAAATGGAAACTAACAATAACTGTCTATGCATTAATTGTTGAACGCTGGCCAGTTGACAAAAAAAAAACTCATATAGCTACATCCCTGGAGAAAATAAATCTGGGGGGTTCACAGTTAATTATAATAGGCAAATTCAGGCTCTGTAAGACACGGTCAGAGTCCTTGAATCCTCAGCCAACTGGCCACCCACCCACTGCTGGGCATATTCGCAGTCGCTGATCTCATTGCTGCATGATGACTGAATTTTGCAGCCCATGTCACATTTACTGACTGAGGGTCGATCTTCCAGCCCAGTCGTGCTCGCCCCTTTTCCTGACAGTCAGTAGCATGCTGAATGATGGAGTCAGTGCTGTCTGAAGGGTTAACAGCTGCAGCAAGTTCAGCAGCAATCTCTACCCTTTATTTCCTTTTTGATTTATTATGAAATGTAAAATATGAGACATCAGAGCGAAAGCTTCTCTGCTGTTTGTGATGCAGCTCCTGTGCTACCTGTTGGAGTCAGCACTGTTCAGAGATTGCATAGCTGAGTCGTTTAGGACAGTCTCTGACTTTTTTCTATTTTGTTTTAGTACATTAAACATGAGCCACCAGAGAGACAAGCTTCTCTTATTATTTGTGATGTTCAAAACACACGTGTTCATTATACCTGGTTGCTGCATTCTATACATTGTAGTGCTCTGTTACACACAAAGAGCCCCTCCAATCAAAGAATAAAACAAATCCGTTCAATTTTACCTTAGACATTGTGGACTAATTGGTTTCAGTATGTCGCAAAATAGACAATCATCGTCTTCATGTCTTCAGTCCGCTGACTGCCTCCGACTGGCTACGATTATGTAAACAAAGGGCAAAACTGGAAAGTCAGCTAATGTGACATCAGCTTTAGTTTAACTTGATAGTGCAGGGATTGGGCCCATTAGGTTTTAATTTCTCCTTGGGAACAAAAACCAAGTATCTATCTATCTATCTATCTATCTATCTATCTATCTATCTATCTATCTGTCTGTCTATCTGTCTATCTGTCTATCTGTCTATCTGTCTATCTGTCTGTCTGTCTGTGCCTCTCTGTCTGTCTGTCTGCCTGCCTGCCTGCCTGTCTGCCTGCCTGCCTGCCTGCCTGTCTGTCTGTCTGTCTGTCTGTCTCTCTCTCTCTCTCTCTCTCTCTCTCTCTCTCTCCTGTGACTCTTTATTGAAGAAAGTAGTTTCAAGAAGTGAATAAATGAGTAGATTTTGATGTTTCTGTCGCTTACCTAATCTCAGGGAGACTTTAGCAGATGTCCCCTCTGGTCCTTGTCTTATCCAGAGAGGGTGGCTCACTAGTTAATACACTGCACTGCATACCACAGGGCTTCCTATTCAGTCTCAACCTCCCTCTGTAACAACAAGAAAGTCACTTCACCTGTCAAGTGACACATTTCCAGTTTTATACTATCTCTGTATAGAGATTTGAAATACACTTATAGCACCTTTCTGTATTGGCAGTGATTGCCATGCTGAATGTCTGTCCACATTATATCAAACTGGCATCCTGGGTTTTAATTTCAGCTGTTTGGAGTGTAAAGGGTGAATGCTGATCATTTTTTGTTCTCTTTCTTAGCAAATAATTGTTCTCCAAGTCTTCGTAGTATTGTGCTGGAGGTGGCATTCAGTTTAGCGGACCATCTTTGCTTCATTGTTTTTTGTACTTTTTGGAAATGGTCAATGGTGTTAAAAGTATAAATCAAAAAAATGCCTCCCAAACAGCAGAATATTTTGGACGTCACTACCCTGACAATATGCAGCATGTGTTGAGTGTTGAGCCGATAATGAAAGCCAGAGCCTCTAGACTGTTCAAAGGTTTTGACTAACTGCTCAAAGGTTTTGACTACGCTGACATGCAGGGCTGCCAGTATGAGTGTTACAGAGGAGACCTGCAACAGATCAGTAACACAGAGACTGACTGACCCTTGAATGACCCACTGAGACTCTTGATTTTTCTCAGCAATGTTTTAGGAGCTTATTTATCCTGAGCAGATTAAGTTCTGAATATCTGTGCCAGAATCGTCTATATATATTATATGTAAAAAAAATCTTGGGTTGAGACATGATAATCTCAGAGAGACACTTTGATGTCCCGCAAGACTAGACATTACAACTTTAGGAGGCAAGACCCGTGCCTTGTGTCATTGTGAGACAAAAGGACAGCTGCTGTACAGGCTTTTAAATGATCGACGCACAGTGCGACAAGCAGAACACGCAGCTTAGTAGCAGCAAGCCAGCAGCTGATCCATCAACATCTCCTTAGCGTGCATTCAGCCCCCTAAGAATGACAGCTCCAGCATCTGCAAAGTTATCAGTGTTTGTGTCATTCTTATGACAAATTATATAGGCACAATGTCCCAAAAAGTGACATGCCTGCTGAGCATGAAGCAAATTGCAGAAGCTAGGAACGTGATAGGAAGTAGAAGAAGAATGACAGCTCTGGCATCCACTTCCCATCATGCACATGCTGTAACCATCATGCACTACTGGAGCTGCAGCCTCAATCTTGGGAGGACCAGAGGTGGTCCAGATCTTTTCCTGTCTATGAAGTGCACCACTGACTTTGCTAATGGCGAGCCAAATTAATATTCTGAGATACTTCAAAATACATTTCCCATCTCCTCACATGCAGTTTAGTTTGTCATATAGTTGAAACTCCCTTTAAAACTTCTCAAAATAAGTTCTACTATATTTTAAGACATCTACAATACACAAATCCATCCACTTCCCTAATCCATTTATCAAGGGCAGAGTCACAGGGAAGCTCGATTTGAACACAGTAAGCATCTCCAGACACAATGCTCGTCCATCACACTAGTGCTAGTTCAGCAATAACAATTCACCTAAGCTGCGTCTCTTTGGACTGTGAGAGGAAACCGGACCACCCAGAGGAACCAAGGTGGACACAGGGAGGACATACAAACCTCACGCAGAGAGTGTCAGAAACTTGAGCTCATGTCTTCTCGGTGTCAGGCAGCAGTGCTATTGCTTTGCGACCATCTACAGTGGATGATACTCATTTCAAGGTAACTCCGATTAGAACAATGAGAAATCGCAAAATGACATTCTATGCATTTTATGGTATCTGAAATTGATTCAAGATCTCAAAATCACCTTCTGTAAAATTTCCTTTTTTTGAATAGGAATTCCATTTTATTTTTAAGATATCTAGAAACACATTTGTGTTATCTTTCATTGTATTTTAGATATCTCAGATACACTGAAATAACTTGCTGTCATTTTAAAGGCGTGTGAAATTTGAAGTATCATGAAATGTAAAGTTTTTCATTATCATGAACTCCATTTTATGATCCCTCAGATGGCTGAGAAATCCATTTGAAGCGATCAGGAAAGTAGATTTTTCGATAACTGAAATGTGCATTAATGTGACAGAATCTAAAATCCCATTCAAGAAGCCTTGATTGCAGTTTTGGAGATTTCCTGAAGTAACACCCAGGCCATTGTGAGAGAACCGAAATGCAAGATATCTTAAAATAACTTCTCGTGCAGTGCCAGACACTCTATGTCAAATGCAATTTAAGATATCTTAAAATGACAGGAAGCTCTATTGAAAACAGGAACTTTTACAGGAAGTCATTTTGAGATATCTTGAATTCTATTTCAGAAATTTAAGTTAGTGTAAGGTAGTTTGAAATTCTATGAAATGATGCATTAAGAGTTATTTCAAGATATCTGAGAGTGACCAGGATGTCGCATAAAGGTCTAAAAAATTATTTGAGATGCATTGAAGATACTGAATCTTGAATTTCATTTCTAGCACTGGGGTGTCCCATCAAATGTAAAAATAAATGGGGTGATTGTATTTTCTTGGGGAGATTTCGGCATAGAGATTTGAAAAGAATGATGTGATCGTCATGGCCTACCTACTGTCGTGGCCTCTCATCACATGCAAAAACTATGTTTTTTAACTTGACATTCTGTGTTCAGTAACTGAAAAATACATTCTGCTTAAAATCAGTGGTGAAAAATTAAAATGAGCAGATTATTATATCCATGCCATCTGAATTAGTGAATACCAAGATAATTGCCACAAATCTTTTACAGCTGTATGTGTAAAAACACAACTGTCAGAAAATCACTTTCTCTGGTTTGTAACATTTGTGGCCTTACAACGTCACTGTAAGGAGAAGACGTCAGCTACTTACTGAACAGTAATATTTACCGTATATACTTGCGGATAAATTCTCCCACGGATAAGTCGGGACTTGATTTTACTGTATGATTTCTGGTATTTTATAATGTTGGTCATATAAGTCGAATACAGAAAATTTGCGCTATTGGTACAAGGGATTATGATATGACGCCAACCTGAGAGAGTAACCACGGGGCACACTGCCTGTTTTTTTCTATGTGGGTGCATCAATGCACTGTATCAGTGTGTACTCCTAACCTTCCTCTCTGTCTCTCTATTGTGCCTACGTGACCACACAGTAATACCAAACTATTCCGAAGCGACGTTTGCACTGTTTTGTGTTTTTTGTATCTCATACCCTCATACACCTTTATTGTAAGAGCATCCCTTATCTATGATGGAGCTATCGATCAGCAGAAAATATGAAGTTGGTTTTAAATTAAATGGTGTTGAAGTGGCGAAAGAAATTGGTAACATCCATTTCATATCCTCTTCTAGTTATCTGATAACAAGTGTTCAAGTCAAAGAGCGGTATTGATTTGTAAATGCAGTGGGCATAAGTTCGACTTGTTCCAACCCTTCATTAAACTTTTCACAGTTAAAAAAATCCTTTCTTCCAGATGAAAAAAGATATCTACAACATGCCCCAGAGAGTTTGTCAATGTCAATTTATTCATATAGCACCTTTAAAACAACATAGGAATGCTGTGGCCAAAGTGCTTTATAATAAAAGAAGAAAAAAAAACATACAATTAACATAAATAGAAATAAAAGAACATAAATAAAATACTGTAAATAATAAATAGAAGTAATGTTACATAATCACAATGAGGAAACCATCAGTATTACTGAAGGTCACGGAATGCAAGTGAATAGAAATGAGTCTTTAATCTTGTTTTGAACAGTTCAATTGTAGACGACTCCATTATGTGATGAGGTAAAGAGTTCCATAGGCGAGGAGCAGCAGCTGCAAATGCTCTGTCCCCCTTAGTTTTACACTTGGTACGAGGGACAACAAGAGACAACTGACCAGAAGATCTAAGCACTCTAGATGGCTGGTGTAAAACACACAATTCAGATAAATAGGCAGGAGTGTAAAGTTTTAAAAACTAGCAGCAAGATTTTAAAATCAATTCGAAAACTGACAGGCAGTCAGTGTAAAGAAGCTAAAATAGGAGAAACAGAGCCAGAAAGCCAGAAACCAGAACCAGTGAAAGTGAGCGGCAGCATTTTGGACCAGCTGTGACCTGCGTATCAGAGATTTGCTAATCCCAGAATACAGCGAGTTGCAGTCATCAAGGCAAGAAAAGACAAAAGTATGAGTAGCTTTCTCAAGATCCCTAGAAGATAAAGGCTTGATCTTACCTAATAGACAAAGCTGGAAAAAGCAACTCTTGACAACAGAATTAATCTGTTTCTCAAAAGAAAGGTTACTGTCAAAAATAACACCAAGTTTGCAGACTTGAGGTTTGCAGAAGATGAGTTGAGATGTCCAAGACCAATTTGGGCTTTAGCTGATGGACCTACTATAAGCATCTCTGTTTTATTTTGATTCAGATCAAGAAAATTTATTGGCCATCCAGGATCTTAGTTCAGAAAGACAGTTAGTTGTGCAGTTGATTCACTGCAGAGATGGGAATATAAACCTGTGTATCATCAGCATAGCAGTGAAAAGAAATGTTACATTTCCTAAAAATAACTCCAATAGGGTGAAGGTATATAGAGAATAAAATAGGACCCAAAATCATACTTAAGAGGAGCAGTAGCCGAAAAAGAGGAATTTAAAGTTACTGAAAAGTGTCTACCAATTAGATATTACATTTGGTTCACTTGAATGTTTGCTGTGTGAAACACAATCAGACTAACTGGAAATTTAAGCAAAGTAAGTAATCCTGTCCTGATTTGTGACAACGCAACTGGACAAAGAGAATGGAAATGCCATAAAACAGCCTTTGAGGTGTTACTTTCATGGGGTGTCGAACTCCAGACTTTCATGGTCATGGGTGTCGAACTCCAGGCCTGGAGGCCGCAGTGACCAGTTTTTGCTGCTAATTATCTTCTTTTGCCTTAGTTTTAATTAACTTGACTCAGGCCCCTTAGTTGTCTCTTTTTTTAATTAGCAGCCAAACAATAATAAGACACAAAACGAGCCGCCACATGACCAACTCACCTGTGCCCGTCACACAAAATCTAAAAATAAAGAAAAGTGAAGGCCTTAGTAAGGTTGATCTCTCAGGTCACCAAAACAGTTTGGCAAACAGAAAATAACAGGTTTGGTAATGTCTGCTGTGGCAGAATGAGACCAGCAATAAACCACAAAATTAAATAATGGGCTTAATTAACAGCTAGAATCAGCGTCTCATTAATAGATTGGTTGGAGTGAAATTGGTTGGAGTTTGAAATCTCAGTTTAGCTGTTGTTCATCTGTTGGCTCGTTTCACGTCTCATTTCTGTTTGGCTGCCATTTCATGAAGAAACAAATCAATTCAGAGGACTGAATCCTTAAAAACAGAGCTATTAAAATGAAGGGAAAAGGACATAATTAGCAGTGAAAACTGGTCAATGATTAGGAAAAGGGTCAGAATGAAAACCTGCAGCCACTGCGGCCCACCAGGCCTGGAGTCTGACACCTCTGTTCATGGTGACTCGCCAAAGTGTTGTTGCTTCGCCTGTGTACTCTTCCAGAATGATCCAGTTGACTGGAGTGACCAGAGCCGCAGTAATCATTTATAAGTGGAAACTGCGTCCAATTCACTCTCACACCATTCAAATATGTGAGGTATGTTGCTTTCGCTACACTCGTTACATTTTATTTAATATACTAACAGACATTATCTTGGCTTGATAAATTTGACAGTGGACTCAAATTAATATTTACCAATTTGTTTTCTTCAATGAATTATACTCTTTTAGCAGCCCCACTCACTGGCGACTCAGCAGTTATGGTCTCCAGATACCCCATTAGAGATTTTGTCTTCAGAGTGCTCTCCATTGTGCTTCAAAGCATTATGGGCTGAACCACACAAATGTGTGGCTAATGTGGATGGTTTTGAAACACTAAAGAAAATACATTTTATTTTGGAAAGATCATAAGCTTCAGCTCCTTTTATCAGCTTTTGTAGACTAGTCACAGATGGTTAGAAATGGATGGCTGGATGGACAGGCGAACATTTTTTGCTAAGCTTCCATTCCCTTACTAGGGGCAAAATGTGATTTGGCTTCAGAGCCTCTTTATCTCTCTCATGATTGGATAGCAGTTGTCTCTGTTAGAAAAAAAAAAGTTTTAAATTGGTTTGTGAGAAAGACAATGCACAATGTGAATGACAATTAAACTACCTAACTTGCACCACAAGAGTGATGTGTGTGGGTGGCCTCCCTCTATGTGACTCCCCTTGCGAAACAGCAGCGCTACCCGCTGTGAAACAATGCCCCCACATGTTTAATAAATGCTTTAATGCATGGAAATGATTAAAGTATACATCTTAATACTGTAAAATGTTCAGAGAGCTGTAATATCATGAATGTAATGTATTTTGTGTGCCTGCGCACTCCTGTCGGCTTAAGAGAAAGCCAGTTTACGAAGCATTTAGCGATTAACAACTGGGTTGGGGTGCACTTAGAATATTTAGCATTTAAAGTGCTAATTTAGTTACGTTGGGGTTTGAGAAACTCTACTAAATTAAACATCCATTTTAAGACAAAGTTTATGAGATTCTGCTTAAACGACAAGATTAAAGTCGAAAATTCGTGACAGCAGTCGACATTTCAATTTTGATCTCGACACAGACTTTTTTTTCCCCGTGTTCCTATTTTTTTCTCTTCTCTTTGGCCCTAATACGACACTCAGATGGTGGGGCTGTGACTCAATTTATCATGACGACTTTGATAGTTGATGACTTATTTTTTTATTTCGGGCACTGTGCAACTTTCTGAACCTGAACTTTTGAATACCTTCACCACATTGCGCCACTCCATCAATTTCCTTTTGTTGCTTATACCACTGCTTAAGCCACCAAATAGTATGTAGTATGTTTTTTCTTGCCTCCATTTCACTGAGCAGGGACCTCCATTTCACAGTCACTGAAATTCTTCTTTTTTTACTTTGTGCCCTCTCCCACTATAACCTATCGTCTATGGGGGAGGAGAGAAAGATTTAGATTTGTCAAAAATTTTGATCTTCGGTTTTCGATGGATCTTGACGTTTTAGAGTCCCCTGACACTGAAAACACTGAAATCTCCATGATGGGTCTGTGTCTGGGTGTGTGAGTGTGTGTGTCTGTGTCATAGTTTCTTGAGGACGGTCTAGAGCTAAAATGACTGAATGGAAAAATGCCAAACTCAAAACTTTAGCCGGTTATGAGATGATGATGTGTTGATTAGTTTTTGAGCCAAATCATGCAAGAGAAAGAGGCAATGTAGACGAAACCTCAAAATACTGTAATTCTGCAATTAATTATGAATTCTTCTCATTATTTGCTATCATAATGACCTCTTTTACAAACAGAAAGATAAGCATCAGAGTGGTAAATAATTATTGAAATGTTATAGAATAGTTTGGGTAACCTGGTTCCAAGGGTGCAAAGCCTATTGACACTCACGTCCGAATATTTTTAGAATTGCTTCTGCCATTGGCTTTTAACAACACACTGATGGAAAGCGCTATTTATATTGATTTGCATGTTCAAATAGGGGTAATTCTGGGAAGAGTCAGGGTGGGGCTGAAGGTGTGTGCACGTGCGTTAAAATTCACGTTGATTGGGCTTTATAAAGGGAAGTGCGTAGAACTTTACTTATGCATAGTATTATGCATGTTAAGTTTTTAGCACATAGGCACATTTCTAGGTTTGTCTGTATGCCATGTTTTAGTGTGAAATCTACACTAGGCGTTATACACCAGGGCACTGATGATTTTTTGAATTTTTAATAATTATTCTGAAGCTGTTTTAGTAAAGGTATACATCCAATTGGGGGTTTTCCTACCCAAGTAATTTAATTTGTAATGTTTATTTTGTACAGTACTAGCCAAATACCCACGCTTCACAGCGGATAAGTAGTGTGTTAAAGAAGTTATGAAAAAGAAAATGAAACATTTTAAAAATAATGTAACATGATTGTCAATGTAATTGTTTTGTGACTGTTATGAGTGTTGCTGTCATCAAGGATTTGATTATCATTATTTCTTTCAATCAGGTTTGTATTTGGATGATGTGTTGTGTTCAAGTTATATTCCGTGTTTGTCAACCGTTGTAAAGATAACAGGTTTCATTCATCGAAGTGTTCACTACCCAAATTGCTACTCGTGAATCGAAGATGTTTAACAGGCATTCCCAGTATTAACTTGTGGATTTGCCTGCAAATATTTAGCGACAGCATGTCCATGAACTTGTGGAATTGCCTGCGAGTATTCAGCAACAGCGTCTCTATGAAGTTGTGGATTTGCCTGCGAGTACTAAGCGGCAGCGTATCTATTAACTTGTGGATTTTTCTGCGAGTATTTGGCGGTAGCGTCACGAAGTTGTTTTCGTCTAGCTGCATCAGAAAATGTACCACGACATCTGACACGCCTCCTTTTTACTGTTTTCTCACAGCTTGGATTGCTGCTATCATAATCGGTTTGAGTTTCATGGTTTGTTTCAATTACGACAGTATTTATAGGACTTGTTGTGTTGAAGTGACATTCGGCATCTGTCAAGCGTTGTAAGTATACAACCGGTTTCATCGATAGCTTCACATCCAGCTTTTGAGAGCTGAAAGATTCATAAACATCAAAGTGTCCACTACTCAAATCGTCACCTGTGAATCTAAGATGTTTAAGAGGCATTGGCTGTTCTCCAAAGGTGTAAAATATTTGGCCATTTCGACAACTAAAAAATTCAGCGGCAGCCATCAACTCACATGCAGAACCATAGGTGAAGGGCTTAAGCATTTCACTCTTCTAGTGCTCCTGTGTAGAATAATTATCTCCTGTACCGTCATCAGTCCACACCTTGAACCTGTCCCAGTCATTCAATACATAAGACACAATGTTCCTCCTGATGTCAACAGTGAGCCTGATATGGCCGTGCAATATGTAACACAGAAAATGGAAAAGGCAGGTGGCATCTCCGGGCATGGAAGCCACTCGGTAAGTGACAGATCTTTGATCAATGATGATCACCTCGATAGACATGTTGATGGGGGTACAGTTGGAACGATAAAGGAAATGGGTACTTGAACAATGTAAAGTAAGTCTAAAATACCTACACAATAACTATAATCGTAATAAATGAACAATAAAACAGCAGAGAAGCCGTGGATTAAATTAAAAAGCTGCAGTTATCAGCAGTGAGATGTGAATACCGTGACGTAGCAAGGAAGGGAATGTAGAGACCGGAGCGACAGACGGCCTTATATGGGCAGGTAGTCAATTACGTGGAGGCGTGGGGATGGGGGACGCAATGCCGCCTCACACAGCGACCGAGCTGCAGGCTATGGATGTATATATGTACATAAGTAGGATTCAGTTATGACCGTTACGTGTAGAATTTCGAAATGAAACCTGCTTAACTTTTGTAAGTAAGCTGTAAGGAATGAGCCTGCGAAATTTCAGCCTTCTACCTACATGGGAAGTTGGAGAATTAGTGATGAGCGAATCAGTCAGTCAGTCAGTGAGGGCTTTGCCTTTTATTAGTATAGACTAGTAGGTCTCTGTAAAGGCTTAACGTTTTACTTATTGTTACATTATGTCTCTATTTCGTTTTGTTTTGGATGCAACCATCTTGGGTACTTTTGCATTTGTTGTTAAAACCAAACAAGGTAACTTTTCCCAGAAGGATCTGCATGTGACGTCATATGAGTGATCCTTTAAAGGTTGGCACACGCATCCTGTAATTATGTGAAATTTGGATAAACTTATTCTGTGTCTGCTGAGACAGCATCTCCTGAATTTTTTTTTGAGATGAAGGGACACCACAGAGATGTTACAACAAGCAGACTTGTAATGAGGAAGAGGCAAGGTCAGAACTGAGTAGATCATAATAACTTCTGCAAGGAAAATTAGAGGAAAAGTTGAAAGAGAAGTCTGGAACAGAAGGATGTCGAAAACGGAAGTGAAGCCTAGCGCTAGGCCTGCTTGATAAATAAACTAATTACCCTAGTAGAAGGTTTTTAGATAGAGTTTATCCTCCAAGTGATGAAGCTACATTGCAGAGCCACTCTATTTATAGTGTAACTTCCGCATTTGTCTGTGAAGTGACTCTCATGGTCACGTGCCACATTAAGTCCATGTCTGTAATCACAAAACAGAAATTAGACCTTATATATGATGGTGTTTTGTTACCAATTCTAGTTAAGGTTTTTTAATTTGTCTCCATGTCTTTCAGCCTTTAAGACATCAACTTTTGGTTAGTGTATAGGCTTCAATGACAGGGCTTTTACATTTTCTGGTTATGACTTTGACCTGATATTTGACTACGCTATGCTTCTGGTCCTCTTTCATTAAAAAATATTGCTGTCTCTCACTCCAAGACAGTACAACAACTAATTTGTCACATCATAGCACTCTCAAAAGCAAGTGCAAACCATGGATTTTTATTTCTGAACTGAGTCCTAGTGGGTTAAAAGTAGCACTAGTAAAAGCCTGTTTTTGCATTGGACAAGAATCTGAATTTTCATGGTTTATTAAATAGTTTTTTATTAAGAATAGTCAGGATACGCACAGCCTTGTGCTGAAATTCTAACTCTGTATTGTATTATCAGATGTCAGCAAATTTGTTTAAGATATTTTGAGTTGCTATATATACTGTATTTGTCTAAATGTTACTTACAGCCAAATGTGGCATAAAGTGACAGTAGTCCTTCAATCTTAAATGATAATGAAATAAAAAATGTTAACAGTCCAGGCTGGCCGTGGTGGTGTAACGCTGTGAGGAATGTTTTCTTGGCACACTTTGGGCCCATTAATGATATCAGTCATCGCTAGAATGCCATGGCCCATTTGAGTATTGTTACTTGACATTGGCATCCCTTCATGGCCACAATTTACCCATTTTCTAAGGCTTACTTCCAGCATTATAAATCACCAATTCATAAAGTAAAAGTCATCTCAATCTGGTTTCATACTGTCGCACTTGAATGGGAGGCTCAGAATTTGAAGCCAACAGCAGGAATCCACCCAGCTTTGTGTTAACAGCTCAGATTGTTGTTGGTGGTATAATGGTGAGGGGAATGTCTTTATGGCACACTTTGGGCCCATTAGTACAAATTCAATCATCCCTCGATGTCATGGCCTAGTTGAGTGTTGTTGTTGACCATGTCCCTTCATGGCCATAATTTACCCATCTTCTAATGGCTACTTTCAGCATGATAGTGTATCATGCCACAAACTAAAAGTCGTCTCCAACTGGTTTCATGTTCATAAAAATTAGTTTATTGTTCATTATTCTAAATTGGCCCTAGTGTGTGCTTGGTGTGTGGGTGTGTTTATGTGTGTCCTGCGGTGGGTTGGCACCCTGCCCGGGATTGGTTCCTGTCTTGTGCCCTGTGTTGGCTGGGATTGGCTCCAGCAGACCCCCGTGACCCTGTGTTCAGATTCAGGGGGTTGGAAGATGGATGGATGGATGGATAGTGGCCTACCAAGTCACCGGATCTGAATGCCTTTGTGATGTGATAGGACAGGCGATTCGCAGCAGAAACTGTGTGATGCAATCATGTCAACATGGACCAGAATCTCAAAGGAATGTTTCCTCACATTTTCTGGAGCCCATGGCATAAAGATCTGAGGGTGTTGTAAGGGCAAAAGGGTATATAAGTTATGGAAATGTTGAAAACGTATAGTCAAAGAAAGAAATGCAAATACTTTGCATCCATCCATCTATCCATTCCATCCATTTTCTACACCCTCCTGTCCAGAGTCGGATTGTGGGGAAGCTGGAGCTCATCCTAGCAAGCATTGGGAATGAGACAATCCCCAGACTACGAGTCAGTCCATCGCACGGTAAACACAAATACTTTTGAAATAGAAATGGAAAGAATAGAATGTTAAAAAACAGGACATGCATTTCAATGTTCTGTTTTAATAATAGATCTGGATGTCACATTCTGCACAATTGAAAGGTCACAGTGTTGTTATATTTATGTGATAAAAGTCTGTTACAGGCAAGCATTCTGAATAAATCACTCAAAGCCTACTGCAGACAATTGTAAAAAACATTCCTGTGCCGTATATGGCACATTTCATACCTCCCTGTAAAAAGCTTTACAAGCAGTTGCACCGTATGAATATAGTCAGTGAAGCCTTACTGCATTAAACTTCATATTTCTATCTATAAAAAAATCTAGTTAGAGACAGCTATGGGAATTTATTGGAATTTGTCAAGGGAATGGTGCTGTTTACTGGCAGGAGCCTGATGAGTTACTTGGCCAGTGAGATACCTAATGTACCTCCAAGGGTTGGTCTTCCTGTCAGGATATCTCTTAGATGGAGGTCCTGACACAGGTCAGTGCAAGACAAGATCTGAGATGAAATATGTACTGATATTCTATCTATCTATCTATCTATCTATCTATCTATCTATCTATCTATCTATCTATCTATCTATCTATCTATCTATCTATCTATCTATCTGTCTGTCTGTCTGTCTGTCTGTCTGTCTGTCTGTCTGTCTGTCTGTCTGTCTGTCTGTCTGTCTGTCTGTCTGTCTGTCTGTCTGTCTATCTATCTATCTATCTATCTATCTATCTCATCTATTCATATATGGAGTAATGCTAACACGCTAATGAGATGTCATGAAGACTTGGTGCTTTAAAGCCAACAGTAGGCCATTCAGGTTGCAGTGTCGCTAGGAGCCACCTAGTGGAAATCTATCCTGCTGTTCCTCGTCCACCTCGTCTACCCTGGACCCTGATGTTTTTCTGGGCAGGACCAGAAATGAGACTACCCTTTTGACCCAGGATCTGGAGATCATAGTTTTGAGAGGAAAGATGTGGAATAAGTTTGGTTAGTGGGAGGCATGATGGTCAGAGCTGGGTTATGGGAAGATGCTTGAAAGGGAACTGTCCTGTGTAGGTGGGCTCAGAGGAGCAGTTGTTTCCTTTATTTTCTGTTTTGTACTTTGTGTTCTCATGGTGTTTAATAACCCTCCATGCCCTCCATTTTTTTGGATTTGTGTAAACTAAAAAGATAGTTAATAAAGACCCCTATTGTCCATAATATCAATCAGCTTTTAGCAGTTAATAACCCTTGTCATTTATTTTATACAGTGGTATAGTGATTTTTAAATCACAGAATATGAGAAGATTGGAGAGTGCACCATTACAAACTTTCAGGAAGTATGTACTTTTTATCAGCTTCCCATATGTTCCACATTGAGCCCACCGAGTTAATGGACATGTAGTGCTTCTTGCCTCTTGATGACCACACTGGCATTTCAAGGAGCTCTCCAGATACCTTTGGCCTTTGCTCTGTTTTTTTTGCCATACTTTGGTCCCTTTTCGCTATTTGGAAAGATTACCCTAAGAGATTCTTTCAGTATTTTAGTAGTAAAAGAACAGTCAGGGAGGAGGTGAAGTGCATCAGAAACAGTAAAGGAGAACTAGAAAATACAAACTGTGAAATAGTAAATGATCTAAACTTGCATTTTCTGTAGTTTTCACATGTGAGGAAGTGGACAACCATCCAACAGTAACAGGGACTACTAAGGAGGGTACTGAGTGATTTGGAAAGTGTAGAAGGAGAAATACTGATCAGATTAAATAGGCTGAAATCAAATAAACCACCAGGACCAGATCATATTTACCCTCAAGTTCTTAAGGAGGTTAGCAAGTACAAATATAAACACATTTTGTACGTATACTTTTAGGAAGGTACTTAAAGCTTACCAAAATACTATCCTCTTGTATAATAAGGCCGATTAGGCAGATCCAAGCAATTATAGGCCAGTAAGCTTAACGTGATTACAGGTAAATTAATGGAAGGAATTATTATGGAAAAGATTAAATGACACATAACAAGAGCAGGGTTCAGTAGAGAGAGGTCATGTTTTACTAAAATGCTGGAATTCTATGAGGAAGCAACAAAAGGAAATGATCACAACGGTGCATGTTTTTAAATTTATTTTAATTATCAGAATGCATTTGATAAAGTTCCACATGAAAGTTTGGGCATCCAACTAAAGGTAGTGGAAGTTCTGGGTGCTGTGTGTAGACGGATGCAGAATTAACTCAGACATGGGAAACCGCAGGTTATGGTGTGAGGAAGGAACCTCATCAGAATTGGATGGTGTTAAGACTGAGGCCCTCAGGGGTCAGTGCCAGGGCTACTGCTATTTTTAATATATATAAATGATTTTGATAGAAATATAAGTTACAAGCTGGTTATGTTTGCAGATGATACCAAGCCAGGTGGATTGGCAAGTAATTTGGAATCCGTTACATTATTACAGAAGGACTTGGAAATTTAATGTCAGTAAATGTAAAGTATTACACATAGGAAGTAAAAATGTTAGGTTTGAATACACAATGGGAGGTCTCTTGATTAAGAGAAGGTCCTGTGAGTTGTACTACACTCGATACTATCAAATGCCTGACAGTGTTCAGAAGACAGCTAACAGAATATCAGGTTATATAGCGCCCTGATGCTTAGAGTACAAGTCAAGCTGAAACTTTATAATGCACTGATGACTCCTCATCTGGTGTACTGTGTTCAGTTTTGGTCTCCAGGCTTCAAAAAGAATATAGCAGCTGTGGGGAACAGCCCGGGCACAGGCAGGTAGACATCGTTTTTATCACCCAACACACATTTATTTAAACTATTATTTACAATTGTCCCGTACACAACCCAGTGCCGGCGCACCAATCACCCTCAGTCCAGGCCCTTCCAATGCCTCTCTTCACTGCCTCCATTCTCCTCCGAGCTCCATCATCTTCCACCCAACTCCAGCCATCGAATGGAGGGAAGCGGCCCCTTTTATGCTCACACGGACGTGCTCCAGGTGCCTCCCGATAACCTTCCTAGGTGTGGCGGAAGTGCCGGCTGTGCATCCGGAAGCGCTATGGGTGTCCCTGGTCTTCTTCCCCCCAGCACTTCCGGGTGTGGCAGAAGTGCTGAGGGCCAGGGCACCACAGGCCCCTATAGGGTTGAGCTTCTAAGCTCTGTTCCCGTGGTCTCCAAAGCCACCAGGGCAGTCGCCCCTTCGTGGTCTGGAGGAGGCGTAAGTTCTCCTCCAGTCCTTCTGGGCATCCTGGCTGGGTACCACCCCCAGCCGCTTGCCACACAGCACTAGAAAAGGTCCAGAGAAGAGCGACCAGGCTGATTCCAGGGCTACAGGGGGAACAAGTTATTAGGAAAGGTTACAGTAGCTGATCCTTTTCAGTTTAAGAAAAGGGAGATTTAGAGGAGACATGACTGAAGTGTTCAGAATTATGAAGGAAATTAGTCCAGTGGATTGAGGCTGTGACGTTAAAATGTACTCAACATGAACACGGGGACACAGTTGAAAACTTGGCAAGGGTAAATTTCACACAATCATTAGGACATTTTTCTTTGCTCCGAGAATTAGACGCATGGAATAAGTTGCCAAATAGTGTGGTAGACAGTAGGACTTTAGGGTCCTTTAAAACTCAATGTTGTTATGAGGGAAATAAGTGGATTGAATTGGTGGGCTTTGTTTGTGCCAAACAACCTGTTCTCATCCAGAGTTTTTCTGATATTCTGATTATAGACATTTGCCTTGTTTCAGATCCAGCCTGTTTCACAATGGCCATCAAGTATTAGAAAAATATGTGACACAGAAGATCAGTCTATCAGCCTTTGTTTTATACCAGTAATGGAGCACTGTACGAATACACCTGACTTGAGCATTCCTAGTTTCCATCCTCTTTCTCTGAACATTTAGCATTCGTTTGCTCAGAGGTTGATGCGCTTGCTGCTCCCTGAGCAGCTCTTGTTTTCTCCACCCTAGTGGCCCACTTCTTCTCTTCTTTCTTTCGTTGGCATCTATTCACGTTAAAACTGATCAAGTCAGTGTTTGTGTTGCAATTACTTAGTATGTATTCTTTAATTTTTTACTAAGCTGGCACTTAAGTCTTCAATCTGCCTCAAGAATGATTTAAGATATGAGGTGGTAGGGGAAGTGACGGTGAAGGTGGTAGGGATGAGAACGGCGCCCATACACAGGCGCCACACCGCTGCCGAGAGTTGATTGTACAATAAAACAAAATAAAAATAAAAAGAGGAATAACCTTGGAGGTCAATCATCACCCCGAAAGTGGATAGTAGACGTCATGTAGTATATGTGTACCAAATATCAGGTCAATAGGTCAAACGGTTTGCGAGCTACAGGTGATTTGAAATCCTGGACTGACAAATATTATACAAAGTATATGACAATAGTATCTTTAGCACTGTGTAATATCACAAGGTGCTTGACGTAGTCAACACGACACACAGTGCGGGATAGTGTTGCGTCTGGAGTTATCATACTGGAGCACTATTTGTCGTTCATGGACTCTTGCATTTTTTTATCTTGTCGATATAGTGTCTAAACTTTTTCCCATCTGAGCTAAGTTGACTGAACATTTGCACCTAGCCACCCAGCTGTCATGAACAAGCAGCCAGAGGGCCGAGGGTGTGTCTCTGAGACGGTCAACATGTAAAGTAGGACTTGCCAGGACTCATTTGGCACTCAGGTAGGCCTTACATGCTGCTCAGTGCTGTCCAGGGAGTGCTAAGCATTTCCAGATCTTGCTGGCACCTCTCCTGCTTAATCTCGAAGGCGTCCGTGTGTGAGTGTGTGTATGCGTGCATGTGAGCGTGTTTTTATCGCTCCCGTGAGTGCTTGTTAGCGTGCGACTCCACTGTCTGAATGCTATACAGTAGTGGGGCCTGTTTTCTCCTTAGGGCTCGGGTCAGAAAAAGTATGCTAGTTCTTGGTGAATTCAGATGAGTGTCTTCACTCAGCTCTGTTCAAGGATGGAGTGGGGGTTAGTTGTCAAGATTTCCATCTTTTTGACTGCTGCTTCATATGAAACACACATTTCTGGAATTTCCCAGCTTCCTCCTTTCCCAAAGGACAAATCTCCTAGGGGGATAAGGGAACGTCAGCTTTTTAAATGGGTTAGGATTCTGAGGTTTTGTTTTCTGTAAACCCATTTTTCGAGAACAGCTGCAGCAACAGATTTCCGTTCTTTCTTTGGTAGTGTGTCACTGAGTCGTCATGCCAGACTGTTTCTCTGATGAGGCTTTGTGATCCCTAAAAATCCCAGGGTTGTCTGTCCATGTTGCTTTGTTCAGGTTCTGTCAATGGCTCATTTATGAGGTACTGTCGTCTTCAAAAGTGGAGGTACTGCTTGATCCTCCACTCTTATACAATACAATACAATACAATTAATTTTTGTATAGTCCAAAATCACACAAGAAGTGCTGCAATGGGCTTTAACAGGCCCTGCCTCTTGACAGCCTTGGCTCTCTAAGAAGACAAGGGAAAAATGGAAGAAACCTTGAGAAAGGCAGTTCAAAGAGAGACCCCTTTCCAGGTAGGTTGTGCGTGCAGTGGGTGTCAAAGAGAAGGGGGTCAATACAATACACAGAACAGAAGTAATCTTCAATACAATTTAATAGTAAAATAAAAATATTACAAGTACAGAACAGAATTTAACAGAAGATGATATCACATAATACGATTTGGATTTGTTTAGAGTCCTGGAGAACTCAACCATCAAGCTGCCTCCCCCCATTGGCCATTCCAGAGCTGAGACAGCGCTTGGCCAGCCAATCCAATGAAAGGATCCCTCTACCCAACTCTTATTTCTCTGTCTTTTAATGATCCAGGTTTCTACTTAAGACCTGTCTTATTAGACAGTAAATATTATCTTTAACAACATGACTAAGAGTTAACTCCTGACTCTTGTGACTGATGAGGGGCTTCTTATTTTTAATATTCAGGTCAAGTCCACTAGACTTCCTGGAGTGTAAGTTTCCCTGCTGATTTTTGAGGACTCTGGGCTGTCTCCCACTTCTCTAAACCAATATTTGTCATCCTATATAACCTCGGCACCCAGTTCTATCTTTATAACGTTACTGGCGACCCACAGGCAATTAAGTGAGGGAGTACCCCTTGGGAAACTGGGTCCTCATTGGTGATTAGAGAAGTGTAGAGTAGGGGGAGTTTACTTCTGTGATGAAGTGACCGTAGTTAGATACAGGGACAAGTATCACGCATTGCTGCTTTTGGTGTTGAGTCACAATTGCCACTAGTGATATCCTGAAACCCAAAAGTTGCCATCAAGTAGTTCAGAGTCCACTACACACTGGCCATCTATAGGTGTGTCCTAATCTGATTCCTTACCACTAGGGGTCTCCAGAGCAACCATCCATGGCTGTGCAAGATTGTTAATTGTAAAACCCAGCAATGCACTGCATCAGTCCCTGCAGGTATTATAATAGCAAGAACATGTGGCGAATAAAAACGTCCAAAAGCATAAAATGCATGTGGAAGATATGGGGCACTCTTGAGAAAGACACCAACAAGGTCACAGATTATTAAAAAAAGGAATTAATTAATGTTCAAAGCAAATGATAGATAGATAGATAGATAGATAGATAGATAGATAGATAGATAGATAGATAGATACTTTATTAATTCCAAGGGGAAATTCACATACTCCAGCAGCAGCATACTGATAAAAAAACTATATTAAATTATAGTGATAAAAATGCAGGTATAACAGACAATAACTTTGAATAACGTTAACGTTTACCCCCCTGGGTGGAATTGAAGAGTCACATAGTGTGGGGGAGAAACGATCTCCTCAGTCTGTCAGTGGAGCAGGACGGTGACAGCAGTCTGTCGCTGAAGCTGCTCCTCTTTCTGGAGATGATCCTGTTCAGTGGATGTAGTGGATTCTCCATGATTAACAGGAGCCTGGTCAGTGTCCATTGCTCTGCCATGGATGTCAAACTGTCCAGCTCCATGCCTACAATAGAGCCTGCCTTTCTCACCAGTTTGTCCAGGCGTGAGGCATCCCTCTTTTTATTGCTGCCTCCCCAGCACACCACCGCATAGAAGAGGACACTAGCCACAACCGTCTGTTGAAAGACGCCAGTCTTCTAAGGAAGTTTAGTCGGCTCTGTCCTCTCTTGCACAGAGCATCAGTATTGGCAGTCCAGTCCAATTTATCATCCAGCTGCACTCCCAGGTATTAGTAGATCTGTACTCTCTGCACACAGTCACCTCTGATGATCATGAAGTCCGTGAGGGGCCTGGGCCTCCTAAAATCCACCACCAGCTCCTTGGTTTTTCTGGTGTTCAGTTATAGGTGGTTTGAGTTGCACCATTTAACAAAGTCCTTCATCAGGTTCCTATACTCCTCCTTCTGCCCACTCCTGATGCAGCCCACGATAGCAGTGTCGTCAGCGAACTTTTGCATGTGGCAGGACTCTGAGTTGTATTGGAAGTCCAATGTATATAGGCTGAACAGGACCGGAGAAAATACAGTCCCCTGCCACCCTCCTGTGCTGCTGACCACAATGTCAGATAATGAACAGATATGTAGAAAATGATAAACTTGATGCTACTCATGGCCTCACTTAACACGACTCACTGCAGTACTACACCAGATACTTCTGCCTATTCCTTTCTTTTTGCAGATCATCAAATGAACAGATGTGTAGAAAATGATAAATCTAATGCTATTCAAGGCGTCACTTAACATGTCTCACTGCATTACCACATCAGATACTCCAGCCAGCTCTTTTCTTCTTGCCGGTCTTTAGCTCTCAGTTCCTACAGCCAGTTGAACTCCTGTCCATCATTTCCTACTGACTCCAGGTTTTCTGAATAAGAAATTAGAAGAAACACTTCAGGGGTGGATGCCCTAAACACACTTGGAAGACTTGTGGACATCATCTTAGGGCTGCCTCTGGTCGTGTCCCCTGTTGTATTCAGGAATTCAACAAGTCCTGAAAGGGTTTGAGGCCTCCAAAATAAGCCACAAAACAGGCAAACTGAGAAGAGGCTCACCCCAAGCCAACCAGTCCCCCAGTTGCAACCTGCGGGCTTTGGCCTAAACAGGCCTAAAATGAAGAACCAGTTTTAGAATTCAAAATACAAAGACATTCCCAAAAATATATCAAACAATCCTACAAGTGAGCGGGTGACTGTAAACGTCTGGCTTATGAATAAAAAGGACAGTGAAGATTTTTTTAGGAAAACAAAAATGTATCAATAAAATAGAAAAATAATACAAAATACTTGAACGGGCAAATTTTTTTGCTTAAAGTGAATGCAAAGTTTCAGTACTTGGCAAATCCAAGAGAAGAGTCAAACATAAGCAATACTTACTCGGCTAGAAAATGAGCTTTGCACCATTCCAATCCACTCAAAACGAGTTCAGCTCCCATTTCCATACTGACGGCCATGCATTTCACTGCAATCATGGCTGAGTGAACTCTGCGAGATTCATTCATCACCAGCAATCCTGATAACTGAGTTCCAATGTAATTGCCATTCTGTGATGTATTGGATAAGTCTGCAACCTCATAGCTCCGAATTTCTGAGTTCCAAGTTCTAACCTGACTGTGTGAGGCTTATGCTGTTTACCAAGTTGTGTTCTCTGTAAACTGGCCCCTTGTGTTGCCCTATGTTGGACTGGCAGTCCATTAAGTGTTGCTTCCTACCTTGCAAATGGTGCTTCCCATGGCCTTCAACTGGACAAGTAGTCAAATAAAAATGAATGCATGAATTGGTTATAACTACAGAACATCAGTCCTTCTGTTTCCTGAGCCTGCAGTTTACTTTGTAGAAATGCAGGGCAGCAGAAATTTGGGTGCAATTCATGAATCAACTATGAATGGGATATCAGTGTCTTATAGGGCGCATGCTCGCATTCTATCATGCATTTGCTCCTCAAAGATTTTTTTGTCTGGTGGTTGGGGAAGTTGTGTTAGAGGTTGGATAGCTCAAAATTTGATCCCCAATACTGAGTGACCCCGAAACATCTCATTTTAACAGGCATATTAAGTGAGATGTTCAGGGTCACACAATATTAGGGATTTAGTTGTTATATACCTTTTAAATATCGCTTTCTACATCTCTAATATAAAGTGTGTGAATGTGCTGAGACTCTCGTCAACCTAAACTTCATCCTGTTTTAGTGATGTAGGAGAGAACTTGCACAACTGTAGAAAACTCAAGTAGGCATAGAGACAACATGTAGCCTGGGATTTGATTGCAGGTCTTCAGGTTTGTGAAGAAACAGCACAGGTGACATTCCAAGTTGTGTCTTCACTGGGATTGTACATATGGCACCGGGGCCCCCTCGTAGAGTAATTAAAGTGCTGCATTTTCTTGTTTGTGCATGAAGGGCACAAGAGATTCACAAGGCTGATTGGAATATTGGGGCTTTGGACACAGAAGTAGGAGCAGTCATTTTGGACCAACTCTTGGTCTTTTTCCTTTTCCTCATTCAGTCACAAGCAGTGAGTACTGACCAAAGAGGTAAGGTGGAGGTACAGGGAGCAGAAATGACGTTTCTATAGATAGATGGATAGACAGAGAGACAGATAGGTACAGTAGATGGATGGATGGATGGATAGGAAAAGAGATCAAGAATTTCTTAAAAGTAATGCCACCCACTTTATGGTAAAACCTACAACCATTCCCTTTGGTCTTCTTCAGTAGACTCTCATAATCTCGTTGAGATGTAACACACTTGTCCCTGTCCCTGCACTGTGAACACTTCCTGTACTCGTCTTTTGTTACTGTGTTTAGGACCTCCTGTGTTTTTTCCTGGATTTCTTTTATGGTTGTAAACCTTCTTCCCTTCAGTCTTTATTTTAATTTCAGGAAAAAAGAAGACGTCAGAGAAAAGATCTGGCAAATACGGGGGTTGTGAAGCAAACATTACATTGTTTTTGGTTAAAACTCTGACTGACAATGCAACGTATGGAGGTGCATTGTCATTGTGCAAAATGTAGTTTTAGGCCCTGTCACTTTTCCAGATATTTCTTTCTGATGCTTTTGCATAAATGTCTCAGTGGTTTCAACGTTGTGTCGCAGTTTAACAGTCTGCTCTTGGGGAACAAAACTCTATTAAAAAGTTTGTCAGTGTCGAAAAACATGATAATCATTATCTCTTGCAAATCTGCCATATCAGCTAGGAGAGAAAAAACAAATACACAAGTCACGTGCACAACTGCAGAATGAATGCCAAAAATCAACTCAGGATGATGCCACTCTGCAGACTGAATAACCAGACTGTAGGCATTCAATACCTAGCAGCATATTTGAGTCAAACTACACCTCACCTTACTCCCATGCTTCTGTCTGACCCCCCAAGAGAGACAGAGATAGATAGATAGATAGATAGATAGATAGATAGATAGATAGATATTACTTTGTCCCAAATCTAAGTCTAATGTAAATACAAGTTCATTAAATGTAGAAGTTGTATAATAAAATAGTTTAAATAATAAAATAGTTTAAAGCCTCACCCAACTTATATGAGAAGTACAAAAAAATAAAGGAAAACCTTATGACTTGGCTAATGGTGAGGCACAACAAAAGCACATTCCTGTTGGTAGAAAGGAACCCCAGCAGCGTTTCTTGACACACTTATGCTGAGTAATTAAATGACTAAAAATACTCAGTGCTAGTGTGTCATGGAGAGGGGGCGAAGCTTTATTTAAAATAGGTTTTGACCTCCAGAGTGTCCAGAGTGTGTCACATAACTGAGACTGCCTTCTTAATCAGCTTATTGATTTAACTTACTATCTCAGCACACCACGGTGTAAAAAAAATCACACTGGTGATCATAGAGATATGGAACAGACATTCTGAATAGACATGTTTCCCATGAAAGATGGGGTCTTCCATGTTGAGAGGTGTCAGTTAAGGCAGATGGTGTGATGGAATGCTTAAAGACTCAAGCTATAATTTCTGAATTTCTGTCTGACAAATTTCCCCTTGGGATTAATAAAGTATCTATCTATCTATCTATCTATCTATCTATCTATCTATCTATCTATATCTATCTATCTATCTATCTATCTATCTATCTATCTATCTATCTATCTATCTATCTATCTATCTATCTATCTATCTATCTATCTATCTATCTATCTATCTATCTATCTATCTATCTATCTATCTATCTATCTATCTATCTGACTCTGGATGAGTGACTTATCTACCTGTACTTGTATTGTAAAAAAATGGGAATAGTTGTACTGCTATGCCAGAAGATGACACTATTAAATGGCACTAGACCAAATACAGTGGCTATCCAATAAGAATGTACCCTTGTGCCACCTAGTTGGCATTGTACTGAGCATGGCACACAGAGAAGACACAGTGAGGCAAGCCCAGGATGTGCAGGTAAAAATATGTCACAAATGCCTGACATTCCATCAGGAATAGCCAGAATCTGTTGCTGTGGGAAGAGACATCTGGTGTACTCTGCTCAGTTTGTTTCAAGCTAGAATTGCCATGCACAGGCATATCTACAAGCCATCTATTTATTGCTGGAATGATTTGGAATCTTGGGGGGACGTGGAGGGTTGGTGGCGGATGGGCTTCTTTTTTGCCATTGGTAGTTGTTTGGAAATATAACCCAGGAGTCATGTGTTTAGCTGAAACAAGTTTAAAGGAGAGGAGTTTTAAAAGAGAGAGTGTTACACATGCTGGCTTTATGAGTGATCTGGGGGCCAGAGGTCAGTCTGCCTGGCACTTCTTTCCATAGGAACATTAACCCTTTTTCCTATATATATAAAACATGTATGTATATATATATATATATATATATATATATCCATCCATCCATTTTCTAACCCGCTGAATCCAAATACAGGGTCACAGGGGTCTGCTGGAGCCAATCCCAGCCAACACAGGGCACAAGGCAGGAACCAATCCTGGGCAGGGTGCCAATCCACCGCAGGACACACACACACACACACACACTAGGGCCAATTTAGAATTGCCAATCCACCTAACCTGCATGTCTTTGGATTGTGGGAGGAAACCGGAGCGCCCGGAGGAAACCCACGAGACACGGGAGAACATGCAAACTCCACACAGGGAGGACCCGGAAGCGAACCCGGGTCTCCTAACTGCGAGGCAGCAGCGCTACCACTGCGCCACCGTGCCGCCACTATATATATATATATACATGTATGTGTGCCAGGCTGACATAATCTTAAATTGTTCACCTGTTCATCATTGGCTTGTTGATTATGACAATGGGCTCATTAGCTACATGCTCTATTGTTTTTCATGTAAAACTTCTTTAGACTTTAGAAGAAAAGAATGAGCCTTTTTTCACAACATATTGATGGACACATTCAGCCATGTCTTCCTAATGTTTCCCTTACTTTTTTTGATTCCTTCTATCATTAATATGAGGAGCAAATGGCCAGGGGTGAACTCTGGGAATGAAAGAGTTAATCTGACCCTTGCCTCACCCTGGCTCTTGAGTTGCCAGATGTGGCAATATTTGAGTTCTCACAATTACCAGCCCTTTAACAAACCCATTAACTGGAGGGGGAAGAGTCTTTCCTTGTTTAAAGGTAATGATTGGCCAAAACCCATCCTGGAATTCTGGGAATTTCCTGAAAGGTCCTGGGAACCAAATCTCTGACTGCTACTCAGTTGGTCGGCTCTTCGAGGGCAGCAGATGGCAAATCTGCAGCACCACTTGGGCACACTGAGGATTACAGTACACCTACAACAACATTTTAAATGGTACTGATGTACCCCATTGATGCGCCTCCTCCAATTTTCCAGAGAGAGCAAAGATCAAATCAGATTTCTATGGATTAAACATCAATGTCCAGAGGATCTGCTGTGAGATTCTCCTATGACAAGAAGTCACCTTTGACTTAGCAAGGTTACACAGCCTGCTACATCATTAGGGACTACATCTTCTACATTTAATTTGGTACACACCATCACCATACAGATTAATGGCTGCCGTGTAAATCCCACAATGGGTCTCTTCCATTTTAGATCTGCTGTCCCGCTATTTAATTCTCTTAAAACTGACTGCACTGCACCTGCTGTTCATCAGCTCCTCCTGTCCATCTCCTCCGAGGTGCATGTATTGTGCTTCTTATTCTTTTTTGATGGCAGGACATTTGCAGGCCTTACTCAAGTCCTAATATTATTCTACTATTTACCTTGGCTTACAATCTGACCTGCTCACACCTTGTAGATGGTGCCCTAATAACACTGTTTCAAAGGCTGGTTTCCGCCTTTTGGCAGTAGGCCGTAGCAAGTTAAATAATGAATTGCATGACCTTTGGACTTACTGTACACTTACTGAACAAATTCTTAGGGCCGCAGTGCTAATACTAGGTATGGCCTACTTGTTTCTCTCAAAGCAGCCTCAGTTCTTAGTGGCTTGGCTTCCACAAGATGTTGAAAACATTCCTTTCTGGTCCATGGTGAACTGACTGCATCACACAGTTTTGCAGATTTGTCAGCTGTGAATCTCCCATTGCAACACATCCTGAAAGTGTTCTGTTGGATTCAGCTTCAACAGTGTGACTGGGAAGGCCACTGAAGAACACTGAACTCATTGTTATGTTCATGAAACCAGTTTGAGATGACTTTTGCTTCATCCTGCTGGAAGAAGCCATTAGAAGATGGGTACTGTAAATTCTGGACATGAAGGAGTGCACATGGTCAACAACAACACCCAACTGGGCCATGGTGTCAAGTGATGATTGATTGGTATTAACTTGTCCAAAGTATACCAAGAAAACATTCCCCAAACCATTGCAGCACCACACCAGCCTGGACTATTGACACAATGCAGGTTGGATTCATGCTGTTGGCACCAAAGTCTGACCCCACCATCTGGTTGTATGGCACAAATCGAGATTCATCAAAACAGGCCATGTTTTTCCAGTCTTTAGCTGCTAAGTTTTGGGGCGCCCCTGCCCACTGCAGTGTTACCTTTCTGTTCTTGGCAGACAGGAGTGGAACCCAATGTGGTCTTCTGCTGTTGTAGCCCATTCACCTTAACGTTTGAGATGTCGTGCATTCTGAGAGGCCTTTCTTCTCACCATAGTTATACAGATTGATTAGCCTTTCTGTCAGCTCAAATCAGTCTGGCCATTTTTCCTCTGACCCCTCTCATCAACAAGGCCTTTCAGTCTGCAGAACTACTGCTCTGCTCGATGGATGTTTTTTGTTTTTCACACCATTCTGAGTAAACTCTAGAGACTGCTGTGGGTGAAAATCCCAGGAGATCAGCAGGTACAGAAATACTCCAGCCAACCCTGAAAACACAGTTTACATCACCATTGTGGTGTTTCTTGTGAACATTAACTGAAGCTCCTGTCCTGTATCTTCATATTTTTACACACTGCGCTACTGCAACATGATTGGATGATTACGTGTGTAAACAGGTGGACAAGCTCTCCTAATAATTTGCTCAGTGAGTGCATACATTATAATCATTTGCAAAGCATTTGACTGGCATTCCATCTGAGAGACGCGTCTGGGATAAGCATCACTTCCTCTTGGTCTGGTAACAGAAAAGAGGATGGATGGATGGATGGACGGATGAGTTTTAAAATATTTGTCGACTTTGATCTGACATGAGTTTTCTGGGATATTTGTTAACTTGATGAAAATCACAAACTAAATATTAAGTCATGTTAGTATCGATTAGTCATGTTTATATAAGATATAAATTATGATTGAAGTGTTTTCTTCATGGTGGTAAGTGTTGCTGCATCTTAGAGCCCTGCAGTAAAGGTGTGAATTCTGTGCTCATTGTAATCTGCATGCTCTCTCAGTGTCTGGATGGGTCTCCTGTCACATCTCCTATGACTGCTGTGTGATTGTGTGTGTGGTGTATTTGTGAGTTGGCCCTGCAGTCTACTGGGGGTCCATCCATGCTTGTTTCCTTCCCTGCACCCAGTGCTGTCAGGAGAGGCTTTAACTTCCTGTAACCTTGAATTGGATAATAATAAGAATGCTTTATATTTATATAGCACTTTTCTCACTACTCAAAGCGCTACCACACAGGGTGGACCCTGAATGTGAACCCATGATCTCCTTACTGTAGGACAGCATCGCTAGCACTGCACCATCTGCGTAAATGTAAGCTGATTTGAGAATTTTGTTAGGTTATGTTGCTTTTCCTCAAGTGTTTTGTTTTCATGGGACTAACATTCACACATTACATTTTATATACAATACAGTTTTTTTTTGAATAGCACAAAATCACACAAGAAGTGCCGCAATGGGCTTTAACAGGCCCTTCCTTTTGAAAGCCCCCCAGCGTTGACTCTCTAAGAAGACAAGGAACCCCCCCAAAAAAGGGAATAAAATGGAAAACACCATAGGAAAGGCAGTTCAAAGAGAGACCCCTTTCCAGGTAGGTTGGCTGTGCAGTGGGTGTCAAAAAGAAGGGGTTCAATACAATACAATCCAATACACAGAACAGAACACAAGTAACCCTCAATGCAATATAATAGTAAAATAAAAATATTACAGATACAGAGCAGAATTCAACAGTAGATGATATCACATAATAGGATTTGGATTTGTTCAGAGTCCTGGAGACCTCGGCCATCAAGCTGTCTCCCCCTGTTGGCCATTTCACAGGTGAGTCAGTGCTGGGCCAGCCAATCCGATGAAAGGACCCCTTTACCTGATGATTCCTGTGATCCTCCATGAGGGATGACTTTACCTTAGACAGGCAAAACAACTTGGCAGGTGGGCTGTGGCACCAAGTGCCACATTTAAGTACCAAGAAGAGAAACAGAATAGGTGAGGGTTAGTAACAAATTATAACTATCATGTTACTTATGTTTTAATGCTAATGACTAACAACAGAGATGCAGTCTGTACAGTTAATCAGCAGCTCTAGTCAGGGTGTGCTAAAATGAAGTGGTGAGTCTTCATCCAGGATTTGAAAGCTGAGACCGAAGGGGCATCTCTTATAGTAGCAGGCAGACCAGTCCACAGTTTAGGGACCTTGTAACTAAAAACTCGACATCCCGCTGTTATTTTCTTAATCCTTGGAATGAAAAGCAGATTGGCATCTTGAGATTTTAATGTGGGCTCTGGTTTGTATATGGGCTTATCTCATGGATTCAGTATCTTGCGCTTCAAGCTCTGCCCAATCACTTCCTGTCTGGTATTGTTATTTTTTTTTATCTCAAAGATATGCAAGTTAGGTTAACTGTGTCATGAAGCTGCCATAGTGTGATTGAGTGTGGGTGTGGTTGTGATTGTGCCCTGTGGTGGACTGGCACCACACCCTGTGCCAGCCCCTATACCTGCCTTGCTCTGCTTGTCCAGGAGCAGGTGGGTGGCCAGAGGACTGAGGTCTCCAGGACTGTGACTGTGTCAGAGTTTGTCTGTGATAACTGACTGCAGACCCCCAAGAGGTTTGTTTTCTCCCAGAATGCTGCTGACTGGAGTTGTTGTTTTCCTCTCCTCCACTGTCAGCTGGTCATAGTTCAAATATTACTGAATGGGCAGATGTTGTTGGTGTAAATTTATATTCATCAGTTTCAACTTTGTTTTCTTTGTGATGTAACAAATCTGCGTCTTTATGTGTACTAATTCTGCATTTAGTAATTTATAAAATCCATACCTGCATTTTAACCTGAGAACTTGTCACCATATTCTCTGTCTGCACTATACAGAAATAAACTGGATTGAATGGAGTATTACAGCCGTGTTATTAAAAATATACAGATGGACATTGTATGTGTTAAAATGCATAGCGTCTGTTCCAACTTAATCTGTTTCTACTCTGGCCCATTTTCTGTTCGTTTCTCAATATTGCATTCTTTTCTTTGTGTTATTTTAAATGGGAATAATTATTGCTACATGTTTTTCGAATTGGGTGGCATCGTGGTGCAGTGGTGGTGCTGCTGCCTTACAACAAGGAGAACGAGGTGCCCATCCTGGTTTACATGTTCTTCCCGTGTCCATGTCAGTTTCGTCAGGGTGTTCTGCTTTCCTCCCACAGTCCAGAGGCATGCAGGTTAGGTTGATCGGTGTCGATAAATTCACCCCAATATGTGCCCATATGTGTATTCAACCTGCAATGGGTTGACACACTGACCAACAGTTCTTCCTGCTTTATGCCTGATGCTTGCTGGGATTGGCTCCAGCTTTCTTTATTACCCTGCCTGGGATATGCAGGCTTGAAATGGATGGATGGCTGTGTTTGAATTGCCTCATTTGTTTTCTTCTCCCTATTTTTCCTGGGTGGGCTCAAGCCTATCCTTAATAAGACACCAGGATAACAAAAGGCAAGTTTTATTAAAGTTACATGACATTCTCCATCTGTACCCATCCTGTCCAGGTCACAATGAGCCACTGCATATCCTGACAGCATCAGACAGAAGACAAGAACAAAACCCTTGATGGGACACAGTCCATCACATGGGGCCAATGTACAACCCCAGCCAACACAATAGCTCAACGTGTTTGGCATATGAGAGGAAAACTGGAGTGCCTGGAGGAAAGAAACACAACAACATGGGTAGACGGTGCCGATTTCACACAGATAGCAAACAGCCACAAAATCTGAACCATCTGTCATCATACTTTGTGGTTGAATAAAGTACTGCAGGTCCACAAGAAGAAATATTTGGGTGCCATCCCAGTCGTCTTATTCCTTAAGATCAGGAATATCTTTTTGGCTTGGGGTGTCTGTTCATTCCCTTAGTCAGGAGCTCCGTCCTGCAGTGAGCTCTTGTGCAGAGTGATGCCTCCTTCTGTTGGCCACGGGGTTTATAGCTCAGGGACAGGAAGGGGCGGAGTCAAATGCCCTCACTGAGTGTCTTCTCAGCACTGTTGATAGAGCAGAAGAGGACATGGTTAGCGCCATCGCCCCTTCTCGATTCGGGTTGGTAATTACATACCGCAGACGAGCCCGGAAGGCGATCCACTGACACACATACTTAACAACTTGCATAAAATGAAATATAGTATGACATCTCTCATAAAACTAACAATATATTAAAAGACAGCAACTCAGATTTAAAGGTATACAAGAGAAAGAGCAGTAAAATAATAACTAGCACTAAATAAATAGATAAATAGATTGAACCTTTGGGGCTGCATTGTGTGTGTGTGTAATAACCGTCCAATCAGTTCACGGCTGTTGGACATGAGTGTTATGGAGGTCACAACTCAAAGAATAAAACCTCTTTGTGTGGGATCAGATCATCCTATAGGGCCTAGCAGATGATAACGGATCAAGCTGGGAATGTCCAAGATATGGTGTTTCTCTGCAGAAACCGGTAGACTTCTCCTTCACTCAGCTCGTGTAGTCACTGTCCAGATGTGGGAGGCCCGTCCCAATGATATGTCGAGCCACCTTCACCACACGATGCCAATCCTTTCACTCGGCAGCCAGGAGAGGATGCTCCTGATAGAGCTATGGATGGAGTCCACCATAAATTGTTGAGTAAGCTGGGTCTGTTTCAGTTTCCTAAGGAAGTTGAGTCTCTGTTGGGCCTTTTTCACCAGCTTAGAAGTGTTAAGAGCAACGTCAGCTAAGGGACAATGTCAGCTGTCTTGTTATGTAAACTTCAAGGTGTTGTGGTAGAAGTTCACATTCCACTACTTCTTCGTGAATGTGGAGGGGGTGGTGGTCTATCTTCTTAATTTCTTTGAAGTCTATTATGATCTTCGTTGTTTTGATGGTGTTTTAGGACGAGGTTGTTGTCTTTACACCGTCCCCATCTGAAATGAGTCATACTGTTGTAGTGTCAACAATTAATTTAATTATATTATTGGATGAGTGAAGGGGTGCAATCATTGGTGAAGAGAGTGAGGTGCATTGGCCCTGCGGTGTTCCCATGTTCAGGATGAGAGTAGTAGAAGTGTGATTCTCAATCCTGACAGGCTTTGGTCTGTTCAGCAGGAAGTCCATGGCCCAGGAGCAGAGAGGTGTCCAGACCTGGGTTACTCAATTTATTGACACGTTTGTGAGGGTTATGGTATTAAATGTAGAGTCAAAAGTCCACCAATAGGATCTTTATGTCAGGGCTTGGCTGCTCTAGCTGGTATGGTATGAACTGAATCTCTAAGCGCATAGCAGGGTGGAGAATTGGTTAGTGCTGCTGCCTAATGCATCCAGAATTTTTGAGTTGAACCTGCACCAGATGAGTATCCAATTGTAGCTGTAGCTGTTTCTGTTCTCCTCCAAGCATGCCAGTTTTTTTTTCCCATCTCCAGGGATGTGGTAGTTGAAATGGACGGATGGACGGACAGACAGAGATGGAAAGTCTATATAATAGATAGATTATGGAAAAAGATGATCCGCTGTGGAAACCCCTAACAGGAGCAGCAGAAAGAAGAAGAATATAACAGACAGACTAGACAGATAGACAGATAGATGGATAGATGACTATACAGTGGCCCATGTGGTTGTGTGTGGTGACAGACAGACTAGACAGACTAGATAGATAGATAGATAGATAGATAGATAGATGACTATACAGTGGCCCATGTGGGTGTGTGTGGCAGTGTGCCCTTTGATAGACTGGTCCTTTGTTTTGAGAGTATCCTTGCTTTGGGCTCAGTGCTACCAGAGTAGGCTCCGACCCTGCAAAAGCCACACCAAAATGGATTAAAAGAGTCTGAAAATGTTGTGGCATAATACTCTAAATACTCAATTCCCATCACCTTCCTATTCCATTAATCCATTTATTGTGAAGTCACTTTGTCCTTTACGAGATCATTGGGCTAAAAAATCCTTTCTTGGCAGCACAAGGCACAAGGCAGAAACCACCCTGGACAAGATGCAAGTCCATTGATGAACGGATGGTTCGTCCTTCTAATGGTGGCTAGCTGGTACACTAGTTAGTGTTACTGCTTCAGAGCTTCTGGACCTGAGTTTGATTTCCACGTAAGGTGCCCTCTGTAAGCAGTTTTCATGTCCTCCCTCTGTCCAATTGTCAGTTTGTGTTCACTGAGCCAGCTTCACCCCCTGATCCAGATCCTTGTGCTCAGTGACTGGGAGCAGATGCTCCTGATGATGTTGTGGTAGACGTTAATCAGAACTTATTGAGAAAGTTGGGCCTGTTTCAGCTTCCTAAGGAAGGACAGATTCTGCTGGGCTTTTTTCACCAGGTAAGGGGTGTTAATGTGCTCTGTGGCAGCATGGTGTCCAATCCAGGGTTGCAGAGTAGACTGTAGCCGTGTAAGAAAGTTTATTTTTTCTTGTAAGAGTGGAAGGGTAGCATAGTTGCTGACCAATAGCTTAGCCTATGATGTTAAGCTTTCAGGCCCTGCTTTCCCTAGTATCCATGTGTTAATGGGTCCTCTAATGTCTACAGACTGGCACAACAGGAGGCTGGAGAGTCTGATTACTTTATTGTAGAAAGATGCAAAGTCCCTGTTGAAACCCTCATCACTCCAGACACATTGGCAGCCTTTTGAGAGGCCAGCATAGCCGATGTGTCTGCATGTTTGTTTTTGTAACTCGTCCATCCACCCCCAAGCATCCAACTTATGTCATGTCGAGGTCAGACATGTAACATGGAAAGGAGTGAAGGTCAAAGGTTATCTGGCACTAGGGAGGTCGCTGGTTTTGGGTGGGTGTAAGTAAGGAATTACTACTACAGCGTTTAAGGTGGGGGGCAGAATATGGAGTGTCTAAAAGAAATGTCGTCAATTAACTTGTTAACTCCCAGAGATGCAGAGAATGTTAATGAATTTTGGGTAATTCACTTCCTAAGTAGTTCTTTTCCCTTGTAGTCAGGAAAGGTTAAGTGTTTAAAATTTGCCAGCCTGGCATTGGCCACTTCTAACTGGGTCAAAAGTTATGAGGTTCTAAAAAGTAGCTGTAGTCGTTCATCACTTTAATGCATTGCCATGAAGCCTCTCATTATCAGTGACCGCAAGCTTGGAGACCAATATACGAAATATCAAGGAGATGACAGTGAATGTGCTGTGTGACCGATTGGCAGGTTGGTTCCTAATCCAGTGCATCAGCTTACTATGGCTGTGATGTGGATTTGTAGGTTGGTAAATGGATGGATGAACATCATTTTAAGATATGCAGTAATACGGTCCAAAATGTGGTGTCCCAATCTCATGTTGCTGTCAGAACAGACTTCACCCCCCGCCATAATCTGCACCCTGAAAAAATCAGGCAGGTGTGGATAGTAGGGGGCTCTCCAGCTCCCCAAACCCAACACAAACAGACACAGTCTTTTATTTTGGGAAAACTCTTCTTTTGTAAGGGTTTCCCACCACCTCAGCCACAAGTACAGCCAACACAATACAGCACACTCTTTGTCTTTTCTCTCTCGCTGTCTCTCACTGCCTCCTCCACTCATCTCACAAGCTTCGTCCTCCTCCTCCCTGCTCAGGCTCCATGAAGGGAGGCAGGCGGCTCCTTTTATTTTTCCCACCCCAGACGTGCTGCTGATCTTCTGGACATGTGGTCTGTCAGCAGTTCCTGGTGAGGCGGAAACCGCATGATTTAGGGACTCCCTGATCCTGCAGCTCCTCCTGGTGGCTCCCACGGGACCCAACAGGGCTGTCCTCTGGGACTACAATAGTCAGCATACCCTGCGGGCACCCGTGTGGGAATCTGAGCCTGGGCTCGCTGCCATCTTGTGTCCTGGGGGAGATAAAGCCCTGTATAAGCTGTCTCCCCATGTCCTTCCATCCTGAGGGTGTCCTGGCCATCCTTCACACAGGGAAAAATTATATTTTATTTTATATGTAATTATTTATGGTTAGGTTTGCTAGCAGCAGCAGAACTAACTTGAAACAGCCAACCCCACCTATTAAAAGATGTCTGCATGACATAAATTGAAACTTTGGTTTTTGACCTCGCCTGTTAACAATTGCAGTTTCATTTTGCATGTTGGTTCATCAGCTCTGCTACTCATGACCCCAGTTAATAATGAAATGTAATCTCATAGTTTATGGATAGATAAATGCAGCCATAACAGCACAATTTCCGTGTGCTTTACAGCATCCTTGTTCTAGTGGCTGTTATTTGTTCCATCTATTCATCCATTTTCTAAGACCACTTTATCCTGAGCAGTGTCACAGGAAGTTGTAGGGTGCAAGGCAGGAACAACCCTTGGTCAGGGTGCTGGTCCATCACACACACACTACACTAGAGGTCAATTTGGCATTGCCAGACCACCTAATCTTCATGTCTTTGGACTGTGGGAGAGCACCCGGAGGAAACCCACCCTATACGCTCACAGCGAGAACATCCAAACTCCGCACTCCTCATTGTTGTGAGGCAGCAGCACTGTCACCGTACCTCCTGCTATTATGCTTCATCCCTGAAATGAGATTTATTACAACAAAATGTAGCTGTGTGCTTTAATATGTACTTGTTGACTGTGAGGTTGGAGGGGTAACAGCAACAACATTTATTTATTGTGCATACTAATGATGTAGCTCAAATAGCTTTATAGGATGAAGAAAGAGAAAAAAGACAAAATATAAAAATAACATTAGGTAATACTAATTAATACAACAACAACATTTATTCATATAACACATTTTCATACAAACAAATGCAGCTCAAAGTCCTTTACATAATGCAGAATAGAAAAATAAAAGACACAGTAAGAAAAGAAAATAAGTCAACACTAATTAACAAAGAATAAAAGTAAGGTCTGATGGGCAGAAGGACAGAAAAAAAAAACTCCAAATGGCCGGAGAAAAAAACAAAATCTGCAAGGGTTCCAAGGCCATGAGACCACCCAGCCCCCTCTAACATAAATGATCTCAATTAGTCCTCATGGTTTTCAGGGTTAACCTGGAAGAACTTGATGATGATGGTCATGCGGACCTCTGGCCTTCAATCTATCAATGTAGGGACATCACGGTGCTTTCACCAGGTGGTGGTGGTGCAGGTCGGCAACAAAGAAAACCCAAAAAGAAGAGCAGAGATAGTAGGGGTTAGTACGGATTGTGGAGCCACCAAGAATGATAATGATAATTAAATGCATATACAGAATAACAGGGTTACACTAAAATGAAGCTATCAGAAAGCCTTGTTAAAATAATGAATTTTTAGCAGTTTTTTAAGGTGCTCCGCTGTATCAGCTTGGTGAATTTCTATCGGTCAGGTATTCCAGATTTTAGGTGCATAACAGCAGAAGGCCGTCTCACCACTTCTTGTAAGTTTAGCTCTTGGAATTTTAAGCAGGCACTCATTTGAAGATCTAAGGTTACAATTTGGAGTGGAAGGTGAAAGTAATGTGTTGCATTTTTTGGACACATAAGAGAGACTATCACTGTACACTATACACTTGACAATACTATTATTACTACTACTGTACTTCTTCTATGTGCTGTAATTATAAGTGGGAGTCACAATGGACAGTTTTGTTATAGTATAACAGGTAAAGTTTACTTATTGTTCATTCATGTAGCCCTCCATTTCCAAAAGCCATCCATTTATTGTTTTCGTGATTTTTTTTTTTTGCCAGCTCTGGACTGGATGCCAGTCACTCAGAAGGACACTAATCTTACATATGCCAACGTTCTCACATACACCATCACTCTTTTGCGATCTATCTTTAAACTGCAACTTTAGAGAAAGTCAGCAGAGACATGCAGAGAACATGAAAACTCTGTCCAGATAGCTGACCCCAGGACCATAGAGACATGAGGCTCATTCAGCTTTCCTGTTTAGCTGTTTCTGCTCTGCAAGAACAATACCTGGAATTGTGGGTTTTTTCAGGGAATTTTAGCTCTTTTGTCTGTAACAGTTAAGGCTGTCGACTTGATTCAGTCTACAAATAAACAATTACGTCATAGCCACAGACTCGAGAGGCTAGACACATAGCAACAGTTCGACTTTCGGTTCATCCTACAAAACTGACCAGTTACACAAAACTAGCAATTAACCTCAAAATGGAAAGAAGTATAACCTATTCATGTAAAATTCAGTTAATCCTAGAAATTCTTTAGGAATATGATGAGAAGTAAATGGCAGCTCTTATTAAGGGGGCATTTCATTTACAGACAGCAAAAATATGAAGCCTTCCAGGACTCGCCTCTTTCAGCACTGCAATGTGCCTTTGCCAGTCTTCTTCTCTTCTGTCGAATTCCCTTTTGTTTCTACGGGAAATGAGGCCTAGAAATGAAATCTTAGGGTTGAAAAAATACATCCATCCATCAATCTGCAGTATAGTGCCCTCCATAATGTTTGGGACAAAGTCACATTTTTCTTTGATTTACCTCTCTGCTCCACAGTTTAAAATGAACAAATCAAACACGTCAGACATTGTGATTAAAGTGCACATTTCTGACTTTCATTTAAAGGGATTTGCATTCATCTCGGTCACACTGTGTAGGCATGGCAACACTTTTTCTGCATTGTCCCCCCATAATGCACCATAATTATGGGACATAGCAATGGCCGGTCTATTAAAGTCGTCGTATTTCGAGCTTTGTCTCTTATCCTGTGCATGCAATGGCTGTTTGAAGTCTGTGACTTGTAAACATCACCAGATGCTGAGGGTCTTCTCTATTGATGCTCTGCCAGGCCCCAATGCAGCCATTTTCAGCTCATTCTTGTTTCGGGGGCTTGTCCCCTTAAGTTTTCTCTTCAGCATATGGAAGGCCTGCTCAGCTGGATTTAAATTGGGTGACTGGTTTGACCATTCAAGAGTTGCCCATATTGTAGCTTTGTAACGCTCCCGTGTTGCCTTAGCAGCATGTTTGGCTCATCATTTTATTGTAGGATGAAGGGCCGTCAAGTGGGTTTGGAGGAAATGATGAACCCCCGGGCGTCAGCAACCCAAACCCCAACCCGAACACAGACTCAAAGTCCCGGGTTCAAATAAAGGTTGTTTATTAACTACAAATACCTTCATTATGGTACAAAAAGCACAACCCACCAGTGTTCCTTCTCCTCCCAATTACTCTCTCACCACCACCCTGCCCCATCCAGTCAAGTGTTGCCTCTTTACCTCCCAGCTCTGACTCGCCTAATTAAGGTAGTGCTTTCCCTTCCATTATGGACCGGGAGTACTTCCAGTGCCAGGGCGATTGCCCGTACAGAAGTCCAAATTAGGGAGCTTGTATCCCTACAGCACCCTCTCGTGGTATCCGGATACCCCAGCAGAGCTGCTCTGCAGGACTACATATCCCAGCATGCCCTGCTGGTTCCTTATGGTGCTCTGAACTCGGGGGGCTACTGCCATCTAGCAATTATGGGGAATAAAAAGCCTCCATCTACATTTTCTTTTTTTAATGGGCTGTCCGTCCACCTCCAAGTCTATTCGTTATCCTGGCCGGGATGTCCGTCCAGCCCGTGTGGCATCTACAAGGAATTAACTGAAACTAGATCAGATCAGATGTTTCTGCACACCTCATTGTGCCACTGCCATCGGCAGTTCTGTCACCAATGAAGATAAGTGTGCCCATAACCTGTGGCAGCCATATGTGCCCAAACCATAACCCCACCCGCCCACCACCACCACATTTAACAGATGAGGTGATCTGCTTTGGATCTCAGGCAGTTCCTTTTCCTTTCCACACTCTGCTCTTGCCATCACTCTGATGCAGGTTCATGTTTGTCTTGTCTGTCCACAACAACCTATTTCCCAGAACTCTGCAGGCTTCTTTGTGTCCTTTTTCACAAACTGTAATCTGGCAAACTAGTGGTTTGCATTTTGCAGTGTGGCCTCCATATTTCTGTTCATGAAGTCCTCTACAAATAGTCAACTCTGACACATCCACATCTTCCTCTTGACGACTGTTTCTCATCTGTCCCACAGGCATTTGGGGATTTTCCTTTACCATAGTGAGGATTCTTCTCTCATCAGCACTTAAGGTCTTCCTTGGCCTACCAGTCTCTATATGGTTACTGAGCCCACCAGTGTGCATTTTTTAATGATATCTCAGACAGTTACTTTAGGTAATGTCTCTGATTTTATTCTTGTTCTTCAGCCTCATGATGGTCTTTCATTGACGCACAGCTCTTGTTCTCATGTTGAACAATGGCAACTACAGACTCCAAAAGGAGAAGCAAGCCAAGTCATCTTATGAACCAATGCAACCCACCTGAGTATTCAAATACCCTTAAATATTTAATCTGCAATGTGCATTTAATCACATCTCAGTTGTTTGATTTGTAATCAAGGAAAAATGTGTCTTTGTCCCAAAGAGTGGAGGACACTCTGTCTGTCTGTCTATCTATCTATCTATCTGTCTGTCTGTCTGTGTTCTTGCATGCAGACAGCATGGCCACCTAGTACATAAAGTTTTGAGTTGTTATCCGTCGAACCTACCAGCTAAAGTCCCATTACTGACCCACTGTTGGACCTTGAATGTGTCATTTTGCAAGTCATGTTTTTCTCTCTTATCTCTCCATGCACACACTTGTAAGATTAACCCAAGAGGTTTCCAGTTTCCAACACTGATATACTGTGTGAGCTCACTAGGCTTCATTTATAAACCTTTCTGTTGATCCAATCACGAAAATCTGTGCATGCCCAAAAAAAAACTGGAAAATGTTTATGCCAAAATAATGTTGTCCAAATCAATGCATGAAGTCCAGCCACAAAGTTTCATGGAAACACCAAACTATGGGGACTGTGTCATATTGTTTTCCACAACTGCTAGTCAACAAGTTTCATTTATTTGTATTCTCAACTACAGGTCAGCTCAGCACTGATTTTTACTGTCCCACTCTTGGCCACTTGCAGAAAAAGCTACATCTCGCTCCCAAGCGCATTCCCGTTTCCCCTCTAAAAGGCACATAAAGTGGGCACATAACCTCAGAGGATTCTGTAAACAGTAGAATCGAAAAAGAGAAAGAAAGTAAACCCAACTCAAAGCATTAATCGCAATCGTGCATCTGCCTTTACCACAATCCACCTTAATAAAATGATATGCGTCTAGGTGTCAGTCCGGCTGCTATGTCTCTGTCATTCCAAAAGGTGGCACATCGCAAACATTTTTAGTAATAAAACTGCATAGTGTTTGTCACTCTTAACAGATGGCACAGCACAAACATCAACACTGAATTAATGAATCCCATACCAAATGGCATATAACAGAGACATGTGCATTGCAAATACACCCAAACGTTAATGCTGGGGTCTCTGTTGATTATTCAGATGAATAATAATTCATTTGAAACTCAGTTTAGAAACAAAAAACAAGATGCCACCATGTCACATATGTGCACACACTTTTATTTTTCTGGTAGTTTATGTCTTTGATTTTCAAGAATTTTCAAAGTTTTCTCAGAGGTTCATCTATGCCCAGACTGCCCGCTGCCGACCACATGAATGAAGTCTTAACTGTCCGCTGCCACTCAAAACTCTTAAAATGGACTTCTGTGAAGCCTTGCATTAAATCCCACATGATTTTAGACCTTTGCTGTCAAGCTACGTATTCCATTACAGGAGCCTCTATCAGCAGCACTGGGGCTTCATTCTTCTTCTTCTTCTTCTTCTTCTTCTTCTTCTCTTTCTCTGCTGCACCTCCTCACCATAAAAAAGAGCTTTAGAGCTGAAAATGAACCTCAACTTGCTTATTTTGAGGAAACTTTGGGCACAGATATGCAGAAGCAGACAGACAGTGGGTGCTCTGAATTTTAAATCAAAGACCTTAGAGTTGTGAGAAAGACGTACTAACCAAGCCAACCATGCTGAATTTGTAAGCATAACTAAGAGAACAGCAAGCAAAATGACACCTTTTATGGCAAGCTTTCGAGGCAACTCACGCCCCAGCATATTAAAGCCTTCTTTGCATCATCAGATGGTCAGTGGAGGCCTGTGGTAGAGTCCTGGCTGCTGTATGTGACCTGATGGTGGCCTATCACTGGAGTTAGTATGACAACAATCAATGGTTTTAATCAGATATTTGGCACAACCAGATGACAAGCACTTTGACCAAACGTTACCAAACGTCACTGTAATCAAGTAAGCATCAACTTGGGGTTACAGGAGAAGGTTACAAAATTGTTAATTGGAAGTGAGGAGCTCAGAACAAAAATACAAGTGAGTTACAATTCCTAGGTTACAAAAATCTAATAAGTCTGTTATCAGTTAGACATAAATTCACCAGACAAGAGGGTCTTCGAACGCTTCTTGTGCACATTGAGGAAGACAGAATTTCAATGGAGGTGGACACCTTGTTCCACCACATTAAAGGTGTCTGCGTTGAGATTTGGTGCCATGAAGAGGTGGCATCATCAGAAGCAGCTCATTACCAGACCCTAAGTGCTTGAGAGGAAGCATAGGACCTCGGCAGTGTCTCCATATGCAGAGGCGCTGGCCTGTTAACTACTCTCTGGGCAATCAAGGACTTGAACTTAATGTGCTGCTACATGAAGCCATTGTAGTGATCTGAAAAGTGGAGTGACATGTGCCTGCATTTGGCTGGTTCAACTCCAGATGTTCCACTGCGTTTTGAATCATCTGCAGTAGATTGGTGCCAGCAGAGTGTTGCTTTAGTCCAGATGTGATAAGACCAAAGCCTGGACCAGGAGATTTGCGGCATACTCCCATCAGATATGGTCTCATCTTACAGATGCTGGATAAAGTGAATCTGCAAGACCAAGAGACCATCTCAACATTGTCAGTGATGAAAAACTGGTCATTGGCAACCACCCTAAGGTTGTTAACAGACTTGGTGGGTGTTAGCTGTAATGAGCCGAACTGAACAGAGATGGGGGGGGTGAACTGATGGATTCTGGAGCTGGGATAACAAGAAGGTCTGTCTGTGCCAGATTGAGCTGTTGGTGGTGTATCCCTTATCCAGTTTGTAAAATTCTAGATTCTAGCTGATACTGTATGGTCCTCAGGAGGGAATAATGAGTACAGCTACAACATCACTGCCATATTACGGATAGGAGAAACCAGGGGTCAGGATGATGGGGCCTAGTGAGAAGGTTTATGGAGAGAAGAGGAGAGGGGCAGGGACCACTAATGATCCTTCAGACACCCTCGTGTTTGGCTAGTGCACCACTGACATCTCTTCTTGACAGGACACACAGTAGGACCCACTCAAAAGGTGGGAGTCACACCATCTGAGAGCTGTCCCATTGATGCCAAGATCAACGAGGGTGGAAAGGAGGATCTGGTGGTTTTACCATATTGAAGACAGAGAAGAGAACTAGCAGAATAAAGACAGATGACATGTCAGTAGTTTAATCCAGTCGTAATGTATTTACAGAGGTCAGTAGAGCTGTCTTGGTGCAATGGCCACTTTCCAGGCCTGATGGATTAGGGTTGAGCACTCTGTTCTTAGCATTGTGAAGTTTAAAGTTTTGTGTACATTTCATCTACCATGTTGTCAGACGCAGGTCTTCATACTGTTCTTCCTCTTATTCTCTCAACAGGCTTTCCTGTGGTGAATTCCACCCCACCATGCCTGAGGGGGCGCGCCGGTTGAGCCAGAAGAAGACCGGCAGCCAAGGTGAGAGACATTCATTGCAGTTTCTCAGTAAGAGATGAAAACTGATTTTAATACAATAGCAGAATTTTTAGGAAAGGTGGCTAAGAGAAGTAGTGGCCTTGTATTATGCCGGTTTGCACTTCTGGCTCAAAGCTCCAGGATGAACTGACTTGATCTCCAGTGCAGTCATTGGCTTGTTCTGCCATCATCCTCATGGATGTTCTCCTGGTGTGGTGTGAATAAATATAATAAATAATAAGTGTGTGCCCGAGTGTGCCATGTGATTAACTGGTGTCCAGCTCAAGGAAATCTCCTTTTCTGTGGCCATTGCTGCTGGGACAGACTCAGAATTTTAGAATTTTCCCTGTGTTTTTTCAACATGCCTATAAATTATATTACATTTTACCACTTTTTGCTTGACTGAATTATATTGTCATGTGCTTTGTCAGGCTGTATGGGTTAAAGTTCAGCCCTTGGATTGCAAATTAATTGCTGTCTACCTAGTTGACAAGCTTAAAGCTGGCTCAGGTCACACACTTTACCCACTAAAAGTCTACAACTGATGGCCATTAAGAGCAACGCTGCACATCCTCTCCTTGACACTAAAATTTAGGATTTTTATTCAACCAAATATTCAGCTGAAGGGTTTCAAGAAACTCTACTGGGGTTAATCCATACCAGTGGCAATGCGTCTTCTCTCCGTGACCACTCTCTTTACTTTAGCCAAGTCTTCTTATAATTTGTGTGTGTGTTTAAGGAGGTTTATTATTGTTTATTATAATATGTCTGTATTTCTTGAACTTCTGTAAAAGCTACATTTCTCCTTTGGACAGAGTAGAAGCACTACTGGTGTTCATTTGTACCAATGGCAATGCAGTTTTATTGTGCCTCACCATTAGCCAAGTCATAGGGTTTTTCTTCATTTTTTTGCAATTCTTGTGTATGAGGGTTTTAACTGTTTATTATAATTATATTTATTGAACTTACGTTAGACTTCCACTTGGCACGAAGTACTATCTATCTATCTATCTATCTATCTATCTATCTATCTATCTATCTATCTATCTATCTATCTATCTATCTATCATATATTAACTTTCCAATCTATCTATCTATCTATCTATCTATCTATCTTCTCTCTCTCTCTCTCTCTCTCTCTCTCTCTCTCTCTCTCTCTGTCTTGGAGGGTCAGACAGATGCATTGGAGTAAGGTGAGGCGTAATTTGACTCAAATATGATGCTAAGTATTGAATGCCTACAATCTGATTATTCAGTCTGGCATCATCCCAAGTTGATTGAGTGTGCATTTTTGGCACTCAATTGTGCACTTGATTTGGTTATTTTTTTTTTCTTTAAGCCATTATGGCAGATTTTCAACAGACAATGATGACCATATTTTTCAACATTAACGGACTCGTTAATGAAGAGTTTGTTCCCCAAGAGCAGACAGTTAAATTGCGACATAACGTTGAACCACTGAGATATCTGTGCAAAACCATCAGGAAAAAAAAGTTTGGAGCAGTGACGTGGCCTACAACTACATTTTGCGCCATGACAATGCACCTACACACACCGTGTGACCAAAAACAAAGTGGTGGTTGCTTCGCATCCCCCGTATTTGCCAGATTTTTTCTCTGACTTCTGTTTTTTTCCTGAAATTAAAATTAAGACTGAAGGGAAGAAGGTTTACAACCATGGAAGGAATCCAGGAAAAAACACAGGAGGTTCTAAACACAGTAACAAAAGATGAGTACAGTAAGTGCTGGGACAAGTGTGTTACATCTCAAGGAGAGTATCTATCTATCTATATCTATCTATCTATCTATCTATCTATCTATCTATCTATCTATCTATCTATCTATCTATCTGTCTGTCTGTCTGTCTGTCTGTCTGTCTGTCTGTCTGTCTGTCTGTCTCTGTTGTGTCTTCTACTTCAGCCTATGCATACATAGAGGTAGTGTAGCTGATTTTTGACTACGGTATTGAAATATTAACTTCAGCGCTGCCAGTTCAGTCTGCCCCACCACCTCACAGAGTTGCATTGAGTGAGTCCCCTTAACCTGCTATTGCTCACATTTTCAGGAAAGCATTTAAACATGGTTTACTGTAATATTCTCAAGCTTTCCTAATACAGTTCATGGTCGTAGATAGCTGAAGCCTGGTAGCCCCATCTGCTTGGCACAATGGGGTACCAGTCTGGTAGCCCCATTTAATTGGCACAATGGCACATCAAAAATGATGCTGTCCACAATATAAGAGTTTTCTCTTCTGGTACCTCTCACACATGAGCTCATTTGGTATCGACTCCTTTAAGAAGCGTTTGGAGACTCTCTTAGGTTTGAATTTCTGTTTAACTGACATTAGCTGTTTTGTAATCAAGTGTAGCTCACTTATATTTCATTCTGAGCTTTTCACTTGTGGTGATCCATTTTGCAACCTTGCCTTGTAACACTTGTTCCCAAAAAGTCCCCCAGACTTCTGTTTACTCAGTTATGTTGGCATATTTTGTAGGATAGCTTTGGATAAAAGCATCTACTAAGCAAATAAATGTAAATATAATGTAATGTTTATAGCCCCATTGAGTTTGGATGTTAATTATGTCTCTGCATGGCTCTCCTACTGCCCACATCAGTCAGCAGGATTTAGCTCACAGACTACTGGTCACCTTTTGTGGCCCTGAAATGTGCTATTTTCCTCATTTGCACCCACACGTCCTGTTTTAAACTGTCTGTAATTACAGCCAAACCCAAAATGCACACATACAATGATTTAATGAGAGAGTGTGGTTGCACAAAGTTTCTTTTTGAGGATCCTCTGACCCAGAACTACTGCAAAGAAAGCTAAATTCAATGTGCAGAAGAACAAAGGAAATTAAATTTGTAGAAAAATGAGTCAAATGTCCGCATCAGTACACCGGAGACTGCTGTGGCTGGCAGCAGGGCTGGTGACTGGCATAACTCCTTAGTCCCGTAAATCATTCTGTATATGCCATGTTAATGAGATATCAACGAACACTTTCACTTTCTGAATGGATGGAGTAAAACCATTGTGAATGGGTCCATTTGTTCAGTTGGTCAGTGACCACAATGCCGGGCACCATTAACTGGTCGCACCACAACTTGTTTTGTTTCTTTTGCACCAAAATCTCATCTCCAAATATATATTTCTGTAGCTTTAAATTCTTCAGTTGACTGCAAATGCTAAAGCTGGGCTAAACTCCCACAGATGGGTGCTGACGTATTTAACTTTTTTGACATTAAAGGTCTGGAAGTTCCTCTCATTCAGCGCTAGACGCGTACATACAACTTTCTTGTGGGCTTTGATCTGATTATATAACCACGTTAAAGCAAAGTATGCAAATGTGTGCAAGTAAGCATGCTGTCAGTTTATCGTGGGACGAATAAGATTCAAGAAAACACACAGAATTAGTTGTCATTGTCATCATGGTATCAATCAATCAATCAACATTTATTTATATAGCACATATTTATACAAAAAAATGTAGCTCAAAGTGCTTTACAAAATGAATAGAGAAATAGAAGACACAATAAAAGATAAACATAAGTCAACATTAATTAACATAGAATAAGAGTAAGGTCCGATGGCCAGGGTGGACAGAAAAAACAAAAAACTCCAAAGGCTGGAGAAAAAATAAAATCTGTAGGGTTCCAGACCAGAGACCGCCCAGTCCCTCTGGGCAATCTACCTAACATAAATCAAACAGTCCTCTTTGTATTTAGGGTTTTCATGGAAGGACCTGATGATGATGGTCACGTAGACTTCTGGCTTTCAGTCCATCAATGTTGGTGCATCATGATGCTTTGAGTAGGTGGAGGTGGCGCAGGCCGCCACCACAAAGAAACCGGAAAAAGAAACAGAAGAGAGAGTAGGGGTCAGTACGGATTTTAGAGCCACCATGAATAGTTATTATGAAGAATTGAACATACAGAGTATCAGTATTAAGTTAAAGTGAAGTTATAAAAGGCCATGTTAAAGTAATGTGTTTTCAGCAGTGTTTTAAAGTGCTCACTGTATTTGCCTGGCGAATTCCTATTGGCAGGCTATTCCAGATTTTAGGTGCATAACAGCAGAAGGCCGCCTCACCACTTCTTTTAAGTTTAGCTTTTGGAATTATAAGGAGACACTCATTTGAAGATCTAAGGTTACGATTTGGAATATAACGTGTCAGGCATTCCGATATATAAGATGGAACAAGATTATTTAAGGCTTTATAAACCATAAGCAGTATTTTAAAGTCAATCCTGAATGACACAGGCAACCAGTGTAGTGACATCAAAACTGGAGAAATGTGTTCGGATTTTCTTTTCCCAGTTAGGATTCTAGCAGCTGCATTCTGCACTCGTTGCAAATGATTTATGTCTTTTTTGGGTAGTCCTGAGAGGAGTGCGTTACAGTAATCTAGTCTACTGAAAACAAAAGCGTGAATTAATTTCTCAGCATCTTTCAATGATATAAGAGGTCTAACTTTAGCTATGTTTCTTAAGTGAAAAAATGCTGTCCTAGTGGTCTGATGAATATGCGATTTAAAATTCAGATTACAGTCAACGGTTACCCCTAAATTTTTTACTTCCGTCTTAACTTTTAATCCTAGTGCATCAAGTTTATTTCTGATAACCTCGCTGAATCCATTATTGCCAATTACCAAAATTTCAGTTTTCTCTTTATTTAGTTTGAGAAAATTACTATTCATCCATTCAGAAATACCAGTAAGACATTGTGTTAGTGTATCGAAAGAGTCGGAGTCATCAGGTGCTATAGATAAGTACAGCTGTGTGTCATCAGCATAGCTGTGGTAACTCACGTTGTAACCTGAGATAATCTGACCTAACGGAAGCATGTAGCATGGTAGTACATGTTGAAGCAGAGTTGGGCCACAGCTAGCCCACGTCACACTGCACACTGTTTGGGTGGATGTCTGGCCTTAGTAAAACTTTACTGCAAATGTCATTTTTACCGTCTTAGATGTTACAACATTCTGTCACCATGTTTAGCAACCAAGTATTAATTCTGTTAGACCTCAGTGCAGCATTTGATACTCAGGTCAGACATGACATTCTACTGTCCAGAATGGAGAACATGCTGGGTATCACTGGCACTGCCCTCCAGTGGTTTAAGTCCTATCTGACTGATAGACAAGAGTTTGTTAGTTTTGGCACCAGCAGGTCAAGTTCAGTGCCTGTCACACAAGGAGACCCTCAGGGCTCTGTCCTCAACCCTCTGCTCTTCTGTATCTACTGTATATGCTTCACCTTGGCCACATTATTCATAGCTTTGGACTGGGTTATCATTTTTATGCAGAAGATACTCAACTCTTATTTCAATCTTTAAAGTGAAACATCATCAGAACTTTCTCAGTTCACAACTTGCCTCAGTGAAATTAAAACCTGAACAGAGCAGAACTCTTTAACATTAAATTGCAGCAAAATTGAACTCCTGCAAATTGGAACAAAAGCACAAGTTAAGAAAATGATCTCCTTCTCAGTCAATCTTAATGATGATCTCATTAGACATTCTTCTGATCCAAGGAATCTCAGTCTCATTTTTGATTTCATCCTTTCTTATTGTGACCACATAAACCACATTAAGATACTTTCTTTCTTTCACCTCAATAATAAATGCTGTGTTCGCTCAGTCCTCTCCTTTTCTAATGCTGAGAAACGTGTCCATGCTTTTATCACATCCTGCATCGATTACTGTAACTCTCTACTGGCAGGTGATACTTCAGATCCAGATCTACGAGCACAGCTCCAGTTGATTCAAAACTCTGCATTTAGAGTCCAGACACAGACTGGCAACAGCAGAGCGCATGACACCCATCCTGCTTCGCCTTCACTGGCTCCCTGTGTCTTACAGGATTGAATATTAAATTCTATAATTAATCTACAAAGCTTTAAATGGCCTTGCACTGGACTACAGGTGCATCACAATCAATTAGAATATCATCGAACAGTTACATTATTTCTGTAATTCAATTCAAAAAGTGAAACTCATATATAATCAGGGAAATGAAATTAAATAAATGCTTGAAATATATCACTCTGTGTTTAATGTATAAGTTTCACTTTTTGAATCAAATTACTGAAATTAATTAACTTTTCAATGATATTCTAATTTATTGAGATGCAAGTGTACATCAGTGACCTTCTCCATCACTAGGCTCCTGTTTGCCCACTAAGGTCCTCTGATTCTGGCAATCTTGTTGTACCCCACACTAACCTGCACTACATGAGTAACAGGACCTTTACCTGTATAAAGCACCCAGACTTTATAATGACCTCCCAAAATGAATGAGATCAGCTGACTCCATTCATTCTTATAAAAAACAACTGAAAACTCATCTGTTCAGGAAGGCGTTTAACTGAACCTGACATTCTGACTCCTCTTTCAGTCTTCCTCTCTGTCCATATGCTCAGGATAATTTACATGTGTGTTATATCACAAGTGATATTATTTCCTAGCCTTTTCTTTTAGTATTGAATTTAGTATTTTACTCTGGATTATTGTCTTTTATTCTCTTTAATGCCTTTGTATATCTTGTATCTTGCTTGTTTGAATGTTCTATTCAGGAAACATCTGTATGCAATGTTACATATACCTGCTGTTTCTGTATGAGATTGTGAAGTGCCTTGAGCATGGGAAAAACGCTACATAAATATAATTTATTATTATTAATAAATAAATAAATTAATTAATTAACCATAATAATAATAATAATGATAAAAGGGCTGGCAAGACCTGCAGTCCTGGCAATCCTTCATGAAGGCAGTGCCTGATCCTGGCAATCCTTCATGAAGGCAGTGCTTAATGGCTCAGGCATTGCATGAGTTGGACAACCTAATTCATTCTGTGACTTTTGTTGTGTAGCTCTACACTTGTAAAGTGACTTTTATATCGATTTTCAGAAGGCTTTTGTTAAGGCACCACATAAAAGGCTAGTGATCAAACTACAAGAAGTGGAGACCCGGGGTGTGGTCTGTAGGTGGCTAAAAAGTGACTTAAGCACAGGAAGCAAAGGGCTGTGGTGACGGGAACTTGTTCAGAATGAAGGTGGTGTCCCTCAGGGGTCAGTGCTGGGACCTCTGCTCTTTTTAATATACATAAATGGTCTGGATTAGACTATCTATCTATCTATCTATCTATCTATCTATCTATCTATCTATCTATCTATCTATCTATCTATCTATCTATCTATCTATCTATCTATCTATCTATCTATCTATCTGTCTGTCTGTCTGTCTATCTGTCTGTCTGTCTGTCTGTCTGTCTAATAAAACACTGAGGCCTGTGTGCGTCCAATCCCTCTGAGCAATCTGATTGGTCAGTTTGACTTTGGTGTGATTGGCCAGTTTGTCTCTGGTGATGCGCCAAAAGAGGAAGTGCGAGTGTGAGACGCATGAGGAGGACTAAGGTGTATGAGGTGTGTTGAAGAGTCATCTTCAATTCAAAGATGGCAAGTATTAAACCAGACAGGTTGGTGAGAAATGTGCCTCACAAATAATGACAAGAGTCTGAGAAGGAGGCTTTATGGGAACATGCTTGAGATTCAGAGTGCCGCTTATAAGATGTTCACACATGCGAATACAGAACAGAGGAAAGGTGCAGAAGGTAAACACAGAGCAAGAAAAAGAAAATATTTTTAATTATTCTATTACTTGTCTTTGACAGGTACAGTGGCTAGTAATCAATAAGATAGATAGATAGATAGATAGATAGATAGATACTTTATTAATCCCAAGGATGGTTAAGTCTGCTGTGGATACCAAACTTGGTGGAAAGTCACCTAAATTGTTTTAAAGGAATTTGGACAGCACGTTGGCTTGAGCAGATTTGTTGCAGATGAAATTTAATGTCTGTAAATATATGAGTAAAAATGTGAGGTTTGAATACGTAATGGGAATTCTGAAAATGGAAAGTACTCCTTATTAGAGGGATTTAGAAGTCAACACAATCAACTGACAGACAGTGTTCAGAAGCAATCAGTAAGGCTAATAGGATGTTAGGTTATATAGAGTCCTGCTCTAAAGTGCAAGTCAAGGGAGGTTGTGCTTAAGTTTTATACAAAACTAATGAGGCATTATCTCGAGTATTGTGTTCATTTTTGGTCTTCAATTTACAAAAAAGGGTAAAGCAGCGCTAGAGAAGGGCCAGAGAAGAGCAACTAGGCTGATTCTGGGACTGAGAATTATGAGCTCCGAGGAAAGACTCTACGAGTTGAACCTTTTCGATTTAAGCAAATGGAGGTGAATCTCCTAGGCGTAAACACTGTACGTGATTTGTGTTTGAAAGTCCGGTTAAACCCGAGTCACACGGGGTGACAAGTAATGATACACATTATAGTGTTAAGCCTGAATAACTCTCAGGACAGTATTCTGCTGCCATCTAGTGGATAAAAAAAATATATGCTATTGGCCATTGCTTGGAAACTCTTAACTTATCTATCAGTATTAATGAGTAGGGTGGAGCCTCCAAAGAAAAACACAATGGCAAATAAAAAAACTGTAAAGAATGAACTGAAACTGAACCATTGCATGAACTGAGGGATTGTGGTATCAAGATAGTGATACTGACTGTACAAACAAGTGGCTGAGATATGCCCAGCGGATGTGGTCACATGAAGCTACACCATGGTGTGACTGTAGCTGTGTGATAAAAAGGCAACACAGTTGCAGTCAAGTGCAAGGACAAGCAAGATGTTAGCCCTCTTTGGTTACAATGCAGCAAATGTCAGTGTTTGTGTCAGAGGAAATGTGGAAGTCAATGGGCCTTGTGTATCGATTGTGCAGGTCAAGCACTGACATCATATGCTTAAGCAACAGAACAAATATTCTAAGAAAAGTGTGCAAAAAAACACACGTCTACTGTAACCGATTGAAACATTGGGCTGTGTGTTGGTGACATGTCACACGGCTGATACATACTAAATCCACAACAGTACAGCACTGGAGACTAGACATACCCTTCCTATTGTATGTATGTTGATGTTTTGGTGTTTACGTGTTTATGCTACACATAATAACATTTTTTCTTGCTGAAAAGAATTGAACCTTTTTGGCTCATTCTTCCTGTGGTAAACATCCCGCCAAGGAGGTAACAATGTGACATTGTTGAAATATTTAAAGTTATAAAAGGAATAAGTGCAGAGATTCCCAGCTATTAATTTAGAATACATTTTGCAACAAGAGCATGGCGGCACGTTTGGATACTTAAGGACAGATTTTGTACAAATTTTTCTGAACCCAAAGAACCATAGAAACAAGGACTAAATTACCAAGTAGTGTGGTAAAGGGCAGGACTTTAGGGGCCATCAGATGCTAATTGAATGTTTTAGTGGACAGTCCAGGTGGATTGGATGGATGAGCTTGTTGGGCTGAATGGCCTGTTGTCATCAGAACCTTTCTAATCTTCTTATGCTCCAGTGCTCTGGTTTCATTTTAGCAAGCTACTACTAAGACAAAGGGTGTTTAATCACTTAGATTAATGATGGACCATTAAAGAACTCTCAGTAAAGAAGCCTAACTTGTGGTGAAGTGAGTAAGGGGTCTGTGGCTGGGTATGCTTGTTTTTATTTAAACAACATGGCTAATTCTCGATTTTTGGGGGTGCAATTACTGGAAAACGTTGTGGCTGTGGGGTGTTTAATTGGGAATTTGGCTGATTACGTAGTCAAGTGCAAACATGATCAGCTCAGCTGGTTTCCTCATTGAAACCCCATGGGTTGTTTGGAAAAGCACCTGCACCTACAAAGTATAAAAAGCCTGAGTAGGACAGAGAGGAGGAGGTCTGATCGATGAAAAGAAAGAAACAGAATCAGATGAGCAGCAGTGCGAAAGTGAGGTGAGGTGACGTGACAAAGCAGCTGGGTAGAACATGTGAAGGATGTGAGTGAGAGGCGATCAGATTACTCCTGCTGAACAGCCAAGAGCAGGAGCCATCGAATGCTCCAAGGCAGGTTGTAGTTGCTGACGGAGGTGTCAGGAAGAGGGAGTGGGGCTCAGCACGTCTTGGTGGACACCGATGGAAGGTGGCCAGGATGGGTAGTCATAGGTTGACTGCATTTGCCAGGGTCTCGCTATACATGCCTGGGAGAAGGATGAACCTGGGTGCGACATAGTTGTGAGGGAGATAAAGGCCAATTCTGATAATCTTTAGTTTTAATGGATTTTCTTTTACTTCTGTTTACAGATATTAACTTTGCTCACACAGGACTAGGTTATATTGGATAATTTACTAATTATTGCACTGTACTATTTACTGGACGCTGATTCATTGTTGAATAAAACACATGATACACACATTCACCGCCTACCTTATTTTTTTCTGTTGTAGCTGCACTAGTCCCATCTTGGTTTCATGACTATTGATGTTCGGGGAACAGAAAAATGCCAGGTTGTGGGAAATCCTGGGCATCACATGACCCAAACTAGGCCAGAAAAGACACAGGGGGTCCCCACTGGGCATTATAGTCTCTGAAATTTTTCTGTATTTGGCTGAAAAAATAAAAGTGAAGTACAGCATGTAGAAGAGGCTACCTGAGGAAAGATGAGTTCATACTGCAACCCCCTACCTTACAGCAGCCACTAGCCTCTCCCAGCGCTGGAGGAGAGTGCCTCCACAATGCAAATTATCATCATTACATGGCGTGTGGCTTCCGGGCCCTTAGCTGCACACTTGTCCTGTGGGTTCAGTAATTACAGGCCTTCGGATTCATTGGGCTGGTTTCATTTCAGGCCTCTGTGATTTGGAAACACAAACCAAGAATAAAAATAACCTGACCGGCACCCTGTGACCAGCAGCCCATAGCCAGAGTCTGATGTGCTTTTGTTGTAACCCCCTTTCTTTCGGGACAATGCTTCCCACCAGCTTTCTCTGGGGCTCCGGCTTCATTCGGACCACAAGAATGTGGAACTTGTCAGGCATGGCGAGAATCTTCTACTTGCTCTGCATTACTCATTTGTGTTGCTTTTGTTCCAATTTTTTTTTTTTTTTTGAGTAAATGATATTCCAGATTCTTGAATTGTTCTTTGAATATGTGGGCTTTCTAAGAAAGATTCAGTCCGGCTGCATTTAATAAAGGGCACTTCATGTGACGTGCCATCAGGAGGCAATTACATAACTAAATAAAATGACAATGATGTGGCAGAGCCTCATGAAGAATGAAATTCTGTCCATCCACCCAGCCATTTATCATTCTGTCCATTCATTCACTTTTCCAGTTTGGTAGCCAATTGATCTGATTCAAGGACAATGGGACCAGTGACTACGGAGCACAATTTCAACTGGAGAAATACTAAAGCAATGGGAGAAAACAGGAATCGAATAATCATTCTAAAAGGGGCAATGTTCTTATTTGTTAAATGTTTGGGACACTTGATTGTCCGAGCCCAGGGGACTCCAACTCCGGTCTTTGAGCGCTGCCATGGCTACCAGTTTTCGTTCTAACCCTTTTCTTAATTAGGGAGCGGGTTTTACTTCTAATTACCATCTTTTGCTCAAATTGTAATTGACTTGCTATTTAAGACTTGGGCTCCTTATTTGCTTCTGTTGTTTTCCTTAATTAGCAGCCAAACAATGCTGTGATATAAAATGAGGCAACACATGACCAGCAACCTGTGTCCACCATACAATATCTCTATACAGTGGATCCTCGGGTCACGAACGTCTCGGACCACGTACAAATCGGGTTATGACCAAAAAGTCTGCCAAACTTTTGCATCTGTTCACGACCACGCACTCGGTTGACGAACAAGCCAGTTTCCCTTCAGGTTCGTACACGCCGATGATTTCCGCACGTGTTCAGTCTCTCCCTGTGCATTCCCGGTGCAGCGAGCGAGAGTGAGAGAGTGAGAGAGAGAGAGAGAGAGGGCTGGCTGCATAAGGCTGAGAAGGCAGTTAAAGAATGCACCGCCATAAGGCTGAGAAGGCAGTTAAAGAATGCACCGGGCTTGTTTTTAAAGAGACTGATTCGAGCATTGTTTTAACCTTGTTGTATTTAATGAAGACTTTTCTCTATTGGTTTTTAACCTCCACTTCACTTCTGTTTACAGCGATCGGTTTGTAGCATGCATTGTTGCAATGTTACTTTTCTTGGTTGTTTATTAAATTACAGATTTTTCAAATGTTCATGTTTTTCCCCGTGCTTAAAACTCATTAAAAAAAAAAAGTGTTTACAGCGAATGGTTCATAAGGCTATAGTGTGAATTCTTGCAATGTTATTTTTCTCTGTTCAAGGTTTTCTCATTTTTATTCAATGTTTTTACATTTAATTTACTCTTATGCTGTGCATTCTATGGTATGATTAACTATTTTTGTGTTCAAAAATCTTTAAAAAAAATATATTTACATACAGTTCGTACTGTTTGGAATGGATTAATTGTATTTACATACAATCCTATGGGGGAAATTACTTCAGGTCACGACCAAATAACGTTACGACCAGCATTTTGGAATGAATTATGGTCGTGACCTGAGGTTCCACTGTATACATAAAATCCAATGTCTGTCTCTCTGTCTATCTGTAAGTCTTGTCTGCTATTCACAAGAGAACTTTTCTATAATTTGCTTGAACATTCCGGTTGATTTTGCGACTTCTGTCATCACTCTATGTACCAAAGTTCGCTTGCGGTACCAATTTATTTGGGCAAATCCGAGAGAGAGGCTGTAGATCAAGCCCACTCACGCACCAGACTCGGGGTGCACCTTTGCCTCCGCTTAGGTAGCAATACCTATTTGTTTATTGATTTTTAAAGTTTCTCCTGTTTCACTACTACACGGATGGAGCTGCAGGGGCTGGCTAGTCTGAAAATAAAGAAAGGCGAAGGTCTCAGTAACGTTGATCTGCTTAAGTTCACAAAACATTTAGAAGACAGAAAATCAACAGTTTTGGACATGTCAGCTCTGGCAGAATTAGAGCAGCAACAAGCCGTGGAATTAAATAACGAGTTTAATTAACAACAAGAATTGGCTTCTAATTAAGAAAGTGGTTGGAGTGAAATTGGTTGGAGTTGGAGTTGAAGGTAGCTGGTCATCTGTTGGCTCACTTCACATCTCATATCTGCTTAAGTGCTGTTAAAAGAAAAAAAATGAAGCAATTCAGGGGAGAGAATCTTAAAAAACAAGTCAATTAAAATAATGGCAAAATAAACTATTTAGACTCTAAAACTGCTCACTAATTAAGAAAGGGGCTAGAATGGGAACTTGCAGCCACAGTAGTGCTCCAGGACTGGAGTTGGAGACCCCTGTCCTAGCCACTAGGTCACACTTCAAATTGTTACATTGGCTGATTATCATGTTGACGAGGAGACTGAATCAGTAATCTAGTGCTCCACAGTTCACCTGTCCACACTACTATATGAAGAAGAGTTGCTTTAAAAGCTTGCATATTGTAATCTTTTTTAGTTAGCCAATAGAAGGTGTCATTTTTCTTGATTTCTCACTACATCTATAATGGCTAACATAGTACAACACCCTGGTACTCTATTAAAAACACAGATACTAGTCTCCATTTCTGTCTATCTGTAACTTATAACCACAAGGGGGTGCCAGAAAGGCCCAAACTACAGGCACGGTAACACAGCACAGACTGTGTGAATAAAATAATGGATATTTATTCCACAAAAAACACATTTTCACAGTCTACACCCCCGTTATCAGCCACAATGCACATTGAATAATCTATATAAATCAATTCTTCCTCCTTCTCTTCCAGTTGAGTGTTGCCTTCCCAGCTCTGACTCAACTTAAGTGAGGCAGCAGAACCATTCTATGTCGGACCTAGAACATGCCAGGTCTTCTGGGAAGCACTTCTGTCCCATAGAAAAGATGCGAGGTCCTGCCCTGACAGTGCCCTCTAATGGAAGTCCCAAGCATCCTTGTGGGTGTTCCGACTGGGTTCCCATATGAGGACCACTGCCATCTAGCATATGGGGAATGGAACAACTCCTGATTCTCTGCTTTTATTTTACTATTATATTGTATTGAGGATTACTTGTGTTGTATTGACCCCCTTTTTTGACAACCACTGCACGCCCAACGTACCTGGAAAGGGGTCTCTTTTTGAACTGCCTTTTCCAAGGCTTTTTCCATTTTTTTTCCTACAAGAGTTTTTTTGGGAATTTCTCCTTGTCTTCTTAGAGAGTCAAGGCTGGGGCGTGGCCATCAAATGGCAGGGCCTGTTAAAGCGCATTGCGACACTTCTTGTGTGATTTTTGGCTGTACAAAAATCAATTGTGTTGTATCAGTCCTTCCATTAAACCATTCTGACCGAATAGAAATTTATTTCCTCGTCCTGCTGACTTCCTGTCTGGGTAACGAAACTTCCTCCATCTTTACCGGGAAGTCCATTCTCCTCCTACAAGCTCTATCTGTTATGTTGTGTCTTTCACTTCAATCTGTGCATGCATAGTGGAGCTTTTTTTGACTAAGACATTGGCTGTAAGTTCAGTCCGCACTACCAACTCATTGAGTGACTTCGAGTGAGTCCCCTTGACCTGCTACTGCTATGTGGTCTCGCATGGGAGCTCATTTGGTCGAATTTAGACACCACCATCCATCAAGTAATACATCTGGGACACCTCATCAATGACAGTACCTGGGGTTATTAGGGGTTTCAGGTCTTTCAATATCAAATGCACTCACCCAGGTGACCCAACTTGCAATGATCAGTTCTCAGTTCGTGTCCAAGTAGTGGGTGACTGCAAATTGCCCCTCCAATTCCACAGCCATCTCTGTTGTTTCCCTGGTGGACTTTCTTCTGGGTGACCCAACGATGCCATGGGAGGTTGAAGGCATGGAGATTGACCTGAAAAGCCTCTGCAGCCCACTTCTGTGGACTCACAAAGTGCACACCACCCCAGTCCACAGCACTTCTTCACCACTTCTGTTTACTTGGCTTTCTTCCTTTGGCTGGCTTCATCCAACTTGCTCCTTTCAAGACCGTTTAAAATATTACGATTTATGACCACCACCAAATATTTTATGCCCACTGTTTATTTTCTTATAACCACTGCTAATTATCGCACAGCCATAATTCAATATCTTACAACCAGCATAAAAAGTTTACTTACACCACAAAATTTCTGACATTCAGTCTTTGATATTGTTTTCTTACTGCATAAGCACAATCGATCAAATGGAAACAAGGTTGTGGCTGCTCCACTGGAATCTCCATCATTGTGTGCACTACAAAGGTCTCCTTGTTTCTTGCCTTCAGCCTCATTGCTTTCTACTGTGGGTATTTAACCTTGTTGTCTTGCTCTTTACTTGTTGTTTATCTCTCTCTGTTTCTTCATTATTGAGCCTTTATTATTGGGCGCCTCTGCCTACATATTCACTAACTGGGGTCTCTTAGAGTCTCTGTGAGGACTTAATGACGGCTTACCCAACATCTTTTCCCCCATTTGGTCTGTCTTAAAGTCTGTGGCTTCCTTACCATTGCACTCTTTACCGTTGTCCCTTTTCTCACTTCTGATTCCTTAGCTGCTCCCAATGGGCTGAAAACCCCTTCAGTTCTCCAAACACTTCCCACTATTGGGCTTGTGGGTCCTCAGAATTTCTTTACACCATCTAGAAGTCCTTTCACGCTCAACCAACTCTTCAAATCACCTCAGCTTATCATGATGTGAGCTTTGTTATAGAACAGTATGGCAAATATTTAGGAGTAGTTCAGATATGTTACAAATATCCCTCCTCCCATCTCAGGTTGTCTACCTGTATTCTACAAATCCATCTACCAAATGCCATCTGAATGCCTTGGGTTTTTGTCCTCGTTCTACTCACATATCACTATGTGGGTATTTGTACTTTCTCGTATACATGCTATAGTATGGAGAAAGTATAGGAACTGTGAAAAAACTCAACTTAGATTTTGACGAATCTTGATGTTTCAGACCTTCCTGAGTCCAAAAATATGTCTGTCTGTGTGTAAACACGATAACTCAAATGCTTTGCCCTCAGTAAATGAGATTTTGTACACCTGCTTTATATCAAAAATAAGGAATCCTATCAACTTTTGTGGTACTTTAACTGAATACTTTTGCAAATTTTCAAGTAAACTATGGTTATAATTACAGATAGATGATTCAAATTTTGTTTATATACCTGTATATATATATATAATAATGATAAAAAGCAAACAGATATGAAATTTGAGAAAAAATACTCAACCGGAAGTAGTATTTTAATTAAACATCCATCTTAATTTTTTGTATCATGGAAATATAAATGTGTACATGATATTAAGACATATTCTTAATTTTGTTTTAATTTATACATCATCAGTTTAACAATTACATGTAAACATTGAACATCCCATGCAAGTATAAAGATGTAATGGAAATAATAAGCTGCTACGTCCCTGTCATGTTTAGTAATACATATAATTTTATATATTTTTTTTCTGCCATCATTATCATAATTAAATTTAGCTAAAGGCAGTTTTACCCATGGCAATGTATTGTAACAAATATTATATAATACTAACACTTTTTATTTGTTCTTAGGTGACTATAACTCCTTTTACTTTGCACAGGTATCTAGGTAATGCATATGTAATCATGAAAAAATTCCATCACCGTTTTTGACCTCCCTAAGTATGAGAATATTTTCTCTTTCTATATATATATATATGTAAAATCCAACACTTGTCTCTCTGTCCGCTTTTCAAGTGAGAACTACTTAACAGATTTAGATAGTTTTTTTCTATAATTTTTGAACATTCCGGCTGATTTTGCGACTTCTCTCATTGCACTGTGTGTCATAGTTTGCTTGCGGTACCGATTTATTTAAACGAATCTGAGAGACACGCAGTAGGATGAGGTTAGGGTGGTGGGGCCCTACTCACTCACGCGCTAGCCTCCATTTAGCTAATGAGCGAGAGAACTACCTACCGGATTTCTATACTTTGAATATTCCAGTTGATTTTGCGACTTCTCTCATCATGCTAAGAATCATTGTTTGCTTGCAGGAGCGATTTATTTTGTGCAAATCTGAGACAGAGGCTGCGGGCCAAGGGAAGGGGGAACATGACGTCAGGAGTCCTCACTGTCATGTTTCACTACTACGTGGGGCATGACTATTTTTGATATAAAGTTTGATTATAAATAGGGATAAATGATTGTGCATTGATATTTTTAATTAGTTATGATGAGAAACAAAGAGATACGACATCTGAAAAATATTGTGCAACTTGAAGTAGTTCTGATGACCTTTTCTTCTGTCTCACTATATGAGAAAATCGAGGGGAATACACTCCCAATTTTTTGTATTTTTAACTAGAAATAGTAAGTCTGAAGATCTTTTGGTAGACGGCCCTTCCTGAGTGACCCACTGTTTGGTTTCTTTTGGAGACCACATCAAAGTAGGACATCTGGCCATCCGCATCAATAAGATTGTTGAGCTGGTTTGGTTTGGGTATGTAGTTAGAATCTCTCCCTGGGCAGAATCCAAAGGAAGTGTACCATGCATGGCATGTCTCAGGATGTTGTGATGTAATGGGGACAGTTGTGAGGGTTAAGTGGATGAAAAGTTCAGTGAAGTGAACATCGAATTTATCTAACCATATTAATATATGGTATCAGTGGTTCACTGGTTCCTAAATTGTCCCTAGTGTGTGTTTGATGTGTGTGTGTGCGTCCTGCGGTGGTTTGGCGCCCTGCCCAGGATTTGTTCCTGCCTTGTGCCCTGTGTTGGCTCGGATTGGCTCCAGCAGACCCCCGTGACCCTGTAGTTAGGATATAGTGGGTTGGATAATGGATGAATGGATGATTCACCAGTGGGGGCCAACAGGCTGCCTCGCTGGGCGTGAGATGTGCTGTGGAAATTCTTCAGCTGGGACCGAGAGCAGATTGAACATCTGGCTAAGGAGTGTTGCCTCTCTGCTGTTCAGTGTATAGAGATCAGCTTGTGCTGCTCACTGGTCCCCTCACACAGACCCCACTGAGATGGATTTCAAGTGTGCAATGAGTCGTATAGACATTGGCATAGTTGGACCCTGACAGTTTTGGTATATGGGCTGTAAAATGGGTATGAGAGAGAGAGAGAGAGAACCGAATTGTTTTTCTTCAGAATGCCATGCACTCCCTGGCACAGATCTCAAATGCAGCCACACACATGGAGCTCACTACACCCCTGGACAGATGCCCATGCAAACTTAATTTTAACAATGATGTTGTTGAGCTGGTACAGAAATGATCAAAGCTGACTGTGCTCTGATGTCCATTTTGCTGTGCGTGGGATAAAGAATGACCCTCAAATTACTTTGGACTTCTTTCCAAGCCACGCCTGCACCTCCATGTTGCTTGGTAACAACCACTGAACTAGCATTTCTTTTTACTTTGATCCGTGGGTGCATCCAATGGTGGTGTGTGAAGGAAAGAAAAGAAAAGAAAAAGAAAAGATTTTGGGCATCACAGCATCTGGTAGGGGAGAAGATGGAGAGCAACAGAAAGTTAGGACAAGAAGTGAGCTAGCGAGGCTTCTACTCTTAACATCTGCCAGTTGTTTTTTTTTCTCAGAAACTGGCATGCAGTAATGTGAATGTTAGGAGTAACTCATCTTTGTTAAAGATCATATATTATACTGTGGACACTGAAATTGAGAGTGGTAACAGAAGATGGCCCTTGATTCCATGATAAGTAGACAACATGGTCTACTGTAATATATATATACAGTATATTCATTCCAAGCCTCACTTTTCCGAAACATGTAACATGGGTATGTAACGTGGCCAAGAAAGAAGACTATTAAAAGCAGGCCAAAGGTTAGGATGCCAGATATATACCCATGCAGCTTTGAAAACCAAAACTAATATGGCTCTTACAGCGTCTTCTTTAAGAGTGATACTATGGAGATGGGGCTCTGTCCTCCTCTCTGTCAGGTCAAAGCCTGACAACACAATCCCTGATCAGCTGCTCATTGCATCACTGCCGCAAGAAGGGGCGGAGTCTTGTCAGAGCCTTGTGGGCGGAGTTAACCATCATCCTCTGGCAGCCTTTCAATGCTATGGGGAAAGAGAAGATATTATTAGCATTAGCATCCCCTCTCTCCCTGGGGTGGTACTGCTTATGTCACCAGAGCCAGGAAAGTGGTCCCCAGGTGCACAAGTAAAACTACAGACTGATTGAGCCCATTACGTTTAGCTCTTTTACGCATCGTAGATAAATGGATGTCGTTCTGGTTTGTGGCCTTGGGTTTCTTTTGTCAGGGTGCACATGTAATATTTGTGGTCAAGAAGTCCTCGTTTTCTGCATCTAACCATAATGCTTCTCTCCAAAGTGGCACATACCACCATTCATCCATTTACTGTATCTATTTAGTCTATTAGAAGAAGTCTGGATGTAAAAGAACAGCTTCCATATTTCCAGGGTGTGAACCTTTTTGAAATGAGGCCCCAAGGGTCACTCTGGCTTAGTAGTGAGGAACAAACCAGCAGCCTTGGGGTTTACAGTCTTGTGACTTACCATACATATGTCCTACATTTAACTCCTATAGCGTCATTCAATTTGTGAAGACCACTTAATGAAACACAAAGTATAGTGTCAAAGGGTCCTGTTTTGGTCAGTCAAAACCATTATCTAGACTTGCATATTTCAGGTTTATGGTTTCAAAACAGGTCAGGAAACCACCCTGGATTGGACATCCCAGGGCACACCAACACACAATCCCATGGACCTTTCCCATATAAATAATTAGTTCAAACTAAGCTGTTTAACTGCAGCTTGATAATGTCATTTTTTTACAATAATAATCTGCAAATTTACATTTATATTTATTTGCTTAGTAGACATTTTTATTCAAAGCGATCAACATTTTCGAGTAACATCAGTCTGGTGGACTGTTTGGGAACTTGTGTTACAGGACAAGGGAACAAAATTACCTCAGAACAAAATGCAAGCGAGTTACACTTCCTAGGTCACAAAACCCAACAGCTCATATCAGTTAGACAGAAATTCACCGAACGAGAGAGTCTTCAAATGCTTCTTAAACACATTGAGGGAGTCAAAATTTCAAACAGAGGTGGGCAGCTCATGTCACCAGCCAGGAGTTACACATCAAAGGGGTCTGGACTGAGATTTGAAACCACAAATAGTTGGCTTCACCAGACATTTACATTTGTTTATTTGGCCAAAGCCTTTATCCAAAGCGACTTACCACTTTTAAGGTACAATTGGTTACATTTCTTTTTTATCCCCCAATTGGAGCACAGGGCCACACAGTTTCAGGATTTGAACCCACAACCTCAGGGTTTGTAGTCCAAAGCCTTAACCGCTGCACCACACTGTCATTCATCAGCAGAACCGAGTCGCTGAGAAGGAGCACAGGTCCTCACAGGTGTCTCCATATTTGTATGTAAGTGCTGATCCATTGACTACTCAGTAAGCAAGCATGAGTGATTTGAACTGAGTGTGTGCCACTACAGGTAGCCAATGTAGAGATCTGAAAAGAGGAGTGACATGTTTTCATCAGCCAATTGAACACTAGATGTGGTGCTGCATTTTCAGTCCTCTTCAGTGGCTTGGTGGCACATGCCAGTTCTCCTGCCAGTAGTGATGAGACCAAAGCCTGGACCAGAAGCTGTGCTGCAAACTCAGGCAGATATACTGTAGTCTGATCTTGTGGATATTGTATAGAGTGAATCTGCAAGATGGAGAGACCTGAGCAACATGACCAGTGAAGGACAACTAGTCATCGATGACCACCCGCTTGCACTCTGACTTGGCAGGTTTTAGCGATAATGAACCGAGTTGAACAGAGATGGAGTACTGAATAGATAGATAGGCGAGCTGGGATAGCAAGAAGGTCCATCCTTGCCAGGTTCAGCTGGAGATGGTGTTTCTTCAGAGACTACAGAGATTCTAGGTAATACCGTGTGGTCCAACAGCTACATATCATCAACATAGTACTGATGACATTCGTTCTGTCAAATCAGTCCCATATATACTTACATATTTGCTTTCCTCTTCTATTCATTTCCAGAGAAGTCGTGTTTTTTGTACTTTTATGATTTACTTACCTAACACAACAGGAGATGCTGTATGAGCTGCCTGCTCTGCATGTTCTTCCCCTGCTATTGTATTGGGGATCTGAGCAGCTGACAGAGGAGTAAAGGAGGAAAACACAGAAAACATACAAGTTGGCGTAACTGCCCTCAAAGTAAAATTGAAACGGCAAATTTTCTTAGTTGGCAGAACGTTTCTCTGTTTTAAGACAGACTAGTGGGCTCTTCCCCCTGCTCACTTCACTCGCCAACCCCCGGGTTTGGTTAACCAATATACAATTTAAAGAGATTGTTATTTTCATTTCATTCATTTTTTATTTCTTGATATTTGCCTGTAATATAGCTGTAGTGAATGAGTTATTCCCAACCCGGGACTGCTTGTGCAGTGCTGCGTGATCTGCATGTTGCGCTGCACGCCGTTCATTTAAAAGCCTGTACAGCTGCTGTCCTTTTGTCTCACTTCTTTGTCTTGTGGGACGTTAAAGTGTCTCCGAGAAATTTTTGTAATTAGGGCGTGACTTGCAAGTAGTCTCACGGGACTTCCAAGTGTCTTCAGTGCATGTGTACCACACCGACATTTTTTAATTCTTTACGACGTTCTACTTTGTCATCTACGCTTTATCCTTTATTTCTGACGTGGTTAAATGTCTTTCTCGCTGGACATATAACGCTGCTTGCATTGTGAAGGGGGGCTGAACACACGCTAAGGAGTTGCGGTTGGATCAGCTGCTGTCTTTGCTACTGCTGCTGCTGCTGAGCTGCATATTCTGTTTGTCGTGCATCAGTCATTTAAAAGCCTGTACAGCAGCTGTCCTTTTGTCTCACTGCCTTGTCTCACGTGACGTTAAAGTGTCTTCCGAGAAGATCACACCTCATCTCCTTCATCTCCCTCCCAAGATGTTTTTTTTTATAATAGAGAGATGAGTTCTCAAATTCACCAAACATTCGAAACTTTACAGTTTACAGGGAGGCTGAGTTGTTTCATGTGGACAGACAGACAGATAGAAAAACAGGCCTCTCACATCATATGTGAATACATTTATAAATGGTGTCATGCAATCTCCATATTTTGAGTGATTAAGATTTGTTTTGTTTAGTCCATTAAGACCAAGTACCTTCTCAATTTTCCCATCAAGGTGATGTTGACTTTACACCGTTTGGAATTTAAGAGAGTTCACCCAGTTGGGCCAGCTGATCTCGCAACACCTCCATTTATTTCTTTTTCACCCTGGAATAAGACTAAGCTGCCCACTCGTAAAACTAAGCTGGGTGTATTCAAGTCCAATAAATCATGTACTCCTCATTCTAAACACTATCACTAAATACGTAGTAATAAATATTCCAAAACACCACAATGTGAATATCTGTTTATTTCCAGTTGTAAGTTTTGCCCCTCTGGCCAGAGATCCGTTAAGGTCATGGTCCATCTTGTTTGTCATAAAAAGGCAACTGAAGGAGGCTGGTGTCAGGAAAGGCATCAATTTCAGCTGCAATACACCAAGATTTGGGGGATGAGTAGCAAACCCGACCTGAACTTAGACAATGGCTGTGACCATGTTGAATAGAGAAGAAAGAGCGAGCTCTTTTGTGCTACACACTATTGAGTTTTCCAAAAAGCAATTTTAAATTGCATTCTAAATGCTAAGTCATTAACATCGCTAATATTTATTTTAAGTAGTCCCCTTCACTTTATACACTATCTGGAAGTGCTTTAGAAAGTAATGATGGATATTTCAGAGTATAGCACTGAATGGGAGCAGCACAATGATGTTATAAGCGAGTCTAAAGTAAACCAGTGTAAGTAATCAAGAGTGTCTTGTGACGGACTGTTGTCTCCATTGGGTGGGTTTCTTCCATGTGCACTGTTCTGACAGAACGGGTTTCACCTCTCCTTAACAATATTGTGAGTGAAATGTGTTTAAAGAGTGATGAGATTAATGGAGGAATGCACTGTAGGAGCTTAAAAGCAGATAAGAACAGTAAAGTCCGTTGTTTCTGTAAAATCTATCACAAGATGCATTAGACAGCACCCAGTAGGAGATACAAATGATGTCAGAATTTATAGGGTCCTTTACTGTAAATGTAAGGTAAGGTGCTTTATTTATGCTGATTACTGAACCCAGAAATAAGAGTTTAAAGCAAAACAATACAATTACGATGTATTTTTGTATAGCCCAAAATTACACAAGGAGTGCCGCAATGGGCTTGAACAAGCCCTGCCTTATGACAACCCCCCAGCCTTGACTTTCTAAGAAGATAAGGAACCCCCCTCCCCAAAAAAAAACCAAAACCTTTTGATGGGAACCTTGGGAAAGGCATTTCAAAGAGAGACCCCCTTCTAGGTATGTTGGGCATGCAGTGGGTGTCAAAAATGGGGGTAAGAACAATACAATACACAGAATAGGGCACAAGTAATCCTTAATACAGTATAATAGAAATGCAATAGAAATATTACAAGCTCAGAGCAAAATGCAACAGTAGATGATAAAACTCAGCAGGATTCAGATTTGTTCATGCTCCTGGGGACCTTGGCCACCATTTCACAGCTGAGTCATCACTGGGCCAGCCAATCAGATGAAATGACCCCTCTGCCTGATGATTCCTGTGATCCTCCGTCATAGATGACTTTACCTTAGGCAGGCAAAACAACTTGGCAGTAGGGCAGCGGCACCAAGTGCCACATTTGAGTACCGACAAGAGAAACAGAATAGGTGAGGGTTAGTAACAAATTAATAATGTAATAGCAGATAAGTGGGTTAAATGTAATATTTAATATAAGCTCACTGAATAAATTCTTGGGACCACTACTCTAATACTGGGTAGGGCCTTTTTTTCTTGTCAAAACTGCTTTAGCTCTTCATGGCTTGGATTCCACAAGATGTTGGACACGTTCCTTTTAGATTCTGGTCCAGGTTGACATGATGGCATCACACAATTTCTGCAGTTTTTTCAGCAGCACATTCATGCTGTGAATTTCCCAACCCTCCACATCCCAAAAGTGTTCTATTAGATTCAGACCTGGTGACTGGTAAAGCAACTGAAGAACACTGAACTCATCGTCATGTTCATGAAGCCACTTTGAGAGAACTTCTGCTTTGTGACATGATGCATTATCATGCTGGACGTAGCCATTGTAGCCATGCTGCAGGCTATGTTGTCTAGTTTAAATAGTGTTAGCCAACAATTTGGACTGACAATAAGCGCAGCAAAGACAGAGGTGGGGCGGAATGGTGGTGCAGTGGTAGCGCTGCTGCCCCGCAGTTAGGAGACCCAGGTTCACTTCCCGGGTCCTCCCTGCGTGGAGTTTGCATGTTCTGCCCGTGTCTGCGTGGGTTTCCTCCGGGCACTCCGGTTTCCTCCCCCAGTCCAAAGACATGCAGGTTAGGTGGATGGGCGATTCTAAATTGGCCCTAGTGTGTGCTTGGGGTGTTTGTGTGTGTCCTGCGGTGGGGTGGCACCCTGCCCGGGATTGGTTCCTGCCTTGTGCCCTGTGTTGGCTGGGATTGGCTCCAGCAGACCCCTGTGACCCTGTGTTCGGATTCAGCAGGTTGGAAAATGGATGGATGGATGAAGACAGAGGTGCGTCATTAGCAGATAATGAATGTAGATCTACAGTAGAGTGTGTCCAGTTGAATCAGGTAGACAAGTTTGTTTATCTGGGAGGAGTCATCACAAGTGGTGGGGAGTGCAAAGATGATATAGATTGACATGTAGGACTGGCATCAGGTACTGCTCGAGTTCTAAATCACATGTGTGTATGTTAGCCAGCACTCTGTTTATGAAACTCTTCTTCTGTCCGTTTTTCTCTACAATGCAGAAACATGGACATTAAAATAAGAAGACAAGAGACATTTATGCGTTTATGAAATGGCAATATTTAGACAAATCCTAGGCATATCTAGAAGAGGCCGTTCACGGAATGAAAGCATCAGGTGCTCGTTTGGGATCCATTTTGATGTAATATTTAAGATCCAGAAGTGAAGGATGACATTCTTTGAACACATAGTCAATATGACCACAGACAGGATTCCTCATATTCTGCAATATGGTCATATTTCATGGCAAAGGACCTTCAGGAAGACCAAAGAAACACTGGCTGGATCACATCACAGAAGACTGTAAAGTAATGGATTTGTCTATAGTGGAAAGTGAACGACTGCTACTGGATAGGCAACAATGGAGAATCGCCATGGATAAGCTATTGGAGCATGAACTTGCATCGCCGTAGACAAAAAAAGGAACAGTAGCCATTAGAAGACAGTAAATTGTGGCCATGAAGGAATGCACATGGTCAGCAACAATAATCATAACACACTGTGGCATTCAAGCAATGATTGGTACTATCGAGCACAGAGTGTACCCAGATAACATTCCTCAAGCCATTACAGCAGCACCAGCCTGGACAGTTGGCATGAGGCAGGAGGGTGAGTGGATTCATTCTGTTAGCGCCAAATTCTGAGCCCACCATCTGCACGCCTTCATCAAACCAGGTTACTCTTTCAAGTCTTCAACTGTCTAGTTTTGGTGGGGCTGTGCTCACTGCAGCCTCAGCTTTCTGTTCTTGGCTGACCGAGATTGAATCTGATGTGGTCTTCTTCTGTTGTAGCCCATCTTCCTCATGACCATTCTGGCCATTCTCCTTTGACCTCTCTCATCAGCAAGGTGTTTCTTGTTTACAGAACTGGCAGTCACGTTTAACACTAGAATTACCAGAGCCTATGAAAAAACTCGTAGATCTGTCCCACCTTAAAACACTTCTCACCTCTCCGTCAGTGTCTTTTGTCCTTTAAATGTGTTGATAAGCAGCAAACAGGAAGCAGCATACATTTGATTCCAGTCTGTAACAGCCGGTGTAATGATACTTGTAAAGGTTTGCTTTGTTTTTTTTTTTTTTTATTCAGCTTTATTCCCTCAGCCGTGTTCATGATCCCAACTCTGCACTCTACTTGTAACTGTAGGAAGTAAGTAAATAAATAAATAAATAAAGGTAAATAGGTAAATAACATTTGATCTGGCTCCTACATACAAAGCCAGATCGAATGTTATTTAGCTTTATTTATTTACTTACTTTCTACAGCGTAAAGTCACAAGTAGAGTGCAAGGCTTCCCATGTACATATACAAAGTACAGCGATGGCAAAAGTGCATTTTTGATCCGATGTAGAATCGTCGTCATGATCTGAGTTGACCTCTGTTATAGCGCATCTATGTGAATACAACAGTGTAAAATGTGGGTTTGAATTTTGGGATTGTGAACGAGGCTGAGAGAATAAAACTCAATAAAAAAAAAACAAAGGTAACTTTAACAAGTATCATAAATTACACCGGCTGTTACAGACTGGAATCAAATGTATGTTTTTATTCTAAAATAGTAAGAATAAAAGCAGCTCACTTCCCAAAACGGACTCATCCGGGATCAAACACGTGAAGCTTTGATTACCAGTCAACAGTTAATACCGTTGTGCCACCAAAGCTGTCGTAGCAAATGCGTGTCAATGTCGCATCCTAACGTGGGTTCTTTTCTGCAATTATATTTTTGAATAAAAGCGCATTTGTTCTATTATATATGTACCTTTTGTGAAAGAGTTTCTTTGATATTTGGAACTCAGGCTTCACACATTATACACTTCATGTCTACATTTTGTCAATTATTACTAAAACATGAAAAACGTTTCTGTTTTAATGATGTGTAGACACGGAACATACATGAAAGGCAAGTGTTCCAAATAACTAAATAGTATTTACAAAAGGTGTGATTTTGCTTGACTTCTCACTCTATACAACTCCAAGCAACTGACACGCAGGTAAACAGACTTGAGCTGAGAAAACTGTGCGGGGTGGGGGGATGTGATAGCAGGCTGCTTGCTGTTTGCTGCTTATCAACACATTTAAAGGACAAAAGACACTGACGGAGAGGTGAGAAGTGTTTTAAGGTGGGACAGATCTACAAGTTTTTTCGTAGGCTCTAGTAATTCTAGTGTTAATTTCCTTTATGTCTTTACAATATCAAACAATGCACTAAACAGCCACAAACTGATCGCAGTCCCTTCTTCTCTTTATTCTTTCTCAATTCTTCTGCCACCTCTGCTCCTCTCCTTGCAAGCTCCGTCCACTTCCTCCCGACTCCAGCTCATCTAATGGAGTGAGGCAGCCCCTTTCACAATGCCCCAGATGTGCTCCGTGATGATATTCCGGTAGCACTTCCTAGTGTGGCAGAAGTGCTGCAGGGGCACTCGGAAGCACTCCGGTGTACTAAGTTCCTGTTCCGGCAGCACATTCCTGGAAGGCTCTGTAATCATCCGGGCAACTCTGGCGGTGGCCAGAGACCCCAACAGGGCTGAGCTTTTAAGCTCTGATCCCATAGCCCCGATGCAGACCAGGGCGGCTGCCCTCTTGTGGATGGGGGGAGGTATTATCTCTCTCCCAGTCCTTCCAGGCGTCCGGGCTGAGCAGGATCCCTAGCCATCCACCACACCGGATGTTTGTTCTTCGAATCATTCTCATTAACTCTAGAGACTCACACTAACAGTCCTGCCACGATCCAAATCACTGAGATCACATTCTTTCCCAATTCTGGCATTGATATGAACATTAACTGAAGCCACTGGCCTGTAATAAGGTTCTCCCAGAATGCATATGGCATCTTTTAGCATAAAAACTATCACAGATTGCTTAGGAAAGCTTTTTTTAATATTACAAATCAACAACCTACTAGCAGATCAAAGTGGAAATTACCGTATACAGAGCATAATTTGTGTGTGGGGATAGAAGATCGGAAGTGAAATTCTTGTTGTTACTGTAAGTAATTCCTGTATTTGTGACACTTGTGCTTGTCTTGTCTGGACTATCTGTTTTAAAGCTAGCATCATTAAAGCTGACGGTACACTGAATGAGGTCTGAAGCAGATACAAGGAAAGGACCAGACAAGGCAAGTGCAAGTGTCAAGTACAAAGGAGTTACTTACAGTAACAACAACAACTTCACTTTCCAATCTCCACTCCGCAAACACACACACACACACACACACACATACACAGACTGAAAAGGTAAGCAGCACTCCGACACAGGAAACAGCAGTCACACTGTGGCACGAGGCGTTCTCAGCTGCTCTCTCTTTATGTCTGCTGCCGTTAAGCTCCCCCTGGGAGGAGTGCATCTGGGCATTCACGTTTGAAGTCTACAGATTTTTAGGTAACATCTTTTAAATGTTCGTTTTTCATCTTTTATGTTTTATGCTAATTGGCTTATCGACTGGTGCATGCCAACATGCTGATGTCCATCGACACGTGGTGCATGGTAGGGGCTCTCTTTGGCATGTAAAGCAGCTGTGGAGTGTGGGGTGTTGTCTCACAATGGCTGATGGCTTCTTGGTGCTGACGTAAGCTGCCAGGGTTCTAACAGTAGCCCAGCATTTGTTAATAATATGGAAAGCTGAGCTTAACACTGTGAGCAGAGGGCACTCACCTGGGATGTATGGTAATTTGTAATTGTGTCAAGACCCCTGCAATAAAACAGAGGGCAAGTTTTCAAACTGCTTTGTGCTGGTGTTCAGTATAGAAAGATGCCATGTAACCTAAAGAATGTTTGCATTGACTGACGTCCTAATATTGATAAATACTGTCATCCTAATACTGGCTCCCTTGCAACCCCTGGTCAGAAGAGCACTAGACCCTCTGAAGTTTGTCTATCAAGACCACCTGGAGCAGATGATGCTGTCATTTTTCTGCTAAATAGAGCCTACTCCATCTGGAGGGACTGGGTTGCAGGGTGAAGGTCTTGTTTTTTGACTTTACTAGTGCGTTCAGCACCATATAACCCAAACTGATGGCGTCTGGGGAACTCCGGTCAATGTGGATGGATGCTACTACTGTGTTATAGATAATGGAATATTTAATTGTTAAGACAGAGTACTCTGTGCAGTTTTTGTCTCCAGGCTACAAAAAGGACATAGCAGCGCTAGAAAATGCCCAGAGAAGAGCGACTAGGCTGATTCCAGGGCTACAGGAGTTGAATTATGAGGAAGGATTAAAAGAGTTGAGCCTTTACAGTTTAAGCAAAAGAAGATTAAGAGGTGACATGATTGAAGTGTTTAAAATTATGAAGGGAATTAGTACAGTGGATCAGAACTGTGTATTTTAAAATGAGCTCATCAAGAACACGGGGACACAGTTGGAAACTTGTTAAGGGTAAATTTCGCACAAACATTAAGAAATTTTTCTTCACACAAAGAACGATAGACGCTTGGAATAAGCTACTAAGTAGTGTGGTAGACAGTAAGACGTTAGGGACTTTCAAAACTCGACTTGATGTTTTTTTTGGAAGAAATAAGTGGATAGGACTGGCGAGCTTTGTTGGGCTGAATGGCCTGTTCTCATCTAGAGTGTCCTAATTTTCTAACTGTGTATCTGACATGGTCAGAAGTAGTGCAGGGGTTCCACAGGATCTGTACCGGCTCCCTTCCTGTTTACCCCGTACACCTCAGACTCTAGATACAATACTGAATAAGGTTATCTGCAGAAATTGTCCGATGACACAGTTATAATTGGGTGTATACTGGAAATGGTGGGAAGGAGAATAAATACAAGACACTAGTGGAGGACTTTGTTAAATGGTGGAAACTGAGTCACCTGCAGCTCAACATCAGTTAGACAAAGAAGATAATTGTAGACTTCAGGAGAGACAAGCTTACTCTGCCCCCAGTTCTCACTGATGATGAAAATGTGGAGATGCTGGGGATATACAAGAACCTCAGGGTGCATCTGAATGACAGGCTTGAGTGGAGTACCAACACAGAAGTCATCCATATACACGAAGGGTCAGAATTACTTAGGAGGCTGAGGTTGTTTGGTGTATGCAGGTCACTCTACTAGTCTGTTGTGGCCAGTGTCACTTTCTATGCGGTAGTGTGCTGAGGAAATGGCATTAGTGCAGGTGATGCCAGCAGACTAAATATGCTGATTAAAATGGCTGGTTCAGTCCTGGGAGTCACTGAAGGAAGTGGTGGAAAAAAGGACACTCAGTGTACTGCTTACTATCCTGGACGATGACTCTCATCTACTGTATGAAGTCTTAGCTGAGCAGAGAGCACATTCAGTTACAAACTGAGATGGTTATGTTGCTCCAAGGAGCACTATGTGAGGTTATTTCTACACTCAGACATCAGGATCTGTAATGTGTCACTCCTCCGCCGAGGTGGTCTTGTTCCCTTTGTGCTGAATAGTACTGAGGGGGTCTAACAGACATCTTGGCAGACAATAATGCTATGCGCAATATATTCTGGCAATGTCAACAACAACAACAACAACATTTATTTATATAGCACATTTTCATACAAATAATGTAGCTCAAAGTGGTTTACATGATGAAGAAAAAGACAAATAAAAGACAAAGTAAGAAATGACAGACAATCCTGTACTGTGAAACTGTACAGTGACTATCTACTTACCTGCCTGCCTGCCTGCCTGCCTGTCTGTCTGTCTGGTGTGAGTAAATATATGTGTGTGACTGAGTGGTGTCTGTTTCAAGGAAATCTCCTTTTCTGTGGCCATTGCTGCTGAGAACAGCTCAGAATTTTAGGACTTTCCCTGTGTTTGAACATGCATATAATTTATCTTATAATTACACTTTGCCACCTTGCTTGACTGAATTATATTGTTAGGTGCTTTGTCAGACTGTATAGGTTAAAGTTCTGCCTTTGGATTGCAAATCAATCGCTGTCTACCTAGTCAACAAGCTAATAATAAAAGCAGGCTAAGTTACCGGTCACACACTTAACCCACTGGAAGTCCAAAACTGATGGCCATTAAAAGCAACGCTACACATCCTCTCCCTGACACTAAAATTTAGGATTTTTATTCAACAAAACACTCTACTGGGGCTCCTCCATACCAGTGGCAATGTGTCTTCATTTTGTCTCTCCGTGACCGCTCTCTTTTCTTGTCATTTTATAATTTGTGTGTTTTGTTTATTATATTTCTATATTTCTTGATTTTCTGTAAAAGCTAAATTTCCATTTTGGAGAAACAGAGAATTATCTATCTATCTATCTATCTATCTATCTATCTATCTATCTATCTATCTATCTATCTATCTATCTATCTATCTATCTATCTATCTATCTAAAGCCATATCAGTGTGTTGTTGTCGTAATTCAGTTATAAGTGCATAATCTGAAATGCAAGTCAACACTAAGATCCATCTAAGTTGCACCCTTCTATTGTCCTAAACAGGCCAAATGCCCAGTGTATGTTGGATCACCATCTCTTTGGCAGGGAGTGTTAGTTTCCCAATATAGAGGCCACCTTCCAGTTCCTATGGACAAACTGGAACTGAGTGTGTCAATAGTCCTATTTGGACAGGTTTAGTTTTGCAAGAGGTGATGGGATAAAGTCATTATTACCGGAGGACCTCTGTAATTTTAGTCTGGTCCAAATTACTCATATCAGTAACTTTTCAAAGACTGCGCCTTTACATCTCTGTTAAGATTAAGACTATTTCAATTCCACCCTGGGGGGGAATAGCTGATAAACGTTAACACTACACAAGATTATAGACTGTTATACCTGCCTCACACTCTCCAATTTGCATTTTTTAACTTGTACTGCACTTTTATTGCTCTTTGATTAATTTTGTTTTTATCAGTATGCTGCTGCTGGAGTATGTGAATTTCCCCTTGGGGATTAAGAAATCTATCTATCTATCTATCTATCTATCTATCTATCTATCTATCTATCTATCTATCTATCTATCTATCTATCTATCTATCTATCTGTCTGTCTTAAAAAATAGTCCCAATGTAAATCAATATGTCTGTAAAACTGTGAGTTGAGTGATTCAGACGGGACTATAATCAAGGGTCCTCCAATGATGATTACTATACCCAGTACCAGAAGTGGGGAAAAAAAAAACTGCCAATATTCCTTGTTGTGCTTGTTGAGTAACAGGGGGATTCGAGTATCCCCTTGGAGGTACAGAGGTACGCTGATATACGCAATTTATATTGGGATGTGGGGGTCCCTTGGAATTACTGTTATAAAGGTGGTCTGAATTGACAGTGCACAATGTTACGCATACTCATTAGATGAGAATGGAGAAATGGCTGTACAGAGTAATGGAACATATTGGCCCAGTTGACTTTAGCCCACCTCCTGATGTAAAACTAATAGTGCTAATGACAATATATTTAGGAAGCCCATTTCCCTGTTTTGCCTGTGCCCATGTCTGAGTTGGCATGTTTATGATTTGAACAACAGCTTTTGAGTGCCATATGACCAGAGACTGCACCATTAGAATATCTTGCCAGTGCTGTTCTATGTGTCAGACTCTTGGTGGCCGGTGTCATTAGGTAAACCTTCTTTACCGACATTGAATGTTCATGATTCCATGAACTGGTTCTTGAGGCCATGTTGGTAACGAGGTGGCACTAGAGTGGATGAATGTGATTGTGCTATCAAAAAAGTGACGCATGACCGTTTGCGACCATGATAACGTACCTGTAATTGGAGACCTAAAGACAAATAAAAAAAAGTTACAAATTAATAGAAAAATGCCAAGGATTGAGGAGGATGGTAGGTTTGATTGATCCATCATATAACTGATGTCTGCAGTGCGCTTAGCTTATGAGTTTAGGGATCAAGCTTATTGCCTTTACTTACACATGTATACTGAAGCTGTGCCCATCACTTTCTCATTTCCAGAACATCCCACTGATGCCTGCCTGCTGCATGACACATGAAATTCTGACTTTTTACTTTTCAAAAGTCTCAGTCAATACTGTTTGTGTGTGAGTGGCGCCCCCTTTCAGGACTACTTTGCTAAGGTCTAAGGTGGGCCTTCTTAACACTCATACTGAGTAGAGATTCTCACCTTATCTCTTCTACTCCAGATAAACTTCAACAGTTTCACTTGATCTTTATCCCCTGCCCTCTGGATGACCCATCCTAATTTGTACTTTACAGTTTTTTGATGTTGTTATTATTGTATGCGGTGATTGTGATTGCTTGAAAGGTGCTATGCAATCTTTCTCAAATCCCACCCTCTCAACTTTAGCGCTTGCCGGAAGGTGCAGACTCAATTTCACTTCTCTCAGGTCGTTGAATTTTGTCTAAATATGGAGTTCTTGTCAATTTGTTTTCTTTTTTTCGTGGTTTAATCAAAAGACGGCAGCATGGGTTTGTTGTACTTTTTATAGCAGGAAACAGAAGAGGAAGCAGGTTCTCCATTGTGTGCACACCCTCCTCTGCGGTGTTCTGCTCCGTTGCTCCACCAGCACCTAATAAAAGAGCCGACTTGTGGCATAATAACCTTTAAGCCAACTTATTCAGTTCATGGTTATTAGGGGCAGCACACATCCTGGCAGCATCAGGCGCAAGACAGGAATCGGCACACATCCACAGGCCACTTTAGAATCACATTTTTTGACTTGTGTATGTGGGGGCAAAGCTAATGGACCAGGAAGAAACCCATACAGACACGGGAAGAAGGTCAGCACTGACAATGACTGAGCTTTGAACTCATGGATCCATGAGGCAGTCACTGTGATACTAGGCTGTCTGAGATAGCAGATGACCACCCAAAGTTCAGAGTCTGCTCCTTGAGCACAACAGGAGATAAAACAAGCTGATCAGAATGTAAATTCACACCCAGCTTTGCATCACCATATTCTCTTCAATGCAGTGTGTATTATTATTATTATTTTAAGAGAGCTTATGAAGTTGGCTGACTGACTACAAGGTGTGCAAAGCATTTATGGTCTGTGACATTGGCAGGCATGTGATGGTGACTTGTTAAATTTGCATTTACACCTTTATTTGAGGAGACTTACAACATTTATTATGATACAGTTGGTTACATTTCTTTTGGATTTGCAATTGGAGCACAGCAGGCAGATGAAGTGACTTGCTCGAGGTCACACAGTGCCAGTAGCGGAATTTGAACTTGCAACCTCAGGGTTTGAAGTCCAAAGCCCTAACAACTACACCACACCAGTAAATCCATTGCTTCTACTAGCCGTGACATCATGAGAACTCTCTGTGCCTCTTGGTGACCCTTTCAGGGATGGGATGCGATGATGTGCTGATCACCTTGCCACAAAGGAGCAATCTGTTAAAAAATAAAATGTGTGGCCAGGCACCTGAAAGAGAAACCAAGAAAAAATCAAACAAAAACAAAGGACACACACACACACATGCAGGGGAGATACAATACTAAAGACTAATACGAGACAACTACAGATAATAAAAATGTGTGGACAGGCTCAAAAGAAATTGATATAAACACACTTTAAGTTTCCAGGAGGAAGGACAAGCATCCCAGGGAGAATGGAGGAGAATTTTTTTTCCCATAATGGAACGATGGCCTGATTACGAACACTGCCCAGCCGAGATGCCTTATAATTGTCATCCTAGCTGGAACATTTTTAAGGACTGATGAGAGCTGGAAGGCAAGAGCGGTTCATCCTCACCAATCGTCCCTGCTCCATAGGGACTGGGCTGCATGCGAATTAGAGAACAGAAGTGCAGCCCCATAGGGGTCCTTGGGTGACAATAGTGGACTCTGCTGGGGGAAGATCTCTCTGGTTTCCAGATGACCTGGAACCATCATGTGCCACCGGAAGTACTAGCAGGTACAGCTTAAAAGGAGCCCACTGCCAAATCTCAGGGAAGCCTTGATAATGAAAGGTGGAAAGAGACTCATCTATCAGGGCCATGTGTTCCTCCAGTACAACAGGTGGCAGCAGCGACTGTGCCTCTATGGTGGGTCTTTCATATACAAACCTGCAGGGTAGTTCTGATGGGCAGCCCTTCTGGGTTTTATGGGATCCACCAGAGAGAGTTGTGAGGAAAAGGTTTCCTCATTTTAGGGAGGTTTTGCCTGACCTGGAAGTGCTTCCTGGATGCAGTGTGGTAGCAGTGGAAGTACTCCCAGGTCTAGCTTACCATACCTTGGGAAGAGGAGGAGAGAAAGGGAGAAAAATGCATTTAATTAGCTGTAGTGATTGTTTAACGTGGACAGACAGACAGACAGACATGACTACTGCAATAGGTGCTTTTCCTATTTTATCCTAGCACACCTAGTAAAAATGGTTCATGAGAGGAATATGTGTTAGGCACTCTAGGCTAATTAAGGCCTCATAAAGAAATGAAATTTACACAACCCTGAATAAGAAAAAAGATATAAAGAAAAAAATTAATGGAATGCACTTTAAGCAGACACTGACATGTTAGAAAAAGCATTCAATATGAAATATACAAATAATATTAAAGGAAATCTGTACAAATGGGAATGCTTGTTTTCTGGTAAAATAACAAGTGAAATGCATACAAGGCAGATATTAAAGGCTTGTCAGAGACAAATCATCACAAATACATATGGCTGGCTGTGTGTCATCAAAAAGGTGATATCCACTCACTGAACAAACGATTAGGAACACCTGTCCTCCAACTTATCCACGTAATTATCTAATCAGCCAATCATGCAGGTGCATAAAATCGGGAAGATACAGGTCAAGGGCTTCAGTTGATTTTCACATGAAACACCAGAATGGGGAAAAGATGTGATGTCAGCGATTTGGATCATAGCATGATTGTTGGTGCCACACAGGCAGGTTGGAATATTTCTGTAATTGTTGATCTTCTGGTTTTTTCACATAACACTGTATAGACTTTACTGAAAATGATAAGAAAACAAAACATCCAGTGAGGACATCTATGGATAGATGCATCTTGTTGACGAGAGAGGTTAGGAGAGAATGGCCAGACTGGTTTGAGATGAAAGGCTGTGGTAACTAAGATAACCACACTGTACTGCTATGATAAACAGAAAAGCATCTTCTCAGAAAGCACAACACATTGAACTTTGAGGTGGATGGACTACAACAACAGAAGACCAGATCAGGTTCCACTCCTCTAAACCAAGAACAGAAAGCTTAGGTTACAGTGGGCGCAGGCCCGCCAGAAATGGATAGTTGAAGACTGGAAAAAACATTGCCTGGTTTGATGAATCTCAATTTCTGCTGAGACACACAGATAGTAGGGTCAAAATTTGCTAACAATATCCATGCACCCTTGTGTTAACAGACCTGGTTGATGGTGGTGGTGTAATGATATGGGAAATGATTTCTTTGCACACTTTGGACCCATTAATATCAATCATCCCCATAGCTAATTTAACTATTGTTGTTGTCCATGTGCATCCCTTCATGGTCACAATTTACTCATCTTCCAGTGGCTACTTCCAGCATGATTGTGCACCATGTCATAATGCAAACATCATCTCAGACTGGTTTCATGAACATGACAAAGAGTTCACGGTTCTTCAGTGGCCTTCCCAGTCACCAGATCTGAATCCAGCAGAATGCCTTTGGGATGTGGCGGAATGTGTAGCTGACAGATCTGCCTGAAACGATCATGTCAACAATGGACCAGAATCTCCAAGGAATGTCTACAGCATCTTGTTGAATCTATCTTATCTATCTATCTATCTATCTATCTATCTATCTATCTATCTATCTATCTATCTATCTATCTATCTATCTATCTATCTATCTATCTATCTATCTATCATATAGTGCATTTCCTATCTTATATCCTAGGTGGAAATTGAACCCAGGTCCATAAGGCTCTGAAGCAGTAACACTAACTAGTGTACCAGCTAGCCACCCTTAGAAGGACTGAGCCACCCATTCATCAGTGGACTTGCATCTTGTTTCAGGGTGGTTTCTGCCTTGTGCTGCCAAGAAAGGATTTTTTAGTCCAATAATCTGGCATTGGTCACAATGGATGGACTGATGGATGAGGAAGGTGATGGGAATTTGAGTATTTAGACTTTAAATTTTAGATTACATGAGTCTGACAATATTGTGGCATGATACTCTAAATTGTCAGACTCGTTTAATCCATTTCATGGGGCTTTGACAGGGTCGGGGCCTACCCTGGCAGCATTGAGCCCAAAGCAAGGACACACTCAAAACAAGGGACCAGTCTATCAAAGGGCACACTGCCACACACACCCACATCGACCACTGCATAGTCACTAAAATTTTTAGTCACTACTCACTGAAAGTCTTAATTTTCCCTTCGGATCAATCAACGATCTAACAATCTATTTATCTATTATATAATGCCTTTCCTAACTATTATATAGTGCCTTTAATTTTTCCCTCTCCATTATGTAGTGCCTTAGATAGATCTATCTATCTATCTATCTATCTATCTATCTATCTATCTATCTATCTATCTATCTATCTATCTATCTATTATATAGTGCCTTTCCTATCTATCTATCTATCTATCTATCTATCTATCTATCTATCTATCTATCTATCTATCTACTACTGAAAAGACAATAAGGTCTGAGACAACTACTGTAAAAGTAAAATTTGTGAGAAGGAAGTTGTTTAAAGATGAGGGTTCACTCAAAGATAATGTAAATAGAAAGTGGTAGATGTTAGAGTGGACTGAGGACATGCAGTTGCAGTCATTCATGATTAAGAATTTACTCACTGAGTGTACAGTATGTGTCATTAAGGTTAGTTAAGTCATTCTTGTGCCCAGTGAGAGAGAGCTTTAATTATTATGGTCTGTCTCAATTTTTTTATATCCATTTTAGGGCAGAGATATGTGGTTGGGAAATGTGCTACTTTTTTGTTGTTGTTATTTTCCACATGACAAAGTCACAAAACATTTTGCAGTCTTTATTTATCTAATGAGAGAAAAAGAGACTGTACAAATTTAATGTCCATCAGTCTAAAGACTAAGGTAAACACGTTTTGCTGAGTTGATTTTGTCCGTCTCCACACTTGCTCTTCCACGATTCTGCGAAATTCAACTGTGTTCATCCTGTAGTAGTCCAGGCTGAATCTATTAGGGTTGAATGTGTAATGGGGCTTGTTTTTGTCAGAAGCCTTTGTCTCCATTTTTGAGTTGCTATGGCAGCACAAAGGAAAACTCAATTTTGTTTATGTAGAAAGAGCAAAGGCTGGCCCTGCCACCCCCTCCCATCGAAGTCCCCGACTTGTGACTCCTGATGCACATCGGCTGCTCTCTGCTGGCGTTCAGTACGTTACACTGGGATTGGTGAGGCGCAGAAGGCCAACCCCATGAGTGAGTCCGGGTAGAGGTGTGGGGAGGAGCGTGGGGTGTCGCCAATTACATAGAGAAGTTGTTGTAAATTTAAAAAATGTGTTCTGGCAAAGGAACTGGTGAGTGATGAACTTCTAGCTGTGTCATACACATTGGGCTTGGAATGATTTAAGGACTGTTGATAAAAACAATTCCTGCTGTTTCACTCTTCTTCAGACACAGTCAGTCATACTTTATTTAAATGTTTGATCTATCTGTATTTACTATAGTGCATTAGTTTTTAAAAGTGCACTGTAATCATTTTCATTTGATATACCTGCTTTAATGAGGAAATATACCCTAATGCATTTTACATGTAAAACAGTTGATTTCTTCTAATGCAATATACAGTGACTTTAAGGTGAAAACCATCTCAGACTACTTTACATTTACATTAATTAACCAATGCCAGTTAATGAAGCAGTCCCCCAAGATTGGCAACTGGAGTATTGGTCCCCATTTTTAAGAAGGGAACTAGAGGGTGTGCTCCAACTGTAGGGGATCACACTACTCAGCCTCCCTGCCGTGGTTTAGAAAAGAGGGCATGTCTGTATGTCAAACCTCAGATTCAAGAGGGTCAGTGCAGATTTCATCCTGGTTGTAGAGCACTGGACCAGCTCTTTACCTTTTTCTGGAGGTTTCAAGGGAGTGTGCCCAACCAGTCTAAATGTGTTTTATGAACTTGTGAAAGGCATACAGCCGTGTCCCTCAGGGGATATGAGGGACCAGGCCTACTGTTACAGGCTATTCAGTCCCTGTACAACCAGAGTGAGAGCTTGGTTAGAAGTGTTCACAGTGGGAGTGGGAATTCGCCTTGGCTGGCATTTGACACCTGTTCATAATTTTATGAATTTCTACGTTTAGCCAGGGAGTGGAGGGGGTCCAGTTTAGTGACCTAAGGACTACATTTCTGCAGTTTGCAAATGATGTGGTCGTACCGGCTTCATCCGGTTGTGCAGAGGGGTGACTTGCGTCTGAATGTGAAGTGGTCAGAATTAGGATTCATCGAGAAAAGGGTGGGGAGGAGGTGCTATCTCCAGCAGAGGAGTTTACGTATGTTGAGGTCTTGGTTATGAGTGAGGGAAGAAGGAATTGATGGAGAGAAGTCAGATGTGATGAAGAGGGAACTGTGCGATTTACTGTTCAATCTAGGTTCCTACCCTCAATTATGGCCACAGGCTTTGGGTATAGATCAAAAGAGGTAGATCGCTGATACAAGCAACAAAAATGAGCTTCATTGTGTCTTGGCTCATGACCTCAGGATAAGATAAGGAGAGAAGACATTCGGGAAGAGCTCAAAGTAGAGATGCTGCTCATCAACAACAAAAGAAGCCAACGGAGGTGGTTGGGGCACCTGATTAGGAGGCCTCCTGAATGCCTCCCCATGGGGGTGTTTCAACATGTCCAACCGGGATGAGACTTTGGGTAAGAGTTAGGACATGCTGGAAAGATTACACCTTGGCAAACCCCTGGAGGAACTGAAGGAGACAGAGGGGATAAGAGATGTCTTTGCTTAGACTGCTGCCCCTGTCAACCTGAACTCGAATAAGTGATAGAAAATAGATTTAGTGTTGAATCTTGCATGGAGAAAGAATTCCAAAGCAGTTTATATATAAACCTCAGTGACTTTAAACATGGCACTGTCATATGATGCCACTTTTCTCACAAGTCAGTACATTAAATTTCTGCTCTGCTTGATATCCCCCTCCCCATCAACTGCTAGAGTTGGAAGAGTTCAGGAGCAACAACATCTTAGCCATACAAACTCAAAGAGCATGGCCACCGAGCGCTGAAAGGTGCGGCATGAAAAATCACCTATGACGTGTGGCATCACTCATAACAGAGTTCCAAACTGCCTCTGGAAGCAACGTTGACACAAGGACTGTGCGACAGGAGCTTCATGAAATGGGTTGTCATGGTTGAGCAGCTGCACACAAGCCCAAGATCTCTATTTGTAATGCCAAGCATTGCCTGAAGTGGCATAAAGCACACCGCCATTGGTCTGTGGAGCAGTGGAAACGTGTTGTCTGGAGTGATGAATCACGCTTCACGTTATCTGGCAGTCTGACAGGAGAACATGGTCTTCTGGACTACATAGAGCCTTCTGTAACGTTTAGTGGAGAAGGGCTAATGGTCTGGAGTTGTTTTTCAGGGTTTGGGTTAGGCCCCTTGGTTCAAGTGAGGTGATCTGTTAACACTACAGCATACAAAGGCATTTTACATAATTGTGCACTTCCAACTTTGTGACAACAGTTTGGGGATGGCCCTTTTTGCGTTCCATCATGACTGCGCACAAAATCAGGTCCATAATGACGTTTAGGAACTGAAATGGCCTGCGTAGACCTACTGAACACCTTTAGGATGAACTGGAACACTGATTATCAGCCAGATCTTCTCGTACCTGACCACGAAAATGGTCTTTTGGCTTGATGAACACAATCAACTCCAAAATCTTGTGGAAAACCTTCATAGTAGAGCCTTAAAGGGTGGTGGGCTTAGGGTGGATGAGGGTTTGTGACTTCCTATAAATACCCATGGTTTTAAAATGGGAGGCCCAACAAGCTCATATAAGTGTGACGGCTGGGATATCTACAAACATTTGACCATAGAGTGTAGATGTTTAAGTGTTCAGCTCATTGTGGGTTCCTACCTTGCTTCTTGCTTTGCTTGGTTCAGCTCTCTGCCATTTTTGAGTTGGATTTTCTGGGTTCCAATACAAGTGTATCACTTTACTGCTCTTAAACTAAATCTTGAATACAACTGTCCCAGGCTGCCCAAGAAGAGCTTTTTAGTCCTTGTGTTATTTAGCACCTTTCACCGAGGCCACGGCTGCAAGTTTCTTTACTGTAAGCAGTGTGAGATGAACAAGGTGCAGTAAAAGACAAGATAATTTAAATACAGCATAAATCAGCAGGAAATATTGAAACCCTGCAAAGAGCCTGCAGATATCCTGCGCTTTAAACCGTAAGTTTGTTTATGCTGCTTTTCACAGCTAACATGGTCACAAACTGCAGCAGAGGAGTAATACAAATACAACACAAATCAGAGGAAAGGCTGGCAAAGCTCCTGCTACTCATACAAAGCAAGTCTATATTTTATACAGTGCTTTTCAAAGCTACCAGTAGTGTGTAATGCTTTAGTAAGCTACACAAGACAATTCAAATTCACAATACCATAAATCAAATGAAACTGCTGTGAGCATGGGAGCAGCATCCAAATATCCTGTTGCTTTAGCAAAATGAAACTTTATTTTATGTAACATCATTTTGTAGAGAATGTTGTTATGGGGCACTCTGTAAGTACAGGGCCAGAATTCACTTTTTATTTTTGTATAAATGGGAATTTCATAGAATCAGATGAAGGGTCAAAGGAGAACTGGCAGCCTGAAAGCTTTGGACCTCAAACCCCCTGGACGCTGTGTGTGACCCATCAGCCAGTTACTTCACCTGCCTGCACTCCAATGAGACAAAAAAGATTTGTAGCTAGTTATCTCTGTCAAAAATATTTTAAGGTGCCATGGATGAAAGCATCAGCTAAATAATAATAATAATAATATAATAATAATAATAATAATAATATATTAATAATTTCACTTGCACTCCCTGTTTAAACAGAACAAACAGAATATTTGAGTTGTATGATTGTAGGACTGGAACAATGAAGTCCATCATGACAGAAATACAAGGCACATCTAAAATGCAAGAAAGGAAAAAAGTATGTTTCAGGTGAAAGTTATGATCAATTGAGCTCCATGGACAGACCTTAAGAGAAAACATTGTGGGTATAATTGATATGTGAGACGCCCACAACAAATTCACAAACATGAGGTACTCTTTTTAATAATTACACGGTGGGAGGTGGCTGCCTTGCTTTCACACACTAAACTGGACCATCTTTTCCTGACATTTCATCATTTCTACACTCTGCTCCTCCTTCACAAGGGGAACTGCTTTATCTGCCTTCTACTTCTTATTTTGTCTATTATTACTCTTTCTTAATTATGTCAGAAGTTCATCTTTAGCCAATGGGACTGCCAAGTAACTTGTCTTGTGGTATCTTAACATGATGGATGGATGGATGGATGGATAGATAGATAGATAGATCGCAACCAGGAGTCGATACCAAATGAGCTCCCATGCAAGAGCTGACAGTGTGAAACCAGAAGAGAAAAGTCTCATATTATGGACAACATCCTTTTAGTTGTGCCAATGTGCCAATTATAAGGGGCTACCAGACTGGTACCCCAAAAATTCTTGCTGCTTCGCTCTGGTTCCCTACAGCCAGTCACAACACTTTGATTCAGGATTCTGAAAGGAGGTGGGCAGCTTGTTCCTCAAGTTACACATGTAAAGAGTCTGGATTGAGATTTGATGTCACGCAGAGATGGCATTACCAGATATCACTCATGAAATGAAACAAAAAAAAAGACACAATCCATCCATTATGGGGATATATCAGCTAACCAGCATTGTATTAAGCACTTTTCTCAGTGCATGACACTTAATACTCATGAGTGTTGTGCCTCTAGCACAGCGCTGTCAGGGAAGGCGTCAGCCATCCATGATCAAGAACTGTATTAGGAGGGCTTGAGAATGTTAAGGTAAACGATATTTAAATGTTTTTTCTGCAAATGTGAGCAATAGCAGGTTAAGGGGACTCACTCAATGTCAGTCCATGAGGTGGTGGTGTAGATTGAACTGGCAGTGTTCAATCAGCTACACTGCCTTTATGCATACATAAACTGAAGTAAAAGACAACATGACAGACAGACAGATAGATAGATATCTCTGCTTTATAATTCACTGACTGTAAGTTCTCAGTGATAGGTTTATCAGAGAGAGGATGTGCAATGAAAAAGACCTGTGTGTCAATGGAGCAGTCCACTCTGTTCATGCTCAACCACAGCCACTAGATGGCGCATACATGCACTTCTACATTTTATAAGTGCTTGCTTGCACCTCACTTCTCACTATGAAAGACCTGTGTGTATTAAACACCACTATGCAACAATGGCATCATGCTAATGACACAGATGAAGAGACACATTGTCGAACAGAAGCAGACACCACTGCTCAACAACGTGCAAGTGAAACACCTCAGCAATGGAGGGCAAGGCTTGAAGTTTTTCACTAAAAATATTGTCTATCTGGACTCATATGCCAGCGATACAGCTAAGATATGGCATTGTCAGTGTCTTCTTACTAAAGCCAGTGAGGCATTAAGCACAAGGTGGGTCCACAACCTCTGCACTGGGTCATTCTTTAGTTAGCTGACACCTCTCCAAGTTCAGGTGCTACTATACCAGGCCTGTCCTTTTTTTCTGTAACATGATGGCTGTGGAAGTTTCTGGAGGACTACTATGTAAGGAATGACATGTGCCAAATAGCAAGTCCCACTCCACCCTTTTGGCAACCATTGATAAGCATGCTGACCACAAACAAAATAGGTGTTGTTGGGAGCAACAGTTGTATCTGTTAGGTACACCTGTCAGGAATCATTATATCTTGGTGGAGTCCATAGCCAGTTAGGTCTCCATTTTTCATTTTCCCTTAGAACCTTAATCTTGACACCAACTATATCATACATACCTGGAATGGCTGAACATTCTTGTGAAACAGGTACAATTTTCATGTGTTTGTAAGCGTTGTTCTGCCACAAAGTAAGATGGTTTGGTTTGCTGCAGGGTTTCCTTCTCCACTTTTGGAAAATACATCTCTATATGGTTCACGGTTTATGAGTTTAATTTCCCCAAACCTAAACCTAACCCTTACTATCTTACAACTTTCAGTTTCATTCTCATCTCCCTTGATAAAAGATCAAGTGTCTGTGTGTCTGTCCAGTTGTCATGCCTCTGTTATATGCCATAGTATGGGATTTATAAAAATGTTTGTCATGCGCCATCTGTTGAAATGAAAATGCAGTGCTCTTAATTGTGATACATGTATTACAGAGTACAATCTAAAAGATGGTACACTGCAAATGTCAATGCTGAATACACTGAATTCTATGTTGCTTAGATTTCAACCCATCGTAGGTGGGTAACGCAGCTAGTTTATTAAGACAATAGGTTCTCTATTATTTCTGCCAGGGACTGCTTCCCAAACCCAGGCTTTCCACTTTGTGCTTCATTTTGTTTAATTCACATCTGACCTTGCTGGAGTCCTGGGAGCCTTTGTAAAATATTGCTGAAGTGAAGCAGAGATTGAGAAGAAGAATCTGGGATTAAGATTTTTTTCCCAACAGTTATTACTTGATTCCCCACCTCTAGCTCACTGTTTGACCCTGAGTCAGTCACTGAACCAGCCTGTACGGCAACTGTTAAAAAGAAAAGTGAAGCTACTACAGCTCCCGGTGCAAAAGAGCCACCTAATGGTGCAGAGGCACAAAAATTGTCCATCGTAGTAACTTCTTATTTTTATGCTTATATTCTTGGTCTGAGTGATGTGACTGACACCCACTGACCCCAAATACTCTTTCTTGTTTATTATATTTCATTTATGTACTTAATTATTTTTTTTTCTTTTTCTTTTTGTTGCAGCTCCCTCCCGGCCTTCATCCATTTCCTCTCTGAGCAGCATCTTCAGCAGGATGGCCTCTTCGGCGGAGCCAAGCTCAGCTGGCAGCTGCTCTTCCGTCAACACAGTGTGCTCCGACAGTGACCGCGCGGCCAGCCTCAGCTCCTCTGCCTCTTCAGCGTCTCTGCAGGACAGTCACAGCTCTTTTGGTAGTGGGGGATCTTTGGGGGGATCCCTCCCTTATGGCAGCTCTCTGTCCTACCCACCTCCACATCGCAATGGTAGCGACATCAGCCTAGACCTGACTCCAGTCTGTCAGTTTGATGACCGAGGAGGAACGGAGCTCTTGGTCACTCACAGTCATCAGAACTTGCCGTGGGTATGGCCAAGCAGTGAAGCTGCACGAGGGAAGCTGTCACGTGTCGACAGGGTGGTGCTAGAGATTGTGGAGACAGAGCGAGCCTACGTGCGAGATTTGAAAAGTGTTGTGGAGGTAAGAAACGGCATGTTTGTGGGCAATTCCACCAAACTGTGGACCTTGCTTATTTAGAAATTCCTGAGGAATCTTTTAAGTTTTATAAATCCTAGTAAGAGGCGTTAAATGTAATTAAGAACACAATATAAGAAATAGGCATTGTGTGGTACCAAGGCGTGAGAAGTGTACACAAAGAAGATAGGACAAGGGTGGCCCTGATCAGCTTCCCAGTGTGCCTTAGAGGGCATTCAAGAGAAAAGTCACTTCTACTCTCGGTTCAATGAGTGACAACACTGGCAAAGGTTATCCTCAGTGAACAAGGCTTGGCCATGTATTATCATTGGCGTAGTTGGTAAGATTACAAGAGTGTTTGTTACTATGTTAATAGTAAGTACTCCAAAATAGTTGTAGTGCCACACAGAGTATTCAGACTCCTTCACTCTGTACTCACTTTGTTAATGTTTCAGCGTTATGGTAAAATCTTTTAAATTCTTTTTTTTTTCCTTATCAAGCGACAATCAGTTTCCCAGAATGACAACATGAAAGCAAGATTTTAGAAATGTTTGCAAAAGTGAGAATCCCATTTACACAACTCTTCAGGCCCCTTACTCAGTGCTTAGCTGAAGCACCTACATCGGTGTGATGGCAGCTTGGAGTTATCTTGGGTCTGATATGAAAAGCTTCACACACTTGGATTTGGGGATTTTCTTCCATTCTTCTTTGCAGATCTTCTCAAGGTCTGCCTGGTTGGATGGAGATTTTCTGGTCTCTCCTGAGATGTTCGATTGTGCTCTGCTCTGCATTGAAGAACATTCACAGAGTTAACCCGAAACTATTCCTGTGTTGTCTTTGCATTGTACGTTGGGTTATTGTCCTGTTGGAAGGTCAGAGGACCACAGTGCTCTGGAACAGATTTTCATTAAGGCTATCTCTGCACTTTGCTCCCTTCAGCTTTCACTCAACCCTATCTAGTCTCTCAGTCTGTGCTAACAAACGAAAAACAACCCCACAGTGTGATGCTGCCACCACCATACCCCACATCTGGCATTTTATTGCTCAGGTGATGAGTGGTTCCTGGTTTTCTCTAGATGTGACAAATAGAACTGAGGCCAAACAGTTCTATTTTGGATTTATCAGACCAAGACAGTCTTTTAGGTACTTTTTTTGCAAACTCAAAGGGGTTTTCATGTGTCAATTGACCATCTTACCATTAAATCCAAATTAGTGGAGTATTGCAGTGGTGGATGTTGTTCTGGAAGTTTCTCACATCTCCACATTGGTTCTCTGGAGCTTAGCCAGAGTGGCCACCAGGTTCTTGGTCACCAGTCTTACCTACAGTATGCCCTTCTTCCTCGATTTCTTAGTTAAGCAGTGAGTCCAACTCTAGGAATAGTTGTGGTGGTTAAAAACTTCTCACTTACATTTATCAATTATGAGGTGTCATACAAACGAGCCAGAGACATCAAAAAAAGTTTGGGGCAGCCACCTGTATATTGTGCCCTGGCTGCAGATGGGTAAATTGTTGACTTGTTCACCGAACAGAGTCCAAAACAGAACTGACATTAGGATGGTAAGATGGCGGCTTTAAAGGCAGAGACGGGAAGTGACGTCATCGGGACTAGAACCAGAACTGAAAACTATATCATCGGGATCGGAAGCAATACCATCAATGGCGCCGGTACCGGAAGTGAACTTCATCATAGGCGCCAGAAGAGAGCGAGATTTCCTATGGATGATCTACAGAGGATTGAGAGAGAAAGTCAGTGCAGCTCGCCACCCCCTGGTCTGGCATGGTGCTACAATTATTCAGGCCCTTTAATCTGCCTCCCAACTGCATGTTTGTGATGGAGGTCAATGCACTTCTTGGGAACATTCAGTGCTGCAGAAGTTTGTTTTAAGCCTTCTCCAGGTCTGTGACTCCACACAATCCCATCTATAAGCTCTACAGTTAATTTCTTTGACCACATGGTTTGGCTTTCACTCATCTGTGGGCACCTTCTATAGACAGACATGTGCCCTTCCTAATAGTGTCCAGTCAATTGAAGTCGACCACAGTTGGACTCCAAACAAGATGTGGAAACATCTCAGCGAATATCAATGGAATGGGATACAACCTCAGCCATATTTCCAGTGTCATAGGAAAGGGTCCAAATTCTTGCTTCAATGCTGTTTTCCCTTTGTCAATTTGGGATATTGAGCATTGCTTTATGAGGGATGAAATAAAAGAATTTAAACAATTTTAGCACAAGGCTGCAACATAGAACAATGCTCCTCGGCATCGAGAGGAGTCAGATGAGGTGGCTCAGGCATCTGATCAGGATGCCTCCTGGACACCTCCCTGGTGAAGTGTTCCGGGCATGTCCAACTGGGAGAAGACCCCGGGGAAGACCCAGGACACGCTGGAGGGACTATGTCTCCCGGCTGGCCTGGGAACGCCTTGAGATTCTCCCGGAAGAGCTAGAAGAAGTGGCCAGGGAGAGGGAAGTCTGGGCATCTCTGCTCAAGCTGCAGTCCCCGTGACTTGATCTCGGATGAGAGGAAGAGGATGGATAGATGGATGGATGGATGGCTGCAACATATTAAATTTTGTAAAAAGTGAAGGCGTCTGAGAACTTTCTGAAGGTGCTGTAGGTGGTTATATGACTGCTTCACGGCTTTGGCTTGATGAGACCTTTGTGCCTTAAGATAAAAAAACAGTATAACAATCACTCATGATCTTACCAACTACGCCAAAAATTATACTTGGCCAAGTCTTACTCACTGATGTTAACCTTAGCCAGTGTTATCACTTATTGAATCGAGAGAAGAAGTGGCTTAAAATAATGAACATCTGCCTTTGCTCTTGAGCACCACTCTAAACCAATCAGGGCCTGAATATGTTCTGAAGTATTCATATACATTCTGTATATCACAATGCGCTCAAAAGTTTGATGCTTTGACCTTTACATCTGATTCACTCTTCCTGTGTGTGTCCTGATTATAAAAAATCCAAATATGTGCAAGGTTGAAAAGGTAATAAATACAATTAAGACTGTTTGTTAAGTGATTTACATTATTATTATAATTATTATTATTGTTTTTATTGTAAATATTCTTGTTATTGGCCAATGTGGTAAGAAAACATCCAAATTAAATGAACTTTTAAAAATGTAGCATATTGGCAAGCATGTAGCAAAATCTATTGAATAAGACACTGGACAAAAGTTCAGATCCCAGCCATGTCAATGTGTGTGTATGTGTGTTATTGTACTTCCCACTATTATGCAGTTTTCGTTTGGGTACCTTAATGTTCCTCCCACGTTCCAAGGATATGCAAGCTTCTTTAAATGTGACTCTTTAATTGGCTCTATTAGCAGTAAAAGGATTAAGGCAAAAGCCAGGCATAGACAGGATGACATCTCACAGTGTGGCACATCTGCCTACATAGCCACCCATACTGTGCCAGTTTACAGCTGGCCATTATCATTAGGATTATCTGAAGTCTCGAGTGTGGCCTAAGAGTACTGGGTGAGAATCAGGGTAAATGGCCAAGCTGTTTGAAGACTACACAGTTGCTTCTATTGCTTTCATGAGCTTTGCTCAGGGTGGGTGAGGGTGCTGATCTTCTGTTGATGTGCATTGTGTGGAAGGTGACCAAAAGGGTGATGACTTTGGAGATGGTATTAGTAGTAACCCTTAAAAGATGCCCAGCAGAGCTTGCACTGTGGGCACAGCTGTTTCACCCCTGTGTTCTCCTCTGGCCAAATATTAGAATGAATTCGGTGTCGGGGTGAGGTTGTCCTGGGTAGGAGTGACTACAGTATGTCATAAATAAGAGCTCTCATCATGCCTGCCTGATGCCGCAGCAATTATATTATGACAGGAAGAGGTCAGCACTTCTCTTTTGTTTGTTTTCTCACTCTTTTCCCACTGCTCTGTTGTTTCCTTCCTTCTCTAACTTCTAGGCGCCTGCTTTCAATTGCACGTCCTGCGGCATTTAGATGAACATCGAGGAAAGTCACTGAGGCCCTTGTACTTGTAAGTCAGCCAAGTAGGGCAGGAAATTGAGGTCAGGTCATGAGAGTGAGGGGACGAGGAGGTCTGCTTACTGCATCCCTCCCCCTCTCCTTCTAGGAGAAGCCTCTCAGGATGCAGCTGGGGGATCTGAAGGGGGACTCAACAGTGCGGGACATGACTTTCCACAAAACTGCCTTACCTGCTTTTTGACAGGCACAGAGTAGAAAAGGCAGAGGGAGAGATGCACACTTTGTCCGCTTGCCTTTCTTTCCTGCTCCAGCTTCCAAAAAACATGTCTTGTTCTTCTCATCTTGTTGGAGTCCACCACAACTGTCTGATTTTATTTGTTGGAGCCCACCTACTGTATTTGTATTCCTTGTGTTCTCAGATAATAAGTCAATTGAAATCATAGGACATTGTAATGCCAGTTGGGCATGTCACTTTTTCCACCTTATCTTATCCGTGTCTCTACACATGCTGCCCTCCACCCTTACTTCTGTTAACATTAAAGGTGATTTTATCCAAATCAACTTACAAATGACATGAACTACATGTAGTTGTTTCAATATTAGCAAAGGTGGAGTACTGGAATCCGAAATGACTCAGTAGGACTAGGAATGAAACCAGTCTTATAATGCTATGCAGCTCAGTTCATAGCCGCTAGGAAACAATTTACTCACACAACACAAACACACACATATATATATACTGCTCAAAAAATTAAAGAAACACTTTTGAATCCGAGTATAGCATCAAGTCAGTGAAACTTGTGGGCTATTGATCTGGTCAGTGAAGTAGCAGAAGGAATTGTTAATCAGTTTCAGCTGCTTTGGTGTTAATGAAATTAACAATAGGGGCACTAGAGGGGCAGCAATGAGATGACCCCCAAAACAGGAATGAATGGTTTAACAAGTGGAGGGAGGCCACTGACGTTTTTCCCTCCTCATCTGGTTGTTCACTAGTTTTGCATTTGGCTACGGTCAGAGGCGATACCTGGACCCTACAGAGCTGGCACAGGTAGTCCAACTTCTCCACAATGGCACATCAATATGTGCCATTGCCTGAAGGTTTGCTGAATCTCCCAACACAGTCTCAAGGGCATGGAGGAGATTCCAGGAGACAGGCAGTTACTCAAGGAGAGCTGGACAGGGCCATAGAAGGTCCTTAACCCATCAGCAGGACTGACCAGTGTCTGCTCTTTTGGGCAAGGAGGAACAGGATGAGCACTTGCAGAGCCCTACAAAATGACCTCCAGCAGGCCACTGGTGTGAACGTGTCTGACAAAACAATCAGAAACAGACAATATGAGGGTGGCCTGAGGGCCTGAAGTCCTCTAGTGGGCCCTGTGCTCACTGCCCAGCACCGTGGAGCTCGATTGGCATTTGCCACAGAATACCGGAATACCCTGTGCTTTTCACAAATGAGCAGGTTAACCCTGAGCACATGTGACAAACGTGAAAGGGTTTGGAGAAAGTGTGGAGAACGTTATGCTGCCTTGTAACATCGTTCAGCATGACTGGTTTGGTGGTGGGTCAGTGATGGTCTGGGATCCATGGAGGGATGCACAGACCTCTACCGGCTAGACAACGGCATCTTGACTGCCATTAGGTATTGGGATGAAATCCTTGGACCCATTGTCAGACCCTGTGCTGGTGCAGTGGCTCCTTGGTTCCTCCTGGTGCACAACAATGCCCAGCCTCATGTGGCGAGAGTATGTAGGTAGCTCCTGGAGGATGAAGAAATTGATACCACTGACTGGTTCCACTTTCACCTGACCGAAATCCAATAGGACATCTCTGGGACATTATGTTTCGGTCCATCTGATGCTGCCAGCTTGCACCTCAGACTCTCCAGGAGCTCAGTGATGCCCTGGTCCAGATCTGGGAGGAGATCCCCCAGGACAACATCTGTCTTCTAATTAGGAGGATGCCCCCATCCCAAAGCCCCCCGGAAAATGTCAGGCATGCAAACAAGCATGTGGGGGCCATATAAACTACTGAGTATGATTTGTAGTTGCTGCAATGAAATTTAAACAAAATAGACTAGCCAGCCACATTATTTTTTCACTTTGATTTTCGAGGTGTTTCAGAATGTATTCAGACCTCTTCATTTTTCACACATTTTGCTATGCTGCAGCCTTGTGCTAAAGCCATTTAATTGTTTTCTCCATATCAACCAACATTCAATAACCTAGAATGACAAAGCGAAAATGAGATTTTAGCAAATTTATTAGAAATAAAAAATTGAAATATCACCCTGACATAAGTACCCAGAGATTTGCTTCAGCTTGGTTACGTCCCATTCTGTTGGCCATCATTGAGATGTTTCTTCGCCTTTTTGGAGCCATCAAGCCAAAGCTCCGAAGCACTCAAGTTACCACATACGAGGGGTGTTCAATAATTTACCTACCCGAGTATGAAGGAAAGTAGCAAGCATGTTGAAACTAGTCTCATGTATCTGTAACATGTCTCAAGGTTGCAGATGCGGCTCAGTGAGAATCTAACATTTCAAGAGACAGGATGTCAGGAGAGTACTTGTGTGAATCAAGTAAGAAAATGCTAGATATGGAGCAATGTTCAGTGATAAAATTTCTCACAAAAAAGGGAAAATGCTGAAGAAGATCCATGAACGTAAAACTGCAGTTGATTGGTTTATGGTGAGTCTGCTCCATCATTCTACAAAGTGAAATTTTGGAACAAGCAGTTTAAGTGGGGTATAGAGTCCATTGAAAGTGACCCTTACACCGGACTTCCACAGAAATGTGCAAGAATGTTGAGGATTACAGAGGCTTCAAAAAGTACTCGGACGCCTTCACTTTGTACTCTTACTGTTATGTTGCAGCCTTGTGCTAAAATTGTTTAAATTCTTTTTCCCTCATCAAGCAACACTCAATACCCAAATTAAAACAGCATTGATGCAAGAAATTGGATCCTTTACTATGGCACTGGAAATTTGTCTCAGATGCATCTCTTTCTATTGATCACCAATGAGATTTTTCTAAACTTTTTTGGAGTCCACCTGTGATCAATTTAATTTGTTAAACTGATTAGGAAAGCACCGGACCGGTCTATAGAAGGTGCCCACAGTTGAGCAGAAAGCAAGCCATGGAGATAAAGGAACTTCCTGCTGAGCACAGAGACAGGCAAAGGTCAGGGGGAAGCTACAGAAGACTGAGAGCAGTATAATTGCCTACATAATTCTTAAATGGAAGAAGTCCTGGAAAACCATAACTCTTCTAGAGTTGGCTAATCAGCCACACTGAGCAACACTCATGCGAGAATGGCCATGTTAAGAGAAGTGACCAAGAACCTGATGGTTATTCTGACTGAGTTTCAGAATACCTATTTAAAGATGACAGAGATTTGCTGAAGGACAATCATCACTGTAACACTCCACCGATCCCTAGACAGAAGCCTCTCCTCAGTGAAATACACATGGAGGCCCACTTGAAATTTACGAAAAGGCACTTAAAGGACTCTAAGACTGTGAGGAACAAAATTCCCTGGTCTGAGGAAACCAATATTAGTTTTATGTCTGGAGGAAACTAGGCACCGCTCATCATCAGCACAATACCATTCCAACAAGCAAAGTACAGAGTTATCCATAATGAGAAGCCTGCTTTTCAGTTTTCTGGACCTCAAACTGAGTCGAAGGTTCATCTTCCAACAGGACAAAAAAAAAAAAGACAATACAGTAGTGGCTTAGGGTGAACTCTGGGAATGTCATTGTATTGCCCAGCAAGAACCTGGACTTGAACCCAATAAAACATCTCTGGACAGACCCCAAAACAATAGCATGCCCACTGACATCCTCCATTCAACTTAACAGAAGTTGAGAGGTTCGCAAGAGAACAAACCCCGAAATCCAGATGTGAAAAGCTTCTTGTGTCATATCCTCAGAGAGTTCAGGCCACAATCGCTGCCAAAGGGACTTCAACTAAGTACTGAGTTCTTGTGCCAGTGGGATATTTCATTTTTTTTATTTTTAATGAATTTGCAAAAATTTCAGAAACTCTATTTTCTCTTTGTTATTCTGTAGTACTGAGCACTAGTTGTTGAGGTAAAATTGAATTTAAATGATTTAAGCACTAGGCTGCAACATAAAAAAATGCGAAAAAGTGAAGGGGTCTGAATACAGAATATATGTGTATCTATTGTGACCTGGAACTAGAACCAACAACCCAGACACAAGTCTCAAATACAAACAAATCATTTATTGCACAAGCAAGCTTAATTGTACACACCATACAACAAAAGCTTCTCTCCTGTCTATCCCTCTCTCTCTCTTTTGTTTCCCACCTTCCTTCCACTCCTCCTCGGCGAGCTGCATCCAGGAAGCAATTCTGTGTCAGGCAGAACCGCCCTAAAATGAGAAAACCTCCCTCTGATGGATCCCACGAAACAGAACAGGGCTGCCCATCGGAACTACCCTGTAGGTTTGTTTATGGAAGACTGCCATCTGTTGTACTGGAGAGACACATGGCCCTGGTAGATAGTCTTCTTACTCCTTAAAAATCTATAGATGATAATGTCTGCTGAACAAACAGGTATCGCTAGCTAAGTGGAGGCAAGGTACTCTCCAACATGTAGTGAGAGGTAGAGCGACTATAACGGAGAAGGCCCCACCCCCTCCCTTCGACCTGCAGCTGCTCTGTCAGATTCGTGCAAATAAATCGGTTTCGCAAGTGAGTTATGATACTTAGCACGATGAGAGAGGTTGAAAAATCAACCGGAATGTTCAAGAAAATTAGAGAAAAAAAACCTGATCTAAATCCGTTAAGTCTTTCTCTCATGAAAAGCAGACAGACAGACAGACATGGATTTTATATATTTATATACTAGCGACTGGGAGCCCAATCAAATCAAGCTACAAATTCAACGTTTGTGAAATCCATATTTTCTCTGCAAAGAATTATTTGTTTTATTAAATCCTTGAAATGATTTTGTTATCATGGCACTGATTTGTGGTTAAAATAGACCTTTTCAGCCACCGCAAGGCACAGGCTGCTCGAGTTCTTTCAACCCATGCTGCATTTGCAGCTGCTCGAGCTTCTTCAGTTGCTTGTGCATGGCTGGCACGATGTCTGTCAGCGTTAGTAGCATTCTGTAGCGCATGTTCTTCATCTGTCCTTTGTGTCCGATTTGCATGATTTCTTTCAGCGTTAGTAGCATTTGTAGCCGTACGCTGCTCATCCGTTTGTTGTGCTCATTGTGTACGTGTGGTTGTATTAGCAAGTCTACGTTCCTCGTCAAGTCATGTGACTTCGTTTCCTACGTCTCCTTCCCGCAGCCACTGCTCCTGTGGCTGCTCGAGGTATTGCTGTGTACACCATACATACGGATGGTATCAAATTATATATAAGGATATATATGTTTATAAATATTTTAATAGTTAAGATTATTTCATTGCACCTTTTCATGTTGACTTACTCAAGATAATCTGGTACCTTTCTACCATTCCAAGATGGTTTTAGCTTCTCTACAATTTGTTCCATATTTACTTAGGCAGGGCAATGGCAGATGAGGTGACAGTGGCGTAGCTCGAGTTTGTGCTGCTCGGGGCGGGACGGGGCTTCAATTTGCCGCCGTCCAACATATCTGAATATGTTAAACTATTTAAATAGAAAATTAAAATGACGTATAGAGAAAAATGAAGATAAATTTTGCATAGATTTATTCATATATAAATAAACAGCAATCATTTTTTATATATATTTATAAGCATCAACTAGACAAGAATATAGTATAGACGCACTGATAAGCCGTGTTCTAATTATTACTTTAATATAATTACGGTACGAAAATCAGAACCAAACTAGGGTACAAGTGATTGGTGGGGATGTTTTCTGCGCAGAGTAAGAACGCATTCGGATTGATAACGAAACGAAATTATAAATTGTAAATTAGTTGTTTATCTTTCTAGAAATTATTATCGGTGTAATTTTTTTTATTTTTGTTATTGCCTCATAAATTTCAACTTCTGTGTCTGATGCCGTCACAGGAGGACAGTCTGAACATTACTTTTCAAGCATTTGTGGTTAAAAATCGGAGAATTTGACCATTTTCATTCATGAGTGAAATTTTTCCGAACCCTGCTGCTTACACACGAATTGTACTGAGCCTTTTGGCCAATAATGCCGCCCCCAAATATGTGCCGGGGCGGACCGCCCCCTCCGGCCCCCTAGCTAGGCCACTGAGTAGTGTAACATGAACCAGATTCATTGTTCTGAGTAGCCCTGTCCCTTAGCCATTAGGCAGGCCACACATGCTACTGTACATCAACACCATCTCAAGCTCCTTTATCTTGTACCTCCTCCTGTATTTCCATAGGCAGACTGATGGCAGAAGCCGTGAGTCAATGATATGAATTGAACAGGCATACCTGACCACTTGGACAATATAAAGCCTGCCATGAAAAGCACTACAATATATCAAATATTAATTGGGTGTTGAGCCAGTCATTTAAAGTCATATTCACTTTGGTTAATAGCATTGTGTAAATGAAACCATTACATTTATTAAGTTGTATTTATCCAAAGTAATTTACTAAAACAGATGCTAAACCACAGGCAGAGGCATCGTTGTTTTTAATGAACTGCACATTGCTAATGGTGGAGTGCCACAGTGATTGGTAGATGTTGCTTACAGCTTATGGGACCTGAGGCTGAGTCTGGGGTGGAGTGCCCACCTTGCCTAAATAAGCACATGCTTTACCATCAATACCTTTGCTGTTAAGAATGTTGAGCCACTTTATTTCCTGACGAAACTGATGTAGCTTGAAGATTTGGACTGCTGTTTTGTTTTCTCCTTCACATTCAAATTTTGTATTTCCAAAGTTAAAAATATATTACAGTACCTCAGGGTGACCACCTCTGTTCCCAAGTACGGCAGCATGCTTTTATCTCATCCAGTGTTTTCCTTTTTGCAACAGAAAAAATGCAAAAATATACTAGAATATGCATGAACAGGAATATAAATCTGAAGACGCTATGGCCCTGGATGATGTAGTAGGCTCACTTTTGAAGTGTATGATTAAGTGAGCGCCGTCTCCTAGCACTCCCTTATTTGTCTAGTTGTGATGCTGCTCTGCTTTTAAGATTTCATCATCAGAATGGAATTCACTGATTCAAAGGAGCTCACGGTCACCGGCACATACACACACACCATTAATTCACAGATCAGCCAAAGCTCAGACCCTAACGTTAGGCTTCCAAGGGTTTTAGTGCTGGCGGTTAGCCGAAAAAAATCTCTTCTGTTAAAGTCATTGAAGATTTTTATTAGTGGGACTAATCCAGTTATGAAGACACTCTATTAGTTGTATTTTCTGAAATTGTTTCTTCTAGGGATACATCCACACTAACAAGTTTTCATTTAAAAATAAGTATTATTTATACTAGCTGATACTATTGTTTTCACATTGTTTATAAAAAGTATCTTTGTTCACACTAAAATGAATAAAAATGCATATGACATAGATGTCTGCCTACACTGGGGATGCACATATTGGTCACAAAGAACACTGAAGAGATAGTAACGCTGTCAACTGTGGGATTTATTGCAAAAGTGCAGCAAAACTGGTAAGTTATGTGCCTTTGGCTCACACATGAAGCATTGAAACTGTACAAACCTCAATGTAGATTCGTACAGATAAGCAACACAGCAAGAGCCATGGGAAGCAACTCCTGTGTGTGTGCTATCTGGGAATATGGTGTTCTTCTGTGATGGGTGACCAATCAGGCAATGAGACATTGTAATGAGCCGAATCCAGTCAGTGAAGGGCACAAACAAATCCAAGTGGGATTAAATTCTAATTTTAGACAACTGTACATTTTCACTCATTCACAATGTAATGCAGAGTCAGCGTTTTAGAAATGTCTGTTTTTTGGGAAGTGTGAATGAAAGGCAAAAATGGAGACTAATCTGTGTGTTTTTAAACAAAAATATAGCAGCGTGGATATAACCTAAAGAAGAAGAGCCTTCAAAAATAATAGCTATTTTGATGCAATGATAGGCTATTAATTAAAAAAATAATAATTTACTTTTAACAATTCCTTTATAATGGCGTCATCATGGCATTAGTCATTGCAGCCCCGATGGTCATGGTACAGACAACAGAAATCGCATTCACAAGCCATGTGGATGCAACACTCAAAACTAACAAAATAACTGCTTTCATGGCAAAGAAACACTTGAAACCTGATGTAATATTACTATCAGAAGGATCAAAACAATCAGCAGTCCTAATTTCCAAAATTAATTTCATTCCTCCATAGTAATGTATCTAACACAAAACAAATACAACATCTTCATGGTTAGGGACTTGGGACAATAGACCTCTTTTGGTGTTTGAGGCCATGTGGTGGAAGGTGATTTCATCTGACCCTACTGTATATCTCTGGTGTCCTTTTTCCATCCATCCATCCATCCATCCTCTTCCGCTTATCCTGGGTCGGGTCGCGGGGGCAGCAGCTTAAGCAGAGAGGCCCAGACTTCCCTCTCCCCGGACACTTCTTCCAGCTCTTCCGGGAGAATCCCAAGGTGTTCCCAGGCCAGTCGGGAGACAAAGTCCCTCCAGCGTGTCCTGGGTCTTCCCCGGGGCCTCCTCCCGGTTGGGCGTGACGGGAACACCTCACCAGGGAGGCGTCCAGGAGGCATGCTGATCAGATGCCCGAGCCACCTCATCTGACTCCTCTCGATGCGGAGGAGCAGCGGCTCTACTCTGAGCTCCTCCCGGATGACTGAGCTTCTCACCCTATCTTTAAGGGAAAGCCCAGACACCCTGCAGAGGAAACTCATTTCAGCTGCTTTCACCACTGTAAATGTATCATATGCTCTTTACCATGACTGTGGGGTTCTATTGTGTAGAATTCCTGACCAAATGTTAAAGATCAGCTTGTTTGCCTGGTCTTTTCCTAATCAGTTGATTCTGACTTGCCTACCCATGTAGCTTTGCATTCTTTACTTACGCAGGGTCCAGATAAACACACTATCCTTGAGATTTTCTTTTCTCCAGGTTTCAATGCCGACCTCAGCTACTGTAAGACACTGTTCTTCATGATCCATCAGAAAAGGAAGCCATTTTCTCAGTCACTGAAACTCCCGCCAAATGTACCCAACACTAAACCGTCATTCCCAGTTGCTCAAGATTCACTTTTGCTTATTCTATCCAGAATTAGAGGCAGGGTCTGCCAGCATCATTATATGGAATATCAAGTCAGGTCAGGTTGGGGTGCATGCACTGGTACAACATGTTGCTGCACCCACCACACAATGAAACAGCTCAGGAACCCCATTGGCAACCTCCCCAGGCAGACACACGGTCCAGTCTCACCCTCCTGAAATGACCATCTATCTGCCACAGCCAGGCGTTATGTGGTCATCTCCTTGACCTGGCCCAGCTGCTTGACATCTTAACATTGAGGATCCTGTGAGACTGATCACTCTTCTACACTGTGTGCACAATTATTAGGCAAGTTGTATTTTTGAGGATTAATTTTAATATGGAACAAACACAGTGCTATCAGTCAATCCAAAATGTTAATAAACCTGAAACCTGAATGTTTCACAACGGAAATGTGAGTGTGAACATCATCAGGGGAATACATATGTGCGCACAATTATTAGGCAACTATTAGTGTGCAGATTTATTATGCAACTAAAGGAAAAATGAAAATTTTCCCATCTCACTTGTTTATTTTCATCTGTTATAGTGAGAATAATAAACAAACACCTCAAAATTTACAAATAAACATCTCTGACATTTCAAAAAAAATCAATCAATCAATGACCAATATAGCCACCCTTCTTTCCAATAACAGTCATAAGCCTTTCCATTCATGGAGTCTGTCAGTTTCTTGATCTGTTGACGATCAGCTTTTTGTGGAGCAGTGACTACAGCCTCCCAGACACTTCAGAGAGGTGTATTGTTTTTCTCCCCCGTAAATCTAGCGTTTAAGAAGTGCCCACAAGTTCTCGATAGGGTTTAGGTCAGATGAGGAAGGGGGGCCATGTCATTATTCCTTCATCTTTAAGGCCTTTACTGGCTGGCCGCAGTGAGAACTTCGATGCAAGTGATGGAGCATTGGCCTGCATAAAAATCATGGTCTTTTTCCTGTATCACCGTTTGAAGAAAGTGTCTTCGAAAAACTGGCAGTAGGTTTGGGAGTTGATTTTGAGTTCATCTTCAATGCAAAAGGTCCAACTAGCTCATCTTTAAAAATACCAGCTCATACCAGTACCCCACCTCCACGTTGGAGTGGAGCTCTGTGCCCATTACTGATCCACAGGTCCATCCATCTGGTCCATCAAGAGTCACTCTCATCTCATCGGTCCATAAAACCTTTGAAAAAAATCTGTCTTCAGATATTTCTTGGCCCAGTTTTGACGTTTCAACTTATGTTTCTTGTTCAGTGGTGGTTGGGTTTCAGCCCTCCTTACCTTGGCCATGTCTTTGAGCACTGAACACCTTGTACTTCTGGGCACTCCAGGTAGGTTGCAGCTCTGGAATATGAAAGTACTGGAGGATAATGGGTTCCTGGTAGCTTCACGTTTGATTCTTCTCAAATCTTTGGCAGCTAATTTGCATCTTTTGTTCTCAACACGTTTCTTGCGACCCTGTTGACTATTTGCAACAAAATGTTTGATGGTTCTGTGATCACACACCAATATCTTAGCAATTCCAAAAGTGCTGCATCCCTCTGAAAGACTTTTTACAATTTTTGACTTTTCAGAGTCAGTTAAATCTCTTTTTTGGCCCGTTTTGCCTGAGGAAAACTAGCTGCCTAATAATTCTGCACACCTTGATATAGGGTGTTGATCTCCTTAGGCCACACCCTCCCTCATTACACAAATACACATCACCTGACGTGCTTAAATCCAATAAGCATTCAAGTTAATACAGCTTGGAGTTGGAATATACGCATTAAAAATGATGATATGGTCAAAATACTCACTTGCCTAATAATTGTGCACACAGTGTATATGGTTGTAGTGCCATAATTGACGCTCCCTCACAATGGAGTTAATGTGCCTCATTCGGGACTCCGTGACCAACCGCTCATTAGACACAAAGTCAAGCCAGCAAGACCTAAGGATTCTTTGAAGAGACACAGTACAGAAGGAGTCCTGCCTTTGTCTCAGCTCACTGGATAATGTCAATGTATCACAAACCATACAGCGAACAGGAAGCACCAGGACTCTAAAGTGTTGGACCTTTGTCCTTTTGCATAGATATTGGGAGTGCCACACACCCCGTTCCAGTGACCTCATGACCCCCGTGCTCTCCCAATCTGTCTGCTGACTTTATAGGTAGAGTCACCAGAGACATGAATGTCAGTGCCAAGATACAGTAAGTCAACCTCTCGACAAGGTCGACATTCTCTCCGCTGATGGTTGTACAAGATGCCTTTGCAGCCTCTGTGGCTCCTCTTAGTTATCTGCTTTCTTGAGCTGGTCCAAGTCTAGGAGCTCTGTCATGCGGAACTGTGTTCTTTAGTGTGAGAGGTCATCTTCCGGGAGCTCTTGGATTTATATGTAAAGAGGCAGGGCTTCAATAACAATGGGAGAGGCTAAGGTACCCTTAATGGACAGCTTCTTTGAGCTACAGAGAAGAAAAGAGACGGTATTGCTAGTGGTGGCACCCCCTCCTGCTCTGGTGGGTATCACATACATTTTTTGAGCTTGGAAGATGTTCCTTAGACGCCACAGCATAACACTGCTCTCTACAATGTTTTAAAATGCAAATTAGAAGAGGCGCTTAATAAAACTTTAGGGTGCATGCTAGGAATAGAGCTCTATAGTTTGTGCTCAAGCCAAACGAACATACATTGTGCTGAATTGCAAGCTTATTAATTTACATTACTTCTTTCATTATGTCTGTCTGTCCTCAGTGCAACCGGGCGCTCAGTTTTGTTTAGTTGTTTGGACCATAGCAGTAAACGGGGTGGCCCTGGTGGCACCCTAGCTTTTCTTTTGGGTCTTTATGACCTCATTTGCCCCTCACAGCAGATTGAAGTAAGGTGCAGAAAGGAATTGCTGTGAGAGCATTACATTCATTAATGCTGATACAACTTTTTTTACTGTTTATTTTTTACTTTTACACTCACTTGCCTGCATGCTGTGCTTTAAGTGCGCTGTCATTTATAAGTTACAAGCTTTAGTAGTACAAGGAAAACTTCTGACAATTCTGATCTTCAAATGGAGCACATTCCCTCCCGGCCCACTCTTCAGCACACAGTGCCTGAGGGGCCGACTTGCGCTGAACCCTTCTCTGGTGGCCTTGATTGCTGGCTTGAGTAAGGGCTTTGAGGATGTAGACTTCTCTTATTTTATTTTTTCTGGGACAGAGAGGTAGCTGTGTTTCCCAGGATAAAGAAGGAGGAAGTGCGAAGGAAGAAGGATGCTTTGAAATTAGACAAGCGGATTAAAAGCAAAGTATCAGCTGAGCCCCCTGGGACAGTGACAGAGAGCAATATTAAAGGCAAAGGATGTGAGGGGGGCACAGCTCTCCAGTGAAGCATAGTTGTAAAATGAAACAGCACAACAAACTTAATTTAAAAGAAAAAAAGACTGACAATCACAGCATCGACACCGTTAGCAATCGTGTTACTGTCCTTCAGATATGTGAACGGTAATGATTTAACCCAAAGCCCTGAACATGGTAGAATGGGTACATAAGTGAATGAATCCAGGAAGCACTTTTTTCATCAAAGAGTTGTGGGAATCTGGAGCAAACTACTGAGACACGGAGCTAAAGCAGAAACTTTGAGAACCTTTAGGAAATATCTGGATGAGCTATTGGGACAGCTTAGCTATCTATCAGCTAAACAAATGGGCTTCATGGACTGAATGGCCTCTTCTCGTTTGTCAGATTCCTTATGTTCTTATGCCATACAGTTGCATCACAGCTTCAGTACTCTTGTTTTCATCGGGTTTGCTTCCTGTGTGGAGTTCAACTGACATCCCTATTCCTGGATGGTCTTTTCTTCCAGTTCTCCAATTTTTCCTCCATATTATGAATACGTGAATGTAACTTTACCTTGAAACACTGATTTGGCCCTTCATGAATGAGTGTGTGTGTGTGAGGCATCCATGTGAGTTGGTGCCTGCCTTGTGTTTAATAAATGCCAGCATAGACACCGGCTTCCTGTGACTCTGAAGTTGCCAAACAGGATAGAAGTTGGATGGATTTAAAGAAAGGCACTATTTGGTATTATAACTGCTTTTTATACGTTTCCGTGTCCAACTCACTCCGTCTAAATTCATTACAGTTATTATTTCAATGCTTTTAATATTCCACTGTATTTTGTTTGAAAGCAAAACTTGGCTTTAAAACAAAAATCATTCATCCTGTTGTAACAGACTCAAACCGGCGGGGACGCCCCTGAGATAGAAGGATGGGGGCAGGCAGCTTTTCTAGGACTCTGCCTCCCCCAAGACACTAGATGGCCGCTTCCCTGAACTGCAGCAGTGCCCTGGATTCCTGCAGGGCACTATGGGACATTTAGTTTAATACTACAGCCCTGCTGGATACCATGGGTGCTGCCAGGGGACGCTGCAAGAGAACCTGGTGGGTCATGTTTCACTCAGAGCCCGCAAGTACTACCAAGTCACAGGGATGAAAACCCAGAAGTACTTCTGGGCTGAAGAAAATTCAAGTTCTTCATCAGATTCTGTCCTTCAGTTCACGTGACTTGCCAGCACTTCTGGGATTGGCACTATTTAAAGGACTGTTGGGAACCCAGCAAGTGAGCCAGAGTCGGGTGTTGGTGGACAAAGCTTGCTGGGTAGTGTTGTAACGGCCGACCCCTTTACCCAGCCGGCAGCTACACCTCCAAGACCTGTGGCCTGGATAATTTACTGAGCAATCTAACTATCAAGCCGTACTTCTACACAATTAAACTTTAAAGGATGTAAAATTAAACGGATTAAATGTATTAAATGAAACAAGACATGCCACAAACAGATATAAATATAAATATCCCTCCACCCCAGCAGCAACAAGACAGCACCAAATATAAATACAAAAACCCTCCCTTGTCCCTGTAACATATAACACACAACACGAACAACAAAATGACTGATAAACAGAATGATTGTGAACTTGAGTCCGAATATAAAAAATGTCCTGAATACGAATGACTGAACTAGCGGCAATTGTGGTGTTTGATTTTCCCGGCGATTGGAGCAACCTCACCGTGATTCCTCGTATGGTGGATGGAGAATCGACCCCGGGGTCTCAGCAGATGCAGGTTGAAAGACAGTCCGGAAAATGAAAAGCAAACTGGTGAAAAGGCGCGATGTGAAGAAACAGCAAGCAAGTTGAAGTGGTTGAAACAAAACGGTCTTCTTTTTCTTCTCCTCCCTCTTTCCTCTTAAATAGTTTGTGATGGCTGTAATTGATTAATTAAGAACAGGTGTTTTCCAGGTTTGCGGCTGTGGTCTCCTTTCATCATCCGTCCTCCTTTACGGGGACAGCATTAACTGATACACATATAAACAGCAAATGGGACAATGAAACGAGACGCACTCAGAACTGACATTTAAACGCTAACTATGTGGCCCCGCTACAGTGTGGAGGAGAAAATAGGGAGAGAGAAAGAGAATTATATTGATTATTGTAATTACTTGCCTGTTTGTTGTGGCTGTGGTGCTTGGGGAGCACTATTATAAGAAGAAAATAATTCAAAGGATCTTCTTGGTGCTTCTACCTGGTGTCCTGAGTGTCTGTTTGTTGGGTTTAAAGCGGCAACAGTGCCACCTAGTGTTCACACTGTATAGTAGCTAAAATCTACCATGTAGGACACTAATAAAACAGAGATCCATCTGTCTGTTCAAAACTAATTTAATTTGCTTAATCCACTTCAGTGCTGCTTGGCTGAAGACGTGTCATGGAAGCATTGGAGTCAGGCGGGAATGAAACCTGCACTGGGCATCAGTTATTTTGACATTATTATAGTGTAGAGATTGGAGCCTGTTGCTCAAAGTTTCCACTGAGTGGAGGTCAACATCCAATTTATAAAATATGAATATTTCTTTACTTGATTCATATCCCGGGTCCTCCCTGTATGGAGTTTGCACGTTCTCCTCATGTCTGTGTGTGTTTCCAGTTTCCTCCCACAGTCCAAAGACTTGTAGGTTAGGTGGATTGGCGATGCTGAATTGGTGTGGTTAGGGTGTGTGTGTTTCCCAGCAATGGGCTGGCGACCTGTCCAGGGTTTTTTTCCTGTCTTGTGCCTTATGTTGGCTGGGATAGGCAACGGCACCCCCCATGACTCTGTTCAAGACAAAGCAGGGTAGACAATGAAAGAGTAAAAGAATGAAGAGTAATGAATCTTAACAACTGTGTGATATTATATTGTGGCTAAAAGAGTTTTCAAATAGCAACAATATCTGGTTTATAATTAATACATTAGATAGATTGAACACTGAAGCTGCTGAAATCCTCCAAAAATTATTTTTCACCTAAATATTTGATCATAATCTCCTATGACTTGCACATTGCACGCACTATGTACGATATCCCAGTATCCTTTTAACTGTTTTGTTTCTTCACATTCTCTGTTTGAGAGCACAAGTCAGTTTCTTTGTAGCACCAAAGAGAAAGAGACCGGCTTCCAGTCTGGATATTAAAAAGGATAAAAAAAGCCAACATTGTGATAACATTGGATGAGCTGCATGGGTTTACAGGAGTTAGTCATTTATACAATCTTTATAGTGATCTTCATGACTAACAGGAGCAGAGTTCTACAGTGTAATACGTATGTGTGTACACCTTGTGCCTTCTACAGGATTACCTGGGCTGCATCATTGACTGTGGAGACCTGCCCTTAAAGCCGGATGAGGTCAGTACGCTCTTCTGCAACATCGAGGACATCTACGAGTTTAACAGGTACTGATGCCTCGACTTCTAAATCACTATGTATTAGCCTATTTATTTATTTTACCATTTCAATCTCTGTCTCATGTGTACTTGATGTTAAATGAAACTGTCTTCATCACAGATAAACAGATCAGCACTGTCCTGGAGCACAAGTGACAGAACCCCATCCAGTCTTTCTTAACTGCTATTTTGTTCCACTGTGGACTCTTTAATATATGTATATGAGTAAAATATATATAATATAATCCATCCATCCATCCATCCATTTTCCAACCCGCTGAATCCGAACACAGGGTCACGGGTGTCTGCTGGAGCCAATCCCAGCCAATACAGGGCACAAGGCAGGAACCAATTCCGTGCAGGGTGCCAACCCACCACAGTATATATATAATATATATATATATATATATATATATATATATATATATATATTTTTTTTTTTTCATAGAAAGAATGAAACTTAAAGATAAAATGAAAGTTACAAGAAAAGAAAAAAACATAAAATTAGGTAAGAAAAAAGAAAAAAAAATCATCCATACTATCTTAGAAAACATATTTAATTAGTATGAGAGTAGCGCCGCTATGTACAATATCCCTAAAGAGAGCAGCTTGGTGATGTAGCAGTTAGCACTGCTGCCTCCTAGCTCCAGTAAATTAGGACATAATCCCAAGCTAAATGATGTCCTTGTGCAGCTTGCACATTTTTGTCTCAGGCACTGTCCATTGTCATCCCTAAAATAGGATGGCAGAGTTAAGTGGCAGCCATACCTTGTCTGGGTTACGTGCATTCCTCCCACTCCACTTACAGTGAATTTAGAGTGTTTTCAGAGGCCTTCACTTTCTTTACACTTTATTGTGTAGTACATTTTATTTCAAATGAAAAAATCTGCCATTTTGGCCAACAAAAAACGCTAAAAAACCCAAAAAAACAAAGTGAAAATGTTAACAAATTTAATTAAATTCAAAACCTTAAGTTTTTCATTATTATACATAGTCAGACCCCTTATTTCAGTACTTTGTAGAAGATCCTTTGCTAGCATCTCTAGCTGTGATTCTTCTTGGATACATCAGTACAAGCTTTGCACACAGTTTATTCCATTCTTCCTGGCAGATCCTGTCAAGTTCCTTTAGACTGGATGGGGTGCCTGTAAACGGCCATCTTCAGGGCTCTCCACAGATGTTCTATCATGTTAATCCTGGGCTTTGGCTGGGTCAATCAAGAACATTCAGCATATTGTCCCGAAGCCACTCCACAGTTTTCTTGGCTGTGTGCTTCAGGTCATTGTTGTGCTGAAAGGTGACCGTCACCTCAGTCTGATATCAAGTTCAGTCTGGTGCAGGTTTTCTTCAAGGACCTCTCTATATTTGCCTGTATTCATCCTTCCCTCGATTCTGACCAGTCTCCCTCTCCCTGCCTGTAGGAAGCACCCCCATAGTTTGATCTTGCCACCACCATGATTAACTTTTCAGATGATATTAAGCAGGTGATGAGAGGTACCTGGTCTTTGCCATACAGGTCTCTCCACGGATGTTCTATGGTGTTTAAGCCTGGGCTTGGACTTGTCCTCTCAAGAACAGTCAGAGGTTTGTCCCAAAGCACTCCAGCATTGTCTTGATTGTATGCTTTGCTTCATTATATTGCTTAAAGGTGAACCATCATCCCACTCTAAGGTTATTGAGCAGGATTTCTTCAAAGAGCTCTCTTTATTTGGCTGCATTCATTCTTCCCTCAATTCTGATCAGTCTTCCTGTCCCTACTATTGTGAAGCACCCCATAGCATGATGCTGCTACCACCCACCTGCTGCTACCCACCATGCTTGACCTTAGTGATGGAATTCGGCAGGTGATGAGCAGTTCCTGGTCTTCACAAGACATATTTTCAAGAGTTGTGCCTGAAGTGTTCAATTTTTGTCTCATCAGACCAGAGACTCTTTTTCCTCGTGCTGTCAGAGTCATCAAATGCCATTTAGCAAACTGTCTCCCGCCTAGCCACTCTACCATAAAGGCCCGATTGATGATGTTTGGCTGAGATGGTCATCCTCGGACAGGTTCTCTTATCTCGGGAAAGGACTTGTCAAGGTCTGTTAGACTTATCATTTTGTTCTTAGTCACCTCCCTGACCAAGGCCTTTCTTGCATGGTTACAAAATTTACCTGCATGGCCAACAGTGGAAAGAGTCCTGGTGGTTTCATACTTCTTCTAGTTAACAATTATTGAGGCCACTGTACTCCTAGGAACACTGAACACTTGGTTTTATCCCGTTGCCCTGATCTATGCCTCACCACAGTTTGATCACAGAGGTCTACAGGGAGCTCCCTAGACTTCATGGCTTAGTTTTTGTCCTGACATGCAGTGTGAATTGTGAACCTTCCATACACAGGTGTGTGTCTTTCTAAATGATGTCCAGACAATTCAGTTTGCCAGAGATGGACTCCAGTCAAGTTGTCAACACATCTCAAGGAGCAATAAACCAAACAGGATGGACCTGAGCGCAGTTTGGTGTGCCACAGCAAAGAGTCTGAATACTAATAGGAAGGAGAGATTTTAGTTTTTGGGTTTTCATAAATTTGAAAACCTTTCTAAAAATGATCTTGTCATTTATTCATTATGAGTTATTTAGTGTAGACTGATGGGCAAAAATTGCAAAATGATCCATTTATAATTAATTCTACAATATGTGTGCACAAAGTGAAGGGGTCTGAGTACTTTCTGCACTCACCGTATTCTCAGTAATTTGTAAGCTTTTTCAGGCAAAGGGGAATTTATGAATCCCATTTTGAACGTAGAATTCAGACAGTATTTAGCACCTATGATGTTGAATTAAAAGTATAGTTTGTGTCGAATGTTGTTAACTGACAATGTTCAGGATTATGGAACCCATGGGGATTATGGAACTCATGGGATCTTCTAAAAGGCACAGATACAGCACGTGTACACTTCTTACTGATCCTTGCCAGCATGCATTGATGCTTTTTATGACTGTTTCTTATAAAGTTAATTGCCCTTGTGCACTAACTGTTCATTCAGGTCCCCGATCTTCATTCTCCTTATTTCAGATTTGAAGAACCGTAGACACATTCTTTTTGATGTCCAACACGCAGTTGAAGTTCTCTCCTTTATTGTGTCTAACAACTTGGAGCACAATGGCCCAAACATGAATGTGTAATGTGCAGAAACACCTGAGGCTGAATGAAACAAAAGAAAAGGTGCATTGTTCTGTCTTTGCAGTGTGCTTGTGTATAGGTGTTGTGACCACCAGGCAACAATGCAGCTCCCCAAACCCCAGACACAAGTCTATGGACAGAGTCCCAATCCAAATGAAAGGTTTTAATTAAATAAATGCCTTCCACAAAGGTTTCAAAAGCACACACTACACATTACACAACTCTTCCATTTTCTTTCTCTCCTTCTTCTGTTTCTACTTCCTCCCGACACTCTCCCATCATACTAGAGCGGGGCTGCTTCTTTTATACAGAACTTGGAAGTACTTCTGGTGTCACTTAGAAGCACTTCCCAGATGTAGCTGAAGCCCCCCAAAGCAGGAACTATGAATCCCTGCAGCACCCTCTGGCAGCACCCACAAAGCCAAAATAGAGCTGTTCTATGGGACTACAATTCCCAACATGCTCTGTGGGTATCCGTAGAGGTACTGCAAACCATGCTGGAGAAGAAAATGTCCCGAATAAATTGTCTTTCCTGGTTCATTTACACTGGCCTCCCAAACAGGTAAGGATTCCTGTTCAATCCCCGCCATGATGTCACACTCCCTACATGCCGTTCATTGCAATGTGTTTCAATTCTCCTGCTCAGAAGTCTGGCTGCATTAGTGGACATGGAGTGAGAGGAGTTTGCCCTATAAGGTGCATTTCTTCTTTTTATTCTCTACTCAACTGGACTCAGATCTGCCGAATTATGAAGCTCACCAACCTTGGGTTGGGAATTTAATGATGGATGGATGGATGAATTGATTGATTAAGGAGTATTCCCCTCCTTTATCATTCATGGGTAACTCTGTATCGTTCTTGGCAGTCTTACACCACAATTTTCATGAGTGTGACCATCTAAAGTTGCTTTTGCCCTTTTTATTGCTGCATTGGGAAAGTGTGGTGGGTGGCACCCTAATTATAAGTCAGAATTTACACAGTTCACTCCCAAGACAGTGCTTATTGAGCCAAACTCCAATCAGAGAGATCTTTCTTCATGCTCCTTCCTAGTAAAAGTGTTTTAAGAGCCACTATAACTGTGGTACTGCTAACAAAGCTAGTCTGTCAGAGCTCTCTGAACCGAATCAAGGATGCCAGTTTAACCCTCTCCTCTGACGTCTCCTGAAACAGCCAGTTAGAAGGTGTGGGCCCATCCGTTTTAGGTAATAATTATACTTGTGGTCAGCATTATTGTGGGCTGCCACACGGCAGTCTGTTTCAAGTTTAATTTTAAACACATGAGATGGCCTGGCACATTCAGGAGAGGCTGCGCCCACGGTGGGTGCCCATGTCGATCAGAGGCTTTTTTAAAATGTCGGGCAAATAAAAGAAGGCAGAACGTCAAAGTTTGTGATTTTCAAATTAAGAACCAGTAATCAGTAGTGCAGAATTGGGCCCCTCAGTTGTTCACTGGTGCAAACAAAACAAGAACTATTTTTGAGCTTTCCATTATTGCAGAGGTCCATAAGCAAAAATTGCAGACTTCAGGCCATTCTGTTTTGACTTTAAAATATTAATATTTTTAAGGACACATTATAATAGTAAGCTGTTTTTCAAGAAATGGCCATGAAGCCCAACACTTCTAGTCTACTCTTTAGCATGTAGTGTGTCCAATGCAGAGCTTTTGGTGGGTGCTGGACCAGCTCCTTGTTCTTGGAGGTTCATTCTACTGGGTATGGCAGACCTTAAACCTACGACTGGTCAGCTGTCAATCCTGTCACTCCACTACTGCTAAAGACGTGTGACCTGAGAGGGCTGACACTATCAATGCTCAATGCTCCCCTTTTGTTCCTGATTGCAGTATGCAAAGTGTTTTATGGAGGACTCCATACATGGAGGACACATGATTTATTTTTCTATATACACTGTTCCAGTAAGCACAAACACAATTTCTTTACTTTCCTTTCTTCCTTCCTTCTTCACTACTCCTTGACAAGCTTCATCCACCTCCTCCCGACTCTGGCTCCCCGAGTAGTGGCTGCCGGCTCCATTTATAAGGCACACCCGGAAGTGCTGCCAGAATTAGGTCAACGGGCACCTGGAGCACTTCTCCAAGGCTCAGCAGCTGTTGCAGCACCCCCTGGCGCCGCCCACAGAACCCTACAGTGTTGCACCAAACTCCAACTCCCATGAAGCCCTGCGGGAGTCCTGGGCACCACTGCAACCCTAGGGGGCTGCCATCTAGTGCTCTGGGAAAGGCATGCACTGGCCATATCTGCTCCCCCGGTCCTTCCAGCATGGAGGTGTCCCGGCCAGGCAAGGGCCCCGGTGGTCCATCACAGTGTATATTGTGCTCATATAGTGCTCATGAGAATTACTTACAAACACTTAGTTATCATTGCTGTTTTTATTTTTTTTCTTTGTCCAGTGCCTTCTGACTTATTGGTGCAAGAAAACCCCCACACAGGATATACCATTCCTGATATCTGTTTATGCAAAACAATGTCCTCCGTGGGGTTCCATCCTATTTTTGGCCTACTAGACCCAAAAAACTATTTCTAGGCCATTTTGGACAATGTTTTGCGCAGAAATTTGCTCCCTTATAATAAAGAGCAAACCAATAGGTCTCTGCAGCAAAATTATTTAGAGGGACTTGGTGTTGTGCGGGCCAAATCAGCAGACCCCAGAGGTTCACCCCCTAATGGGATGCATGGTGTCAAAAGTTTGAAAAAAATGGAGATTGGTGGTATTGGCATATGAAGTGTTATTTCTGAGCTGCTTTGAGGTTGCTGATCATTACTTTAATAATATTTTTGATATCTGACTCTTTGCTGGTGGTCCAAGCCCCCTAAGAATCCCTTCCAGAAGGTTTAAAATGACAAATTTCAAACAGGCATGTTTAGCTATTTCAAAGTCAGTGATTACGAATACAATGTGATTTTTGATTATTTACTAGGGATCTAGAAAATCATTGACGCCAATCAGAGCGTGGAAAATGATAAATTTCTATTACAGCTGAGAATATTTAAATTGAATCACTCATATTAATATTTCAGTGCAGCTTTGCCACAACTATTCTTGTTTATTCTGTACTTCTACTTTATGAAGTACTAGAGGGCTCTGCCCCCTGCTCGCTTCGCTCGGGTTTGCTTTACTGGGTAAACAATTTAAAAAGATTGTTATTTTCATGGGAATTGTTACATATGCATTATTTTCACTTTTATTTTAAAACTTTTGTAAAAACAATATTTGTCCTTAATTTCCTGCCCCGGGCGTGGTTAAATCTCTTTCTCACGGGATGTATAACGTTGCTCGCTTTGTGAAGGAGGGGCTGAATGCACGCTAAAGAGAGATGCGGTCGGTTCAACTGATGTCTTGCTGCTGCTGCGGGCGAGCTGTGGGTTCTGCTTGTCGCGCTTTGCATCGATCATTTAAAAGCCTGTATAGCAGCTGTCCTTTTGCCACTTCATGTCTCTGCCTCTAAGTGTTAAACAAACACTAAGGAGATGCACTCGGATCTGCTGGCTTGCTGCAGCTGCTTCTGGCGAGCTGCGTGTTCTGCTTGTCATTGTTTTAAGATCTCTGAGCACATGAAGTGCGTCTGCCAAAAACATTCCCACAACTGTGAAGTTAGATGTCCGTGAACTTGTTTTAAATTGTTTGTAAGTAGGGTGTGAGGTGCAAAAATCACCGTCTCACGGGTTTTGCTTCCTAAGGTTGTAATGTCTAGTCTCAAGTGTCGTCAAAGTGTCTCTCCGAGATGATCAGGTCTCGATCAGGTCCCCGGAGGCGCGCTACACTCCTGCCACTTCATGTCTCTCCCGCTCACGTTATGAAGGGGGGAGCTGAATGCACGCTAAGGAGAAGTGGACAGATCAGCGACCAGCTTTGTGCTGCTTCTGCCGAGATGCATGTTCTGCTTGTCGCACTGCGCGTCGATCATTTAAAAGCCTGTACAGCAGCTGTCCTTCTGTCTCACTGCCTTGTCTCGCATGACATTAAAATGTCTCTCGCAGGACGTCAAATTGTCTTACAAGAAGATCACGTCTCGTCTTCCTGGTCTCCCTGCCAAGATTTTTTTTTATAATAGAGAGGAACCATTACATTTATTATGAACACCCCCAAATTAGGGTGTCTTATCTTATGTATGCAGTGAGTGTTCTGTAGAGCGCAAGCAGACAAGTGACAGGTCTGTCATCCTTGGTGTCGGTGGTGTCTTTTGACTAAGTAAGTGATGGCTTCTATTAAAAACTGTGCTGTCTCTTGTGTGTTGTGTATAATGAATGTCAGTTCATCTGCAAGTACCAAGTGTCGAGCTGTAAACCTTTTTATACCAGAAACTATGAACTCCATCCAGGCTGGTTACCTTGCAGTTACGGGTTTTCCTGAAGTGCACTGGCGTTATATTGTTTTTCTGCTCCTCCCTGACCTGTTATGCTGTTATGCTCCAGCCGTCTCCCTGGCCATTGGACTTTATTTTTTATTCTATGTTATTTAGTATTTTATTTTTTTTATTTTTATATTTTCCTCTTTTTCTCTTTCTTCATCCTGTAAAGTACTTTGAGCTGCATCATTTGTATGAAAATGCGCTATATGAATAAATATTGTTGTTGAACCGCATTAGACGACAAGGAAGACCAGCACTGTGTAACGTTCTCCTGTGTCGCTGGGCCATTGGTTTCTATTGATGTTATTCAGTATGTGTCTGTAAAATACTGTAGTTTTCATATTTCTGGAATTGTGAGTTGTGTTGTTTCTGTACTATACATTTTAGCCCCTAGGTTTTTGTTAAAGTGTGTATTATGTATGTGTCCATGTTCATTGTGCTTTTAACGTTTTGTGTGTGTTTTTATTCTCATAAATTCTTGATGAAGGTTTCCTTGCAGTTTTCCTCATCTGTTGTTGTTCTTGCACTCTATTAATAGGCCTACGTCATGTCAAATGTCTTTAATCTGTGTTTCTAGGTGGTGTTTCCAGGCGGGTTTCCTGGGCTGGTTTGATGTTGTTGTGCTTTGACTGTTTCGTGTTTTCATTCCAATTTAGGTGATGGTAGTAACTTCATATTCATATTGTATATTAGTGTGTGCACATCTTTTAGCGTTTTAAGTGTATTTATGTATTATGAAAGTGTATGCTTGTGAATGAGTGTTGTCATTAGTGACAGTTTCTTTGCATTCAGTGGTTTTAGTATAAAGGCACGCTAAGTGGGGTCTGTCCCTGTGTATTGTGGGAGTGTTCTCTCAATGTCCTCGTCAGTTTGTGTAGCATATAATCCTTAACAGATAATATCTTGAGTTCATTGGTGTCAATTTCAGTTAGTGCACGTTCTTCCAGGATGTGCATTGTGGCGTGTGTTACCTGCCCGTGTCTCACATGAGTCTGTGATGTCGTTGGTGTTTCCTGTTTGTGTCTGTAAGTTAGCAGCAGCTTCAATGTTTCACTTGGTAGAGTCTTGTTTGTAGGATGAAGTTACGTGTGAGGCTTGTATATCAATGACTTGCAATTCATTGTTCTGTGATTTGTAAGTTCAGGTGTTTCTGTGAAGACTGTCTGTGCAGATTGTGCCTGTAACGTGTTGTGTCTGTTTCCAATTCTGTAATTGTATAATATGCATGCATGATGAACTTATTTATATTCTTTGTACATTTCATGCACTGGTGGTCCCACAAAATAGCCATAGCAGTTCTGATGGTTTGTCCACCACTCTTTAGAGAGGCCTTTGCAGTAGCCATACTGTTTTTACCACCAGTAGCTAAGGGAGATTGTAGCTGACTTTTCAAATGTGGGCCGCTGTCTAACTCACAAACACAGTCCATTTTATCTTGGATGATAACCAAGCCAGTATAAATTCCATTACTTGTTATAACCATTTTTAATTTAATATTTAATATCTCTACCAGTGCGGGTAGTGGTCTACCTTTAGTTAGGTTCTTTCCCCTCATCCTTACCATCATGGGTGGCCATAACAGGAGCATAAAGTGCCTACTGGCCTCGCTTTAAGAATCATAAGGACTTGCAGGGCCCCCTACCACGACACGTTTGTACACCATAGGGGGTTATAATAATAATAATAATAATAATAATAATAATAATAATAAAAATAATACTCATGAAAATTTTGATTTCTTGGGATGAAAATAAGAAAAATAAAAAGGCTGTGTTAACTGCTCCAAGTATTAGATGGTAAACTAACATATTTATTTCACTGGTAAATAACACTACAGGGTGGTCCAGATCTAATTATGCAATTTTCATTACGCTATAACTTATTAAGTTTATTACATAGAAAATCACCCTGAACATTAAGAAGTGTGTGAACTGACAACATGAAGAATCGTTTTCGCGCCAAACTGGAATCGTCCCTGCATAAATCAAAGTCATCCAGATGATCTGGATCTGCATAATTAGATCTGGACCACCCTGTAGTTTATTTGTATTTAATGCTTGTCGCGCCCTCGCGGCTCTGCCTGAGTAGTTGTGAAGCAGGACAGTGAGGAGGGCCCTGCCCGACTCCCCACTTCTGACATAACGCTTCCCCCTCCCCTCGGCCTGCAGCCACTGTATCAGATTAGTGCAAATCTATCACTCCTGCCAGCGACCTTTGATTCTTAGTGTGATGAGTGAAGTTGCAAAATCAACCAGAATGTTCAAGCAAATTACAGAAAAAAACCCGATCTAAATCTGTGAAGTAGTTCTTTCATTCGCTAGTTAAGCAGATATAAGGTACGCCCCAAGGCTGGCGCATGAGTGAGGAGGGCTCCACCCCCTTTCCCTTGGCCCACTGCCGCTATCTCAGATTTGCGCAAATAAATCGGTTCCACAAGCGAAGTACGATATTTAGTGCGATGACAGAAGTAACAAAATCAACCGAAATGTTCAAGCAAATTATAGAAAAAAACCCAATCTAAATCTGTTAAGTAGTTCTCTCATGAAAGTGGACATACATATCTACAGACAGACAGACGTTGGACTTTATATGTATATAGAGATTAAACCAAGTTTGTGAAGGCATATTACTTATTGTCTACCTCCTAAGGTGCTTTTTGGTAATAATACTTTTCAAATTGTCCTCAAAATAATTTCTAAATAAATGCCAATATTAAAAGTGAGCCTGGCTGTTCTTCACTTCCTCTGCATGGAGCTCCAGGTCACGTACAGTTTGAGGCACGCACTGCTCATAGTCCTGTGAGCCATTGCTAATTAGAGCCCCCTTCTTGATGAACCACACGACTGTCCATCAGGCAGGTCACACAGCACTGGGGGCTCGTCGCCCTGATCATCCCGCCGCAGCATACCGTTATGACAGGCAGCTGGCTGATGCTTTCCAGCTTTTCTCTTCTCTTGTTTACTTCTCTGATGTCACATTTCTGCAAGTGAATGTGTTATCAGGACTCCACTCTATAGTAACAACTCAAATAACTCAACAGTTGAACTTGTGTTTGACATTGTTACGATATGAAAGGTTTCTGTTGGAGGAGAGGATTTCCTCCTTAACAATTCTGTGGTATTTTTGATGTGCATCCTAAAGGAATACGCCACCCAACAATAAAGATATTTTTATGTGTTACTTACCCAGTGTCGTTTGTAATAATCTTACGTTCTGCTCTTGGGTTGAATTTGCTGGGGCAGCCTAGCCTGAGCGAGATGGCAGTTGTTTGTCATCTTCTCCCCTTGCAGATCATCTACCAGACAGTAGAATGATTGATTTCCAACTATTTGCAGATTTTTTTAAGTCCTTTCCCAGACTCACATGCATCTATCCTTCTTTGTGAGGGCCTCAGAGATCTCTTTCAGTTTAGACACAGTGATAACACACACTTCAACAACAAAAAGCACACCAAATTAAATGTGTAAGGTTTAAATAAGACAGGTTCACACAAGGTCCTCTCTAACGAGGTACTGCTCATTTGCACCTCATTCTAATCTGAGGCATTTGAGGTATTGATAAAAATGTAAGGGTGGACTTACGTTTTCCATGTGTAAAACTGCCATTTATGTTTGTTTAAGTTACATAATGGACTATAAAATGTAAATGTGGCATGGGGTTTGTTATATTACATCATCTTTATCTATAGATACTGTTTAACTGAAAATGAAATATTGATTGTACACATGATTTAACCACACCCGGGGCCGGAATTAAAAGACAAAATGTAGTTGACAAAGTAGAACGTCATAAAGAATTAAAAAATGTTGGCGCCATACACATGCAAGGCAGGTTTGAGATAATGGAAGTATGAAAAGTCAAAAGTCTCAAAAAAAACAAGGAGGGACTACTGTATATATATATATATATATATATATATATATATATATATATATATATATATATATATATATATATATATTATATACATATATATATACATATGTCATTCTTTGAATCACTATCTGATAGTATGGGTGGTTACCTACCAGGTAACGCTTGTGGTTGGTCTGTGAGCCTGCAAACATCTGCCACAGTGCCCTCTTTCAGTTGCGGGAAGCAGATTGTATCAGATTGGGATTCAGACTATGAATGCCATGAATGTAACTACCCCGATCTACATACTGTCAAATAAACAAACTACATGCCGAGACACAACGCTAGGTTCAACTCCCCGAGAGGGGGTGCAGTGAGTGTGTACGCCTGATGAGCCCAGAATTAGGGCAAAACATGTGTCACATACTCTTTGCATTATTTGACAGTAAAACTATACTGTATATATATTCTGTTTCTGGTTTGTGTATATATATATATATATATATATATATATATATTGTGAGCTGGAGGGTTGATCGCACCCCAAATAGAGACAGACGCCCCTGGGAAAACCACAAACCCTGAAACACTGACCACCCTCACTTTGCTCCTTATCCTTGCACTATAACGCGTAATACAAGCCTTGCGCGGTACTCCGCCGACTTATAAGCCTTGCGCGCCCTGTCAGTTTTGGAATTGATTGTTTGCTTTTATCTCTCTCTGCTCCTAGCGGAACTGTCATCTCTGACTTGTCATGGAGCACGTTTAAGCTCATGTGTTTGCGGTGTCTGAATAAAAATCCTTCTTTTTTTCTACGACCTTCTGTGTCTCTGTGCAAATCTGTGACCCAAGCGTGACAATATATACAAAAAACTTTTCTGGGGGTGCACTTACATTTTCACATGGCTCTATGTAAGGTTATCTTTATATATAATACACTACCGTGGCTGTTCATTTGCCTGTCCAGGATTTTAAATCACCTGTCACTTGCAAACCATTTGACCTACTGACCTGAAATTTGGTACACACATACTACGTGACGTCTACTCTCTGCTTTTGTGGTGATGATTGACCTACAAGGTTATTCCTCTTTTTATTTTTATTTTATTGTAGAATCAATTCTTGGCAGCGGCCAGCAGGGAGGCCATGCGGCACATGCATACGGGCGCCGGTCTCATCCCTACTACCTTCACCATTACTTCCCCTACCTCTTCATATCTTAAATCATTCTTGAGGCAGAATGAAGACTTGAGTGCCAGCTTGAGTGAAAAATTAAAGAAAATTAATTGCAACACAAACACTGACTTAATCAGTTTTAACGGGAAAAGATGCTGACGAAAGAAGAAAAGAAGCGGGCCGCTAGGGTGAAGAAAAGAAGAGCTCCTCAGGAAGCAGCAAGCACATCAACCTCTGAGCAAATGAATGCTAAACGTTCAGAGAAAGAGAATGAGAACTATGAATGCTCAAGTCAAGTGTATTCACTGCACGTTATTGTACAGTGGGCCATTAGTGGTTTAAAATAACCGAAGACCTGCCTCTCAAGTCAAGTCAAGTGGCTTTATTGTCATACTATTCATGCGCTGTATTGCAGCATACAGTGGCATAAATAATTTAATATTTAATATACTTAAATAATTTAAGGTTAAAATTCAAGTCGTGCTTTTTCATTCTTCTGTGGAATGCCATATACCATTAACATAACATCCTCAAGCCCACTTGCTCCAATTCGCTATCGCACATGTGTGGTGGAGCGTCTCCTGAAAGCACAGAGCGCAAGGCAGGAAACAACCCAGTCTATGAAGGGGGCTAAAAAATAAAGTGTTAGGAATTATAAAATCATTTTCAGCAGGATAAGAAAAAATATGCTTTGGATATTTTCTTTTTTGGCTTACAAGATTTTTAGATTTTGTGAAGTTTAATCTTCGATTATTTTTATATATAGGTTTCACTTTTTTTTAATTTAAATTGTAAGTTCATCACATCACCATTTTAGCAGTTGCTATGACTAGAAAATGTGTTGCTAGGGGCTGCTTCCCTGGTTTAGGCTCACACAGACTTGATAATTATTTACCAAGCAGTGCAGAAGCCCCTTAGTCTGAGATAGGAATTGTGTTGGTGAACAAGTGCAATGAGTTTCATCTTCATTTTGATTTTCTGATTTTGATTTATAGCCCTGTTGTCTTGATTCAGTTTTCATTTTAGTGTTTTGGTTTGATAAAATTTGAGCAATCCTTGTTCAATTATGGTTACGGCTAAACCCACTGGCTTGAAAAATAACCTTCTGTTTCTGGTTTTATTTTCACTCTTCTTTTTGTTTTCCATTTTATTCCCTTAAGAAAGTGCATCTTGTGGTTAGCTACTTGCTTGCTCTTAAGCAGTCGCTCCCAGATGATTGCCGGGGGTGGTCGGTCCGGGGTGGGAGTTCGAGCTACAGAGCTGTTGGTCCGCTTTGTGTTTTCGTAGCTGGCATTACATTGAGTATGCAGCTGGTCCAGTGAAGGTGAAACTGTGCATGAATGTACCCGGTGAGGCAGCAGCATCCCATCGAAGTCTGCTTTCTGGCAGGCACTGAATAGAAAGAGTGGATTCAGAAAACATTCAGACAGGACAGATTAGCTGGAGATGATATCCGGATCCCTTCACAAATGCTGGTCACATCATTAAAAGATTGACTGTATGCTTGGTGAAGTTTTATGAATTGGCAGAATATTTCAACCATGTTTTAATAAGAAGACACTGCAAACAATTGCTAACCCAGTAAACTTGATAGCCGCTCGTTTCTTATGATCTCATTGCTGCGACCTGCGCTTCAATTCCCCGACCTTAGGTGAACATACGGACATTGCCAATGAACAGTGGGATCTGGACCTGAGCCCTGGCAGCTGAATTCTTGTTTCCACATTCCAGATGCTGCAGATTTTTACTAGAACTGCAAAAATTCAGGCGCTCCATACTCTGCTTTCACGACTATGGAAAGCAGCAGCTGTGGTTATGTGATGCACCACCTCACCGAATACGCTCAAGTTACATTGCTGAGTTCATTTTAGTTTTTTGCTTGATTGTGCACAGTGGTTTACATTGTTTTTCTAATGTTCACATGTCATCTCTTAAAATTGATTTTTTGCTATCCTATATTAAACTAAACTGAGATCACTTCGCTAACTTCACTTCACTTCACAAACTAACAGTGGCGTTTCATCTGCTTTCTGGTTACTTCCATTGTGTCATCACTACTCTTTCTGACCACATTGTGAACAAACAAGGGCAGTCAGAGGACAGCAAGCCGCGCTCATTGAGGATTTTAGGAGACCTCCTACATCCCCAGTTAGAAATGATGTCACTGCAAACAGGGTGGAATCATTTAAATCACATGAATTTCTTGGCATAATTATCACTCACAGTCTGAACTGCAACAGACAAAAAATATATAATTCTGGAGACAACCAGGAGTGAATTTTGCTTAAGACAGAGAGGGAACAATTAGACGCGTCGCTGAGTGTCAGACTTCTAAACCAATCAAATGCCTCAAGAAGGCGGAGCTCAAAGTAGAGGCGGGGATTTTGATCTGCAAAGATTAGAGGTGCTCTCGTTAACCTGGTCTGACAGACAACAAGCTTCTGTTTACGATGAATTGTCAAAAAGTCTCCATAGAAACCCCTCTTAGACGTATAAATGTGTGGTGGGTGTGCATAGAGCACATGGCACACTTTAAAAATAAACATAATCTGTTGGAAGGGAAACTCAGATTATACATTGGCATTTGACAGCATCAATGGACCGAATGGTACACGTGAACGATACGTTGTCTACAGAGCTGTGTGTGCTCTCTGTTGTTCAGCGTTACAATGGTGGAGTCGATGTATGCTTGAAGGAATTGGCAGCTACATTCATGAAAATATGAACTGCAAACTATGCATTTGTGAAGAGTGTTGTGTCACACTCTGTCAAAAGGACTGCCGTTAAGAGAGATGATAATGACGAGTCACAAGAGTTACAGATTTCAGTACTCAACACACCTTTATCCAATCTGCCTAACAACTCCAGTAGGTGCACAGATGAAGCTGCACAACATCCACCTTCTGACTGCACGTCTAAATCAGGGTCCTGGGGGCCCACTGTGGCTTCAGGCTTCAACCAGATTCATAATCAGTGACAACTGATAACACTGATCTCAATTAGCTGGTATTTTTTTCTTTTCTTTTAGTCTACCTTAAGAAAGCACAGTGGCATGATTGTAACATTTATGACATTTAGAAATATTTCAGTTTTTGCTATAGATTTAAATGCTTAACTCTCTTTTGTTGCTTTCATTATATTTTTTGCCCTTTCTCTGTGCAGTTTGCTCCCTTTATTGTATCCTAATAATGACAATTAAAAAGGAGCAGATCAGACACCCAGGCAGACAACACTGAATCATGAAAGGCTGCAACTACTTTAGCGTCAGACCCACTACTTAGTAAATAATGGATTAATTAAGCAATTAGAACACCTAGAAAAGTAGAATGAAAATCAAGATGAACTTACTGTTAAAAAGAAGAAAAAAAAACGTTATTCCCATATAACTGCTTATTTAATTTTTTTTTTCCCAAACTTAGTTTTCTAATTTCTATATTGTTCCCAAAACACAAAATATGGGAAATAGTTCACTTCACAACAGTTCACTTAATTAGGTCAGGAGTCCAATTAAAAACAAAAACCTGCAGCCACACGGGGTCCCCAGGACTGACGTTGAGAACTCCTGGTCTACATGAATAACTCGAGAAATTTAACATTATTGTCTAATTGGAAGTGCAAACATGAACTGACAAAATAGCCGCAGCATTTTAATACATTTTACAAAAGCCACAGACCACAATGTTTATCTAAGCTGTATTTGCTGTTGTTACGTCATATAGTGGTGCAACAGTCAAAATGACAGAAAGATATCGGAGCAGACAGGGCCACTTCTCAAACGTGTAGCTGCGGTGGTCTACGTGTTTGTGTGTCTTGTCTTTCATCACTGTGGCAGTGCTCATTACAACATGCAAATTAATCACTGAGCTTCAGTTACCTTGTGCTTCTGAGCTCCTGAATGGATAACAGTAATTTTAGCTTTTTATTTTCCCTTGGCATCATGTCTTTTGTTTAGTATTCTATTGTTTTAGTATTACGACCCGATGGCAAGGAAGACTGCTAACGAGACACCAATAATTGTTAAATGTTTTGTTTATTGTATGACCTGCTGGATGCTAAATCGTTGTCTCAAACTCTTGTTATATGGCCATGGGAGATGCCGCCGCCTGTGATCAAGTGGGCTTTAGGCGTCAGGCGCTGTCCGGCAGTGCAGTAACAAAGTCTCTCCTTCACAGACGCTCTTAGGGGCAGTCTGTAAGTAGCTGTCCTGGACCCCTTTTTACATCACTCATCACTCACAGCTCCACCCTGTAATAACAAGTATAAGTTTAATATGTCACTGTGCTCTGTACAAATATTTAATCAATCTACTTTTCTTTCTACTGGCATATACAGCTAATAAAAAGCCAGATTTAGCACAGGGGCTCATCATTTAGAACTGCTAGGCAAAGCATAATATAAGACAAGACAGATAAAGACAACTGCGAAACGGGCAGTCAGACTAAGAACTGTTGAATACTATTTTTGTGTGTCAAAGTCAGCATGAAACTTAATCCTCTTTGCCTTGTTTGGAATGCCATGATTCACCTAAGTGGGGGCCTGCACATGAAGAATTTATTAATTCTTGGACATTGCCCGGCACACCTTTGAAGCTGACAGACGGATGGGAGATAACGTCATCCGATCCTGAAAATCCTTTCACTGCAATGGCAAAAATGGCAGACTCAACACATCGGGCCCCCAATCCCGAACTGGGTTCTTGTCATTGGCTTCCTTTGTCTGTTATGCAGCGTAAGCCGTCATTAAACAAAGCTGTTATTTCTCCTATGTGATTTCTTTATACCGCCGTATAACTAAGAGAGGGGTATCACCTTTTTATATTAAATCTATATAGATTCAGGTTATATAACATTCCGCAATAATAAAAAAGAACTCATTCCCAGGGAGCCAACACTTTCTGCTGGGTACAGCCCCCTTCTTCAGCTACTGCAAGGACCCCACCTGTGTGGTTTCCCCAGAGGTCTGGTGTTTCATTATCTTTTGTTCTCTCAGCAGTGGTACAAAATACAAACTGAAGGGATTGGGGGCAAGTATTTTAGGATGAAGCCCTGTTGTCGTAGCCTTTGCGGCACAGGATTTCGTCACTATTCACTGCACACTTTTTAACAGGTTATCTTCAGACGTCCATTTTCGTTTGAGAATCAAGTCTGGCCCTGTGAGACTAGAACTGAATAATAAAAACAAAAAGCTCAGCAGTGTATGTTTTGTTCTCTATCAACTTACAACGTTAAACCCAATCAGTGCTGGTATAGAGTTGTTATAGAGATATTATTGAAAGCATCCTCACTTCATGTATAATAAGGTAAGGCATTGCATCATCTCACTGCAAACATTAAAATGTAGTGCGATATTCAGATATCGAAAAAAAATGTAGTCCTGAAACTTGAGGTCCTGTATACTTCATGGGTCAGGACACTTGCCAGAAGTATAAGCAAAGGCTTCACTCACTGGGGCAACCATCTCTTTCAGTTATTACCATTGATGACATGTTACTGGCCACTGAAGGCAAGAACTATTAGCTCAGTTAACTGTTTGATTCCTACTGCAGACACAATGGTTAAGCACAGTCTTTACTTCTTCTGCGTCTTTTTACTGATTTATAAACTCTACCATCCAATCTAAGTTATGTTTGTTTTGTGTTTATTATTACAAATATTATTATTAGAGACTATAATAATAGACTAGATTATGATATATTATTATAAAAGATTTACTTGATGCATTTCTGGGCAGGAATGATAAGCAAACCCATTTGCTTTGAGAAACGTTTGAGAACTTCACCCAACTCTGCAAATTTCTTTGAAGTCAATATCTGATGCTTCACAGTTTTTTCTTCCATCAACAAGAAAGAAACACCTTGTAAATAGCAGTAAATCTTTCATCATTATTATTATTTCAAGGGTTTCATTCTCATTTGAGGAGTACAAGGGGGGTAAGACTCCTTTAATGCATGTTTTGAGATGTAGCTGGGCACATGGCTAATTATGCATGCAAATTAGCCAGGCTGCCATCCAGCAAGCTTACAGGGATCAGGGTTATGAAGCACGTGGCAGTGCTCATTATTGTCAGCTAATGTACCCCTCAAATGAAAATAATGCAAATTTGCTTTTTGTTTTTTTAATGCTTGCGGGATGGAAATCCAGCTAGACTACTGATTGGTTCATTGGATCTTATAGTAGTAATGTGTGTCTGACACTTCTTCACAGCTCTCTAATGCCACACTGACCTTACAAAGTATCATGAGGCACTGGGGAAAAAAAAATGTCGTCCGTCCAATGTATTTGCCAGAAAATATTCTGTGGACAGGATCACTGGTAAACACGCTTGTGAAAAGCACTTGGGTGGATTTCACCAGTCAGTGCAAGTGTTCAGTGCTGCTTGAGGAGAGTAAATTTGAATTCCAGCCTCAGTTAATGTCGATAAATGTCGCTTTATATGTTCTACTAACGTCTGTGTCAATTTTATTCCAGTTCATTCTAAAGATGTTATATGTTAATTGGTGTTGTTGTTTGTTGTAATATTTTGATATTTCATGAGCTTATATTAAGCTATATTTCCTCTTTTGACAAATGAAGTAATATGTACTATATCTCTCTGTCTATTTAAATTGTCGCCTTGTTAATGTAGGGATAAGCCCTGTCATTAATTGGCATCCCCTACTTGAGTGTCATGGTGCCAGAACAGACTGTGCCATAAAATTGGCCATAAAATCGTCTCAAGTATTTCCCATAATTGATTTTGGACTTTGTAAAATATACTGTATGAGTTCTGTTTAAAGTGGTACACTAAACCCTTTCTTCCTAACACAGCTACAGCACATGATGGTGAGGACCTGGCACTGTAAGGGTTATCATTAGCAGCAGTTTGTCTGGGCTTATTATTTTCCAGAGTGACACATTTATTTTCCAGAGTGACACATTTTCATTATGGCAGCAAGTACAGAGAGTTGCGCCAGTTTTCATCAGGGATGGCGGGTGGCAGTCTGATCCTTTGCCAGAAATCTTGCAAAAACATCTGCACTTGGTTAACAATTGGCGCTTCAGCTTTGTAGGACTGAGATGAAATGAGAAATGTCGCAGGCAGGAGAGCGGAGGTCACTATCTCTGAGGTGCAACTGCAAAGATTTACAGACAGCTAGCCGAAGCTTTTCAGCTATCACGACCGGGCAAAAGTTGAGTTGTTAACAGATCTGTGTTTTTTATTGTCTGTAAATGTCACATTCTGAAATATTTATTTTAATATGGGCTGCTTTGTATCTTTGAGACTCAACAATAATATGTTAGCCTCTATAGATTGTTGATGCAAGTTAAATGTATTTAAAATTAATACGAACGTGTGGCCTGCAGGGGTTGCTCCTGCTCCCCATATCTGACACAGAAAGACACAAGGCACAAGTCCAGCATATCACCAGCTTTTATTTGGCTGTGGGAAACTCTTCAAAAAAATCACTTCCCACACAAGTACAATATAAAGCAGCACCCAGCAATGCCTTTCTCTTCTCCATCTTTGTCTCTTTCTCTCTGTTCGCCTCCACTCCTCCTCCAACAAGCTTCGTCACCTTCCTCCTGACTCTGGTTCCTGGAATGAAGGCAGTGGGCTTCTTTTATTCTAGCTTGGTCTGGAAGCACATCCGGGTGAGGTGAAAGTCCAATAAAATAGGGCTCCGCAGTCCCTGCAGCACCCACTGGCAGCACCCATGGAACCCAACAGGGCTCCAGCTCCCATGAAGCCTTGTGGGAGTCCAAAGCACCACTGCAACCTGGGGATCTGTCATCTAGTTTTCAGAATGAGATATTGCCCTGCCAGTCTTTCATTTATGAAGGCGTCCCAACCAGGTAAGGGCCCTGGCCGTCCGCCACACAGTGTCATTTCCTATGTACAATTTAAACACCATTTTAGCTGGGTCACAATGGGCACACAGATTGGATCAAAATCTGCAGTCAAAAACTTATTGCCACTGAATACTTTGGGGTTGTTTGCACTTTCTACTATGGATTCAGAACGCATTCAGACACCGTCACTTCCTGCACACTTTATCGTGTCGAGAGATTTAATTTTAAATGAATGCATCTGCAACTTTTGCCCATCAGTCCACACTGAATAACCCTTAATAACAAAGTGAAAAGATTTTTTCAGAAAGGTTTGCAAATTTATTAAAATTCAAAAACTGCACTCTCTCATTCAATAGCAGTAGGGTATCTCAAAGATCCATTATAAAAGCATTTAGTTGAGCCGCGTTTAATCATTTAAGAAAGCATTTCATTTATCGCCTGCCTTTCCCCATTCTGGATCACAGTCAGGCTGATGGCCAAGCCTGAGGGGTCACCGCTCCATTGTTCGTCCTCATGGCTCAGTCACAGGAGTTTAACTCTTGTAGGGCTGAATATTTTTTTCCAAAAAACACAGTTTCCTGAAAAGCACACAATGCAATGGTTTCATACAGAAATCAATATAAAACATCTGTTGCTGCATGCTGTGCCAGCCAGTTAGGCAGGAATGCATGGTAGGCTGGCTGCGAATGGTGGACGGGTGGCAAAGCGGTTGTGTTTCGTAGTGCATCGTAATCTGGTTTGTACCTCTAGTTATTGTAAGTGGTGGTCCTCCAAGGTGAATGTTGTCATAGGGGTCTGTTCAGCTCCACAATCAGCTGGTGCTGGTACCTGACATTTGTTTTCCATCACTTGTATCAAAATCAGAGTCGGACAAGTCAGAATCCAATTCAGTGAATGTATGCAGAACGTTGTCCATGGAGTATTTAGCATTACACGTTCACTTCTATGTCTTGCTAGATGTCAATGCCATTTTTGCCATTATTTGCTATTTGGGCAAGGAATCTCGGTCAAACCAATGAAACTAACTTTCCTTGTAGCAAAGAGAGTCCAACTAAAACATAATGGTGGGTTTTGTCACCATTGTACAGTGGATTATCAAAAGTCAAGGTGGTATGGAGCGATTGATCACCTCTGACTGCACAGTGAGTCGGTGTAAGCCTTGTGATCTGCAGCAACAGGCATAATACTCAAATCAGCTCTCTACCTAATATATTGTCACGCTTGGGTCACAAAGTGGCACAGATACACTCAGGAAATTCCAGAGACAAAAACTTTATTCAAACAAACATAAGTCTCTTTCAGGAGTGAATCGAGCTCCGTGTCAACCTGGAGGGCACAGCTCCATCTCTCAATTAAAGGAACAGAAAAATCTTCCTCTTTAAAGGGGTGCCCCTCAGGAACGGCAGCCCCAACAGGAGCAGAGGATGACTGGGGGAAGAGAGACAAGGAAGTGAGACAAAAGGACAGCTGCTGTACAGGCTTTAAAATGTTCAATGCCCCACGCAGGATGCAGATCACACGGCACGGCAGCAGCAGCAAGACTGCAAATAATCTAGCAAAGAGATTAAAAGAGATAAAAAATCTGTATTTGTTTCCCATTGAATTACTGTTTAAGAGGCCGTTTCGCAGGAGCCGCCATGTTCCCTTTGGGGTTGCGTTCAGCGTGTTCACAATGTAAAGCTTAAAATCTGTGTGTGTGTGTATGCTTTGCACGTATCCCTCGTGTGATAGGTTATGAAACAGGCATCAACACACAGTCTAATGTTTCAAACCAGACAGTGGATTTGTGTTTCTTTGCACACTTTTCCTTATCATATTTTTTCTGTTGTTTGCACATGAGAGGGTAGGACATCAGTGCCTAGTCAACGCTACTGATAGGGTTATTGTAGGTTACCACAGAGCAAGGTTTAGTGACACATTTCATCTGACACCAACATTGACAGCTGCCACATAGTGAACAGTGCTTAGGAAGCTAATGTCTTCTTTGTCCTTCCACTTCATTGCAATTATTTAGCCTTTTTGCTTTCCTGAAGCTTCATGCAAGCATATCACAGAGGTTCAGTCATACAGTGCTGTCTGTGTGCATCACTTTCACTATCTGTTTAAATGTTTGATGACCAATTCACATTGTCATCATCATCATCATCATCACTTGATTCAATAAATGGTTCAGTTTCAGTTTGTTCTAAAACTGGCTTTACAGCTTTGCATGTACTCAACACTGAAGACTCCGCCCCACTCATACATATTGATGAGTTACCATAGAATGGTAACATGCATAGAAATATTCAGTATTTTTTTGAAGCATGATGTTATTTTACCCACTAGATGGCAGCACAATACTGCCCCAAGTATTATTCAGTCTGAAACTTTACATCAGATAACAACAGCATAACCAAAGAGACACTCAAGGAGAACTGTTTTCACATAACACCACTAACTTGTTGACTGAGGATTGGCAGTGAGTACCATTGCTACCTCACAGCACCAGGGCACCATCTGTGTGAAGTTTACACTTCCATAGCCAATGTCAGTTTCTTCAGGCACTCCATTTTCATCCCAAGGATGCACCATTTAGGATCAATGGCTTCAATCTGAGAGAACCCATGCATCATTGTGCCTTATTGTATACCCGCGTTCCATCCAGAGTTGGACCCAATGTTGTACCTCATACTGTAATGGAATAAGCTGATCTGCATAATAAATTGCTAAAGAAAAGAATGGAAGAAATTCATTAAGTAGGGGGCCGATAGAGAAGGCCACTTGAAAGTTCAGATCAGTCATGCCTCTTGCTAGGACTTTTGGCCCTGCTCTTGAGTTTTGTCACCAGGATCAGCTGAATTTTTGATGTCACTTTTCTTTCTTTTATTGGAACCCTGAATTCTGTGATAACTCTGCAGTTATGGTGGTGCGCCCTGCTTTGGGTCTTCAGCTGCTCATCAAATAATGGTAAAAACTTGGCAATGCCACCTAGTTGATAATAAGCTGCTCTTGTGTTCATCTTTCAGATCAGGCTGTGTGTGTCCCTAAATTAATCAGTCAGTTACCAATTCAAATGTGTCTTCGAATGTATAGCCAAGGTCATGTTATGCGTCAAACTTCGGGAGATGATGTCATCACTGGGCCATGTCAATTTAAATGACTGAAACTCGCTGGGCAGGTCACATTTAGCAACTGTGTGTGGACAGTTGTGCCCGCCCCTTTGTGTGACAGCCAATAGCGTGCTGCCTGATGGAGCCGGTGCTCTTAGAGTGGTTAACAGCTATGGCGAGTTCAGCTTCAGTCTCAGCCCTTTTTTGTTTTCTTCCTTTATTTCTTGGGATGTAAGACATGAGACGTCAGGCAGATGAGCTTCTCTTCAGATTCTGGAGTCCAAAGCACCCACATTTCTTAATCGATCGTTCCAGTATTATATGCATTGTACTTCCAATTCATTGGTTGTTAACTCTCATGCTCACAAGCCCACCCGTATAACTAAAGACACAATCAAATCTTTATTTTCCTCTAAAACTCATGTAAACACACGTGGACTATGAAGCTTAATAATTACTATTGGCGACTGTCCCTTTTGAACAAGGCAATACTTTCTGTTGTCAAACATCTAAGAAATGAGGAGCTATAAAGAGATGACTAGCTGTAGATTTTTAATGCAAATCAGCCAGCGTTTCAAAAAGGCATTTGCAGATTGCTGTAGTTGTCATCGCATCGTGGACCCCACTTGCCACCCAGCTTTGCAGTCTCCCATTCATCCCAGAATCCTCTGCGAGGAGCCGTCTTTCTTAAAGCTGCCTGGCTTGCTGTTTCAGATCAGACCGAGTGACCCTAAATAACTGCCTGGCTTGCTGTTTCAGATCAGACCGAGTGACCCTAAATAACTGCCTGGCTTGCTGTTTCAGATCAGACCGAGTGACCCTAAATAACTTGCACTTGAGTTCTTGAACCAGCTGTGGAAGCGTATTTGTTTTATTTATTTATTTTCAAATGACAGGTAGCCTTTCAGTTGTAATCATTTTGTAAGTCACCCGAACAAGGCGCCACAATAGTGCTTCATCTTTGAGCTGCAGTGAGGTATTGTCTCACCCATGGCAAGCACGGTGAATGATGTCATCCACGTTCACAGTACATTTCAAGATTTCACTCCAGCATCCAGCAGGACTGAAACGGCAGAAATGGCAGCAGTAAAAGGCAGGAATGCGTGTTGCTTTTGGCAGATTTATGGTAGGACCTTAATCTGATTCTAAGTGAGTACAACATCTGGCGGAGAGCGGCTCCCCAGCTGAAGAATAAATAGCCTTTGCAGACAGGAGCTTGGGACATGGTTATTCACCACTGGAATATACTACAGATTGAAAACATTTGAAGAATGCGCCGTTACTGCTCTCGCTGTCTGAATGCTGCACATATGCTTGCTTTATTTCTTTCCACCTCTTCCAAATGTGCTTTAAGGAACATTAATTCTACTGCTGGATTTGGAGAGCTGCGATGCAACAAGGGTTTAAGCTTTGATTCAAAATGATGAGATTTGTTTGACTTTACTGTGAGTCCAATTTTCTTGAAACATGTGTGACTTTCTGCGTATTTACTATAACACAATCTGGCTCGATCCCTCTTTGGGGACGGCAGTTTCTGGTCAGCCCTGAACAAATCACAATGCACACATTCAGCATTAAATCACTAATTAACTTAACACTGTGAAGGATGGCGGTCGGCACCATTGTCTGACCGGGACGCCTCCATAATGGAAGGACAGGGGAGATGACTTATGAAGGGTGCTATCTCCCCTGGGCTACTATTGGGGGGTGTAATGGCCCTAATGAACTTAAAACTGTGCCATTACCCGACTGGGACACCTCCTTAATGAAGGACCAGGGGAGATGACTTATGAAGGGTGCTATCTTCCCAGGACTGCTATTGGGGTTGTAATGACCCCTTGGAGTCCCACAGGGCTATATGGGGCTTGGTGTTGGTCAGCTCAGCCCTGTTGAGTTCCAGGGATGCCACCAGGGGGAGCTGCAGCAGTCCTACTTTGGGCTCCTGCCACACCTAGGAATAATTCCAGACCTCCCCAGTGAGCCACTTGGAGTTCTCCTGGGTGCAGCTTTAAAGGAGCCAGCTACCTCACAGAAGTAAACCGGAGTCTGAGGACAGCACTTAATAGGAGGAGAGGAAGAGGAAGTGTCATGAAGGAGCGAGACAAGAAGAAGAAACAACTGTATATTGGTGTCTTATTCTTGTGTACTTTTTGTACTGGCCTGCAGTGGAGAGCAAGGGAAAATGCTTCCCGATGGAAATAAACATCTGTGTTACGGAGATGGGTAACTGTGACTGTTGTATCGGGTGTCCGGGGAGCTGTGCACTCCCAGGTCTTCACAACACACACATATATATATATATATATAATATATATATATATATATACCTTTGTGGAATATGGAAGGAAAAACTATAGAACCCTGCAGAGCAAATGGAGAATGTGATGACTTCACACAGACATTGACGTGGTAGGTGGGTCCAAACATCCCCTGCGCCAGAAGCTTTAACAACTAATCACTGCACCAACACTATATCGGAAAAGGCAGGTTAGGAAAATGGATGTAAATGGGTGTAAAGGAAACTCTCAGTTTGTGGTCATCAGGGAGGTTCGACGAGGGAAGATAAAACACTGGACGTGTGTTGTGCCAACATCGAGGAGGCCACACTTGGTAAATCGGAGCACAGTCTGCGGCCAGTTTACAAACCTTGTGTAATCAGGCAGACTGTAATTATCCGATCATTCAGGAGGGGGACACCCGAGGCCCGAGATTCTCTTAGAGACTGCTTTTAGTGTACAGATTGGAATATACTGCTGAAGTCCCAGGGAAATGGTGCGGATGTTGGCATTGACAGGGCGGCTCTCTGTACAGTGGACTACATAAATCTCTGCAGGGATTTTGTTGAACCGTAAAAAAACTGCTTGGTGTTTTTCCAACAATAAACCTTCCAAAAAAGTAAGCTTTCATGGCTGGTGACAGGGAGATGCTTAAGCTGGTACAGCACTACTCAAAGAGGAGCTTAAAGCAAGCAAAAATGGGCTATAAAGGAAAATAGGAGATGAGGCTTCAACACAACAGCGTCAAAGAGGGATGTTGGGGAATGAAGGCAATTACTGGGTATAAAGAGAAGAGGAGTCCAGCACCGGCTCAGGGTCACCTGTTCCCTCTCCCACCATTGTAGATGCAGGCTCTGCCACTCAATATTGTTGCACCCCTGACATTGTTGCTGCAACATCTGCTAACGCAGGTCCCACTGCCCTGCTCTTCACAGCAGATGAGGTGAGGGTAGAGCTGAGGATGCTACACCCTAGAAAGGCAGCTGGTCTAGATGGTCTGTGTCCAAGACGGCCTAAGGATTGTGCAGATCAACTTGCTGAGCCTCTGCAGATATTCTACAACCTGTGTCTTCAAGGTGGGAAGCCATAAGCTCTGTGGAAAACATCATGTCTTGTGCCGGTTCCCAAAGTTAGTCAACTAACTGAAACAAATGACTACAGACTGGTGGCTGTCACAGCACACACCCTGAAGACACTGGAGTGGCTGCTTCTGTGTCGCCTCGGACCACTAGATCAGCATGCATTGGATCCCCTACACTTTGCATACATTGGCATTGATGATGCAATCTTCTACCTGCTACACATGTTTTGGGATGAACTGGGTGATTATATGAAGATTGTGTTTTTGATTTCTCATGTGCATTAAACACCATCCAACTCTCCATTCTTAATGATAAACTGGATTCATAACTACCTGACTGAGTGAGTGCAGTTTGTCAAACTGGGGAACTATGTCTCCTGGATGGTAGTAAGCAATGTTGGGACCCCACAAGGGACTGATCTGGCCCCATTCCTGTTCATGTTATACACAGCAGACTTAAATATAAGTCGAACTTTTGCCACATTCTGAGATACAGCTATTGTGGTGTGTATAAGGAATGGGCCGGAAGTGGAGTACAGGGATTTGACTGGTGCTTTCAGTGATTGAGCAGCAAGAACTGCCTGGTCCTGAACACAACGAAGACCAAGGAGATGATTGTGGATTTCCGCAGGTCTGAGCTCCCACTTCAGTCTGTTAACATCTGAGGGGAGGACATTGAGATGGTGCAGACTTGTAAATATCTAGGTGTCCACCTTGACGACAGACTGGACTGGTCTGTGAACACAGATGTCTTCTACAGGAAGGGGCAGAACAGGCTGTTTTTCCACAGAAGACTCAGATTATTCAGCATATGTTATCTTTGTTCTACCAGCCAGCTGTTGCCAGTGTCCCCTTCTTTGCTGGCATGAATTAGGGAGGCAGCATTACCGATAAGAACATGAAGAGGCTGGACAAGCTGGTGAAGAAGACCAGCTTGGTGCTCAGTAGGACTGTGGACTCAGTGACAATGTTGGTGGAAAGGTGTATGGGGAGGAAGGTACAGGCCATCCTTTACCATAGCAATCACCCTCTTCACAACATTTTGTCAGGACAGAGAAGTAAATGTAGCATTCGTCTTCTGTCACTGCGGTGTAGAACAGAACTCTTAAGAAGAGCATTTGTTCCTACTGCTCTGAGATTTTATTGTAATGCTGTTATCAATACAAGTAAGTTATGACCTGGTCAATATGCTACCTTCCAACACTCTACCAATTGACCTTTTGAACTTTTTACTATATATTTATATTTTGTTCACATTTTTTAAAGAATTTCTAACAATTTTTAATGATGTGATTGACCTACTGGACACATGAGTTTCCCTGAGTGGATGAATAAAATTATCTATCTATCTATCTATCTATCTATCTATCTATCTATCTATCTATCTATCTATCTATCTATCTATCTATCTATCTATCTATCTATCTATCTATCTATCTATCAGAGATGAAGTGATACAAGATCCTAGAACATCTGTCTGTTAGTTTATCTGGGATTCCCGAACTGCTGTGATATGCTCCAGTAAAGTTAAACTTTATCTGTCAGGCTCACAGTGTACTGAGAAATGCAGGTGCACCTGGAGACAATATGAGAGGTTGTAGCCATTATATTATCCAGAACCCTGGAATCAATTCCCATGGTTCACCTCAAAGTTTTTCAAGGATGAAGCTTAAAAGCCATTTTAGGTCAAAAGACTGTAAGGCTTAGAGTTGGGAGGCAGTGTGGACAAAGGTTATGACTAGCAAGAAGAACAATGGCAAGATTAAAGAGATGATTGGAAAGGACACCAGTAATACTGAAGGTGCTTTGTTGGGTAACTGGGCAGTTACATTTCACATAAGACGTTAGATTCAGAAAGGCTTTGTAATGATCATTTCTCGTATTTTGTTTTTATCTATCTATCTATCTATCTATCTATCTATCTATCTATCTATCTATCTATCTATCTATCTATCTATCTATCTATCTATCTATCTATCTATCTATCTATCTATCTGTCTGTCTGTCTGTCTGTCTGTCTGTCTGTCTGTCTGTCTGTCTGTCTGTCTGTCTGTCTGTCTGTCATTTTAACATATCACCCTTAAGCCCGTCTTATCCAATTTAGGACTGAGGATGGACATAAGAACATAAGAAATTTGACAAACAAGAGGAGACCATTCAGTCTATGAAGCCCGTTTGTTCATCTATTAGCTAAGCTGTTCTAATAACTCATCCAGATTTTTCAAAGATTTTCAACAAATTTGCTTCAACTCCTTGTCCACATTTCCACAAATCTTTGCATAATGAAGTGCTCCCTGACTTCAGTCATAAATGTACTTCCTCTTAATTTCCACTGGTGTCTTCGACTACGTGATTCACTCTGTACTTCATCAGTAGCTCTGAGCATTCTGAAGACCTGGCTGAGGTCCCCACACAGCCTCCCCTGCTCAAGACACTTGACAGGTTTAATTTTCTGAGTCTGTCACAGTATGGCATGTCTGTCCTTGGTTGTTCTCCTCCCCATAACTTCAAGTGCTGTTGTGTCTTTTTTCTACCATGGACATTCACACAGTACTCCACATGTGGTCTCACTAGTGTATTATATGAGTCAGAGCATAACATCCTTTAATTAATACTAAACAGTTTTATGATACAGCATAACATTTTCTTTGCCTTTTTAATTGCTTCTGCACAATGATTAGATGATGAAAATGTTGTGTCAACATAAACCCCTAAATCATTTTTGGACATTGCTTCTTTTAGGACAGTGTCTACCATCTAGAATTTATAATTGACGGGTGCATCGGGTAAAAAGTAAAAGGGTTGCGAGTCCATTTCATGACACACAGGAAACCTTCAGTTAACCTAAACCATACGTCTTTGAGGATGTGGGAGGAAAGCCACAGTACCCAGAGACAAACCCAGACAGACACAAGAAAGTGCAGACCCCACATAGGCAACGATCGAGTGAAATCCAGGACAGTGAATTTAGGAGGCAGCAGCACTAACCACTACACCACACTGTAAAAAATCATTTAAAGTTACACAGCCACACACATCTGTATTTTCATTTGAATTTGCGGCAAACTGAAGCTTGAAACAATCCAATGAAAGTGATTGTGTGAGTGTGGCACCCACAAACTGTTTTGTTGCCTGGTAAAGGTTCGTCTCTCTCTCTCCATGGTAATTTTCACCCACCTGTGTCCTATTTGCTTTGTGTGAAGACGTGAATATGGAAACCACACAAGGCGCTGTCTGCCTTTTCCTGTGAAGCATGCGTTTTGATTGCCCGTGCTGTTAGCATGTGCTCTGCAGCTCCACCGCATCCAGCTTTTGAAAAGACAGATGACAGACACATGGAATATCCATTTTCATTTCATTTCAAGGTCTACTGGCCTTCATTTTTAACCCTTCTTTCACTAGGCACTGTGACGGTCCGGGTCGGCTCCACACTACCTTCTGTCTTCCTGGAGCCTCCTTGAACCCGGATCGTCGATAACCATAACCAAAATGAGCCTGGCAAATGAGCACACGCTTACATGTACGAATGGATAGGTTCATAAGAGAAACAGTGCTTTTATTAAAACAATCAGAAACAAGCAGTGTTCAAATAGTGCAGTGCTCCAAAAATTCCACCAAAAAATAAATAATCCAATAAAAGCAGTGAACTGTGGAGGTTAAAACTCCATAATAAATAATCCCTTAAAGACAAGATTAAAATCTTAAGGCAGGAAGCTTTCTCTTTAAAGTCAAGTCCCTGGGCCTCACAGCAGAGGAGACGCCGAACTCTCAGGCACAGCCAACCTTCTGTTACAGGCCTTGAGTCCCTGCTGTCTGTCCACGGATCTCCAGCAGGGCTCCCCATCCGAGCCTCGCTCTGTCCAGCTTCCGCCGCCTTCCCCAGACTTGTATGAAAATGAGCATCGGGTCACTCCAGCTCCATGAGCCGCTCAGCTGTAATGGCCTCCTTCAGCCCCCTGAGCATCTCTTCTGAGAGTCTCTCATTCCGACTTTCTGCCTTCTCTCTCCCAGTCTGCTTCTTTAACCTCCATTCATCTTTTCTTCCTCTCTTTCCTTCTTCTGCAGGCTCTTCTTATATTCTGCCATCCTAATTGGGCGTGGATGTGAGATGCCGCTCCTTATGAGGCAAAAATGAGGCACCTGAGTGATGCTCGCATTTACACGTGTATGCGTGATCAGCCAAGTGCCCCCGGAGCAAAGCAAAGCGTGTTCACATCCCTGTTCAGACCCACCCACGATTATTTATTTAAAATCTACACTGCACCACGGACCACTCATCACAGGCACGTCAACAAGAAGCTTGTTCTCCTTTGGATTTGTCACCTGGGTGAAGTGTCACCACAGGAGAATTTAGTGATGTCACCTGGGTACAGGAAAATTTAGTGAGTTGCCTATAGTCTTGTCTTTTCTTCTTTAAATTATTGGTGGCACGTTCACTGAGGGTTCATAATTCATGATGGTTAGTGATTGCTACTGAACCATACGCTTTTATTTTAAGCCTTCGGTTGGGAAAAAGGGTGGTACAGTGGGTAATGTGCAGCTATAGGACCTAATGTCACCAGTTTATTGTCAAGTGTATTCTTCCAAAGTCCTTTGTGGACTTTACGAAAATAATCTGTTTCTCTTCTTATCCCAGTATTTACGTGTAATCTGTCTCATTGTGAGTGTGCATGGCAATGCATTGGTGCCCAAAGCTGCTTATTGCCTTGTGCCAGTTGGTCCTAGAATAGACCCAGATTTCCCTTAAACTTGCTTTGGAAGAATTGGATTTGGAACATAAATAAATGAGTGAATCCTTAATGAGTGAAGATTGCAATTACTGAATTGCTCAAGTCATTATGTTTATATTGCTTTTCCCATGGTGAGCTCTATTGGAGTGCGGTTTAGGTAGATTCTCTAATGACACTTTAACAACATATTGTCAAAAGATGAGACAAAGAGCCAGAAAAGGTTTGGGGAAGCCTCCCGTATAATTGATCCTGGCTGCAAAATGATTGATTTTGTGTACAATTGTGTACAAATTGGAGTCCACAACAGAAGTACCTGGTGATGTTGAGATGGACGGATTTTAAGTGTGGCTGAGGAAGTGAGATAATTATGACCGGAGCTGGAAGTGACCTCCTCTGGGCCGAAAGTGACCTCATCAGGCTTGTGGCTGAAAGTGGCATCATTGAGGCCAGGCGGAATTTCCCATAACAGGTCTGCAGTGGAAAGAAAGAAAGGATCAGTACACCTGGCCACCCCCTGGTCTGGCATGAAGTTACCTTCCTTCGAGCCCTTTAGCTGCTTCCCATGCGCACGTGTGTGGCACTATAAAATTATTCACAACATGCAATTCTTTTAACAAATTGCAATTGCTTGAGTATGTATGAATAGATGACAGATGTCCAGAATTTTAATAATTGCCAATTGCAAATGTCTTTGTGATCAAAACAGATTATTTTGCTTCTGAGTAGAATAGTTTTACATTTCCAAACATGTCAGAATCCTCTCATTGTGTAAGTCATCACTTGAGCAAATGTCCATCCAGTTGTCAAACTGTGTTAGCCCAATGTTTCATTAATTACAGCGACATGGAGTTATTGTAATATCTCCTAATGTGACAAATCTGCAGCATGGTTCTAGAAAATAGTGGCATCAGACTTAAACATGCTCCCTCTTGAACAAAGCTGGCACCACAGTCAGGATCATGTTCTTTGATTTTTCCAGTGCCTTTAACACCATTCTGCATCAATGACTTGGGGAAAAAACTCAAAGCTTTGGATTTTGATGCCCCCACAGTCTCCTGGATTATGGACGACTTGACCAACAGTTTGTGAGGCTGAGGGATTCCGTCTCAGGAGTGGTGGTGGGGTGCCTCAGGGAACTGTCCTGAGGTGGACGAGTTTAAATATTTGGGATCAACAGTACAGAGTAATGGGGATTGTGGAAGAGAGGTGAAAAAGAGAGTGCAGGCAGGGTGGAATTGGTGGAGAAGAGTGTCAGGAGTGATTTGTGACAGACAGGTATCAGCAAGAGTGAAAGGGAAGGTCTACAAGATGGTAGTGAGACTAGCTATGTTATATGGGTTGGAGACGGTGGCACTGACCAGAAAGCAGGAGACAGAGCTGGAGGTGGCAGAGTTAAAGATGCTAAGATTTGCATTGGGTGTGACGAGGATGGACAGGATTAGAAATGAGGACATTAGAGTATAATGAGACTATACAGTATTGGGAGAAGGGTACTATGGATAGAGCTGCCAGGTAGAAGCAAATGAGTAAGGCCTAAGAGAAGGTTTACAGATGTGGTGAGAGAGGACATGCAGGTGATGGGTGACACAGAGCAAGATGCAGAGGACAGAAAGATATGGAAAAAGATAATCCGCTGTGGCAACCCCTAATGGGAGCAGCCGAAAAAAGAAGCAGAAGTCAGAGTAGATTAAAGTCATGGAGGACTTCATCTTGTGGTGCTTGGACAACAACCTACAACTTAACATCGGCATGACAGAGGCCTGGTGAGGGATTTCCAGCATGCCAAGGAGCCTCTGAGATCAAAGACCATTCAGGTGAAGGTCATGGAGGTGGTGAAGAGCTACAAGTACCTGGGGGTTCATTATAAACAACAATCTGGACTGGTGTGACAACACGGTGGCAGCTTACAAGAAGGGCAGACTGGACTTCCTAAGGAGACTCTCATAAGGAGGTCTTCAGATGTGTGCAGCAAGCTACTGAAAATGTTCTACCAGTCCATAGTAGCCAGTGTGTTGCTCTATGCTGTAGTCTCCAGGGGAAGCAACTTGAGCTCAAAAGATTATTATTATTATTTGTCCTGTGAGTTTGTATCCTTGTTGTTTATATTTCTACTGTTGTATCCATCTGAATTTCCCCACTGGATTAATAAAGTTTAAGTAATCTAATTTAATAATAAGAAATCTAAAGTGCAAGTGCAAAGTGGAGGATAAAGCCTTCTAATGTTAAAATCAGGGTTTGGATGGCTGAAGAATTTTCAGTTTGTTACCTAATAACTAGAACAATAACAATTTGGTACAATAAACATTTAGCAGGAGTGGAACAATGTACAGCAAGACTGTTTGGGATTAGAAGATAAGGAAGACATTTCCATAGCCCGCTGTCATATTGATGAAACATTTAAATATTGTGACCACCCTGATTCTACACACTGTGAAAGGAACTTCTCATTTTGTTGACATTGACTTATTCATTTGCACAATAATTTAAATTTGAAGCATTAGTTTAATCATTTAGGGCAAAATACAGGTATGTGGTTTTGCAGGTGGACTGTGTTGTTTTCCATATCACATGCACTGTTTTGACAAATGTACCTGGGGGTCTCGCTGTGAAAGTGATGACAGTGTTTCAAGAATTGATCCCTAAGCACCTGAGATAACCTGAAGTGACTTACTCAGGATGACACAGTGGCTCTTTGGCATTGCGGTTTACAGTCCAACATCTGCCCACTAGGGGGTCACACTGCCCATATTTTTTTTTTCTTTGTGACTTGGCTTCCCATGGCTTCTGGGAACATTTAATTGACCCAGTGATCCATCCACCTGGCTTTCACTTTGTAACCAGCAGTTTATCTTTTTTATTTGCAGTACACCCACACTCCTCACTTTCTCTCTTGGATGATCTTGTTAGATTTTTTTAAAGGGTCTTAGGAGATCCCTCATACTGTTGTTTCTCGAGCCTCATATTCAAGATCTGTGCTCAGATTGCTTATCTGATGTGTTTGGTGTACTAAGTTTTGGTGTCTCCCTTTCTCATGGCGTTCTCTTTTGTCTCCACAGCGAACTCCTGGAAGACTTGGAGAGGTGTTGCGATGTGGCAGCCATTGCCGAGTGTTTTGTGGAGAGGGTGAGTGACATTAATGAAGGGTACCTCCTGAGATGACATGTAGACAGACCTGTGCTTGTTGCAGATTAGCACCCTCCTCAGTGAACTGTCACAACAAATGAACCCCTGAAAATCAAATACATCTGTTTTTATAAAATAAAGCGTTTATGCACCACCAGTCCCAAGTATGGACACTTTTACCAATTTCCATGTTTTTGATAGAAATAATTGATTTAAAAATACAGCCAAGACATTTCTAGTGCTGATAATGGCTAATACTGCTTGAAATGACTGATTCTGATTTTATCATTCACATATGTCAGCAAGGCCCCATTTTCAGCAACCTTCCCTTCAGTGTCCTAATGGTCAACTCTCTTAGGTTACCTTTAATTAGTCCTGTGTAAATTCTAACAGGTTATTAGAGAAACCTTCTTAATTGCATTGAACCTGTTATTACTCCGTTCACTTGAGTTGAAAGGTACTGACATTCCTAAAGTTCAGTTCTGAGTTCAAAATTAGCCAAAATGAGAACAATCTAGATGAGAACAGGCCATTCAGCCTAACAGCGTTCACCAATCCTATCCACTTAATTCTTTTAAAAAACATCAAGTTGAGTTTTGAACGTCCCTAAAGTCCTACTGTCTACCACACTACTTGGTTGCTTATTCCAAGTCTCTATCGTTCTTTGTGTGAAGAAAAACTTCTTAATATTTGTGTGAAATTTACCCTTAACATATTTCCAACTGTGTCCCCGTGTTCTTGATGAACTCTAATTTTAAAGTCACCATTTCGATCCACAGGACTAATTCCAATCATAATTTTAAACACTTGAATCAGGTCGCCTCTTAATCTTCTTTTACTTGAAATTTAAAAGCTCAGCTATTTTAATCTTTCCTCATAATTCAACCCCTGTAGCTCTGGAATCAGCCCAGTCGCTCTTCTCTGGACCTTTTCTAGCACTACTATGTCATTTTTGTAGCCTGGAGACCAAATCTGCACACAGTGCTCAAGATGAGGCCTCACCAGTGTGTTATAAAGCTTCAGCGTGCACCACACGGCCACCCTGCTGGCCGCAGCCGAGAGATGATTCTATTTATCTTTATTTTATTTTATTGTAGAATCAACTCTCGGCAGCAGCCAGCAGGGTGGCCGTGTGGCACATGCATATGGGCGCTGTTCTTATTCCCTACCACCTTCGCTGTTACTTCCCCTATCTCTTCATATCTTAAATCATTATTGAGGCAGATTGAAATCTTATGTGCCAGCTTAAGTGAAAAATTAAAGAAATCGCACAAAGTAATTGCAACACAAACACTGACTTAGTCAGTTTTAGCACGAAAAGATACCAACAAAAGAAGAGAAGAAGCGGGCTTCTCAGGTGGAGAAAAGAAGAGCTGCTTGGGAATGTTAAATATTTCTATATACTGTATATTTTTCTTAACTGAAAAATTGTGAATTAACATGTTGAGTGTCAAATGTAAAGAAACTTACTTTAGAAACTCTGGGTTAATAAAACAGGGTCAAGCAGTAGAAATGATAAATGATAGGATTTACTCACTGGTCCCCGCAAACCATTAGAATTGGCCCCCACAGCTCCTCCACCCTCACACTTAGCAGCAGCTCCCCTCGGGGCTGTGTACTGAGCCCTCTTCTCTATGCCCTTTACACTTGTGATTGTACATTTAATTACTCCAGCAACAATATCTTCAGGTTTGCTGATGACTTCACTGTGGTAAGTCTCATGACCAGTGACGATGTTTCAGCATACAGGGATGAGGTGAGAAGCTGTCAGTGTGGTGCTCCAGGAACAATCTGTCACTCAACACCTGTAGAGCTAAAGAGATGGTCATTGACTTGAGGAGCAGCCCCATTCTACATCAGTCTGATGGAGAGGGTCAACTCCTTTAAGGTCCTAGGAGCTCACATCTCTGAGGACCTTTCCTGGACAGCAAACATCCTGGCGATGGTCCAAAAGTCTCAGCACCAACTGCGTTTCCTGAGACTTCTCTGGAAAGTGGAAATGAAGGTGAAGCTGCTGTTGACTTTCTACCACTCGACCATCGAGAGTGTTTTAGCTCACTGTGTTTCAGCAGTAGACAGGAAAGTTCTGCAGAGAGTAAAATCCACGGCAGAGAAAATCACTGGAAGATCTCTCCGGTGCCCAATGTCTCTGCAGAGCCAGGAAAAGCATTAAAGACCCTTCCCCATCCTGGCCTCTCATTGTTCACGTTACTGCCCTCCGGCAGGCAGTAGAAGAGCATTAAAAGAAGAACCAAGAGATCTGCAAATAACTTTTATCCTTGGGACATCAGAGTTTTAAATTTTAAAAACTGTTCGAATTTTTTTTGGGTTTTTCTCCCAGTATGTATGCTTTCTACTTTAGTGGATAATAATTTATTTGTTATAGGATTTGTGCTTTTTTAGATAATTTGTTTATTGTACTTGCACCGTTTACAGGGTAGCTTTTACAATTTCATTGTGCTGCTACAATGACAATAAAGGCTTCCTATCTTATTCTATTCTAAAACAGTTCTACAGGGATTGATGGAACTGGGGACATATACTGGAAAGGTAGGAGAGCTAATGGGCTTTAGATGGGCGAGGAGGGGGCATGTTAATAATTTCTGAGTCAGATAGTTAATGGAAAAGATGGACCAGTGGTTATAGTTAGCCATAACAGGGTAACAAAATAAATGGCCATGGGTGGTGGGCTCATTATGGGAGTGGGTGAGAGGAACAGGAATGTTTTGCCCTTCCATGTGTAGCAGCAGCAGAATTCCCACATTTCCCTCCTTTATGTGGCTATGGTGGGGTCAAATTAACAAAATGAAGGACAAAAGATCAACTGAGTCTCCGTCTGGATTAAGGTGGACCTCGTTAATGGGGGCAGACAACAGATTTGAAGTACTTATGAGTGGTGTGGCACAATCTAAAATTGTAACAGGGTGCATTGTGTTGTTTATTTATAGCAGTAAGATCTCAATAGACCACCAGATTTAGCTTTTTGAATGCTCTACCAAATTTATCTGAGGATGCTTTCACTCCATATCTGTTCTTTGTCCTGTTTTACAGAGTGAAGCCTTTGATATTTACACCCTCTACTGCATGAACTACCCCAAGTAAGTAGCTTAACTCCTTCGTCATTAAAGTGGTGAGTTTTCTCGCTTAGTATTTCTCTCAAATGGCATTAAAACTCATGAAGATAATTACAACAGCAAGAATCTTCATAACTGTCATAAGTTTATACATTCATTTTTCTGAACAAACGTTTTTCATTATGAAAACTGATAACGGATCATTTAAACACTACTCAACACAGCCCGTGGAGTACACATGAGAGATACCTTCATCTCCTTTCTCCAGTACTGGACTTTCCGGGCTAAAGTGCATCTTGGCAGCTTTTGGCACAAGACAGGAACCATCTCTGCATGTGACCCTAGGCCAAATTAGAGTCGCCAAACACTCAGACCTAATAATCATTTAAATTCTCGAAGAAAGCTGAGTGTCAGGGAAATGAAGATCTCAATATATGAAATAAATGTCTTGTCTTTCTGTCTGTATGTTCCCTGTACAATCCTACACACTCAGTTAAGTTCATCTGAATGACGCAGACAAAAAACATATTAATTGAACCAATCTTTGACCGGTCTGGACCAAATTTTGCATAAAACGAACAAGATCGACTACTATGGAACCCAGAATTTTGACTCTGGGTCTTGCAGTGGGTATTTTTTTCTGGCTGCACACCAGTGCCACCTGCTGGCTGAGAGAAAGTTAAAACACCCGAACAGAGTGAAGCCAGACTAGCTTAACATTACTTACCTGAACAATGCTATGTGCCACCTCTCTCTATCGTAATATAAAGAGGAAGGTGTTGGGTGAGGCTTGATCTAGACTGCAAGTGCAGAGCATCACAAAGGAGAATCAAAAGGTGGTTGTTTAACTCCTGCTTTGTTGGCTTCTCTTCATAATTTAAGCACTACGAACTGCCCACCTTCAACTTAGAGGACGAGCAAGACATGAGAGCATTCATGGTTTCATCCCAGCAAGGAGTTTCCTTAATTCTGAAATCCAATGAAACCTAAAAAGAACAAATTCTCAATGCTGCATGCTACTTCTGTATTCTGTAATATAAAAAGAAGTATTGTGTGCTTTTGCAGAGGGTTTTGGCTGAGGCTTGATTAAGAGTGGAACTGCAGCGCAACACAAAGGAGAATCAGAAAGGTGGCTGTTTAACTCCTTCTTCATCGGCCTCTCTTCATAATTTAAACACTACACACTGGCCACCTTAAATTAAGAAGATGAGTCAGACATGACTACATTCATGGTGGCAACCTAGCAAGGAGTTACAACTTTTTGTATGAAAATGTGCTATATAAATAAATGTTGTTGCTGTTGTTGTTGGAGTCTAATCAGTCACAAAAAGAACAAATTCTCGACTCACAAGATCAGAGACCTTGATAGTGAAACAGTGTGGAGGAAGGATGGGGCAGCTACCAAAAACAACACGGTTACTGTTTAAAAATCCACAAACCTTTGCTTTCTTTCCTTAACAAATTCTAAAAACATACTCAGGCAACAGCGGTTACTTTGACTAGTAGCTTCATCCACGTGACGTGTTTTATTACAACAAGCTTGTCGAAACTTTGTTGTGTAATCAAATTAGATCAGCATGATAAGACTGAGCAAAATAATAAAGCAACAGTCAGTTAAGTTCGGTCAAATGGTATAATCTTTAACACACCTATTAGAACATTAGAACACTGTAGACGAGAACAGGCCATTCAGCCCACCAAAGCTCACCAGTCCTATCCACTTATTTCTTCCAAAAAAACATCAAGTCGAGATTTGAAAGTCCCTAAAGTCTTAAAGTCTATATGTTAATATTATCTAAAGGTCCAGATTTAAGAGTCTTTGGCACACATTTACAGTATATCTAAAGAGAAAGTTCTTATTCATTTATAAATTCTCACACAGGGCAAAAAGTCAAAGGAATAAATTATTGTTTTCTCAGTTCGCTTGATAATGTTACAGAATTTTTTTATTAAAACAGGCAGTTATGGTCACATTCATACCTACAAGTTTTACTGTAACACGGAGTACCTGCGAGAAATCTGTTCAGATGAACAAATATTATTATATTTAATCAGCAATTTAATAGACATTAGTTCAACAACAATACCATTAATTTGTATAGCACATTTTCTTACAAATAATGTCGCTCAAAAGTGCTTAACAGGATGAAGAAAGTGAAAAAAACAAAATAAATAAGAATTAAAATTAAGGAACTTAATAACAGAATAAAAGTAAGGTGCGATGACCAGGGAGGACAGAACAAACAAACAAAAAAAAAACTTCAGACAGCTGAAAAAAGAAATTAAATCTGCAGGGGGTCCGAGGCCATGAGACCACCCAGCCCTCTCTAGGCATTCTACTTAACATCAATGACCTTAATAAGTCTTCATGGTATTCAGGGTTCACATGGAAGAACTTGATGATGGTGGTCTTGTGGACTTCTGGCCTTCGATCCATCAATGTAGCAAACGGTGCTTTGATCAGGTGGTGGTGCCGCAGATCGCCACCACAGAAAAAAACGGAAAAAGAACAGAAGAGAAGTAGGGGTTAGTAAGGATTACGGAGCCACCAGCTATTATTGATAATTATTATTATTGATAATTATTCACAAATATAGAATATCAGGATTAAGTTAAAATGTAGCTATGAGAAAGCCATGTTAAAATAATGATTTTTTAGCAGTTTTTTAAAGTACTCCACCGTATCAGCCTGGTGAATTTCTATCGTCAGCTATTCCAGATTTTAGGTGCCTAACAGCAGAAGGTCGCCTCACCACTTCTTTTAAGTTTAGTTCTTGGAATAATAAGCAGACACTCATTTGAAGATCTAAGGTTACGATTTGGAATATAACGTGTCAGACACTCCGATATATAAAATGGAGCAGATTATTTAAGGCTTTGTAAACCATTAGCAGTATTTTAAAGTCAGTTCTAAATGACACAGGTAACCAGTGTAGTGACATCAGAACTGGAGAGATGTGCTTGGATTTTCTTTTCCTAGTTAAGATTCTGGCAGCTGCATTCTGCACTCGTAATCATTGATGTCTTTTTTGGATAGTCCTGAGAGGAGTGCGTTATAGTGATTAAAGTTCAATATAAATAACTAAACTACTAAACAACTAATAATTAAAGATGGAACTGGAGAAAGAGACATAAAGGACAGTCATCAGTGCTATGCACTTTAATTCTCACATCAACTATCCTTTTGATACTGTAGCTTTACAGGGCCAGTACTGTCACATGCACAGAGTACATTGAGATTCTTATCTGCATGTGCTAATCAGCATACAACACATTGTCACCATCCAGCGCCATGATAAGTGAGGGACCAGTTGCTGGCAAAGGTCAGGCTGGGCTTGAAGCTGCCCTTTAGAGGTCAAGAGGGTGGCATCTCAGATGTCTACTGGTATTACGCATTGGGATAAAAGTTTGATAAAGGGTATGTCTGTTGTATGGCAACCACCAGAATGTTAAGCTTTTAGAAGGAAACTGTAAGCAGAGTCTGAAATTGTAATTAATAATAAGTGAACTCATTTTCAGATTGCCAGGAGATGACATAATTCTAGTCCTCTAGTTAGCAAATGGTGAGATTCATATGTCATATGATACCCTAAATATGTGGAATCCATCCAGCTTTGCTCTAATAAAGATGGTACTAAATGCTGAAACTGCACATAAAAACTTTTGGATTGTGTTTCTGTGTGTGAAATATAAATACGCACATCTTAGCACCTTGGGGGAATGAATCACAGAATAAGTAAGAGTAAAGAGAATGCTGCCCTCTTGTGGTAAATCAAAGGGACACAATCTGCATTGATGTTAAAGATGGTGACAAAGGTATAAATCAGAACAGTTCATTTAATGAGGCAAGAAATATTGCGACTTCACTAGGCTCGTGTATGAGACTGGACAAAGGTAACGACCTGACTCTCCTTTTCATGAGGGTGTGAATCAGCAGAGACTGAGCACCCACAACACGGCCCTTCTCACAGTTGCTGTGCTGGGTTCGTTCTAGCTGTATTGTTAATCTAAAACAATCAACATTCATAAATCCTCTTACTTCAAATCAGAGTCAAAGGGCTAAATACAGTGATCCCCCACCTATCGCTCAAGTTACATTCCAGACCCATCAGCGATAGGTGAAAATCTGCGATATAGAAAGTCCATATAAATAAACATTTTTGTATAGTTTAAGCCTTAAATTACCCCTCCCACACGCTTAAAACAAATGTAAACTTATTAAAACACACTTTGTAAACACATTTGATATGTGGATGTTGGGCTAAGGATATGAGTAACATAATAATAATAATGTAATAATAATAATAATGTAGCGTACTGTCAATTCATTCAAGCCGTAATGGTGAGCAATGTCCGCTTAATGATTTCCTTTCCTTCTTGGAAGATGCAGGATGCTTGGGAGCCATCGTAAGGCTTAAAACAAAATGAAAAGTTCACAAAAGTTTGCTCCCAAAAAGCAAGGTATTCAATACACAGAGAACTGAGATGTGTCGGGGATCCACGTTCGCTGTTCTTGCGAGATTACATCACGTTAGCAGCAGCCAATCAGAGGCCAAGAGAATGAAAATCCTGCTCTGATCGGTTGAGTCTCCACTTTCAGACAATAATAGGCCTTGTAATAAATCATCTTGTTAATGTAATGTGAAACTTTTTGTCTACCATAATGACTGCTGAAAACTGTACGCTTTGTTAAGAACTGGCTGCAAAGTACACTACAGGTAGGATGTACTTATTGAATTTTTCCGCAATATAGCGGGACCGCAATAGCTGAACCATGATACAGCAGGGGATCACTGTAATTATCCATCCACCCATCCCACTATATCCTAACTACAGGGGTCTGCTGGAGCCAAACCAAGCCAACACAGGGCACAAGGCAGGAAACAAACCCCAGGCAGGGTGCCAGCCCACCGCAGGGAACACACACACGGGACAATTTAGAAATGCTAATGCACCTAACCTGCATGTCTTTGGACTGTGGGAGGAAACTAAAGTACCCTGAGGAAACCCATGCAGACACGGGGAGAACATGCAAACTCCACGCAGGAAGGCCCTGGGAAGCGAACCCTGGTCTCCTTACTGCGAGGCAGCAGCGCTACCCACTGCGCCCCAATGCCGCCCTCACTGTAATTAGTTTTGCTTTATTTGAAATTATTTAAGTGTTTGCCATTTTTTAGTTTAATGTTGTTTTTCATGGAATTTGATGTTGGGTAGAATTTATACAGTATTTAAAGATTTAGTTTTATGTTTAAGTCTTTCTAATAAACAATAAACTCCATCCATCCATTATCCAGCCCGCTATATCCTAACCACAGGGTTAGGAGCCAATCCCAGCCAACACAGGGTGCAAGGCAGGAAACAAACCCCGGGCAGGGCACACACATACACCAAGCACACACTAGGGACAATTTTTAGAATCGCCAATGCACCTAACCGGCATGTCTTTGGACTGTGGGAGGAAACCCACGCAGACACAGGGAGAACATGCAAACTCCACGCAGGGAGGAACCAGGAATCGAACCCAGGTCTCCTTACTGCAAGGCAGCAGCTCTACCCACTGCGCCATCCAACAATAAACTCTTTAAACAAAATTTCCTGCCATAGCTTGAGTATTTTAGTTTATTTTTGGCATGCCTACATAATTCTCTTTATATTACCAGTGTAGTCAACTTGCAGTAGAAATAAAATAATACTGATAACCTAATATTTACAAATGGTTGTCCATGGTGCAGTGGTTAGCACTGAGGCGTCATTGACTCAGCATCTCTAATTCCTGTAACTAGGCAAGAGTTTGGGATGCAGCAGACTTGCATGGTACAGTACCTGGGAGCTGTATAATGGCACTTCCACGGATGGCACCAGTCTTGTGTCTGATGAAGGGTTCATCAGGTTCTGTAGATGGATGGATAACTGAGGTTTGAAGATAGGCTGCTCCCTTTAATCTTTATTGTTATCAGTATTTTAGCCAGTGCACTTGTATGATCAATTAATGATGCTGAGAAACACAGCCAAACGCTAATGGAAATTGTGAATGAGAAATTAGTGATGAAAGAACTGACTATTATTCTAACAGATGTATCTAATATATTGTCACTACAACTAACATAAAAGTATCAAAATAGGGTTAATAATGACAATGTTCTATCTATCTATCTATCTATCTATCTATCTATCTATCTATCTATCTATCTATCTATCTGTCTATCTGTCTCTGTCTCTGTCTGTCTGTCTGTCTGTCGATCGGTCGTCAGTGAATTTCAGAAAGAATTGAGACCCCTTCACTTTCTGCACACTTTACTGCATATGACCATTTAAAGGATGCTGAGAACCTGAGGGAACAGACTCAATGGTGTGATGAGATAAAAATTGAACTCGTTGGTCAGAACTATGTCTAGCAAAGACCAGGCACCGCTCATCACTTGCCTAATACCATCTCTATGGTCAGTCATGGTGGTGGCAACATCAAACTATGGGGGTGTACAATAGAGGCAGGACGAGGGAAACAGGTCAGAATTGAGGGAAGGATGAACGCTGCCAAGAAAACCTGCTCCAGATTACACTTGACATCAGACTGAGGTGATGGTCACCTTTCTGTGGCTTTGAGACAATTCTCTGAGTATCCATGAGTAGCACAGCCAAAGCCCAGCCTCTTAGAAATCTGTAGAGATACCTGAAGGTGGGAGTTTACAGATGTTTTCCATTAATAAATTTGCAAACCTTCCTGAAAATGTTTCCAGTTTGTCATTAGGGTTTATTGATTGTAGATTGATGGGCAAAAATGTCAAATTTATTTATTTAAATTGAAATCTACAGGACAATAAAGCACACTGCCCTGTGACTCCCTCAGTTGCCTGATCTTGCCTCTTATCTTTCACCCTGTAAATTGATTTCCCTGCTTTGGCCAAACTCTCTGTGGGACTGAGACATTTCTTTAAATGTTCTCTTGATTTCACCCTTTTCTTTCTTCTTAGCTCTGTGGCAGTTCTGAGGGACTGCATGAAGAATGAAAGCCTCGTTGGATTCTTCCGAGAGCGGCAGACCACCCTATCTCATTCCCTGCCGCTTGAAACCTACCTGCTCAAACCTGTCCAGAGGATCCTGAAATATCACCTGCTGCTGCAGGTCAGTGTTCTGAAATGGTGAAGCAGTAAAAGAAAAAGGTTGCTGGGAGGAACTTCATAGGGTTGCTCTATGGTGGCTCCATGCACCAAATGGACAGGATGAAAAATTTGCTAAAAGCTCATTTGTTGCATTTTTGCAGCAGTGAGATTGTTAATAGGCCCAACATGTCTGGCCTCAACACCATTTTTTCCCCATGTTCTTAATTCCTTTTTCATTGTAAAACATGGCAGGAGATTAAATTCAATGTCCAACAACTGGATTCATTACAGGGTCCGTCCAACCGAAGGCAAAACTACATCTAACAGTGTGACAAATGGCTACCTGGTCCAGTGGTAGACCTAGCACTCTATATTAAGCACATCAGGCTGAAGAATGGCCCTGAGACACCTGCTTTTCAAGTATTAGCAAGCTGTGGCTTTTGAAGAACAGGAAGGGCCTGCTGCATGTCCAGGGACATCTTCTTCCTCATTAACCGTTTCTTTCAGCCAAAGCTGAAGCCTCTGTAGGTGGCTACCAGTCTCATATGTCCGGTATTAGTGCTTTATGCCATTAATTAACCTGGATATCCTTACCCTACGGAAGTTCCCAATGTCTAAAGTCAGGCATTCATGGGATAATTATTATTACGCCATAAGATTTCTCGATTGGGTTGTCTATTGCACACACCAAAATTTGCAGCTTGTGGCTCAACTATCCATATAGAAATGCAAAAGTTTGGGGATCATTCAGCTGGTTTCAGTTGTTTCTGTATCATTTGTAAGGAGTTTCAGTGAACACTAAATTTCTTTCCTTTCCTTCAGGAACTTGCAAAGCAGTTTGATAAGAGCAGCCCTGGCTATGAGATCGTAGAGGAAGCAGTCATAAGTATGACTGCTGTTGCCTGGTACATTAATGACATGAAGAGGAAACAGGAGCATGCCATCCGTCTGCAAGTAAGCATGAACAAAGGGTTAACTGCCATGGTTTTATTCATTAGCAGAATTTAATGTGAGAGGTTTTAACTTCACAAAAGGCCTTTTTCTTCTCTTCTTTCGTCAGCATCTTTTCGCGTTAAAACTGATTAAGTCAGTGTATGTGTTGCAATTACTTAGTACGTTTTCCTTAATTTTTCACTTAAGCTGGCACTTAAGTCTTCAATCTGCCTCAAGAATGATTTAAGATATGAAGAGGTCAGGAAGTGACGGCAAAGGTGGTAGGGATGAGAATGACACCCGTACACATGGCCACACGGCCACCATGCTGGCTGCTGCCGAGAGTTGATTCTACAATAAAATAAAATAAAAATAAAAAGAGGAATAACCTTAGAGGTCAATCATCACCCGAAAGCAGATAGTAGACATCACGTAGTATATGTGTAATAAATTTCAGGTCAATAGGTCAAACGGTTTGCGAGCTACAGATGATTTAAAATCCTGGACAGACAAACGAACAGCCATGGTAGTGTATTATAGAACAAGAAGATACAATCTGTGAAATAATCTTTAATAAAACAGACTTAACATGTACCATATGTAAGATATTTTGGACATTAAAGAAACTGTCCTCTTCATTGTACCCTTGAGTGTCTAGAAAGTTGCAATTAAATACAATTTATTAATTAATTAGCGAAAAGGTAAGTTTGACACCTCTGCTGTAGCTTTGTGATTTGAGTATCTTGCTGCAGTTTGAATGTTAATTTTCAGTCATCTTGTAGCCCCCATGGAAGTTTACTGAGACCCCTTATTGGGCCCCGGCCCCCTTGGTTTAGAACAGTTAGAAAAAAGACACACAAAATGACAAAACATCTTGCAGCCACTCTATCCATTCTTCCACACACTTTACAAACATGTTCAAGTGCACCACATTCATGATAGATAAGACAGAGAGAGACAAAACCACGATGCCAAAATGGGGCCCCCCGCAACATTTCACTGGCCACATTTCTTCTAAGAAAATGAACAGACCGTAACTGGAAAATTTCACAACATAGTTTCGGAAGGCAGGTATGAGGTTAACTGAAAACGTGCCATGAGCTGAGTACACGTTGAGTGAATACTGTCAAAAAGGTAACCATACTTACTGCATGTCACTCTGTGTTTATGCAGACATGCCAGGCCCAGTTTCACAGGCTCTTGTTTCATCACTGGATTCTCATTTCTTTTTTATTGATTTATTTATTTTCTCCACTAGGAGATTGAGAGTTTGCTGCTAAACTGGCCCGGCTCAGACCTGAGTGGATTTGGTGAATTGGTTCTTGAAGGTTCTTTCCGCGTCCAGCGAGTGAGGAAGGAGAGGGCTTTCTTTCTTTTTGACAAGATGCTTCTCATCACCAAAAAGAGAGGGGATAACTTCATCTACAGCACACACATCTTTGTAAGTAGCCAGCAGGGGACACTTTTATTTTGTCCTTTTGTAACACCTCTGAGAATATTCTAGATAAATCACGTTTGAATGGAGTCACTGGTGAAAGGCACTGTACATTATAAAGATTGATTGCTTTCTCTGGCCACCAATGTGGTTCTTTTAATTCCAGCCCTTGTGTTGCACCCATTGGCCCAGTCGACCAATGCAGTCGTTAAATCCATTTTTAGATTTTGTCCGCCATTGGCTTGCTGTTATTTTACTCAATGGCTAACTTTTAACAGGCCACATGTCTGATGGGTGACCTCTTGGGCCCACAAAGCTGTAAATTGTGTGAAATACCAGAATTCCCACTCAGGATCATAGAGCTGTGATCCTGTGGTGTTCGATTTAGGGGCTCCTTCTTTGTTTTCATAGCTGGTTTATTTTAGCAGTCCTTCTGATAGCGTGAATTATGGCAGTATTCTCTTTGCCCAAAGACATACTTTCTCAGGAGCCATTTATTAAGATTTTTTGTTAACCATTTTAACATTATTTTCAACTAACTGGAAATTTGTTTACCACAACTTTGCAAATGTCATTCGGCCATCCATTCTTGCAATCACTGGGAGTCAGCCACAATAGGCTCAGTACAGGAACAAACCCGAGAGGTGAGGTCTGTCCATCTCAAAGGCAGCACAGGCACATACACACATGGTGACATTTTACAGACACTAATTTAACCAAAATGCATGTCTCTGAGACACATGCTCATGATTTTCACAGCATGAATTTAAGGGAACTCAAGGGAATGAATGGGAGCAGCAGACAAGCTCCACACTGAAGCTACACCAGGTAAAAATCAAATCAGGGTCTAAATGCAAGAAGGTCAGGTCAGGTTGGGGAGCATGCATTGGTACAGTGTCTCGCCGCACCCACCACATGACGAAACAGCTCAGGGTCCTGTTTGGCAATGCCCCAAGGCAGACACAAGGTCCAGTCACACCCCCCTGAAAATGACCCTCTATATGCCGTAGCCATGTTTTACGTGAGCATCCCCTTGGCCTGGTCCAGTCACTCAGGTCCTCAACAATGAGAATCCTGCGAGCCCTCGGAGAATCATGCCACATGGCCGTAGTGCCGTAGCTGACACTCCTTCACAATGCAGGTAATGTTCCTCACTTGGGACTCCATGAGTAACCGCTCATTCAACACAAAGTCAAACCAGCAGTAGCCAAGGATTCTCTGAATAGACACAGTACCAAAGGAGTCCAGTCTTCATCTCAGGCCACTGGATAGCGTCCATGTCTCGTAACCATAGAGCAAGAAAGGAAGCACCAGGACTCTAAAGACTTGTACCTTCGAACACCACACACCCCTTCTTTCCAGTGACCTCATGATCCCCCATGCCCTCCCAATCCGTCTTCTGACTTTATAGGAAGATTCACCAGAGATATTAATGTCACTGCCGAGTTAAGTAAACCTCTCGAAGTGTCTCTGAAGATGGACACACTGCTGATGGCTGTGCCCAAGAGGTCATTAAAGGCCTGGATCTTGTTTTTTATCCAGGGCACTCACAAGCCCAGGCACTCAGACTCCTTGCTTAGTCTCTTGAGCGCCCCAATCAGAACCTCCATTGACTTCAGGAATATCACAGCATCGTCAGCAAAGTCAAGATCCATGAATCTCTCTTCGCCAACAGATGCCCCACAGCCGCTGGACCCCATGACCCTGCCCAACACTCAGTCCATTCAAGGTAGGAGTGGGACAACACACACACTCATGACGAACCCCAGAAACAACTGGGAGAAACACAGGAGTTCTGCCTCTACTCTGCACAGCACTCACAGTACCAGTGTACAGACCGGCCATGATATCAAGTACCCTTGAAGGGATCCGAAGGGATCCCGCGAACCCTCAGGATGTCCCACAGGGCAGCTCAATCAACTGAGTCGAACGCTTTGCGAAAATTGACAAAAGCTGCAAAGAAACTCTGCCGATATTCATGTTTGCGCTCCATCAGAACCCTCAGTGCCAGGGTACGGTTGATAGTAGACTACTTAGGCGTAAAACCAGACTGTTCCGGTCGCTGGTAGGTGAGCCAGTGATCACGGATCCTATTGAGGTGCATATTAAATGCATGAAGGCAGTCGAGATTTCCACTGTCCAAAAGAATACACCCAGCTTTGTTTCATATGGTGCCTTTCTGAGTGAATATTATTATGGGTAAGGGTTTAAATGCTATCATGCAGTGAAGTCGGAACGTTTTCAGACCCCTTCACTTTTTAGACCAGAGTTTCTCAACCTTTAAGTATTTGCGAACGAGTTTTCATAACAGTTTTAATCGCGCCCTCCCTAACATTTTTTGAAATGCGGATGCATATTTTATTATACCTACTTAACTTTTATCGACATTTATGTAACTCTATACTTATTGTTCTAGTATCAGAATGCAGTTTAAGTTAATTTGTTTTGGTTTCAACAGATGTTTTTTTCATATTTTTGATTCTTGTTTTCTTTTTTTCACATCTTCGCTTCCCCCCTTTTTGTTACTTCGCACCCCCCTAGGGGGGCCCGCCCCACAGGTTGAGAACCACTGTTTTAGACATTTTGTAATGTTGCAGTCTTGTGCTAAAACCATTGAAATTCATTTTTTCTATAATCAAACAACACTCGTTCTCCCAGAATGACAAAACAAAAACAGGATTTTTTAATTTTTTGCAAATTTATTAAAAATAAGAAACAGAAATATCCCATTGACACAAGTGTTCAGACCTTTCACTCAGCACTTTGGCAGTAATTAAACCTGGAGTCTTCTTGAGTTTGGCGCCTTAAGCTTTGTCACATCTGGATTTGGGGATTTTCTGCCATTCTCCTCTGAAGAACCTCTCAAGCTCTTGTCAAGCTGGATGGAGGTCATCAGTGATTTGATTCTGTTAAGTCCAGACTCTGGCTGGGCAACTCAAGGACATCCCCCGTGTTGTCCCTGTTGTCTTTGCTTTTTGCTTTGGGTCTTTGTCCTGTTGGAAGGTGACCTTCAGTCCAGTCTTAAGTCTGGAGAGCTCTGGACCAGGTTTTTATTAAGAATCTTGATCTCTGTACTTTGCTCCATTCATTCACCTTTCTTTTAATCCTGTCTAGTCTCCCAGTCCCTGCTGGTGAAAAACAACCCCACAGCATGATGCTGCCACCACCATGCTTCAGCATTGGAATGAGGGGTTTCAAGTTTCCTCCAGACATGACATTAATCTGTTTCATCAGACCAAAAAATCTTGTTTCTCACAGTCCTTTACGTGCCTTTTGCAAACTGCAAGTGGGCTTTCATGTGTCTTTTACTGAGGGGACCCTTCTAGCTGACTACTCCATCATAAAGCTAAGATCAGTAAAGTGTTGCTGTGATGTTTATCTTTTAGGATGTTTCTCCCATCACCACACAGGTTGCCCCAAGCCTTACTGTAGCCTTTCTCCCATGATTGATCAGTTTGGCCTGGAACCCAGCTCTAGAAAGTGTGGTAGTTGTTCCAAACTTCTTCTACAGTATTTAGGAATTATGAAGGCCACTGAGCTATTAGGATTCAATGCTGCAGAAATGTTTTTTTTCTGCCTTCCCCAGATCTGTGCCTCACCACAATCCTGCCTATAAGCTCTGCAGGCAGTTCCTTTGACCTCATGGCTTGTTTTTTGTTCAGCTGTGGGCACCTTCTATAGATAAACCTGTGCCCTTCCTAATTAGGTGGAGTAGTGGCTCTGAGGCTAGGGATTTGCACCGACAATCAGAAGGTTGCAGATTCGAAACCTGTAAAACAGAAGAAGTGACTCTACTCCATTGGGCTCTTGAGTAAGGCCCTTAATCTGCAATTGCTCCATCCTGGGTATGATGTTAATCTGCATCCAGCCCAGCAAGCAGGTCCTCCACCTTGCAGGGAAAACCTGGTGTTTGGTGGCAGGATTGGCACTCCAGCTGCTGTAAGAAAACCTCACACTTTTCAGTGTGGGGCTGAGGTGTCACCTGTTGAATGGCTGCACTTGGATCCCAATCTGGGTGCTTCGTTGTGTGGTGGGTGCAGCAATGCTCCCAGCCTCCTCCTTCCTAAATATGTCCATTCAACTGATTCAATCACAGGTGGACTCTAAACATCATGGTGATGATCAGTAGAATGGAATATTTCAGTTTTTATTTTTATGTATTTATTTTTTTTAATTTGCTAAAATTTCTAAAAGCCTGTTTCTTCTTTGTCATTCTGGGTTATTGAGTGTTGCTTGATGTGCAGAAAATATAATGAAATGATTTTAGCATATGACTGCATCATAGCAAAATGTTGAAAAAGTCTGAATATTTTCTGAAACCACTGTACATCAAAGTACTGCTTTTAGTACATACATTTTCCTTTTGTACTTGAGTTACATTTTTAAATTTTATTTTCAATATCAAACGTAAGGCTGCTTACCCATAGAGCTGGGAGCATTTTGTATTCAGTCTTCCCTTTCTCTTCCAGTGCTGCAACCTTCTGCTGGTCGAGACGCTGAAGGACCCCCTGGCTTTTAGAGTGTCTGACCAGACCATCCCTAAGCAGGAGCACACAGTACAGGTGAGGATGCCCTGGCCAGCCCGTCTGCCTCAAAGATGACCAACCACCTGCTGCTGCCCTTGACTCTCTGTTTGTTTTCTGTCTCCAGGCTAAAAACCAGGAAGAAAAGCGGCTCTGGCTACATTACCTTAAGAGGCTGATTGTAGAAAATCAGCCCACATCCATACCACACAAGGTAAGGGGCCTGAGCTGAGTCACAGGGGTTGTCTGTCAGACATTTTGCCATTGGGTTACCTTGGTCTGGGAGGCTGCTGGGGCCCCAGCCATTATATTATGTGGATATCCAACATCCTATTTTCTCACATGACTAGCGTTAGTTCCATGTCATTGGTAGGTTTGATGTCACCTGATGGGGTGCTGATCTGTTTAAAGGCTGATTTTGGGCTAGCAGAAGAGAACTACAGTACCAGCGTGGCACCAAGTTTTTTTTCTTTTTTTTCTGGGATCACATTTTATCACTTTTCTTATATATAAACGTCTACGCGTGGAATTGTGTGTGCCTGGAAGTGAGAGATTTAGTCAAGGTAAGGGCTCCACTTCCGAGGAAATAGAAACTCGCTTAGATGCTAATAACACAAGCAAGGCAAGCACATCGGCAATACGAAACCTCTGAAGAAAGAGACACTCGCTTAGCTGCTAAAGCACAAGCGAGGCGAAAACATCGGCAAAAGTAAACCTCCTAGAAGAGAGATGCCCAGAGTAGTTCCTTTAAATTACCTGACATCATTACATTTCAATTTTTTTCTGATGATTTCAATAGTTTCTACGACCCCGGACTTTTTACAGCACGGGCCTACACAGCTTTGATCGTCTTCAGAACTTCAGTCTTTTATCGGGTTTTCCTTTCCAGAGGAGGTCTATGGCTGAAGTCACTCTTGTTAAGTTGTTTTAGTTTATTCAACTTTTGCAGTGAATTTGTATGAATCAGGTCTCAAAGGACAAAGTTCTGTAAAATGGAACGTGAAGCTACCGAAAGGCATTCAAATAGTAATATGATAAACGGGCCAAAGTCAAGAATTACTGATCATCAAAACACTATGTTAAGCTGACTCAAAAATAAAAAAAAAAAACCAAAGCAAAAGATCTTAAATATGGAATATCCTTTTCCTATATAACTATTACATGGAGCACGTTTGATTTAAATGATCTGGAAACTCGGATGAGGACTTTATGTGCATTGACATCTCAAATGCCATCCCAGATGTGACATTCCACTTCACCGCTGGTGATCACATGACATGGTAACTAACAATTAAAAACCCTGAAAAAACTCAAAATGGCAGTTAAGGACATTCAAAACCAAAAAACAAAATGGCTTTGCAGAAATGTCATCAAAAACTAATAAAACAATGTCTTTAAAGAAGTAAAGCATACAAACAGAATCAAGGGAGTTCAGAACGCTGACAATACAGTTAGCGCTCTCATTTACTTATTTAAAAATCCTGCACTAGTCTTTGGGAAAATGATGTGTAAAATATTAATGAAACATGCAGACTTACAATCCTACAATAAAAAAAAAAAATAAAACCAAGCTAAAGATAACATCTTATGATGTGTCTTATGTTTTCTAAATGCTTACTTGCCGCACTTCCTCTAGCAGTCATGAAATGGGACGACGAGTCACTAAGTGTGAGAAGAAAATCAAGCTACCGATGTTGTAATAATGCCTGAGAAACTCTCATAGTGTATGCCTGCCCTTAAAGAAAGGCAATGAAGAGCATTTGGACAACACTGGCATTGATCAAACTGGTCCATCAAAATACATTCAGTTGAATAGTGAGCCACAAAGTTGAGGACACCACTGGAGATTAAGAACCAGTGCACTCGCTGCGAGACTGAAGCCAGGATTCATTTCTTCACACAAAGGCTCATGGAATTTGAAACAAACTGCCAAGTGATGGAGTTGAAGCATGAAAAACTGACAGCTTTTAAAAATTATATGCATTTAATCTTGGGAAGAAATTGCAAACTAAACAAGCTTGATAGGCTGAATGGTGTCGTTTGTGAAGATTCTTCATGCATTCTTGAATTATGAAAATCTGAAGTATTTTTTAAAGCAATCAGAACCATGACATGACTTGGCTGCTTCAGTTTTCATTTGTTTCATGTACAGTCAAGTTTTTAAATTTTTCACATTTCTCCGTATTTAGGATTCCCATTCTTGTGCAACTACTTGGAAGAACTCCATTCTCTTCAGACCCTGCAGTCCTTTAATTCTTCGGTGTTTTAAACAGCCATGATGATTCTGAGCAGTAGAGGGCGGCAGAGTCTTTTTCTTCATCAGAACACAAGTTGATGGCATTCAAAGTGCTAAATGATCCCCACTGGAATCATTTTGTCAATGACAACCTCTTGGTCCCCACACAAATTAGACAGTACGGCATCTTTTGGTTTAGCATTGGACTGTGCACCTCAGGGCTGCAAGTTCAATTATCACCACTAATTCACTGTGTTCCCTTACATGAGTCGCCTCATCTGCCGATAGTTACACAAATGAAATATAGAAAAATAATGTGTACCTGTAAAGAGCCTTGGGAGGCATTCGTTAAATAAATCAGAATCTCACTATGTCAACAGCTGCTGGGTATCGGGGAGTGTAACAGTTAGGGGACATCACAGTTCTTAGCAAGAACTTCACTATCTGCTGTAATGTGTTCTTCTCAGGACTTAAGCCAGATTGTGACACTTAAATGTCTGAAAATGGTGAATGAGACTGGAGAAGTCATCTAGTATGATGGCCTAGTGTCTAAAGTTGTTGCATTATGAACCCAAGTATTATCCGTTGTGAAATGATCAGACTCGACACACTTATAAGGGTTTGGGGCAGCCACCCATATATTATCCCTGCCTGCAGTGGGCTTTGAGAATAAGACAGTAGTGCAGTGTCTTTGATGGAGTCCAAACAAGAACTGAGAAATGCCATGACCGAAAGTGGTGTAAGGGAACGGGAAGTGACCTTCCTCTGGCGTCGTAACCACAAGTGACGTTCTTCTAGGCGCCAGAACCGGAAGTGACGTTCCTCTTGGCACCGGAACTGGAAGTGACCTTTTTAGGGATAATTCAGACAGGTTTTACCATTTTTGGTCTGTAGTGGTAACAGAAGAAGGTTTAGTGCACCCCACCACTCCCTGGCCTGGTGTAACTCACTTGGTCTATACAGCTTCCTCCTACTTGCACATGTGAGACACCGTTCAATACTCACAACTAGAGAACATTTTAGTAGAACATTTCCAGCAGCTTGCTGCACACATCTAAAGACCTGAGGCTCCTTAGCAAATCCAGCCTGTTCTGGCCCTTCTTGTACAGCACCACTGTGCTGTCAGACCAGTTCAGTTTGTTGTTTATGTGAACCTCCAGGTACTTGTAGCTCTGCACCACTTCCATGTACTCCCCCTGAATGGTGACTGGTCTCAGAGGCTTCTTGGCACATTGGAAGTCCACCTCCAGCTCTTTTGTCATGCTGATGTTGAGTTGTAGGTTGTTCTTCCTGCACCATTAGATGAAGTCCTCCACCACCTTCCTATACTCTGACTCACCTCCATTATTAATGCAGCCTATGATGGAGGAGTTTTCAAAATTTCTAGTAGATGGCAAGTGCTGGTATTGTACTGGAAGTCCGTTTTGTGATTGGTCAACAAGAAGGGAGACAGGACAGTTCCCTGAGGTGCCCCACCATCATTTCTGACACACAGTCCATGGGCATCTGTCCATGAGATATTTTGGAGCATCAGGATGCAAAGCCCTGAGCTTTTTTTCCCCAGTTGATAAAATCCATACCAGAAGAAGAATTTTATCTGGTAATGCAGTTGATCTGGCATACCTCCCACTACTAGGATCAGTGTTATATAAAGGGGGTGCTGTCCCATCCAACATTGGCTGCAAGAGCTCTTTAATGTCATGCTGGCCTTGCAAAGCATCATGGTGCACTACAAATAAAAAAAATAGTCAAAGCTGGCATCACAGTGAATTATGGGGTGTTAAAATCAGCTGTACCCCACCTGGAAGGTGCCCTAATTAATGTACATTATAGAATTGTCCGTCTATCCCTTTTTTAATATTTTAACCCAGTTCAAGGTCATAGAAAGATGATGGCCCATCACAGTATAACAGTGCAAACTGGATACCAATCTTGGCCAGGGTGCCAGTCGATCACAAGGCCCACTCCTGCATGCACAACTCATGCCCAATAACATCAGGGGCCTCATGTATAAACGGTGCGTACGCACAGAAATGTTGCGTAAGAACTTTTCCACGCTCAAATCGCGATGTATAAAACCTACACTTGGCGTAAAGCCAGGCACTTTTCCACGGTACCTCATGCCTTGACGACGCAAGTTCTCCGCCGGTTTTGCAAACTGGCGGCACCCAGCGTCAAAGCAATGGTACTGTTCTTGTGTGATTACTCATTATTTTCATGACGCGGCTTTATAAATACACAGAAACTAACCGCATATTGTTTATTAGTGTAATGCATCTGATTGTAATTAACTCATAACAATATAATGGTCCAGGGAACAGCCATAGTATTCCAAATACCATAACTGTTCTACTCTTCTCTTCTTCTTCTTCTTCTTCTGCTTTTCTTCTTTCAGCTCCTCCTGTTAGGAGTTGCCACAGCGGATCATCTTTTTCCATATTACTCTCACTGCACGACTCGGAGTATTTATATCACTGTATCTGAGTGTGAATCACAGCAGCAGCTGATCGGAAAGAGAATTATCGGTATACAGCTTTAAGGACACGCTGTCTCAGCCACTGCAAAACGTTTTAAAGCCTTTCCTGTACAGACCTCGCGGTTCAGAAACAGTTTAATCCCAAGAACTTTAAATGCACTCAATCAATTGCTCCTTGTAGAACGGTTTGTACTTATAAGTACAATCACCCCACTGTAAACTTGCACTACAGTTATAATATCTCACAACCTGAGCCACTTTATAAAGCGATTTACATATGATGACGATATCATTTTTAAGGTGAAATGCAGCAAAATATGTTTGTTAAATTATACACATAAAACTTTAACTTCATTTAAATAATCTATATTCTTCACTGGGAGTGTCGTGAAGGATAGAATAATTAAACATGTACTACGTAAGATATTTCAATGTTCTTTAAACGCTTTGAAGAATCGGCGCTAAGCTTACAGATGGCTTAACGCCTATTACAGAGCTGATTGTATGGCGATCGGTTACTTGGGGAAAGAAAAGCAAGGACTCTTGGGGCGGCACGCCAATATATATTGAATATAAAACAGAAAGAGAAAATAACACAGCTAAAAACGCAGCGACAAATTTCACAAAAGATAATGCTTGTCATGAGCACGAGGCTCATGAAACACATGTTTAATAATGTGCTTTAGCTCCTATCATCATGAAAATGACATCACGTATACATCTCAGTATTTTAGTTATTCAGAGAGCTGTAATATCACAAATGTAATGGACTCTGTGTCCAGTTGGAGGAAGAGAGCCAGTTTAAGAAGCAAGTAGTGATTCACACACATAGATCACATACGAGTAGAAGATCAAATACAAAACAAAGCATTTAACGTGCTACTTTAATTACGATGTGATTTGAGAAACTGGTTAATTAAACGATTTTAAGATGAAGTTTATAATGTTCTACTAAATGACAAAATAAACTACGTGATTAAAGTGGAAATGTCGAGATTGAAGTTGACATTTCGTGCTTTTTCCCCACTGTGTGCCTTTTTTCTCTGTACCCTAATAAGCTTTCATATGACACTCAGACAGTGGGCTTACAACTCTTCTTTTCACGGCAACTTTGATATGTGACTTCTTTTTTATTTCCGGCACTGTGTGATTTTGTGAATGTGAGCTTTCAAGTTTCTCCAACACGCTATGTCACTCGATCAACTTCATTTTGTTGATTATACCACGGTTTATTTGAACAAATAGTATGTTTTTCCTTTGCCTCCACTTGGTATTCGCTGAAATTCTTATATTTTCCCCGTGCTTTTCCCCATTGTCTTTTCACAGAAGGCTGCGCTTAAGGGCGATTTATATTGATTTGCATATTCAAATAGGCGTAATTCTGGGAGGATTTGGGGCGTTACATAATGCGCGTGCACGAGCTTTAGTTTTCACGCTGATCGGGATTTATGTAGCGGAAGAACGTGGAAGTTGGAGTACGCACAGATTCCTGCATCTGGATTTTTCTGTGCGTAAGCACATTTCGGCTTTTGTGCTTACGCCATGTTATAGTGCGAGTTCTACGAACGGCGTTATACATGAGGCCCCAGGCCAGTTTAGAGCTGACGATTAATCCAACACAAATGTCTTTGATTGTATAAGGTGCTATATAAAATACAGTTTATCAATTAAAAGGTGAACTGTAAACTGGGCTTTTGTCCATTCGATGCCAACTAATGACTTGTTGTGTGACCCTCTCATAATGCCTGTAAAGGTGCTTGACACGTTGAAGTTGTTTGTTTCTTTACTATTTCTTTACACAGTGTGGTGACATTCTTTAGTGTACTTTGTAGTTAAACAGCCATTTACAGTACTCATCACTTTTCAAGCTGGATCTTTGTCAACACTCTCTTAAATGCCAACTTCTGCTCCCTGAGCCCACTGCATTTGGCTTTCCCGATCATCTCTCCAAGTAGCCTGCAGTGTTGCCAACAGGACTGCAAAAATGCCAAAAAGCTGCAGTTTCCTGATGCTAAAATAATTATGAGCAACTCAAGAGGCAGGTCTGATTTGATTTCCAGTTCGAGATGAGCTGTGCTGCATGTGCCACATCCTTATTGGCCTTTAGTGTTTTTCTCACCATGAATTTGTTGCATAAAGATAAATAAAATAAAAATGACGTTGTTAATTAGAGTCAGGAAAAAATTCATACTCTCGGCTCAATTCTACAGTTGCATGGTTTTTTTGGTCATCTATACCATATGTGACCAGATGGGGGCGCTCCAGCCACCCAAACCCGACACAAGCAGACACCTGGTAAACGTTTAACGCACAGCAAATGTTTATTTACACGGGGAACGCTTTTCTGTCATTCCCCTTAGCAGCACAGTACACTACAGCACAATAAGCACTCTCTCTTCTTTCTTCTCCTTCTTTCTCCTCTCTCAGTCACCTCCATTCCTCCTTCAGCAAGCGTTATCCTCTCCCTCCCAACTCCGGTTCCCGAAGTAGTGGCAACTGGCTCTTTTTATTCTGTTCCTGGGAGTGCTTTAGGTGGCTCTTTACCCAGGTCTGGAGTCACTCAAAGGGTGGTGAAAGCCCAATGTAGCAGGGCTCTGTGAGCTCCGCAGCACCTCATGGTGGCATCCACAGAACCCAACAGGACTGCAGCGAACTCCCATGCAGCCCTGTGGGAATCCGTGGCACTGAAACAGCCCAGGGGTGCTGCCACGTAGTGTCCTGGGGAAGATAACAACCTGGATCCACTCTCTTCTCTGGTATTTCCATCATATAAGCATCCCGGCCGTCCGCCACACATAGTACAGCGAGTTGTGCTAATCAGTTGCCATCACAATTGGTGGTTTCACAGTGGTGCAGTGGTTAGTGCTCAGTGTCTGGCAATGTGAGGTTTGCAGGTTCTCTCTTCAGTGTATGTGTGTGTTCCTTTTACATTCATGGAGATTCGGAGTTGCCTCACTTTGTGTGATTGGGTGTCTGCTGTAGCAGACTGGCAGTACTTCCAGGATTGAGCCCTGCAAGTACAAGCTCTGGGCCCCCAGGTTCGGAAAGTGGATAGAAACAGGCAATCTTTATCACCCCAGAGGATTAATGAAAAGTCACATACATGCTGGAAAATTAAGCTGGAATGCCATCCAATCAAAATATTGCAATAATAAGACACATTACAGACTTTATTCTGTGTGGAACTTTCCCAAGACCCTTACAGCCATTTTTGTACTCTATGTTGTATTGGTGTAGAATAGGGAACAATTACAAAGATGAAATCATGTTACACTGCATGGTAAATTTGAACTGCTCTCACACGGCAAACTCTTCAGAGCCTTTCCTGTACGGACCTCGCAGTTTAGAAACAGTTTCATCCCAAGAACTATAAATGCACTCAATCAGTCCATCAAGTGCTTCTTGTAGAATGCTTTGTAATTATAAGTACAATCACCTCACTGTAAACTTGTGATACAGTTATAATATTGCACAACCTGCGCCACTTTATAAAGCACATATTTACATATGATGACAATATCATTTTTAAGATGAAATGCAGCAAAATGTTTATTATATGGATAAAACTTTAACTTCATTTAAATAATCTATATTGTTAATAATTAAACATGTGAAGACATGGTGCCACAGCACTAGCGAGGAGCTGGCGCTCTCTTCACAGATTGTTCCTGCCTCACACTGTATTCTTGCTGTGGCTTGCACAACACTGGAAGGATAGATGGATAGAATAATTAAACATGTACTACGAAGATATTTCAATGTTCCTTAAAAGTTTTGAAGAATCGGCGTTCTAAGCTTACAGATGGCTTAACGTCTATGACAGATCTGATTGTGTGGTGATTGGGTATTTGGAGAAAGAAAAGTAACTATGGCCATGTGGGAGGGTGATCTGGCTCACAGGATCTTCATTGTTGAGGACCCGAGCAGCTGGTCTAGGCCAAGAGGACACCCATGTAACACCTGGCTGTGGCAGATAGATGGTAATTTCCGGAGGATGGGACTGGACAACATGTTGGCCTGGGGGGGGGTCCAAATGGGATCCAAAGCTCTTTTGTTGTGTGGTGGGTGCGGCAACGTGACCTGAGGAGGAAGTCTGATTACTTATAACAACATCTGTTTACAGGACTGTCTCAAAAAGATATGTGCTAGAAAGATGCTATTTCAGAAAACACGTATATTAGCAGGCTTTATTTATTTATTTATTTTTGCATTTAATGTTTCTCTAGGGCGGCACGGTGGCGCAGTGGTGGTAGCGTTGCTGCCTCGCAGTTAGGAGACCTGGGTTCGCTTACCGGGTCCTCCCTGCGTGGAGTTTGCATGTTCTCCCCGCGTCTGCGTGGGTTTCCTCCCACAGTCCAAAGACATGCCGGTTAGGTGCTTTGCCGATTCTAAATTGGCCCTAGTGTGTGGTGGGTGTGTCCTGCTGTGGGTTGGCACCCTGCCTGGGAGTGGTTCCTGGATTGGCTCCAGAAGACCCCTGTGTTTGGATTCAGTGGGTTGGAAAATGGATGGATGGATGTTCCACTAAAGAAAAAAAAAACACATTTGTATTAGATAATCAAATTACTGCTTAAACTATGCATATGTTTTGTAGTTCTGTAAACTTTCTGCCTAACAAATAGTCTATGATGATGGTGACAGTCTTGTAATCTTACCAAGGCAGCTTCGTAAACATGTACTTTTCACTTACATTACTGAAATAAATTGAAAAGTTTCAAATAAGCACAAATTTCAATAAAATCAAAGTTTTCTGATTATCTTTAAACATTTACCCCTGATTTCTGTATACTATACCTTTGCTAATGTAAGCAAGTAATGCACTAAAAGTACCCAATGAACGCACAACTTCATAAGAGATTTTCCATGCCAAGAGTGGATGCCAGGAGTGGATGTCATAGATGGAGTGAACAATGGAGGACAATGTTTGCCAGTTCTTAATGCACATTTTAATGTTAGCCCATTTGGGAGATGATTATAGTTTAAATCATCCTTTAATAATGCATTCAAAAGCTGCAATCCTGTTGCCATTTTGATTGTTTAATTTTATTTGGCTGCATCTGCGTGTCCTGTGCTACGCCAGTTAAAGAATTTGTGTTATTATTGTTATCGCTCTCATAATTGTTGTTGTTCTTGTGAATTTTTTGAGTTGTAGGCTGTGGTTTTGCCCCAACTCAAGTTAGCGCTCGTGAAAACAAAACTAAAATGATGAACCTGCTGTTAAGAACCTGTTAAGACTAAAAATCCTTAGTTTGGAAAAGTAAACTAGAACAACATAATTGAGTTAATGGGAATCAGACACTCATATTGAGTCCAAGTGTTCATAGGTCATTATTGTTTAAGATAATGCTGCCTCCCAAATAGTGGTGGAGATGGCCCTGCTTATCAGGACATAGCTAACAATCATCTGCTCCTTGCCAGAGCCTTTATCCAAGGAGATTAACAACATTGATTATACAGTTGGTTACATTTCTTTTGATTTTCCAATCGGAGCACAGGCAAGTGAAGTGACTTGGTGAGGGTTACATAATGCCAGTAGCGGGATTTGAGCCCACATCTTCAGAGCGTGAAGTCCAAGGCCTTAACCACTACACCACACTGCCTGCCTCCTGAAACTCAGATGACAAACAACACATTAATAGATTTGACTTTGTCAATCATTTACTCAGCAAAAAATAAGCCACCATTTACAAGCCATGTGTGAAAAAGTAAATACACCTCATGATTCAGTAGCCTGTAGAACCACCCTTTAGCATCCGTAACTTAAAGTTCTGAGGGTCAATGCCTGAGCTGATCCGTCTCCTACATTGTGTTGCAAGAGTTTTGTATCTCACTGCTCCCTGAGCACACATCATCTAACCTGTGGTTGTTTGATTTCTTTTTGCAGGCCAGACAGGTGCTTGGCGACAGCTGCTCTGCCTGTAAGTGAAACTGCTGTTTTTTCCATTATGTTAAATGATGCTTGCTTGTGTTTTGAAAACATTTTGAAAACATGTTGAGACCCCCTGGCACAATATTGATTCTTTCTTCTAAAAGATGACAAGAAGTTAACACAACAGGATGAGAGAAGGCCAGTTTCTCTGATCAAAAGGAATTTCTGGGTTTCTTCCTGATAATGTGTTAGTTTATCAATATTTGGAAGCAATGCTGTTATTAGAGTGGTGCTGTTTGTTGGGGTCACCCGCGAATGGCTACCCCTACATAACTTGCAGTCCATTATTTTGTGACATAGCCTGTATCTCACCAGTCTTAATGTCTACAGACCAGTTGCACTGACCCCTGTGGTTATAAAGTGCTTCGAGAAGCTCATCAGGAACCACATCATGTCATTCACGCCTCCCATGCTTGATCCGCACCAGTTTGCCTACAGAACAAATGGAGGACACCGTGGCCACTATTCTCCATCCTGTTCTGTCCCATCTGGAGCAGCAGGGGAGTTACGCACAGCTGCCCTTCATAGACTTCTGCCTTTAATACCATCGTACCCCACAGACTGGTGACCAAACTGTCAGACATAGGACTTCCACACTCCACCTGCCTTTGGATCAAGGACTTCCTGAGTGATCACACTCAGAGGGTTAGAGTGGGCCCCTACTTCTCCACACCCATCAGCCTCAGCACTGGCTCCCCACAGGGCTATGTGTTGAGCCCCCTGCCCTATACCTTCTACACCCATGATTGCATTCCTGCCCACCATAGTAACACCATTGTTAAGTTTGTGGACGACACCACGGTAGTAGGGCTCATCTCAGCTTTAAAACCCTTTGCCCTGATAACTATACACACATTATATATTTTAGAATTCATCCATGGAGTTGAATGCTGCTGTTGCCACAATGCTATCTTCAATAGCATCAGTGATGATTTTGTCACATGCGGTGTAGCCATGATGACACATGACCAGCAATGGCACGTTTCCAGTAACAAAACGATGATAAACAGGAAGGATTCCAAAATGGCACCGGGCTGACGTCACCACAGGGACATTTTTTTTTTCTGATTGTTGAATTATGTAAGAATTCTAGGAGCAAAATAATTAATTAGACATGTTATATGACACAAAAAAGTATGATTCACAACAAGTGTATGTTTTTGAGCATTCAGCCACCTTGATCTCATAAATCACGAAGGTTATGGTCATTATAGTAATGATAACCTTTGAGCATATGCTTGCTGCAGACCTGTAAATACAGTAAGTGACTGTGAAGTTGTTGCATTCACATGAGTACACATTTCTTGTGATCTTTTGATTTAACGATTCTGTGATCATCTGAATCTGTGAGCATTCGTTTTCATCTCTAAATTGCGGTGTGTGATGCTGCATTGATCAGAAGTATCTGTACACATAAGTCAAGAACCCAAGTACACTTTCATCTGTCAGTCTTTGCTGGTAGCCCGATTCAATTTCCTTATGGACATAACAATAATAATTCTTTACATTTATATAGTGTTTTTCTCACACCTCAATGCACTTAGTAAGTGGGATGCCACTCCAACAACCACTGATGTGTAGCATCCACCTGGATGATGCGATGGCAGCCATTTCTGTGCCAGTAAGCTCAGCAAACATTAGCTGTTAGGTGATGAAGTGGTGAGAGAGAGGGAGATAGCCAATTAGATACTGGGGATAATTAGGTGGCCAGAATAACTAGGCCATGGTGGGCAATTTAGCCTGGACATCAGGATACACCCTACTCTAAATGAAGGGTGCCCAGGGATCTTTTATTACCAAGAGAGTCAATACCTTGGTTTTACATCTCATAGGTGATGAAGTGGTGAGAGAGAGGGAGAAAGCCAATTAGATACTGGGGATAATTAGGTGGCCAGAATAACTAGGCCATGGTGGGCAATTTAGCCTGGACATCAGGATACACCCTACTCTAAATGAAGGGTGCCCAGGGATCTTTTATTACCAAGAGAGTCAATACCTTGGTTTTACATCTCATACACAGGGCGGTGCCATTTTAACAGCACATTGTCCTCGTCAGTGCCCTGGAGTTTTGGGATTCACATTCAGAACACTGGATAAGTGCCCCCTGCTGGCCTCACCAACACCTCCTCCAGCAACAACTAAAGCTGTTTCTTAGATGTTGTTTCACCCAGTAATGGCTGGGCCCAAACATGCTTAGCATACTGCTGTCTGTGCCTAAGTTGCCATCTATTAAAGATTAATCTGTACCTTTTCCTTTTTATTCATTGGCAGATCTTCCCTCCTTGCAGTTTAATAGTGAGACGATCTGGAAGCCAGCTCCTTCTCCACGTCTCGAAGACTGCAGGTCACACCACAGAGGGAGGCGCCAATCAGGTTAGTATATACTACAGCACCATTGTCTTCAAGAACGCCATGCTGGGCTGACTGTCAAGATTCTTTCAGGATCTTTTATGAAAAGAATGGAAAAAAATCAAATTGGGCCATCTATTGTTGAGAGAACATGCACTCCACAATGCAGACATTCCCTGCCAGAGTTAAGTTAACACTGGGGGGGAAATAAGTATTTGACATGTCAACTTTGTTCTCACTTGCCGGTTTAAATGACTTTTTACAGTGTGGTGTAGTGGTTAGTGCTGCTGCCTCCTAAATTCACTGTCCTGGATTTGACTCAATCGTTGCCTATGTGGGGTCTGCACTTTCTTGTGTCTCTTTTTGGGGTTGTCTCTGGGTACTGTGGCTTTCCTCCCACATCCTCAAAGACATATGTTTTAAGTTAACTGAAGGTTTTACCCGATTTACCCGTCAATTATAAATGCTAGATGGTAGACACTGTCCTAAAAGACATGACACTTTCATCATCTAAGCAATGTGCAGAAGCAATTAAAAAGGCAAATAAAATGTTATGTTGTATCTTAAAACCGTTTAGTATTAATTAAAGAATGTTATGCTCTGACTCATATAATACACTAGTGAGACCACATGTGGAGAATTGTGTGAATGTCCATGGTACAAAAAAAGACACAACAGCACTTGTGGGTAGGAGAACAACCAAGTACAGACATGCCATACTGTGACAGACTCAGAGAACTAAACCTGTCAAGTGTCTTGAGCAAGGGAAGGGTGTGTGGGGGACCTCAGTCAGGTCTTCAGAATGCTCAAAGCTATTGATGAAGTACAGAGTGAATCACGTAGTCGAAGACACCAGTGGAAATTAATAGGAAGTACATTTATGACTGAAGCCAGGGAGCACTTCATTATGCAAAGATTTGTGGAAATATGGACAAGGCGTTGAAGCAAATGGTTGGCTGACCCTTTTTCAAAGTGTGGAAGTACCTACCAACATGCACTAACCCAGTGATTTTGTGCTTTTCCTTACTGTGTTCAATACTGTTTTCTGGTGCCATTCCACATTATTGCACATAACTTTATGGATTGTCATGTTACAATTTATTTGGCTGTGTCATTTTATTGAGTTAATACCAATGTCAGGTCTAAATTCCATGCGTATAGCTGATTGGAAATATATTTAATGAGAAAAATGTTGAGGCGTTGAATACTTATTATCCACACTATACGGCAGAAATGGTATTGGACACACCACCATGCTGCCTGTATGAAGTACAATAAACCTGAACTCGCAGAATGCTTCAATTTGCATTTGCCTAATCCCTAAACATTAATGTGAAATTAGGCTGAAATCCCGGCAAACGCTGAGGAAAATGTCATCAGTTTTCCTTTGTCTGTGGTTATCACTGGGTGGCTTATTAATATAGGATTTAAAAGATTTGCAGCATTAAGCTCAGCTGTCCACCTGACTTACCCTGACTGCTTATCCCCATAAGTGTTATGCAAATATTCAAATCTTATTTTTTTAACCAGTTGTTAAATAGTGGATTAGCACAGGCAGGTGCTCAGAAAATGTTAAAAGCCCACCGGGAGTAAGCTAAGTTATTCTCTCGCTGTGACCCGATAAGTGAGAGAGATGACTGGCAGCTCACGAGTCCCTGATGGGTGGTTGCACCTAAAAACAGTTATCTGGGCACCAATCTGTGAGGAGCAGGTGAAGCTGGCAACTTGGCTTGTACAAACCTGATGGAGTGCATCTGATGCCTCCTCATTCTAATATATTGGAGCCACAGCAGTAGGTACATCTCGACATGACCAGGGCTAAACAACCTGATTTCATCAAGAATGGTGCTATTGATGTACATGTGAGGGTGTGCGCTTACTTCCCATCTGCCAAGATTGGCACCAGGTGCACATGACTAGAAAAGCAGCTTAGACAATGGATTGATTATTTTTAAGTGAGATCTCAAGGTGTTTATAATGGAAATGAATATTATGTAGGTTGGATGTCATGAGCAAAATTGAAAATCCTTCATACAGCATCCTAAGGTTGTTCAGGAACATAAACACACAAAGATGAAAGATAAATTAGGTAGTATATTTTTCATTAATTCCCCACAGTGTTTTAAATCTCCATTTGAATGTTGGAATATAATGGGCATCAGTGTTTGAACTATCCACTGGACCACGTGAGGCATGGTGTCAAGTGCTTAGTGAACTCACTGATACCATAATGGACTGAATTTGATGAGGTGCCACATGAGAGGTGGGGCATCAAACTAAAAAGTGGGAGTTCAGGGTGATGTTTGTAGAGGGGTGCAGAATTGGCTTAGATACAGGAAGCAGAGGGTTATGGTGCGAGGAACCTCATCAGGACTGGCCGATGTTCATAGTGGTGTTCCACAGGGGTCAGTGCTGCTATTTTTAATGTACATAAATGATTTAGATATGAATATAAGTAACAAGCTGGTTAGATTTGCTGATGATATCAAGATAGGAGGATTAACAGCTAATCTTGAATCCTTTGAATCATTACAGATTACAGAATCATTACAGGCAGATGAAATTTAATGTTAGTAAATGTAAACTATTACACATAGGAAATAAAAAATGTTAGGTTTGAATACACAATTGGTGGTGTGAAAATTTAGAGTACATTACGAGAAGGATTTAGGAGTCATAGTGGACTCTATGCAGTCAACTTCAGAGGCCATTAAGAAGGCTAACAGAATGTCAGGTTATATAGCGCCCTAATGTGTGGAGTACAAGTCACAGGAGGTTCTGCTCAACCTTTATAACACACTGGTGAGGCCTCATCTTAAGTACTGTGTGCAGTTTTGGTCTCCAGGCTACAAAAAGGACATAGCAGCGCTAGAAAAGGTCCAGAGAAGAGCGACTAGGCTGATTCCAGGGCTACAGGGGTTGAGTTTTGAGGAAAGATTAAAAGAGCTGAGCCTTTACAGTTTAAGCAAAAGAAGATTAAGAGGTGACATGATTGAAGTGTTTAAAATTATGAAAGGAATTAGTCCAGCGGATCGAGACTATTATTTTAAAATGAGTTCATCAAGAACATGTGGACACAGTTGGAAACTTATTAAGGATAAATTTCACACAAACATTAGGAAGTTTTTCTTTACACAGAGAACCACAGACACATGGAATAAGCTACCAAGTAGGGTGGTAGACAATAAGACTTTATGGACTTTCAGAATTTCGACTTGATGTTATTGTGCAAATAAAGTGAATAGGACTGGCGAGCTTTGTTTGGCTGAATGCCCTTCTCTCGTCTAGATTGTTCTAATGTGATTAGGAGAAGGTACGGGATCTATCATTGATTATCATTGAATCAGAAAGAACTGATGAAGAGAGAACAATTTATATCTCACTATTGGTACTGACTCAATAATTCAAATAGAACCATTCATGCCCTTTCTCTACCCTTTTTGTATTGCACTGTATGCCAGAATGGAGGTGGGGACGGCCTGAATCTCTTCTCAGTCCTAGTAGTGGTCACTGATACTCAATGGCACCTTTAACTGAAGGCTTTTGCTTTCAGTAGTAGGAAACAAGGGGGTTGTCTCCTTAAAAATAAGTTTGATATTTTTCAAGTCAAAGTTATTTCTTTGCAATCATAGTACTAATTTACAACAGAAAATGCATTCAAAAGAGAAGGCTTTTTTAATAAATTTTAAACATACTTTATTTATATGTGCAGCTTACAGTAGTAAGAGTCCATAGGTGAATAAAACTTCCTGATGACATCAGTTTTACAAACCAAAAATATTACTGAGAATTGATACACATCTTGGTCAGGTCAGGTCAGGTTGAGGAACATGCACTGGTGCAGCATGTTACCACACCCAACACACAATGATGCAGCTCAGGATCCCAGTTGATAACCCCCCAGGCAGACACACAGTCCAGTCCCATCCTCTGGAAATGACCTTTTATCTGCCGCAGCCAGGTGTTACGTGGATGTCCCTTAGGCCTGGTCCAGCCACTCAGGTCCTCAACAATGAGGATTCTGCAAGCCAGATCACCCTCGGGGAAACGCACCACATGGCAGTAGTGCCGTAACTGACGCTCCTTCACAATGCAGGTAATGTGCCTCATTTGGGGCTCCATGAGCAACTGCTCATTCAACACAAAGTCATACCAGCTGTAGCCAGTGATTCTCCAAAGAGACACAATACCAAAGGAGTCCAGTCTTCGTCTCAAGTCACTGGATAGCATCCATATCTCACAACCTTATAGCAAGACAGGAAACACCAGGACTCTAAAGACTTGGACTTTCGTCCTTTTGTACAGATATCGGGAGCGCCACACACCCCTTTCCAGTGACATCATGACCCCCCCATACTCTCCCAATCTGTCTGCTGACTTCATATAGAGACATGAATGTCACTGCCGAGGTAAGTAAACCTCTCGACAAGGTCAACACTCTCACCGCAGACAGACACAGTAATGATGGCTGTGCCTAAGAGGTCATTATAGGCCTGGATTCACATGTTGACATTACATATATATTACAAAACAGCATATCCATGTTGTTTCAAGAAGGTAAAAAAGCAAAAAGCTAACCATTATTATACCATTGTCATTTTAAATGGAGATCGGCTGCACACTTTATTTCACCAGCTACTCCACGTTGGTCTTCGTCTGTGTGGATTCACCTTGGAAAGCCATCACCAAAGCGCCATTATTGAATTTTGCTTCTCAGATGTGAATTGCTCTGCCTGTTCTATAGATCCATCCATCCACTATCCAACCTGCTATATCCTAACTACAGGGTCACGGGGGTCTGCAGGAGCCAATCCCAGCCAACACAGGACGCAAGGCAGGAATAAAACCCCAGGCAGGGCGCGCACACACACAACCACACACTGGGGACAATTTAGAATCACCAATCCACCTAACCTGCATGTCTTTGGACTGTGGGAGGAAACCGGAGTACTCGGTGGAAACCCACGCAGACACGGGGAGAACATGCAAACTCCATGCAGTGAGGACCCGGGAAGCGATCCTGGGTCTCCTAACTGCAAGGCAGCAGCGCTACCCACTGGACCACCATGCCGCCCCTGTTCTATCGACAACTAGAGAATTCTAACTGAAAAGGGTACATTTATGCTCGTGTTTATTCTTTCACTATATGAAAGCTTAATTCTTTATGTTGCAAAGATTGCCTACTGCCTCTAAAATAATAATATATGTGTGTGCTTCAATAAGAGAGAATGTGAGCAGGCATGTAGTGTGTAAATGGGTGACAAGACCTGAACAGACAAGCGTCAAGTCATTCATCCATCCTAAACGCCTTAATCCTTTGTACAGATTACTTATTGTAGGACAGTGTCTCCTATCTTGTAGTTATAATTGATGTTCATTTTACGCACGTGTCGTGCTTCTCTCTATTAACCTGCATTTCCAAGTGTTTGTCCAGTTCTGAAGATTGTCCCAAGTCTTTTTGAATTGTTTTGATGCCTCTAAAAGTGTCTACCATTCCTCCAGTTTTATTATCATCTGTGAGTTTCCCAAGTTTACTAACTACACTGGTATCTATGTCATTAATATTAGTTACAAAACAGTAGCGATCCAAGCACAGACCCCTGATGGACTGCACTGACGCCCCCCCATTCTTTTCTGATCCATATTCTTTGTCTGCTGCCAGTCAGCCACCTTGTGATCCAGTTTTGTAGGGTACCTCTGGTGCCTGCAGTTTCTAGGGATGTCAGGCCCTATTGAGGGGGCTTAATAAGGTGCAGCTGCAAAGTGTCCTGTCTTTGTGGCTTTCTCTCTGGGTGCTTCTGGTACTCTTCACCATCCCAAAGATGGGCAGATTTGGTCAGTTGGTGACTTTACGCTGGCCCATTATGATTGGGCGCACATGCCCTGTGATGAACTGGGGTCCTGTCAAGGTTTCCTTCCTACTTTGCTGTCAGGTTAGGCTTCTGCACGGGCATCACTGAACTGAATTAATTGGTTTGAGTTGGAGGATGGAAGATGGGTAGGTTGGCTATTAAAATTAGGAAAATTATTTTTCTCGGTCTAAAGTCTCTCCTTTTAGCTAATGGAGTGAACAGCCACTCTTTTCATTTCTTTAAATTGCTATTTTCTATGTCAAGTGGGATAAGAATGATTCTAAGATGTAAGTGTGCTCAGAAAATGAATGGATGGATTTTTTTAGAAGAAGTAGAATTTACTTATTTGTGTTTTCTCATTCTGCGCGCCCCTTCATGAAAGCTCCTAGCTGTTTTCTTATTGCTTCATCCCTCTTCAGTCGCATTTTAGTGTAAATATCCATCATATTCCATGTTTATTACTTTTTTGACGTGTTTATTTGCCATCCAAAATAAACATTGAAATTTTAAAGGATACATTGTGGTTAATAATCCTACTGAAAGCTGCTGTCACATTTTACTAAGCAGAGCCCCCGGAGTTCATGTACACCCCAGAGAAGGCAAAGAAGGGTTTCTCTCTGCTTCATCTTGATGGAAACATTCAGTACCGCCGAGGGCGTCGCCAATCGGGTAAGTCAGCCTGCCATCAGCATCATCAAGAGTGTTGGTTGCCAGCACTTTTTCACTCTCTGTATTCTCTCATTCTGTTTGTCACATTCTTTCATTTTCTGCTCCCAGCGCCAGCCAAAGAAATAGAAGCTGCATTCCAGCATGGTGGTAAGTGACCATTTTTTCTATATTATGTATAGTTATGATAAAAAAGAAACACACACAAGTGCACTCCTGCATGAATACAGATTACCTTCCACAGCGTTAACAACCTGATCATCTGTCAGAGAATGCAGAGAGGGCCTTGAAAGTGGGACGCAGCACAACAACTAAACCATTCAAGGAGTTTGTGGTGTTCAGTGATAAATGACGCAACATTTAAGGTCAAACATTTCAACATTAAATGGCATTTGTTAATTCTTCTGATAGGCTCATTACTTTTGGTACAATCCTCATATATAAATACATATGCGTATGCACTCATTGAGCAAATTGTTATGAAGACTATGCTAATACTGGTGACTCTGTTCTTCATGGGATGGGTTCCTTGGAGAGTCTGGTCCATGTTGACATGATTACATCACACAGTTTCTACAGATTTGTCAGCTGCACATTCAATGCTGTGAATCCCCCATTCCACCACATCCCAAAGGTGTTCTGTTGGATTCAGATCCTGTGACCACTGAAGAACACTGAACTCATTGTCATGATCATGAAACCAGTCTGAGATGACTTCTGCTTTGTGACATGGTGCTTTATCATGCTACAAGCAGCCATTAGAAGAGAGGTAAATTGTGGCCATGAAGGGATTCACATGGTCAACAACAACACTCAAATAGTTTGTGCCATTCAAGCAATGATTGATTGGTACCTACATGCCCAAATCATGCCAAGAAAACATTCCCTACACCATTACACCACCATCACCCACCTTGACTGTTGACACAGAGTAGGTTAGCTGCATGGATTTGTGTTGTTGGTGACAAATTCTGATGCTACCATCTGCGTGACTCAGCAGAAATCATGCTTCATCAGACCAGGCTTCATCTGACCGGTTTCGGGGAGTCTCTGCCTACTGCAGCCACATCTTTCTGGTCTGCTGTAGCTCATCCGCCTCAAGGTTTAACATGTTGAACGTTCTGAGATGCTTTTCTGCTCACCACAGTTGTACTGAGTAGTTATTTGAGTTACTGTCGCCATTCTGTCAGTTTGAACCAGGCTGTCTGTTCTCCTCTGACCTCTTCTCATCAACAAGACATTTCCTTCCGCAGAACTTCCCCTCAGCTCATTGGATGTTTTTTGTTGTCATACCAACTCTGGAGATTGTTGTGCATGAAAAATCCCAGGAAATCAGGAGTTACAGTAATAATCAAACCAACCGGTCTGGCACTGATAAAAATTCCTCAGTCAAAGTCACTGAGATCACATTTTTCTCCCATTCTGATGTTTGATGTGAACATTAGCTGAGGCTTCTGACTGCCATCTGCCTGATTCTATGCGTTGCACATCTGCCACATGATTGGTGGATTAGACAATTGCATGGAAAAGCAGAGAGTGTGAGTTTGGGAGCATGCACTGATTACAGCAGATTGCTGCACCCACCACATATCGAACCAACTGGATTGGGACCCGAGTGGAGGCGTGCAACAGGAGACACCTCAGCACCACACTGGAACAGTGTCCTGCAACCAGACCCTTGAGTTTTGGGGGACCTGCTTGCAGGGCTTGGATGAAAATTAATTTCATACCCAGGATGTGTAATTGCAGGCTAAGGGCCTTGTTCAAGGGCCCAACAGTGTAGAGTCACTTATAGCATTTACAGGATACGAATTGGCAACCTTCCAATTGCCAGCATTGATCCCTAGTCTCAGAGCCACCATTCCACCCATGGACAAGTATACTATTTAGACAAAAGTATTGGGACACCTGAACATTACACCATCAGGGACTTTAAAGACATTGCATTCAAATACATAGACTTTAATATGAGGTTGGTCCTTTTGCAGCTATAACAGCTTCCACTCTTCTTGGAAAGCTTTACACAAGATTTTGAAATGTTTCTGTGGGAATTTGTACTCATTCATTCTGTAGAGCATTTATTATGTCATGTACTGATGTTGGACAAGAAGGCTTGGTTTGCAATCTCCGTTCCATTTCATCCAAAAGATGTTCAGTGGGGTTGAGGTTAGGGTCCTGTGTGGGCCAGTCAATTTCTTCCACACCTAACTCAACCAACCATGTCTTTATGAACCATGCTTTGTGCACCGGGGCACAGTAATGCTGAAATAGAAAAGGGCCTTTCACAAACTGTTTCCACAAAGTTGGAAGCACAGTGTTGTGGACAAGCTCAAACCCTGAAAATCAGCCTCACACCATTATCCCTCCTCAATTAAACTTCACAGTTGGCACAATGCAGACAGGCAGGTCAAACAGAGAAGCATAATTCATCACTCCATAGAACACATTGCCACTGCTCGACAGTCCAGTGGTGGTGTGCTTTACACAACTCCATCTGACACATGGCATTGGACTTGGTGACGTGAGGCAAGTATGCAGCTGTTTTCATGAAGCTCCTGCCATACAGTTAATGCCAGTGGAAGTTTAAAACTCTTCAGCTATGGAATCAGCTGAGTGTTGGCAACTTTCACATACCATGCACCTTAGCAGTCATTGACCCTGCTCTGTGACTTGATGTTGTCTTCTGCTTCATTGCTGAGTTGCTGTTGTTCCTAAGCACTTCCACTTTGCAGTAATACCACTGGAATATCCAGGAGTGATGACATTTCACCAACTGTCTTATTACAAAGGTGGCATCCTATAACAGTACCATGCTTGGAGTCACTGAGCTCTTCAGAACGACCCATTTTGTTTCACAAATGTTTGTAAATGGAGACTGCATGGCTAGGTCCTTGATTCTATACTCCTGTGGCAAAGGGTCTGATTGAAACACCTGAATTCAATAATTAAGAGGTGTGTCCAAATACTTTTGTTCATATGGTGTAGGTGTTGCTAATAATTTGCTCAGTGAGTGTGCATTTGTACACATATGCATGATATACTGTAAATGTTCCTTATTGCTGCCTCACAGATCCATTGCCCGTGGTTTGACTTCCATGGTCATTCATTGTGTGTGCATGCCAGTATGTGACTGAGTGACCATTGGTATGGATGGTGCCTTGTGCAGGGTTCCTTTCTGCAATGTTCACCAAGTGAGTTTGAGAATATTATGGCACTTGTACATTCCCTGTGATGGACTGATGCCTTGTCTACAGCTGATTCCTCTCTTGTGTCCCTTTCATGAGCTCTGTATGTTTGGTAATGGATAAATGTAAACATATTATACACTCTCCAGAGACAGTGATTTGAAAGAATTAGAAATTCTGAGTCATTGTGTGCCCTGTGGTGAGCTGGCGCCCTGCCCAGGGTTTGTTTCCTGCCTTGTGCCCTGTGTTGGCTGGAATTGACTCCAGCAGACCCCCGTGACCCTGTATTTAGGATATAAAATGTTGGATGGATGGATGGAGTCATTGTGTTCATAGTTGGGCACATAGTGTTTTGTTAATGTAAAGTAAGCTTCAGTTAATCAGCGGGTAGCACTGTTTAGATTGATCAGATCAGTTTAACCTGACATGTTTTTTTTTCTGCTTTCTGTTTGCCTTTTTGCATTCTACTGAAAACCATGATGGACCTCAGTGAAACTGAAGGTAAGTCCAGACCACCTTAACTTCATGATTCATAGAGCTACATGTATTTTTCAGTGTTGTCACCAACTATAAGTACTTTTCTTCTCTCTCTTTTTATCTTCTCAGCATACCGGAAGTGAGGGAGAACTCTGCCCATCTTTGGACCCAATCGGTTCATCTGAAAGTGCCAGTACTTTGGCTTCCTCTGTCATCGAGGTAGAATCAAACACAGGAATTGCAGGTCTTGAAGAGTATGAAGAAGAAGAAATGTGTCTGTCCAGAACCTCGGCTCTGTCTATCACAGAGGAGATCCTGGAGCTCATTAACCAGAGCCGGGTGTGGGACTGTGATGATAACGGGGCAAGCTGGCACATTGGCAAGGTATCTTTCATTTCACTTGACTTTGTTACCCAAGGAAATATTCTCTGATTTAACACTAGAATTACCAGAGCCTATGAGAAAACTCGTAAATCCGGCCCACCTTAAATCCGTTCGCACCTCTCCGCCAGCGTCTTTTGTCCTGTAAATGTGCTGATTAAGACAAGCCTTAAGATTAAGCCTGCAATGCTCTTAACATTATATAGTTCCATTGTTTTTTCCTTAAAGGTCATCATTTTTTAAATTCTTTTTCTTTTATGCGGCTCATTGCCGCACTTTGAATTTGAAAGCACTGTCTTAGTTATTCCCATACAGAGATCATAAAACAAAACACTAATCTCAGGTTATCTGAACAAAACACTAATCTCAGGTTATCTGAGAGAGATATTCCCTCAAGAATGTCCTGTATGCAACCCAGGAGGTACCCCACCTACATCTTATTTTCGACTATGAAGCATGTGCTGCTCTGCTGTGGGGTGGGAGTATCCACCGTGTGGCACCTTTACATCAGATTCTATGCAGAAAAAGCTGAACCACAAAACAGCCATGCAATGCACCACTCCATAACATGCAGCTTGCTGCATGGACCTAGATGATTGCACTCATATCGAAAAAACCAAGTACATGATGAAAAGTTAAAATAATTGTTAGGTGTTAAAGAAAATCTATAATCCAAAAGGAAAATCTAAGACAGTCATGAGGTCATGCCCAAGAAAGCCATAAATGCAGAAAAACAAGCAATAGTTTAAACAATGGATGTCCAAACAGTAATTAAATCACACAATTTATAACAAAAAACAAATTAAGTTGAAAAGCCACATATAAAAAAGAATAGCAAAGTTACAAATGGTGCTCTGAATGTTGGCAATCTACACAAATTCTTGAGTGAGGCCACCATCTGAAACTCCCTTTTTTACTGCCACTGCACTCGATCATGTGACTGCTGGAGGAGGATGGGAAAATAAAGGGCTAGAGACGCAATCCCGCCTGAATGAGTCCACCAAGAACGCACCAGAACCTTAGCTTGTACTTTCAATCGTATTCTGTCTGTCACCCCCATAAACATGAGTGGAGGTGGGTATGTAGGCTGGCAGGTAGACTGAGGATCCACTTGACCACCACAGTCCAGTACAGCATTTATAGAACTATTGGATTTGCATGGCTTCATCGGCCAGCCTCAGTATCACTCCTACCTTAGCTCATGTACAAGACAATGAGGTACTTGAACATTTCCACTTGAGGTACCTGGTGATCCCTTACCTGCAGGAAGCAAGCTACACTTTTCCAGATGAGGACTGGGGTCTCAGATTTGAGGCATTAATGCATTACTTTCAACAGTGTACATTTGATATCACGGTCTGATGTGCCCGAGAGCACAACATCAACACCTTGGGTGCTCCTTGGGTGCACCTTGATAAAGTCTGAGAACCTTTAACAGCCATGCTGAGTAGACCCAATGCTATATGTGCAAAGACAACAGTTTGCAAATTCAAGAATAAAACAGCAGCAGGAGCCACAGAAACCCTTATTTTCATAGCACCTTCTACAAGACACCATAAGGTACATGGTCACCAGCTTTATCCTTCTTCACAAAGCACAAGTAGACAGAATTGTGAATTTCCATGACATCTCAGATAGCTTTGCTTGGAAAAAGAGTTGATTTAGACATACGGCTAGGATGGAGTACACTTTGTTCCTCACGTAGAATCTTCATCCAAGGCTTTTCAGCAAGATTGAGGAGTATACTTGGAAGAAAAAATACATTTTTAGAAAAATAAAAATAATACAAAAACATTATTTACAGTAAAACTAGAACCTGACCATTATATTTGTTTCCTTAAAAGTTAAGTCAGCTTTAAGAATTGATTGATCATTTAGTTTCTTAAATTGTAGAAGGTGTTCTCTGTTAACTGTTATTTCCTTTGTGCCTTCTAGTCAAAGGACCACCAAGAAATGCATAATAATGATGAAGGAGCAACTTCAGACAACCAATTAGCCTTGAGTAACAAGAACGATGACAACACGGTGTTGGAGGAAGACGACAAGGATAGATTCAAAGAACCACCCATCGAAACAGTAAAAACTACGGTTTCAGAATTACAGACCCAAGCCAGTGAATCCTCGGAAGAAGAGACACAGATGCAAGAGGAGCTGGAGCCTTCACCCCTGCATATGCTTGAAGAACTGCTTCAAGAATGTGAGGAAAGTGAGAGTAAGGAGCCATTGGACGAATGTGAGGAAAGAAATCCCATAGCAATAAAGGTGCAAGATGGCACTGGAGAGAATCAAGAGAAAGAGAGGTGCCTCGCAGAAAACTCAGACTTACTGAGTGTTAAGGAAGAACTGACAAGTGTCTGCTGTCATGAGGACAGTAATGCAAATGACCACTCGCGTTCCAAAGAGTCCACAAACCAAGTGTCATCTCTCTGGCCTAATGAAGAAACTGACAAGCCTGCACCTAAGAGAGAAAGAACTCTAACCAAACGTGACCGCCTTCTAATAGAGAAGATCAGGAACTATTATGAAATGGCCGAGGTGAGCAACTCCCACTTTCAAAGACGAGACAGCATTTCTTTCATACCTGCCGGGCTTGTTAAGCATTCTGTGTCCAGATACAATTGCATCACAAAGCAGGATGGCAGTGGGCAGACTGTGATAAGGAAAATGGATGCAGGTGAACCTCAGGCTTCCCTCCTCATTTCAGAGCCACTACTCCGTTCTGATTTGGGGATGAGCAACCATCATGACCACTCTGAAGCACAAGTTTCTGAGAAAAAGAAGAAGTTAGAATCAGATTCTGGAAGTAATTTTACTCTCTGTTCTGCCGAGAAGACTGAACTGGTGGCCAAATCTCGATCTTGTGCAGAGCTACTAGAAATTTGGAAAGAGAAAGAGAAACCACTTAAAGGAATTGATGGTAATTGTGCCTGCAGGGTAAATGCAGAAGTGAAGGAATCACCCTTGGGTGAGTCTTTGATGACCCTGGAAGATGATGGACAACAGAGCAGCATAGGAGAAGCAGAATCAATAGACAAGGAAGCAGAAGTGAAAGTGGCTGAGCAACTGCCTTTCATGGTAGAAACAGAGAGAAAAGAACAATCAGAAGCTCATGAGAGAACTGTAACCACTGTACCAACATTTTCTGCAGCTTCCGAAAGTCGGCCAATCCCCAAAACTGACATTGATTCTAATCCCAAATTTGAGGCTGCTCGAGTCGACCCAAAAACAACTGCATTTCATGTCCCACCTGATGTGGCCGGGATCAGCCTACGTGAGAGCAGAGAGGGCAGTTTGATAGAGAACTCGGACAAGATCCTCAGTAGAGTCCAGATGCTGGCCCGTATGTACAGTGCCAAAGTCAGCCAGAGGAAGACCCCACTGCATAAGAAGGTGTGGGAGAGCAAGGGAGTGCCAGGGAGACGGGACCTTCCAGAGCTTTGGCAACAGTGCCAAGGGGTGGAACCCATCAACAAGGACATAGGTGAGCAAAACTGCACCCACGTGTGGCATCTGGGTTGAGGTAGGATGAAAAGTCATAAAGCAGAAAGAAAATGAAGAGTAAGATCAATTCTGAAAGTTTGGATATATGAGAAATTGATTAATTCGGTGAATAGTTCAGTTTGAAATCTTAAAGCTACCGAGCCAAGTTGTGCTGAAGGTTGAGTACTCCGCTCTACAGACCCGCCCTTCACAGTATCAGTCAACTGAAATAATTTGAAGCACTAACATACTGCAACAAGAAAGACTTTGTCCTTACCAAGGGCGGTTAATTTTAATGCAAAATCTTCTTTTCACTTTTATGCAGTGATGGCGAACATACGATGAGGCAAAGACTAGTTGTTTATGGCTGCTGAAACTGCACTATACTGTAGACACCTCCATCCTATTGACTCATTCTTCACAGCAGCCAAAAAAAATGGTCACATCCTTGTGCCACTTCCATTATTTTCATTTCGACATTTCAGACTAGAGCTGCTGTGCCTTCACCTCACACACATGTCCACCTGCCTCTTTCTAATATACATCTTTGCTTGCCAGTCATCTCCATTTGACTGTTATGCAGGTTGTGTGAGCAGAGGTGTTGGCATAAGGAATATTTTATTTCAAATAGAAACAAAAGCTCTCCATGATGTGTCAGTAATGGCATTTATAGGATATGTCTTAGTAAATACGTCTTGTTCACTAAACAGAGGATGATATATCGCTTGGCACAGAATTTGTGCCTGGGCAGGCTTGGTTAATTTTATTACACAAGTAGGTGGAGACCCATCATAAATCTGTCTTAATTAAGAATAAGCAACACTGGTGTATCCGTTTAGGAGCCATGCTGGTCAGATTAGAGTTGGCAATCAACTACTGTGCACGTGCTGTGGAAAAAAACTCTTGAGCGATCGATGGAGACCCATGTGAAAATGACGAACATGGACAAACTCCACACAGTGAGTGTAACAGGGCTTGAACAAATCCCCCTGTAGCTACGGGATACTACCATTACACATTCCACTTACTTGTTCGTCTGGTAGTTCCCAGATAACAGAAAAAGTCAGGATAGGACTCTAAGGACCTCCATTCGAACATACCACAAGCCAATTAGTTCCATAAATCAACCATTTTTTGTGCTTTATGATATTTTAATATCTCCTTTTAATAGAATAATGAATCATTTTTGCATTACCATATTGCGTAAAGCTTCATTTCATGCTGGTAATCATTGAAAAAATGATCTCCTGACAATCAGCTATTAAGCACAGTAGAATTAATTGTCTTCTGTTTTCGTAGTTCATTAAGCTGAGATTTAAACGTCCCCAGGCAGCTGCTACTTGGCATCACACTGCTACACTCTAGACTCCATAGATGTACAATTCCCAGTTTGAAAATGTACTTTTTAACTTTGTAAAGCCACATGCCCTACTACTTCTGAAGAGCTCATTCATTTGAAGCTAAGCATGTTCAGGCCCCGCCAGCACTTGGATGGGAAACCAGCTGGAAAAAGTATGGGCTGCTGCAAGAAGAGGTGTTGGCGAAACCCTGTTTCTGAACCTGTGGTCTGAATGTCGGTCCAAATGCCTCAATGCAGTGACGGGGACACTGTGCTGTAAAAACGACGCTGTCCTTCAGATGAGACATAAAATCAAGGTCCTGACTCTCTGTGGTCATAACAGATCCTTGGGCATCCTTCATAAAGAGCAATATTTATAATGATGTCTGATCAAGGCCTAGTTATTCTGGACCCCTAATTATTACCCCCTGCCTCTACTAGAATATCCCTCTCACCCCTTCATCACCTAATAGCTCATGTGTGGTGAGCATACTGTTGCAAAAATGGTTGCTGCCACATCATCCTGGTGGATAATACATGATAGTTTAAATGGCTCCCTACTCTCTACATAAAAGTGCTTCGAGTAGTGAGAAAAGCGCTATATAAATTTAAAGAAATTACTATTAATGCTCTCCTCTGCTCCCAAATCTGTGTGAAATGTAATGTCATTTTCTCAGACACACTCAGTGAAACGGTTTTGAAGGACCAGAGCCTTCCTCAGCAGCAGAAACCAACTCTAAATGAGACACTAGTCCATCACAGGACCCACACTCAGGAGAGGGGATTTATCATTCCATATAAACAGTAAGAACATGGTAATGCCGCACATTTTGAATCCAGGGCACTGGACCAATGAAGCATCAGCATTAAGGACTATGTCTTGGTGATGCCCCCTCATTGCACACGTTATTTTAAAGTAATACAATACAATACAATACAATACAGTTCATTTTGTATACCCAAAAGCACACAGGAAGTGCCGCAATGGGCTTTAACAGCCCCTTCCTCTTGACAGCCCCCCAGCCTTGACTCTCTGAGAAGACAAGGAAAAACTCCCAAAAAACCTTTAGGGAAAAATGGAAGAAACCTTGAGAAAGGCAGTTCAAAGAGAGACCTTTCCAGGTAGGTTAGGCGTGCAGTGGGTGTCAAAAGAAGGGGTCAATACAATACAGTACAACACACAGAACAGAACAAATCCTCAATACAGTATAAAATAAAAATGTACAAGTACAGAGAACAGTACAGTACAGTAGATAATATCACATAATAAGATTTGGATATTTTTAGAGTCCTGGAGACCTCATCCATCAAGCTGCCTCCCCCATTTGGCCATTCCATGGCTGAAACAGTGCTGGCCAGCCAATCCGATGAAAGGACCCTCTTTCCCATGATTCCTGCGATCCTCCATCAGGGATGACTTTACCTTAGGCAGGCAAAACAACTTGGCAGGTGGGCCGTGGTACCAATGCCACATTTGAGTACCGAGAACAGAAACAGAATAGGTGAGGGTTAGTATCAAATTATAACTGTCATGTTACTTATGTTTTAGTGCTAATGACTAACAACAGAGATGCAGTCTGTACAGTTAATCAGCAGCTCTAGTCAGGATATGCTAAACTGAAGTAGTGAGTCTTCAGCCGGGATTTAAAGGCTGAGACCGAAGGGGCATCTCTTATAGTAGCAGGCAGACCATTCCACAGTTTAGGGGCCCTGTAACTAAAAGCTCGACCTCCCACTGTTATTTTATTAATCCTTGGAATCATAAGCAGACCGGCATCTTGAGATCTTAATGTGCTCAGGTTTGTAAGTCATGATAAGTTCAGACAAGTAAGCTGGACCTTGGCCATTTAATGCTTTATATGTTAAAAGGAAGATTTTGAAATCTGCCCTAAACTTAACCGGGAGCCAGTGTAAGGATTTAAGAACTGGAGTTATGTGTTTGTATTCTTGTAATAATTCTTGTAGCCGCATTTTGGATTATCTGAAGGCTGTATAAAGAACAGTTTGAACAGCCAGTGAACACTGCATTGCAGTAGTCAATCCTACTAGAGATAAATGCATGAATTAATTTCTCAGAATTCTGTTTATTTAGAAAGCGCCTTAAATTCCTAGCATTTTTAAAATGGAAGAAACATGTTTTGGAAGACTTTGTAATATGTTCTTTAAATGACATGCTAGAGTCAAAGATAACTCCTAGATTGCGGGCTGATTCAGTAAAATTAATTGGGATTCCAACTGAGTTAAATGATGACAGAATATTATTGTGATCTGCGTCATTCCTCCAACAATTAACATCTCTGTTTTATCAATGTTTAAAGACAAGTAGTTCTCATCCATCCACTCCTTTAATTCACTAACACAACTGATTAAAGACAACATCGAAGAAACTTTATTTGATTGAAATGAAAAGTATAACTGAGTGTCATCTGCATAACGAGTGAAAATGAACATTATGTTTCCTAATGAGAGGTCCCAGTGGAGGCATGTAAATCGAAAACAGTTAAGGTCCCAGTACTGAGCCTTACAGGACACCATATTGAACTTCTGTGTATAATGATGGAGTACTGTCAGCACATTTCTGTACATATTGGAATCGATTTGATAAATAAGAACTAAACCAAGTGAGCACGGGGCCTATAAGCCCAACATCTTTTTCTAGCCTGTGCAGTAAAATAGAATGGTCAATGGTGTCAAATGCTGCACTTAAGTCCAACAACATAATTACAGTGGAGTTTCCTTCATTAGAGGATATCAGAATGTCGTTTACAACCCGCGTTAGTGCCATTTCTGTATCTATGACCAGTGTGGAAACCAGACTGGAGTTTCTCAAATAAATTTTAATGCGTAAGATGTGACTGAAGCTGACTGGCGACTACTTTTTCTAGTATTTTAGAGAGAAACGGTAAATTTGAAATAGGCCTATAGTTATTTAGTATGTGTGGGTCTTGGTCTGACTTTTTAAGTAATGATTTAATGACTGACACTTTTAGTGCATCAGGTGCTGTGCCATGCAACAATGAACTAATAGCTGCCTTACACTTTATTTATCCCCACTTAACTGTATTAATGACTTCTCTCTGGTGTCCTATCTTGTCCGTTTCATCCATTTTGCATAGGACTTTGGCCACAACCCTGGAATACATCTATGCACTTCTTATAGTAGATAGATAGAATTTAATTTGACATCATGGGGAAACTTTGCTTTTTACAGGAGCTCTTAAATAAATAAAAATACAATTAGATAAATAAATAAATAAATAAACACACACTTTGGGCTTAACACACACCAGAATGACTACAACAAAAGAAAATTAAAAATTGAAGGAAAGCTCCGACTTGGCAGCCCCAGTTCCAGTGAGGTATTGCTGTTGGTATAAAGGAGCCCCCCATAACATTTGTTTACACACATCTTCTGAATAATTCATTGGTTAAACGTCCTCAGTGTTTAGTGTGTCAGAGAAAGGATGTGCAGCATTGTTCATAGCAGTGAGCAGTTTTGCTCAAATTCTCCTTGGCTACAACTTTCAGGGGGTCCAGAATGCGTCCCATAACTGAGTTTGCCTTTTTAATTAGCTTGTTAATTTGGTGGACCTCTTTGAAGTGATGTTTCCTGCCCAGCACACTACAGTGTAGAAAATTGCACTGACCATCCCAGAGTTATAGAAGATGTGAAGGATGTCACTTCCACACGGTGTCCATAGTTGTTCTGCATTACCAGACCAGTCCAACCTGTCATTAATATGGACCCCCAAGTACTTGTAGAAGTGGACCACCTCTACATACACTGCCTGAATAGTAACTAGACAGTGGCTTTTTGATTCTGTGAAAGTCAATAACCAGTTCCTTGGTTTTACTGATGTTAAGATGGAGACAATTTTACACCTGCCTCTTCTTCTCTATCTTATCCCCCTTATTGATACACCTCACAAGTGCAGAATCATTTGAGAATTTCTGCAGGTAATATGGCCTGCAGTTATATTTATAGTCTGAGGTGCACAGAGTGAAGAGAAAATGAGACAGGACTGTTCCCTGTGGTGCTCCAGTGTTGGTCCCATCCGTATCAGAGACACAGACCTTGAGTCTCAGAAAACTGCTGTCTGACTGACAGATAGTCCGTTATCCAGGACACCAGAGGCTCATCCAACTGCATATCTCTGAGTTTACCCCTTAACAGGGATGGTTGGATGATATTGAAGGCACTGGAGAAATTGAAAAACATCATCCTCATAGTGCTGTCAGCTTGTCAAGGTGAGAATAAGCCTTGTGGAGCAGAAAGCTAATTGCATCCTCCACGCCAATATTTGTCCAATAGTCAAAAAGCAGTGCTTCCAGGTGGTCTACCACAAGAGGTCTCATATAGTCCAGGACAAGTTTTTCAAAGCTTCTCAGAGCCTACCTTCTTTGGATCAGGGACAATGCAGGATATTTTTTTCACAGCAGTGGCACTTTATGAAGCCTTAGGGACAGACTGAACAGGAGACAGAGCACACCACAAAGTTGGTCAGCAAAGGCCGTAAGAACTACAATAGAAACCAATCGCTGTCATCCAGTGGCTTCCAATCCAGATGGAATTCTTGACTTATTCCTCTTTCTTGCACATGATAGCCCTGATTGAGTGTAGATGTTAGTGAAAACAGAAGAATAGATGGATTATAAGAAAACTTCTAAATAAATAAATAAGCAGGCAGCGTAAGACATGAACTTTAACCCCATAGTTATCTCAGTTCCCACCAATGACACACTGTGTGACGAAAAAATGAGCCAGTTAACTTTGCAGTGAGAAAGTGAAACAACTGTGCTACATGTGTCTGAAATTTAAATCAGTTTGGATCAAAGTAAATAAAAATAATGGTGATGTACAGAAAATGATTCAGTTCCTGCTTACTTACTGTTATGAATCTTGGAAGGTCCAGATCACAAAGTCTCAAATATTCTACTTAGAATTCCCAAAGATGGGGAAATCATGCAACCCAGTTAGTAACAAGGATGTGCTTAGGATCTTTATAGACTAAAAGACTGATTTTTCAGAAAATGTCCTGGGGCACAAAGAAGCTCCATGGAGCATAAAACTAATAAGTAAAGAGGCACTCCAATAGTGAACAAAGTTCCAATATGGAATATAAGACGAAAGCACAAGAACATAAACTCAAGAGAGCTCACTACACCCTGAGCACATTTGAAATAAACTGCAAGGAACTGTGGGTTGTCTCCTCCTTTTTAAGGCTGAGGGCAGTCCCTTGTGGTGATGGGCAGGTGGCCCCGTCTTTTGGGAAACCACCCACAAAACACCAAGAACATAACGCATGCATCAGAAATAAAACACATGATTAACAAAAGTAACATTAACGTAAATTGATAACTCAAAAATGAACAAAAAGACATGAAACAAGGATTTGAAATACAACACCAACCTTAGAGACCTCTGTTTAGCATGACACTTCTCATGAACGTATTCAGTACTCTTTGTCCCACATGTATTTGATGTCCCTGCCCTGACACACTACCTGAGTATTCATAGTATTCATACTTGAGTCCTACCGTCCCCATTATTGAAAAACATAAACCATCATCAGATACTGTAAAGTGAAATCAACGTCCCTTTAGCTCATGTGGTTGTTCTGCACAGACATTCTTCATAGCAGAATTACCTGCTCCAATAGTTTCCCCGTATTGTAGACACCAGCAAGCAGCTGTTTATATTTTGTGTCTCTCCTATCACATGATTGTTGTATGATTAATGTTGCTAGGCAACAAGGCCAGGTGGGCGGGACTAGGACTCGTCTTGCAGAACCAGACATAAAATTCATCCACATCTGGAGACAACTATAGGAAACTGAGCTTAAATGAGAGTCAAAGCAATTAAGACAGTTCACCGAGTATCACATTTCTAGGCTGAGAGCAAACAGCCAAGAGCAATGGTGCTCTTGTTAAATTGCTTCGACTGACAGCAAACCTGTTCTTATAATGGATAAACCTTCTGTGACTGAAGTCACCTAAAAATGAACCCAGTTAAACATATAAATGTGTGTAATGTGTCCTGTGAAAGTATTACACCCGTTAAAAATAAACATATTCTGTTACATGGGGAAAACCATTCTGTAAAACAGATTTCCTTTTGGCTCAGCTTTCCCTTCACCATGAATGACTACACATCTTTGTAACTGTTCATGCAACTCTGGTCCACCTATCAATCTTCTGCTCCCTTCTCCCTTCATTTGTGACCATCACCCCGAGATATGAGGTAGCACCATGTTCTCAATCTAGTGAGGAAACTCCACTCTGTGACCTCAGACTTGGAGGTGCTGATCCTCTTGACTGTTTCACACTTGGCCACTAACTGCTCCAGTACACAGCTAAGGTCACCACCCAATGAAACCAACTTAACCACATCATCTGCAAAAAAGCAGAAATAAGATCCTGAGGTCACTGAACTGGACCTCCTCCACCCCTTGGCTGCTCCTGGAAGTTCTGTCCATAAGACAAACCATGTGGATTCCTACACTCATGGGGAATACAAACCAAGTTCTTGCTGCTGTTGTTTGGGGACAGATTAGCCTTAACAGCATTTCCACAATTGTCAGAAAGTTATTGTCCAACCCGCTATATCCTAACACAGGGTCACGGGGGGTCTGTTGAAGCCAATCCCAGCCAACACAGGGCGCAAGACAGGAACAAATCCTGGGCGCCAGCCCACCGCAGGGCGCACACACACACACACACCTACACATCAAGCACACACTAAGGACAATTTAGGATCGCCAATGCACCTAACCTGCATGTCTTTGGACTGTGGGAGGAAACCCACACAGACATGGGGAGAACATGCAAACTCCATGCAGGGAGGACCCGGGAAGCAAATCGAGGTCTCCTTACTGTGAGGCAGCAGCGCTACCTCTGCGCCACCATTTCCACAATTGTAATTTACTAAATGGATGATTGAATTGCAATGTGCAAAATGCCTCTTATATATAACATTATATAAAAAAATAAGGAGTGGTCTCTCCTAGACTTTCTCGTATACTCAGATATGGGGATGGATATCTGATGAGTAAACCGCCAAATCATTTAAGGCAATGATTATATTTTTATATTATGTACATTAAAGAACCATCAACAACAAATGAAATCAAATTAATAAGATATTGAACAATTATTATTAAAGTAAAGTTGAATAAATCAAAATCTGCAGCTTCATGAATAAAAGGTAGAGTACCACTTCTGGTTAATGGAAATAGCCCAAAAGTTGATAGAAATCTACGTTTTGCACTTAATATTTGTATGCAATATTTGGTTGACCTAAGTGAAAGCGTACTCAAGTTACCATGTTTACACACACACACACACACAGACATAATTCCAAAAATGGTATTTTCGGACTCAGGGTTGTCTAAAAAGTCGAGATTCATCAAAATAAAATCTTGAAATGGAATATTTGGTGGATTCCAATACTTTGCCTGTACTCTGTTACAAGAAAGTCAGGGAGGTCTTAAATGTTGAGATTCATTAAAATCTCGACATCGAATCTTTGGACAATTATAATACTTTCCCTATACTTCATGTACAAGAAAGACAAAAAACTGTCCCCTTCAACATACCATGACTTCACAAAGTGTAAAGTACAATTTGTGGCACCTCAAGATCTTATTCTGGTTGACCACCACACATCATCAGTGTTGCATATTTCAGGATTACTGTAGGCCAGACTTTTAAATTTCCTAATTTTTAATCTGTGATTCATGTAATTTAGGCGTCTCTACATCCCTCATCCCCATTTCTGCTTCACATCTGACCTGAGCCCCCTCATAAATCAATCATGCTGGAGTTGACCTGCCTGCTGCAGTGTGAAATTGGGGTGAAGATGTGCTGAAGGATTGAAATTACAACAAAATGAGATGCCTCATTTCCTATGAACCAGGCGTGAAATGCAGATATGCACATCAGCACCAATTAACTAGATTAAGAGAAGAAGAAATCGCCCATCACTACGATAGTACTGTGACCGCCATGTTGGCATCGGAGACTAGCAAGGATTTGGTGTCATAAGAGAAAAAGTGACAGTTCTGTCTTAATCAGAAGCTTTGTGCATTTATCTGCTGGCTCTTAAAACAGAGATGTGGCGACTCAGCTACACAGTCTGCATTACTAAGAAATGCATAAGAAATTTGATAAACAAGAGGAGGCCATTCAGTCCATTTGTCACCCGTTTGTTTAGCTAAGTGCTAAGATTTCCCAATGTTTCATCCTGATGCTTCTTAACTCTTTTAGGGTTAATTATTTTTTTTTCCTTTTGTCCCAGTTTTGAATATTTTCCAAAATACTCCAAAGCACACAAAGCAGTGATTTCACACATAACTCAACAACATAAAATACTTATTTATGACAAATATACCTCTGCTTTATGTTCCATGAGCCTTACATACTGTACCTGTTTGTCTCATCACCCATAAGCTGAAAGGCACTTTCTGGGAAAAAAAACAGCTTGAAGTAGTTGACTGGCTGGTGAGCCATGGTGTCCACTTGCACACCGTGTCGTGTGATGAAGTCCAGTAGCCACCTTGTCTCCCACTGATGAACATTGTCATAGGCGCGTCAGCTACGTAGCGTATTCAACACTACATTTAGCTGGGGTCCAATCAGTTGATGCAGGTGCGTTTTCGATTTCTAGATCATTTGTATAAAAATTGGAGTTCGATAAATGTCTGTGTTGTCCTCCCAATCAGCTGATGCAAATAAATAAATAAATGATACACACAGAGTATTTGGCTTTGAGCATTTGCTTTGCTCTCTTGCCCAGTGTCGATGCCATTCTAGACGTTGTTTATGCTACTTGCACGGAGGATGCAATGTCAAGTCAGCAAGTCTTAAGGGTCCTCCTAAGAAACAGGGTCTACCTATAGCATATTAGTGAGTTTTATCGACGTTTACAGCTTTTATTGTCCTGTGCCCCTGGATTTGGATTTTAGAGGACATCCACCCTTAACCCCTTGTGTTGACGTAAGTCGCCATTCGGCCTAAATGAATGAAAGGTTTTTAAGGTTCTTTAGTGCTAAGCAGCAGTTGAAGTAATAAAACTTAGACTGCCCAATCTATCTGTTTTTTAAACTACTCAACACCAGCATCTTTTACTGTAGAGAAGCCCCTGTCCTCTTTTTAAAGAGTCTGCTCCTTCCTCCCATCTCAGTTGTTTAGAACTACTTCTCTGCTGAGTACTTTAGTCTTCCCTGTTGGATGTTGATACTTTAATGTCTTTAAAGTTGCATACCTATTCCCACCTAAAAAAACATGTCAAGATGAAAACAACTGAGTGAGCCGACCTAGTGGGCATATCTATGCCGAGCATTACCGTATATGCTCACGTACAAGTCAGCTCTTGAAACTGAAAAATCAATCATAAAATCAGACCCCGACTTATACACCCGTTCAAAAATGCGATCCTTAATTTTTTTTTTTTTTACATCTTCTTGCTTCCTCCAATCTTGCATCTGTTTCTCAAACGCATCAAATTCTGTTGCTGCAGCTACCAACTTCATATTTTCTTCTGATCTAACGGTCCATCATAGATAAGGGATACACTTACAATAAAAGTGTACGAGGGTGTAAGATACAAAAAACACAAATCAATGCAAACGTCGCTTCGGAATAGTTCAGGTATTACCATGTGGTCAAGTAGGCACAATAGAGAGACAGACAGAGGTTAGGAGCACACGCTGATAAAGCGTATTGCCGCACCCACATTGAAGAAAAAGTCTGTGTGCTCCGTGGTTACACTCTCAGGTGTGCGTTAGCATATCATAATCTCTTGGACCAATAACGTGAGTTTTCCGCATTCGACTTCTACGACTGACATTTTAAAATACCAGAAATTATATGATAAAATCAAGTCCCGACTTATACGTGGGAGAACTTATCCGCGAGTATACAGTCAAAGTAAAAAGTAAGTGAACCCTTTGGAATTATCTGGTTTACCTGCATGAATTGGTCATAAAAAGTGATCTGATCTTTATCTAAGTCACAGGTAATCATATGCACAATGAGATTAAGCCAAGGACGCAAAAAAATTGATAATTCCTAGGGGTTAGCATATTTTTTACATTGCACAATAAGCCAATGACGCAAAAAAATTGATAATTCCTAGGGGTTAGCATATTTTTTACATTGACTGTATACGGTATATTCTTCTCTGCCTGGCATTTTAATTACATCATACAGTGTATCAGAACACAGTGAGTGACTCTACACAGTGCACTTTGGTCCTCTGTAATTGGCATCTCTTTTAAAAATATCTTAACCTGAGTTACAGTCATCTCTATACAGGACACTCTAATCCTACACAGATGGTACCTTTGTACAATTCTTGTTGTCATACCCAATGGCCATTATTTTAATCAAATAACGCAGTCATGTGTAATAGGCATTCTCTAAAATGGATGTTTGAGTTATGTGCAATTGTATGTGAGCACTGAACTGAATACCTGCCAAACTGGTGTCTCCATACAGGATACTGTTGCCAGACTTTGCAGGCATTCTCTACACTAGATGCCTAGTGGGCATCTTTTTGAAGACACTCAAGTCCAGCCTAGCTGCTATTTAACTCTACAGAATATTGTAGTCATGGCTGGTGGGGATTTTCTATACTGAAAAATACAGTCATTCCTAATGAGCTTCTTCTGTACCAGGGATTCCCAGGCTAGGTTTCCCATACCCCTAGAGTTTTGTGAGATGGTATTTCAGGGGGTGTGACAAAGAGGAAGACGATTTGCTAAAATTGAATGAGGTGTGTTGTGTGACTTTATCGTGGTCATTTGCGGGTCACCTATTAGTTAGTGCTCCTGTTCTATGATATGAAAAAATCAAGCATTGCACACAGAATTGTCACCTGTGAACGAGCCGCAGACATGTGCATTCTCGTGGGTTCCTTGCTGCATGCGGAGAGTTCATAAAAGTAAATAACTTTTTTTAAGAAAATGGGATGTGGACCTTGCATTGATCTGTGGAGAAAGAACAAGGTCTAGTATTGATTTCTTCACAAGCCCTGATCGGGAAATGTCAGAAATGACGGGTTAGCATGGATGAAGGGCCAAAACTGAGACAATTAAATTAAAATGCATTGGAGTAGATGGGGCCTGAAACACAGTTGGAGAGACAGAAGTTGGGATCTAGGTGGGCAGCTCATTCCACCAGCTAGGGGCTACACACGACAAGAGCCTGGATTGAGGTTTTACTCTAGTAAACCTTAGTGGGAGTATAGGACCTCATGAGTGCCTTCATATGCATAGGTGTCAACCCACTGACCACTCTGTAGGCAATCATGAAGGATATGAACAGTGCTGAGTGAAGTGCTGATAAACGTGTAACCGCAGAAGTGAGAGAAGGACAGACATCTTGGAGGAGATGTGAGGGGAATTGTGATGCAGGGTGAAGAGTAAGTGGAGAATATTGTCTAGTGTTCAGGAGGGAACAAACAAATTGGCAGGAGTGATGATAAATGACCACTGATATCAGCCACATTGTCTTGAAGAAAGGCAGCAGCAAACTCGTCAACAGTGAAGAAGGATGGAGGTAGAGGTGGTGAAGGATTGAAGAGAAAATTGAAAGCAGAGAACAAATTACGAGTGTCAGTCACTCCTCTTGCTTATCATGAACTGAAAGAAGCTTATTTTGGTATTTACAATGGTGGAAGAGAAGAAGAACAGAAGAAACTGATACTTGACTTGGATAGTCTGAGCCTTAGACTCCCTCCATTTTTTGTTTGCCATCCTAATCTCCGTCCGTTGGTTGTGTAGACCTTCAGAGAGCCAAGGGAAAGAGTGTCATACACATGTAGGCCTGGAAAAGTGATGACAGGGTTGAGCACAGGATGCCAGTTGCAGCATTGGTTTGACTATAACAAAAATTATAGACATGCCTGTTGTAGGTGTTGGCCAGCTGTTGGTCACTTTTTGTAAGAGTTGGCTTTTTTAGCTATGATTTTCACTGTTTGAATGTATAATGATTATAATGAATGACTTCTGTTCTTGTTAACTGTTAGTTTTTGTCTTTAGCACTCTTAGGAAGCATTTAAATTAAAGCCACTTGATCTGTGACTCTGTCCCACTGTCACTTTAGCACAAGGACTAGCATTGATAAGAGAACCAGGATAAAGTAGCAGAATCCTGACTCCAAGGGTCCTCTTAATCAGTTACGTGCAAGGACTTGAGAAATGGAACTAATCACGTACTATTTGTAATTAACTGTGTATTTAAGGCGTGCAATCGACAGATGTAAGTTAATCATCTCATTCTATGGACTGAGTGACTTCACGATGCTTCAGATAAATGTGTTCTTCCCATTCCAACCCTGCTTCATGGGTTTGACTTTGACACATTGCTATATCAAAATTTAAAATCTGTACAGCAGTAGGTGGCATCTCTGTACACAACAATGCACCATAGTACTACCAAGTATAGATGGCATTGCTAAACCACATTATAGTTGTGGCATTCCTTTACAGAACATTGTAGTCCTACCCATTACAGATGGCATTACTAAACTCAAAATTACAGTCCTGCCTGCTGTAGGTGGCATCAAAATACACTGCAGTTCTGTGCATAATCAGTGGAACTGTTACACCCAACATTTCAGTCTTACTAGCTGAACATGGCATTTCTTTACAGGTAATTGTGAGCCTGCTGGCTGAACTTGGCATTGCTATGCCAAACATTACAGTACTGTAGATGGCACTGCTATACTGAAAGTTGTGAAAGAAAAATTAACTGCTTTCAAGCTACTTAGGGTTAATATCTATCTATCTATTGTAACAAAGGCGCTATATATAGGCGCCCGACCCGACACAGATGGACACGGAGGCACGTATAAAATGCACACAGATTTTATTTTTCTTCACCCGGGGGCGCACGTCTTCCCCGTGACCCACAGGCAATACACAGTCCCAAATACCACACACTGAACCACAACACACTTTTCTTCCTCTACCACCACACCTACTCAAGCTTCATCTCCTTCCTCCCAACTCTGGCTCATCAAGTGGTGGTGGCTGGGCCCTTTTATAGCCCAAGCGGAAGCATTCCAGGTGATTGACCACCTGGTCCTAATTGCACTTCCGGTTGGGGCTGAAGACTCGTCCAGCCGGGCTGTTGGAAGCAGACAGCCCCCCCTAGTGGCCACCCCAGACCCCAACCAAGCTGTGGAGAACTCCATCTCCCATGGAGCCCTGCGGGTGGTTGGGGAATCACCATCGGCCAGGGAGGCTGCCACCAAGCATCCTGGGGGAGATATTGGACTGCCCATGGTGGCTCCCCCAGAACATAAGCAGCAGGGGCATCCCTGCCGGGCATGGCACCCAGCTGTCCTTCACAAACTAACTGACAAAGCCGTTTTGGTATAATGACGGGTTATTCATACAGGCATCTGTCATAAGACGGTGCAGTAAGCTTACCCAGGAAAATTTCCAGTTTCTTTAGGATCGCATCTATTTGACACAAGAGAGCTGACCTATTCTTCTTTAGGGTCTATCTGACAAGTAAAAAAAATAAGAACAGATGGCCCTTTAGCGTAATAAATATAAAATGCTTAAGTAAACGATATTATGTTTTTTTGATAAATAAGGGGAAGGGGGAGGAAGAAGAAATTATAAAAAGTCAATCGAAATAAATGTAACTTTGCTCTTCTGCTTTGCAACGTAGAATCCAGGTACTCATCTGTGACCGAATAAAAATCTAATTGATTGAACTTGTCCTGTCTTCCTCGGGGGGCTTTCCTCCACAAAGTATAGCCCTGGCATTGGTATACAGAACACTGTAATCCTGCCAACTGTAAGTGACATCTCTTTACAGAACACTGTAACCCTGCCAGTTACATTTGGCATCATCATACCAAATATTTTAATACTGCTCACTGTAGTTGACATCACTCTACCAAAGATTGTATTCTTGCCTGCTGTTGATCGGTGCCATCTGTTTTCAGGATATTGTAGATATGCTTGTTTTAGTCGACATCTCTGGAGAACTTTTGTCATCTTGAGTGCTGTAGTTGGTACTTCTATACCAAACCCTGCAATTCTGCACGCCTGGCAAGAATCTCTTATTAGAATCACAGAATTCTGAGAATTGAATAACCAGCTCATTAGTTAGCACTAGGGGGGCAATTTTTAAGCATCATCGTCATGCGCTGATAGCATGTTGTTACACCCTTCACACGATGAACCACCAGGATTGGGACCCGAGTGCAGCGGGTGACACCTCAGCACCACACTGGAATAGTGTGAGTTTTTTAAGGTGGCTGATAAACATCTAAAATCTGAATTAAAATAGAACAACATGCCTTAGAACCTGATTGGTCATCCCATTGTCTGCCTGATGTTCTTTTACATGCCACTCACTGACATACCTGTATTGTCTCTTTCGTACCATCAGGTTTTTTTTTTTCATTTTTGAGTCAGGGTAAAATTCATTATTCATTGTGAAAATGGAAATTGAAATTTCTCAAAGCAACATGCTCTTTGCCGTTTTTTTTCTTTGGAATTTCTCTTTTCATTTCATAACTTGGCATGCCTCCGGCTGGGACAAGGCCCCCCTGCAAGATTCTTGCCGTTATCCTGCTGTCCGGTTTATCAGTACTGGACACCAAGCGGGCAATCTCATGTCAGCTTAAACCTCATGCCTCTTGTCAGCAGTGCTTAGAAATGAGCTGTTAGGGCTAACACACAGGCACAGATTTCAATTTTAGATTTTACAAGGTAGTAATGGAATTTTACATTCATTTTTTTCTAATTTTGGAAAGCTGTTAAAAAGCATGCAGGTTATAATTAAAATAACAAATTATAATAAGATTTTATATTTAAGCTAGAGAGTTTCACATTTTGTTTTTTTTGCAGGCATGCCCAAGGTGCCAAGAGACCCCCAGGTATATGGACATGTATTTATCCGAGAGCAGATATCCCTCCCCTGTGTGCAGGAAAATGAGTGTATCATCTCTGCAGCCAAGGGTAGCTTCTCCTACATCGAGGGCATCAATAAAGAAGCAGAGCCCAGAGCTGGCAGTGAAGCAAATGACACAGCTATTTTACCATGCCCGGAGGAACACTTGGCAGCTCCAGCAGTTTCAGAGTATGTCACATCACCACCCAATGATCCTCCTTCCCATACAGATGTTCCAAGGATAAAGGAGGATACGCAGACAACTTCTTGCAGACCACAGACGCCAGTACCAGAAGAAGACGCATCTGGGACCACCCATCAAGAAATGATACCTCATGAGTGTCACACTGATGCCGGCCTTTTAATTGAAGAAACCTCCATGAATGACATACACTTGGAGGAGAAAGTGGATAGGAAGCCAAGATTAACAGACAATTATGATTCAGATAATAAGCATACTTCTAATCTTGTTGTAGAAGCCGAGCAGGATGAGAGTCCCATGCCAGTAGATGGCACTTACAACATAGACAATGAGTTTACTTTCACAGATGATGCAGAACCCCAGCAGAATCAGAGTCCAGTGCAAGTGGCTGCTGGTTATGGCACAGAAAACAAGCTTTCTTTTAACATGAAGATAGATGTGAAGAAAGACGAGGTCCCAGTGCCAGAGGTTGTCAGTTATGGCACAGACAATGAGTTTATGTCTAGCACCAAGGTAGATACCAAGCTGGATAATCCCCTAATGCCAGAACTTAGCCATTATGACATGAACTGTCATATTTCTTCTAGTGGAGAGGCAGAAGTCAAGCAAGATGAGACCCCTAAACCAGTAGCTGAATTAATGGCTGATGTTGATTCCATGGATGTAGCCCTACCACTCATAGATGTTCGTATTTCACTATCATCCCAGCAGAAGGGAAGTGCAAATCAAAGCTCTTCACCATTGACTGCAACTGAACTCCCCGTTACTACCCTAACTGGTCAGGAGGGCTGGCAACTAGGTCATAATAAAGCAGCCACTGAAGAAAATGAAAATGAAGGGCGGTGTATGGTAGAAAAAGGAGAGGAAGAGACAGCAGAAGATGTCCCTATTACTACTTTGAGATCAAAGTCTCCAGAGCTTTCTAATGCTGAACCTCAAGGCATAGATCCTGACCTCACAGAGCCCAGAGTACAATTACCAAAGTTCACCAGCCAAAGGCCATCCTACTTGACAACTACAGTTGGCAGAAGAGGCCTCCCTCAGTGTAAATCAATGCTCAGCGACACGTAAGTTATTCTAATTATTTCATTTTTCATTGTCCTCGGCAAGAACTCATTCAGAAGGGTTTATATTTTATTCATCTGACTTCTCAATGTAAACCAAGATGGTGTACCCAAGGTTAAAGGTTGAATCCAGAATCCAGTGGTACTGGGGGACCTGGGGACATCTTTAGTGCTTTGTGGGTGTGAAACCAGAATAAGACATCTTTTCTAATCCTGCTACACAACCACAAAACATTAAGAATAAACCTCAACTCTGTAAATGAACACAGAGCCCACCCACCTCAGGGAGGAAGTTGTCTTCAGCTTCTGCCCTATAAAGCATAGCATATATTTTGGCTCCACTCCCTTCTTGAGTTGCTGCATTTCCAGTACAGTGGACATTTCTATTTCACACACATAAAGCCACACACCTGGAAGACATATATAATACATACAGCATACATATACTGTATACATAGACTAGCTGTGTAGGCCTCTGCTGTAAAAAGCCCGGGGTCCTAGAATCTGTTGAAATCGTCAGAGAAAAAATTGAACTGTAGAGATGTCAGGTAATTAAAAGGAACTATTCTGGGTGTCGTATCTCCTAGGAGGTTTCGTTTTGCCAGCGTGCTGACCTTGCTTCTGTATTAGTGGCTAAGCAGTGACTCTTCGGTTGTTTCGTTTTGCCGACGTGCTTGCATCGCTTGTGTACCTTTGGAGGTGGAGCCCCTTACCCCAACTCCACCTCTCACATCCGGGCTGGACAGACATACACACTTCCACGCGTAGATGTTTATTTATAAGATGTGTATACATTTTAAATACTAGGGGACTTCACCCCCTGCCTGCTTCACTCGCCAACCCCCCCGGCCTACGGTACGTTCCAGGCACTTTGCGTCTCTGCCGCCCACGTATGTGGATTTCACTTTCACCAAACAACAAATCTTTTCATTCTTGCGGATACGCCTCTTCATTGGGAAGAAACAATATTTTTCCCTAATGGCAACACGAATTAGATGATCTATATGTCTCCGACTTAAAGTTTAAATGCAAACAATGTATTTGATCTCTTTTCACCGTTCTGTTATTCCACCGAGCAATAATTTCCGTTTGTTTGCGCTGATGCAATCTTTACTATCATTTTTTTGAGACTTTTGACTTTTAGTACTTTCAATGCCAATGTTTTTGAGTTCTTTACGACATTGTACTTAGCCTTTTATTTACGGCCACGGGCCTGGTTAAATCTCTTGGCACAAAGTCTCGTCTTGCGGGACATGAAAGTATCTCTCTGAGAAAGTCACGTCTCATCCTAGAAATTTTTTATTATAATAGATACTTTTTATATTTTTTGACCTTGTCTGATCTCTCAGCAGTAAGATCAGTAAGGTGCTGAAGGTGCTAGATAAGTCAATAAACATCATCTTCACATAGGTGCCTTTCCTTTCTAGGTTTCAATAGTAGTCGTACTGGAAAGCCTTGTGCAGTGTTACTGTGTTTTTAATTCTGCACGGTTGCTGACTTCTTCTGTCTATCTGTTGCAGGTTTTCCACTTCTTCATGCCCCAAGGATGTTCAAACTCCACTAAGTTCTGGAGACCATCCAACAAATCAGCCTTGTGCACTGAACGCTTGTGAACCTTTTTCCCAGTGTGAACTTAACTTCAGCTTGAGACGGCGATCACCATCTCCCATGGGAAGATATGCAGGCTCCAGTCCATCCAGGTCATTCGCAGCTGCTTGCATTAGTCAAAGTCTGCCTAAGCTGGACACATTTGCCCCCGTTGCCCCAAGTGGCAAACCACAGGTTGCACTTAGCCTTCTTAATACACAGATAGGGGCTAGACCACGAGACCCGAGTCCATCTTTTATTCGTCCGAGCTCAGATAAAACAAACCGTAATGGGTGCTTGGCAGTTCTATCTTCCAGTGCTCATTCTCAAGCAGTTTCAGCAAGTCCATCTCCCACCTCCCCCTTGGATACAGATGGCCTTCAGCACCCTCTGAGCACCCTGGCTCATTCCCGCTCCTTCTGTCCAGAGATTTGGAACAGCAATAACAATAACAGCAATGCTCTTGAGCTACAGAGAGCCACTCCACCGAGCAAGGGTCAGGCAGTGTCTTCAGCAAGCTTACAAAGACCACTCTGTATATCTGGACACAATCGAATAGCTCGGCCATATTTTTCTGCCTCAGAACCCAGCTCTAGGATTCAATCACCTTCACCATCCTTTGCAAGGTTATGCTCGACTCCCACTGTGTCACCATCTCCTTGTGTGCAGGCACCTCCTGAAAATGCTACCTTAAAAGCCAAGCCTCCTCATCATCCCTTAAAGACCAAGGGTGGCCGTTCATTTCGGCCAATCAGCGTGGCAGTACCAGACTGTTCTGGAACATCCTCTGCTTTCTCCACCTCCCCATGTTGCAGCCCCAGAATCATTTCCCCGACTGCCACCTCAGTTTCGCCACTATTTGCACGATCCAGAGGGAACAGCCTGCCTTTTGTTAATCTTACAGAAAGATCTCCAAGCCCCTTTAGTGATGTAAAGAAGTCCTGGGGAGGACATAGGAGTCTTGACCAGGATTTGGTACTAGATGACAGTCAGCGAAGTTGTGGAAAGAGTCCAGCTAGATCTGAAACCCATTTGAACCTCAGCTCTCCAGAATTTAACTGCCAAGACTGGCCTGATTTCCAGGAGAAATCCTCATCTTCTGAGAACGGAAACTGTACATCCAAAGGGGCAGGAGAAAATACCTCTTGGGAGGAAGAAGTCAGGCCACCCAGCAGGAGCTGCAGGAGCACTGTCATATGTGCTTATGTCGCAAGTCCTCAGGCAGTGGAACCTGAGCTGCTGAAAAAGTCCTCACCTTTGCCAAACCATGGGATGGGGGGCACAGTTCACCCCAGTGCAAACAGTACCAAGGGAACAGGGAAAGCAAGCTACTCTACGACTGTTAACCTTCAGATTGGTGGAAGCGGGAAGATTGCCTCCTTCAGCAATGCCCAGGTTAGCCTCACGCAGACACTAGTGACCGTGCCGGAGAGCCAAAGCATCCGGAGGATTAATGTGAACAGCTGTGTCGTTGAGTCCTCGTAGTACACTTGACATTTGGACAATGCCATCAGTGGGCATTTGAGACCCATCTGAGAGGAATGATGAGTGGCATTCAACCACCTCCTCATCTGGGGCCAAAACTGAGTATCTGTAGGAATATTTATTCTTATTTAATATTAAGCTGGCAAGAGGCACTGGGAGAGAAACTGTAGGAATGCAAAGATGAAGATGTGAGAAGAAAATGAGGGTGAAGTGACATATTTATTTATAGCTGATTCGCTCCTGTGTTAGCAATTGCTTGGCTCCAGAGCGGCCAGTCAACCAAGTGCTGCCCTGTTAGACAACAGTGCCTGGCAGATGGGACCTGTGAAGCTTTTTTATCTTGATTTTATGATGGAGCCTGCTAGGTTGGCTGTGATCAGAGCCACCCTTTGAAGAAAAAGAGGAAAAAAATGATTTAACGTTCATCAGCACCGATGGAAGATACGAAAGCACTCGCCCCACCGTGGGCATCCCGTTGTGAATATCTGTAACATTCCAGACACAAACTGTGATGAGTATTTTAGGGTGCTCTGTGTGTGTGTTGTTTTTTTTTTATACCCATAATGCAATTAGTATTGTGTAGCACGTTTACGAAATGCTGGGAAATTAATGTAAAATGCAAGCTGTGCTGTGTCTTATGGTCACTGTTTACACATGGCAGCAGACCCTCATTTGCACTTTGGACCACAAAATGCCATCTCTTTGACCAGGGGTGCAATACATGGACCCCAGGAGGTACGTGAAACCTCATCCATGAGATACGTTTTGGGGTGAGAGATACTTGGTGTAAACGGAAAATGACTCTTGCACCATGTCTTCCACCACTTATTTTAAGGGGCAGCTCAGAGGAGTATGGAGACTGATACATTTTGTGTTTCAGTGATATGTGTAGTTTAGAATCAAAAATTAACAAAAGTGCAAGTTTGCTTCTCTATTTGAGTGTACTAGGGCAAGGAAAAGTATGCCAGCCCATTGGAATGACTTGGTTTTCTGCATTAATTGGTGAGAAAGTGTGGTCTGATCTTCCTGTAAGTCACAAGTGTAGACAAACACAATACGCTTACACTAATAACACAAACACAATTATATTCTTAAACATCTTTACTGATCGCAGCTATCAAACATTCACAGTGTTCTGGGGAAAAAGTAATGAAACCCTTAATAACCGGTCAAACCGCCTTTAGGCAGCAATAATCTCCAACAAGTGCTTCTGGTAGCTATAGAGCAGACCTGCACAACGTTATGGAAGATTCAGGACCGTTGTTCCTTACAGAAATGTTTATGCCTCAGGTATATTCTTAGGATGTGTGGTGTGAACGGCTCTCTTGAGGTCATTCTGTAGCATCTCTGTTGGGTTAAGGTCTGGGCTCTGACTGGGCCACTCCAGAAGGTAGATTTTCTTTTTTTGAAGCCATTCTCTAGTAGATTTACTTTGATGTTTAGAGTCATTGTCCTGCTGCATCACCCAACTTCTACTGAGCGTCAGATGTCAGACAGCCCCCCTGATTTTATCCTGGTGGTTACCTCTATATACTTGGCAGTTCATTTCCCCTTCAATGATGATAAGCTCTCCAGGCTCCAAGTCAGTACAGCACATCACTGTATTTCACAATTTGGTTAACATTTTCATGTTAGTTAGTATGTGGTGTCCTTTTTACATCACACATGCTGTTGCACCTTCTTCCAGAACAATTCATCCTTAGATTCTTCTGCATTTCCCCAATGGCTTTATGAAGTGTGAAGGTGTCCTTTGGCAAACTTCAGACATGCAGCAATTTTTTTGGAGAACAGTGGCTTCCTCCTCAGTGTCCTGCTATGGACACCATGCCTATTCAATGTTTTTTGTTATCCTCTTCCAATGATTCCTTCAAGCTTTTAGCTGTTACTCGTGGGTTTTTCACCTCATTGAGCATTCTGTGTTCTGCCTTTTGAGTTGTACTAGTCAGGTGCCCACTTCTAGGGAGAGCAGACACAGCACTAACTAATTTCCATTCATACACAGCTATCGACTGATAAATATTTAAACTCCATAAAATTACTTTGTTACTTTTTCCATCTCAATAGTTTTTGATTGTAGATGTTCTGAGAACCTTTTTTGGTGAAGCATGCTTCACATTAGCAGATACCTCTTATGAATTACAAACTTAAAATGGGTCTTTGAGTCTTTTTTATCGGTCAGAGTTGCTATAAACCGCACCTCTAATCTCGTTTCATTGGCCAGTCTCTAGGTGCATCAACTCCTGACTCCAGTTAGCCTTTGCTGAAGTCCTAAGCCTAGAAGTTCACATGCTTTTTCCAACCTACACTACTAGTATGTTGGAATGATATATTTATTTAATTTGCACAAACCAGAACAATGATTTGTGCATTTTCAGTTACAACCGATATTGTATTTCAGTATTCTAATTTTGAAGAAGATCAGACCATATGTTAAGACTAATTTATACATAAACGGGCTTAACTCCAAAGGGTTCACTTACTTTTTCTTACCACTGTATGAATCTTCGTAATGATGGATTCCAAAACTAGCTTTGGAATCCCTCCAGATAATAAAATGAATCCTTTATAATCTATCGACCCCAACAAACTATGAAGGGCAACCAGAGACATTGGTTTTCAGGCTAGTTGTGTAGTTCTTCCAGGAAATTGCCTGTTCTAGTTTGCAACTATCTGGGTTTCTCAATTTTTAGCAAACACAAAAAATGTAATTTACTTAAAGGCATGCATTCTCATCTGCAAAAATACAATAAATATAATGATTCCAGCTACAGTTCTCACCTGTAAACATCCAGGTCTTGGTTTAAAATTTATAAAATATGAACCAGGCTACTAATGAACCCAATGCTCATTTGTAAATCATTAATAACCAACTGAACAACCAACACTGGGTGCACAGATGTCCTTGTTTTAAGATGCGTCTCCAGGTCTTCTGGAAAATTGCTACTCCTGGCTTGCACCTTAATGTTTTTAGATAAGAACCAATCCTTAAAAAAAAATCAATCAAAGCCACACCCCATCTTTAGTCTACGTCTCGTCTGGCCCCACCCATTTGATCAACACACTTACAATTGATGCAGCACTCCTAGCTACAAGATTCCATGGACAAGCATCCCACTCTGTTCTCATTTTACGTTGTAGAAATTGTAGAAATATGAAATATTTAATTCTTCAAAGTAGCTGCTGATGTTATTTATTTAACTTAGATGTTGAATAATCTCAAAAAATTGCATACTACCCATGGTTATTCGACATTCTGAAGAAATTCTGGAGTTTACAAGTGGTCATTCATTAACGGCAGATGCAATGCTCCTCAACATTAGTCACCACCCCATGGCGTCCCAAAATGTCCTGGTTTGGCATTGTAAAAATGTGGTCACCCCACTCCCGTCAACAACACAGCACAGCACTCCGCCAAAGACAAGGTCCATAACTGCTAACCACTTTGGGTCAACAGAAAACTTCTCAGGCTTCTATCCTCTGCTACACTCACAATGCTGCCACCAGAGGTTCTTTGGTCTTTTTTACACATTTTTCAATTTTAAACACCAAGCACTGCCTCACTCTCTATTTTTATACACAATTACATAACTATGAAGGGAGCAAAAAGTTCAGTTTTTCTTGTTTAGAATTTGTATTGTATAAATATTTAAGTTGAGTGATAACAATTCTTAGTAGTCAAAGAGGGTTATCAGTAATAAATGTAAGCCATCATACACTGTGGACGATGGAGGATGCCGGTGTCCAGGATTGCTGAACTTTAGTCCTGGTTTTCACCCTCACTGGACAAAGGTCACCTGTCTTATGCTCTGTTTCTGTTTTCTGTCCATTAAAGTTTGAAAAAAAAAAGTCCATTGTAATGAGTTCTTTATTCTTGTCGTGGTGCAAACTCCTATTGGGTTTAACTTGAAAATGACAGACTGTTTAAAAACCATTGTTAATAATGATTTGATTGCTGTTCTAAGCCCAAGAAGCAAAATTAATGACAAATTATTTTAAATCAAAATGGGGAAAGGTAACACTGATTGACTAAACGTCAACTTTTGAGCAGCATTACAAAGCTCTACATCCCTAAATAATTAGAGATTGACACTTGCTTTCTGCTACACGTAGCTCATTAAAACACTGCTTCATAAAAACATAACATCTTCATTTGATTTCTTCCAAAAAAGTTTTTAGAGATACACCCGTTAAATCCATTTATATATACATTTGTGAACTTGTTTAATCCATTTCAGAGTTGTGGTGGTTGAAGAAGCAAGGTGGAAGCCAACCCTAAATAAATTATCCAAACAAATATTACACCCAATATATACATAGCTACATAAGAAAGGCCCTATATTAGATGGATGGATGGATGGATGGATGGATGGATAGATAGATAGATAGAATGGATAGATGGATAGATGGATAGATAAGAAATGTTACTTTATAATAGATATGAAAGGCACTCTATCATAGACAGACAAATACACAGGTAGGTAGATAGACAGATAGATAGATAGATAGATAGATAGATAGATAGATAGATAGATGGGAAAGACACTATATGATAGATAGATTAGACAAGAATAACTAAGAAAACAGAAACCTTTGGGTTTTGGTAAAGAAGAAACAGATTCATAGGAGACAGAGGTGCAATGTGAGGGAATGGCCTTGTGGTCTTTCTCTTTAATACTCTTTTGTCTGCTGCTTATTTAGTCAAAAAAAATATTAATGCCAGTAACGGTGCACTGCATGATAGCGTGCAGTGAATACACTTGACTTGAGCATTCCTAGTTTTCATCCTCTTTCTCTGTACGTTTAGCATTTGTTTGCTCAGAGGTTGATGCGCTTGCTGCTTTCTGAGCAGCTCTTCTTTTCTCCACCCTAGCGTCTTCTCTTCTGTCATCGGCGTCTTTTCACATTAAAACTGTTTAAGTCAGTGTTTCTGTTGCAATTACTTAGTAAGTTTTTCTTAATTGTTCACCTAAGCTGGCACTTAAGTCTTCAATCTGCCTCAAGAATGATTTAAGATATGAAGAGGTGGAGGAAGTGACGGCGGAGGTGGTAGGGATGAGAATGGCGCCCGTACGCATGCACAGCATGGCCACCCTGCTGGCCGCTGCCAAGAGTTGATTCAACAATAAAGCAAAATAAAAATAAAAAGAGGAATAACCTTGGAGGTCAATCATCACCTCAAAAGCGAATAGTAGACATCACATGGTATATGTGTATCAAATTTTGGGTCAATAGCTCAAACAGTTGGCAAGCTACAGGTGATTTAAAATCCTAGACAGACAAACGGACAGCCATTGTAGTGTATTATATACGAAGATTATACAGGTAGATATTAAAAGCAAGCAGTGGATTTTGAAATGAAACAATAAGGACCCCGTTGGTTGTCTTGGCACATGTTCAAGCTCAATTTCAAGTGTATTCTATTCGTAGTGAAATGAGATCATGACTCTGACAGTAAAATGACTGTTTTGTCAAATGAAAATAAATTTAAACAGCTGTGGTGCATGGCAGGGGCCCCTGTCCGGCCGGGATGCCCCTTCAGTATATGTTCCAGGGGAGCTAGCATGGGAGACCCAATACGTCCCCCTGGATGCTAGATGGCAGCCTCTCTGGGTTGCAGCGGTGCCTCGGACTCCTGCAGGACTTCATGGGAGTTGGAGTTTTGTGCAGCCCTGTTGGGTTCTGCAGGCGCCGCCAGGGGATACTGCAGTGGGAGCTGCTGGGCCCTTGTGGGCAGTATTTTCACCACACCCAGAAGTGCAGCCGGGACTTGGCAATCAAGCACCTGAAGCACTTCTAGATGCCTAATAAAAGGAGCCAGCAGCCACCACTCGGGAGCCGGAGTCGAGTGGAAGTGGACAGATCTTGGAGGTGACAGAGAGAGAGAAGGAAACAGGTCTGAAGGACTGATTGATCGTGATTGGTACCCTGTATTCATGTGAGGTGCAATAAACGTGTGTTAAGGACATTCTGTGTCTGCCTGTTTGTGTCCAGGTTCGAATATTTCCACAATGTGGCAACAAGGGTGGGAATATTCAAACCCAGACACAAACAGTGGTGGCTGCTGGTTCCTTTTATTAGGCATTCGGAAGTGCTCCAGGCGCTTGACTGCCGAGTCCTGGCTGCACTTCTGGGTGTGGTGAAAATACTGCCCACAGGAGCTGCAGCACCCCCTGATGGCGCCTGCGGAACTCAACAGGGCTGCACCACACTCCAGCTCCCATGAAGCCCTGCGGGAGTCCGAGGCACCGCTGCAACCCAGAGAAGCTGCCATCTAGTGTCCAGGGGGAGGTATTGGTTCTCTCATGCTTGCTCCCCCAGAATATATGCTGAAGGGGTGTCCCAGCTGGGCAGGTGCCCCGTCCATACGCCACACAAGAAACATTAGTAAATACGCCCTCACACATGATAGTGTTAGTGTGTGAACATGATCATCATCTTAAGGCCCTGTCTCATTAGATGACATTTCTGTGCACTTTTCACTTGGAGTATTCATTTGCATAATGTTAATGAGTGGGAGGGAGCTGTTGGCACAGTCCCATGAATCCAGTGACACACCCACTAATCCATGACATGGGTTTGAAGTTTTTTCTTTAATTGTATGGATGGCAGGTGTGTGTATGAGAGCTGACAGCCAACTAATGCTCATCAGAAGTACAATGCGTAGAATGCAGTGATGAACGATAAGTAATGCAGGTATTTTGGACCTCACAAACAGAAGAGAAGCTCGTCTGTGTGATGTTGCATGCTTTATGAACCACAACAGAATGGAAAAAAAAAGGGTTGAGATTGCCACTGAATGCCTCACTATACCTTTCAACCCTTTGTACAGCACTGGCTCCATCAGGCAGCATGCTATTCGTAATCAGGAAAAGGGGAGGCGCAGGTGTTGCTAAATGTGACATAGGAGGTGATCTTCTGAGTTGCTCAAATCAATGTGGTCCAGTGACAAGATCAGCACCTGCTGTCATCAAATCTGATATACCCCATGACTAGAAATCCTGTAATACGACATCAGGTTAAGGCAGCCGTTATCTTTGATGCTATTCAAGGTGCTGAATTTAAAAATGAATTAGATTTGCTAGCCCATCTTATCACCTTCTTCTGAATTCTAATTGTAAGGAACATATATATTATACGTATACTGTCTTTCGTGGTAACTGTTGTGCCATAAAGCTTTCAATTCATTGGAGTACATTAAAGCAATCTGTTTGCTCTGGCTTGTAAATAAATGTGTCAGCTAAATAAATAAATGTTAATGAACAGCTAGAAGTGTGTGAGCTCCTTATGACTGCATTAGGCACCAGAAACTGGATTTGAACCTTCCACCCTCGTAAATGACAAGGCCAGGTCCTTGACTGCCTACAGACCCCTCAACACCTACCGAAGTCGCACGCTCGGTGGGCTTTAACTTGTTTGTTTGGGTCTCGAATTTCTCTGCCATTGCTCCTGCTGTACACTGCGTGGTGAAATCAGAGGTAGCTGGCAAATTTCCCAGTAGCGTTCTCTAAATGGTAATTAATAGCTCTCGGCAGAAAACACAGCACTTGTCATTTACAAGTGTCCTGTTTTCATTTTATTTTTAAGACTGAATCATCAGAGTTTTTTTTTTTTTTTTGCCTCCTCATTTTGCTTTCATATTATATCCATGCAGGAAAATGTTTTCCATAGCTATACAGATAACGCTCCTGCCAGAGGAGCACACATTGGCCTAGACGCGGAGAGCAGTCCAGACTTTTACTGGGATTTGAATTGATTTGTTGTAAACAAATTGGACAGGAATAAGCAGCTCCCATTTGTCTCGTCTATTCCTGTGTAACATAATGATTTAGTCGAAAGAACAAACACGCTGCTCTTGTGGGACCTCTTTAGCATGAGCTGGTGAGCTCGAGCAGCTTTTGTTTCATGTAACTGAGCCTATAAACTATTTGCATCTGTCATCGTGGACTTTGGATAATCACATTTGCATTTGAATTGTCCTTTGCTTTGTTTCTGTGTGGCATGCAAGCTGTTCACATCACAGCGATGCTTTGAACTTCTTAATAGTGCACTACAGACCTTCTTTCTCATTTTGTTCTTATTGTAATCTCCCTTTGAAGGAGAGCACGGTGATGACTCATGTGAATCTACCCATGGAGGGCTTCTCAGAGCACAACTGCAATGCCCACCCTTCCTCGAGAATTCAAAAAATTGTAATAGAATAAATGACTCAGGAAGTCTCAAAAAGAGTTGGGGAATGACCCCATATAATGTCCGTGGACAATATGCAAAAAAATAGCGAAAGATGGATCAAAAAACCGAAGCATTTCATACTGAGCAGTGAAATCAAGGTGTTTTTAATAACAAAATGGTGGTGTGACGATGTGGGTTCTGGCTCCACGCTCCCATGGCTGTTTGGAAGCACTCGAACCCCACACCGTCGATAATGAAACCGAGTGAGCTAGTCAGTGAAGGCAAATAAACAATTGAGCAAGGGGTGGTGCAAAGAGTGCAAAACAGTGCTTTTATTTAAAAAAACAGTCAACAAAAACAGTGTTCCATAAATAGTGCAGTTCATTCACAGTTCATTAAATAAATAACCCATTAAATGAAAACGAGGAGTAAAACCAATAAATAGAAAAAACAATCCTTTAAAACCAGAGGTTAAAATCTTCTTGTGGAAGCAATCTTTAAAACAACAACAAACAAATCTGGTGCTCTTCTGTTAGCGTCTCACCTGCTAATCCCGTTTGGGCATCGCAGCAGGCAAGACGCTCTCTGCAGCTGCCCTCCTGAAACACACGCACGAGACTGGAGACCTCCCGATCCCTGGCTTCGGTATGGCACTCATCCCAGTCCCGGAGAACTTGGTTTCCCACAACGCCAGGTCGCTCACGTTGGGGATTCCCACCACCAAGTCTCCCGACTTCCGCTGCCTTTCCATGGCCTTCATGCGGCCAGTCGCCTTCCCTGGTCACTCCCGCTACCTGCTCGCTCAGCGGGAGCGACATCAACACAAACACCTGGGTGTCGGCCTAACACCCAGCTTCTACGCAGCTGTCCACGAGCGCTCATTCGCTCGCCCGTCCGCTCGCTCTTCGCGGCTCTCTCTCACCGACCTGCTTCCTCTACTGCTCCCGGTAACCTCCGTCCTCTCCTTTCCTTTCACTCTCCGATCGTTTCTTTTACACCCCTTAAAACTGACTCGCGCTTCTTTTTAAAACGTGAGGGGCCATCACAGCTGCAGCATTAGCCACGGGAGCAATCATGAATGTGGGCAGTTCCTCACCTGTGCACACGGTGAGAAACGCCCACATCGACAACTGCCCCGCGGCTCGCTACAACGCCGCCCCCTCACGAAGCCGCCTTGGGTGCGGTGATTATTTATTTAAAATGAATGGCCTTTTCTCAACGAGCTGTGGACCCATAACACCACAGGTGGCAAGAAATTACATCAAAAGCGGGTTGACGGAAATTATGTCATCATTGAGGGGACCGGAAGTGACATCATCCTGGCGGGCCTCTGGGTGTGACGTCATCATGGCAAGGTGGAAGTGATGCCATCATGGTGGGACCCCAGAAGTGACATCATCATGGCGAGACCCAGAAGTGACGTCATCATGGAAGGACCCGGAAAGTGACGTCGTAAGGGTGAGCCGGAAGTGACGTCATTTCAGGAGAGTCAGAAGTGACGTCATCACTGGAATATGGAACCGGATTTGTGGAATGGTAGCCAATTTGAGCACTGAAGGTAAGTTATTATTTTTCTTCTGTTGATGGAGAGAGAGGGGCATTAGTACATACAATAGACCCCTTGTCTCTTGTAACATCTCTCACATTAGGGCTTGTTGGCTGTCTCCTAAGCAAATGTGTCTGACAAAACCAAAATGGGGAACAGTCTGGATAAACATAAACACTCCTGCTCTGAAGCTGAATGGTTCACCAAGGGGTTCTCTCCCACCACAGGAACTTTTTTTCAGGTATCAGGGACTTTTTAGAAACTCTGGGACTTTTGTAGAAGTCCCACCACAGGAATGTGGGCCATTTGTTTTTCCTGGCACTTTTTTCAGCTCCTAGTCCAGGGTATGTACTTTTCATTCAACCAGGAACTATCATGGGTTGGGCTCAGGTGATAAATTATCATTATATCATTATCACTGAAGATGGAGTGCCACACTTTGCACAGAGTTACCTCCCTAGTGTGCTACACCAAACACCGCATCAAAGCAATAATCTTCCCTGTGAAGTCGAGATTGCTTTGAAGCATTAAGGTAGGGGAGTCCACATGAACTTGAGAACGCACCTCACTTTGTACCACATCACTCTTCATGGCACATCACATATTTTTCATACAGGTTCCTGTCGTGCAGTGGGAATGCAACACACATACAGTAAGTAGCCAGGGCTCACAAATGGCCCAGGGCCTACATCAAAGGTTCCTGAAATTGAAGTTCCTGCGGTGGGAAAACACCTCCCAAGTTTTTTCCTCTTATAAATTTACGGCTCTGCACTTAATCTGTTCAAATTTGATGTTGATTATGTAAAAGCAGAAAACTTGTTTGCGAGTGACTATTTCTATTATAGATGGCTGGCCACGTGAATACAAACAGTGGAGTGAAGTGACTCACAACTCTGTAATACGTGAGAGGAGGCGCACGAGTTCCATGAGTCTAAGCAGTGAAGTGACATGACTCACATCTTTGTAATGCTAGCTGACATACTGAAGTGCACATGACACTGCACATCAAGTGAAGTGACACACACCTTTCAATGGAACACAGTGGGTTCAAAAGTATTCAGACCCCTTCACTTTCTGCACATCTTATTGAGTGGTAGATTTAATTTTAAATGGATAAACATGCCATTTTCACCCATCAGTCTACACTCAGTAACTCATAATGACAAAAGGAAAACCTGTTTACAGAAAGGATTGAAAATGTATTAAAAATCAAAAACTGGAATATTTCCTCTATACAAGAAATTCAGACCCTTTGTTATAAAGTTTGTCACGTATGGGCGCCTGAGGATTACCTTCCTGGCTCGGAGAAGGTATGCAATATGTCACTAGGGCAAGAGGGGTGCCAACCCTAATAATACTGTCTCTTTTCACCTCCATAGCTCAGAGAAACTGGCCAATGAGGGTACTGTTCAACGAAACCACACCTCTTCTGGTTGGAACAACATAAATTTGATAGCTCTTGAAAGATGGCATCTCAGCCTGAGGAACACAGTCCCACGTGACTGAGCTCCCCAATCCAGACCCACTCGGCAGAGCTGATAACTGTGAGAAGCTGCAGAGGCTGAAAAAGGCCTCGATTACATCTGATTTTCTGTTGTACCACTGTGCACTCATTTTCATTCATTGTAAAATAGATGGCTTACTTGGCATCCTTGCTTTTCTTTGGTTCTCTTCTCCCTCATTTGCACCTCACACACTCCAGATTTTGATCAGGTGCATTCAATTTATTTTATTTCTCCTGAAGATGTGTCTACAGAAGAACTTGACTGAAGTCCTCCTGTGGCAAATTGAATTGATTAGAGTGACTGAGCTCCCCAATCCAGACCCACTCGGCAGAGCTGATAACTGTGAGAAGCTGCAGAGGCTGAAAAAGGCCTCGATTACATCTGATTTTCTGTTGTACCACTGTGCACTCATTTTCATTCATTGTAAATAGGATGGCTCACTTGGCATCCTTGCTTTTCTTTGGTTCTCTTCTCCCTCATTTGCACCTCACACACTCCAGATTTTGATCAGGTGCATTCAATTTATTTTATTTCTCCTGAAGATGTGTCTACAGAAGAACTTGACTGAAGTCCTCCTGTGGCAAATTGAATTGATTGGGTAGAAAGGCACACCTGTGTATATAATGTGTCACAATTCACATTGTGTGTCAGGACAAAAACCAAGCAATGAAGTACAAGGAACTCTCTTTAGACCACCATGATAAAATAGTGATCGAGTGTAGATCAAGACAAAGTGATAAAACCATTTTTGAAGCTAGCCATGTTCACAGGAGCACAGTGGCCTCAATAATTGTTTAATGGAAGAGGTTTGGAACCACTAGGGCTATTCCTATAGGTGGCCTTCTGGCAAAACTCAGCAATTGGAGCAATTGGGCAAAAAGAGAAGAGCGACTAGGCTGATTCAAGGGCTACAGGTAATGAATTATGAGGAAAGACTGAGAGAGCTGAGCCTTTTCAGTTTCAGCAAAAGATTAAGAGAAGACATGACTGATTATGAAGGGAATTAGTCCAGTGGATTGAGACTGTGACTTTAAAACAAGAACACGGGGGCACAAAGTTAAGGGTAAATTTTTCACAAAAATTCAGAAGTTGTTCTTCACACAGAGAACCACAGACATTTGGAATAAGCTACCAAATAGTGTGGTAGAGTGTAGGACTTTAGGGACCTACAAAGATCGAATTGATGTTATATTGGAAGAATTAAGTTGGCAAGCTTTGTTAGATCCAGTGCCAACAAAACTAGGCTGAATGCACTTGTTTTCATCTCTGTTCTCGTCCAAAACATGTTTTTCCATCTTAAAAATGTTAGGAAATTAAGGCGCTTTCTAAATAAACAGGATTGTGAGAAATTAAATGTTGCATTAAATGGCCAAAAAAGGACCTTGTTTTCATCTCATTGTTCTAATGTTGAAAAAAGGACCTTGGTCAGGGAGGTGACTAAAAATCCAATGACTACTCTAACAGAACTTCAGAAGGTCTATGCTGAGATGTGAGAAATGGTTGAAAGGATGGCCATCTCTGCACATTCCAGGAGTATGCCAACTGACATTTAAAATACTCTGAGAGCATGGTCTGATGAGACAAAAATTGAACTCCAAGCAGACACTGCTTATCACCTGCCTAATACCATCCCAACAATGAAGTATGGTAGTGGCAGCGTCATGCTATGGAGGTGCTGTTAAGTGGCAGGGTTAGGGAGTCTGGTCAGAATTAAGGGAGTGATGAATCCAGCCAAATACAGATAGTTCCTTGAAGAAAACCTGCTCCAGAGTGACCTCAGATTGGGATGACGGTTCACCTTTTGGTATGTCACTGACCAGGAGAAAACAGCCAGGACAACACTGGAGTAGAATTGGGACAAGTCTCTGAATGTCCTTGAGCAGCCCAGTCAAAGTCTAGACTTAAACCTCATATAACATTTGTGGAGAGATCTGAAGATGGCAGTTTACAGACACTTACCATCCAATCTAATGGGGTTTAAGAGGACCTGCCAGGAAGAAAGAGATAAACTGCCCAAATCCTGGTGTGCAAAGCGTGTAGAGATTCACCTAAGAAGACTTAAAACTGCAATTGCTGCTAAAGGGGCTTCTACAAAGTACTGAATTAAGGGTCTGAATCCTTCTATGAATGAGAGATTTCAGTTTTTAATTTATAATACATTTGCAAACCTTTCTGAAAACAGGTTTTCAGTTGGCCATTATGGGTTATTGAGTGTAGATTGCTAGGCAAAAATGGCAATTTTATAAATATAAAATTAAATCTAAAACATAATAAATGTGTGCAGAACGTTAATGGGTCTGCATTCTTTCTGAATCTACTATATCTCATTTAGTGGCATTCCTAGTCAATTTTCTGTTAAATTCACTTCCCAATATGTCACCAGAGATATATCATACAGTTCATTACTTCTTTAGGGACACTACATATACATTGACTATAGGTTGCCATGAAATAAAACCAACAGACTAACCATCACAGATCTTTGTGATGTTAGGTGAACTACCGGTAAGACAAACTCTCATGACTTGCTCAATCATGTGTGGCCTTTCTCTCTTGTTAGTTTTTAAACGTGTAAGTACAGAAGCTCACTTAGATATCAAAGCCTTGCTCTCAATAAAATGATATTTGTTCTTCATTTCTATTCATAATTCCTCAAGATGCACCCATACGTGTTTCAATTACAATCCATCATCATTATATGTTTTAAAAAACGTCTACTCCTTGGAATGACGTAATAATGCAGTAAATGTGTTACTTGGCACGTATTCTTTATTGGCATATTATTTGGATAATCATATGAAATATTTTTCTTGTACTTGCAAATGTTTAGAAAGCAATGACATGGACTCTAATTTCTATCGTAGCAAATATCCATGTTGACTTGCTTCGCCACGGTGACACACAAGCCTTTCCTATTTCTTAGATCTTTGCCTTTGGAAGATATTTACAGCTTTTCCTTGCATGTTGAAATTACTCTTGATTAAATGTTCAGAGATTTTTGTAATCCAATTAGTAATTGCATGTGACAGGCAGAATTCTTTTTTGTTTCTTAAGGGTAAAAAAAATCCATCGCATCTTTCAGTTCAAACACTTGTGACAACACTTTGCCTCTTTTAGATAGTCATCTTGCTTCCTTGTGAAGAAGAAGAAGATTCACGTACGTTGCCCGCCTTCTTGGCAAACAGATTAACGAGTTTTGAGAGATCTACATTTTCCATAATGAATTGTTTTTACGACTGTGTCTAGTACATGTTTTAACTCATTGCTGACCGTTTTCCCAACCAGTGCTATAATGACAGAGAAAGCAATATGTTATTATGATATCACTGTCTTCATTCTTCACTAAGGATACCAACATGTACAGAAGTGGACCCTGATCTTTCTCCTGGATTGACACCTAGTGGTTAGATGCGATGGCATCACTTTCTCTATGCTCATTTTCAACACAGGAGATCCCCAAGGAATTGTACTAAATCTCCATCTATAACCCCCACCAATGATTGAATGGCCAGCACTGACTCCACTATAGAAAACCCAGGAGCGGGTGGGCAGCCAGGAATAGGACTTTATTTTTTACTTTTTTGTGTACAGTTTTAATTTCCTCCATTGTCAACAAGCCATGGGTCATTAATTAATTAATGGAGATTGTAAAAGGAAACACAAAGACAGAAAAAAGTTTGGGGTTCCAACTCATATATTTTAAAGAATAGTGCATCTATGCTGAGTAGATTAGAGTAGAGTAGCATTCAAAACGGGACTGACTGGGTAAGGCAAGTGGCTGGCTTTATAAGAGGAAGTGAGGTCAGTAGGAGGGTGTGGTCTGGAGACGGAATTAGAACCTGGTTGGGGTTTAGCTGGTCTTTCCTTCCGGGGGATGTGCAGAGGAGGGAGAAAGGACATTAGTATACGTCGTCAACCCCTGCCTCCCAAGAGATATTTTTGGTTACTTCAGAAGTCCTCTGGAGAGGTGAGAACCAGACGGAAGGATTGGCAACGCCAACTCACCTAAAGCAAAATAAAGATACAAGCTCAGCTGTTGAAAGATTTGCACATTAATCAAGGACTTAGGCAAGGGGATGTTTTGTTAATAAATGCTGTTTATTCTCATCTTACAGTTTGTATTGAGAAAGCTAAGCATACAGTAAATGCAGGTGGTCATATTTATAATAGAATGACACTGTGTTTAGCTTGTGTTGTGTTTAGCTAGTTCAGATTGCTAGAAATTAAAATAGCCTTGATAAAGACAGATAGAGGGTGGCGCGGTGGTGCAGCTGCCTCACAGTAAGGAGACCCAGGTTCGCTTCCCGGATCCTCCCTGCGTGGAGTCTGCATGTTCTCCCCGTGTCTACGTGGGTTTCCTCCGGGCACTCTGGTTTCCTCCCACAATCCAAAGACATGCAGGTTAGGTGGATTGGCGATTCTACATTGGCCCTAGTGTGTTCTTGGTGGGTGTGTTTGTGTGTGTCCTGTGGTGGGTTGGCACACTGCCCAGGATTGGTTCCTGCCTTCTGCCCTGTGTTAGCTGGGATTTGGTTCCAGCAGATTCCCGTGACCCTGTGTTTGGATTCAGGGGGTTGGAAAATGGATGAATGGAAGACAGCTAGAGTAACTGATAATGAATATACGAGAACAGATCTGCAAGACAAAACAAAATACATAATTAACACCAAGAGTAGGGTAAGATTTAGCAATGTGGAGACATTGAACTTGTTATATTTCACACATGGGTTTAAATGGCTCTTTTGTTCATGGTTTATGTTTCCATTGTCTATTATTTAGTTTCTTCATGCCCAAGAATCTTTTCCGTGCCTTGTGTTTTGTTGGTTGTCCCCCAAGAGACAGTGCCTCCTGCCCATCACCATGAAGGTGCTGCCCTCAGCCCTATAAGGGGTGGGAAAACCCACAGTCCCTTGCAGTTCATTGTAAATGCACTTGAGGTGCTGTGAGTTAGTACTGTGATTTTCTGTGTTCTTTGATTATTTGTGATTCACTGCATTTTTTAAGTTTGTATCTGTTTTTTAGTTTGCATTCTGGATCTGTGATTGAGACTTGTTTGTCTGGATTGCCTCTGCCTGGCATCCCTGGTTGTGCTTTTTGTGCCTCAGCACATTTTTGTAAAAATACATATTATTTTGTGCTGCTGATTAACCACCATCAATGAATGTGATTAATTCATTCAACATTTTTAATACAATGCATAAATGCAGTCATTCAATCTGGTTAATTTGACTGTGTTTATTACCAAACGAAGTGGCACCAAATGAACACAATAGTAGTAGCAGGTCACCAGCACTTGATCATTTCATGTCTTATTTCTTGATAAGGAACTTCATTCACACATAACAGCAGAGTCACCACTCATCCATTATAAACATAAAATGCAGCATACTGCATTGTATCAATCATTTGACCCATATTTTTTGTACATATTGTTTCATAAATACATAAGCCCTTTAAAGTACAGAGAATAACAACAAACAATTAACATCAAGCCAGTTACACAAGTAGAGTGAATGAGTTTAATTTTCGTGTTTCACTAGCATAGCAGATGGACAAGCACTGATTGCCAGTTGAGATTGTGTGTAAGCGGCAACCTGGCCAATATGCTGCTTTCTACAGTCAATATAAAGTTTAGCGGAATATCCAAAAAAAGACAGTACACATAGAGTGTACATTACTAAGGAAATATCTGCTAATCCAAGTCTGCCTGTCAAGGAAGCTGTCGAGGTACAGGTCTGAGTGAGAGACAGGACGTCAGTGGGTCAGCCCTGTCCCAGGTGACAAATACATTTGCCATGGAGCATTTTCAGTCACCCATGCAAGGATATCTGACCTGAAACAGCACGGTGCATGTGCTACCCATGTCTGAGCAGTGAAAAAGCAGATGATACAGAGTGCAATCGCTCAATTCCTTATAACCTAATTCACACTTTCCCCAAAGTAGACTTGGGATCTTGTTGTTTCATTAATTATATGCTACCTACTAGAGCTTACATTAGAGCCAAAATTTGCACATACAGTTATTATACTGGAACCAATAAAATGGGCAATAATCAGCAGAAATTGATCATGCCAACATTTCAGTCCATCTGGGCTGAACCTTAAGATAGACTTATAATAAAATTCATACATGATACATTCTATGACAAAGTGCAATTTAAAACATCTAAATATGTATCTGATTAGGGGTATTTATTTAGAAATTCTTTTTAGTTTGTCTTTTGCTATTTAAAAGCCTAATCTAAACACATGCCTGCAGTAAGGAGATCATGGGTTCACATCTCGAGTCCTCCTTGTGTGGTAGGCGTTTGAGTAGCGAGAAAAGCTATATTAATGTAATGAATTATTATTATTAATATTATTATCAAGCTAATTAATGGCTTCTCATCTCCAGGTAACAGATGCTTAGTTGAGTTGTGTGGATCACACAGTTAAGCACATTCTGAACTAAAACATTATCGTGCACAAAAGCTGACCCAGGATTGGATGTTTATGGTTTATATTTTATATTTAATTGTTTGTGTAATTGTTAGTGCTTTTAGTATGTTATCTTGCAGCTAATCTGTTCAAACCATATGTATTGTTTTTCCCAAATATTACAGCAACCTCCCTTGGGGTTATATTCATAAACTTGCTCAATAAACCATTTGAAATAAATTAATATGCATAGGCAAGTGATTATTATAATTGCTTTTACTTATAAAGTATTTGTTTACTTTATAGAAAAGTATCAAAATGTTTAAATTAAATATGACAAAGTGTATCGATATGTTTAAATTAAATATGACAAAGTGTGATTAATATGCAGTTTATTTTAATTGTTTGATTTTTAATTTTATTTCGACTTTGCCTTTTGTGTGATTAGTCAGGTTTTTGATGGTTTTCAACCTCTGTGGTGGCTCATGCACTGGAACCATGAGAGAAAACCTTGGAGGTAACAATGGTTAAGTCTTTTGATATACTTTTCATATTAAGTTATAGCATCCATCTTAGAAATATAAAGGGTTAATACATGTCAGAAACCTGTTCAAGCATATCAGGATCAGATAAAGGTCAAGTGAACTACAAAGACAAGAATGTTTCAGGAGAAGGTTGATGTAATACACCATCTATAATAGGAAATTATTAAGAGAGCAGCAGATGTCCTGTAAACAACAAAACTGGTCAGTTGTCACACACACACAGATTTCAAGAGTAATATCTAAAGTAGAAGATATGAACAAGAGTGTGGTAGAACAGTCTTTAATTTCAATAAGTCATTTAGGTGTAAACCAACAAAACAATCAGAGATAAATACTGTATATACATTAATCAGCACTGTTATGCCAATTCAGTTGGTCATAAAATAGACCTCTGCCCTTATTTTCTTGGCCATTCTGTGGCAGACTGCTGTGATGAATGCTCCCTCTATGGCATTTGCTGAAGAGACAGTAATTAAAGATGCAACAGGCAAGTTTCCTCCTGCCTGGTTTTCTGATTCAAAGAGGTTTTGTCAAACTTGTCCTAATAGAGGATACATTTAATTCTTCAATTAATAATTTAATAAATTACCACATACACCTGTACACTCTCAAACTCTGGGCTTCTGTACCATCCTCAAATGGGCCATTAATGGAAAAGTGAAGATACAGATTCAAAGAAAATAGTCAAAAGGAAAACGTTTTGTTATTATGGTAACAGCAAAATCAAACATTCTGTTGTCATACACTTCAAATTAAATGCAGTCCTCTGTAATAACACTGAATAATTATATATAATAATAAACAAAAATATGTGATGGTGACTATGTACAGTAGTTACAGTGGTTCAAATCAAAGGTGATGGGAAAAAACACACGGACACCATTTTTACTTCCTCCTTCCTATAATACAAATATCAAGAGGACTGAAAAAACAATTATGAAAGTGAAAAATGGCAAAAACACATACGAGAAAAGCGTAATGGAAAATGAATAACTCTCTACTGTATAAACAGGAATGCTCCCAATAAGGATCACTATTCAGATGGTCAAAAGGCGACCTCTGCTTGGCGTCCCTAAGTTTAATATGCCAGGCGATTCACCTGGACAGTCGTCAATGACACGATGCCACCTGTGACCTTCCGCCCGCTGCCTTGACCTAGGCAGAAGTTTGTAACCACTACCCAAAAGTGTGTGTTTGTCTGCCAGTGCTGCGTGCTACACACACACACACACTGCGTGTGTGCCAAGTAGCTTTCACTTTCGCTGATTCTCCAGGACTTCAAATCTCATTGTTCCTATGCACGCAAGCTTATATGCCTCTTTTATCATCTGGTTACCCTGCCACAACTTATGCAGCAAAATGCACATCCTTCCCTGGTATGGCACAAAGTAATGCTGAGATGTCAGCGTGCTAGTGCGCAAGGATCTAAACACCTGCGTTAAATCTCCATACCACCACTGCAGCCATCCTTCCCAGACCCACTTCACCTGTTACGCAGGTAAGTGTACTTTTATAACTAACTGTGGTATGGCCTATGACACCCTCTAGTTGGCTTTCATGCTCGGAACCTCTGTAGGTCATAATCGAACTACATCAATAAATTGTCTGATAGGGTGAATGAATTCATATATCTAGGAGTAATTTATAATAAAATCTATGAAATATATTCTGAAATTAAAACTATTATGCATTTCAAGGACCATTGAAATAAAGTCGTTGACCAGTGTAAAAGGCGGCCGGCAGCTCAGCCATGCCAGGGCGCCATGTCAATGGAGGAATGGGGTAAGGCAGCTTTTCAAGAACACTGCCTCCCCAAAATGCTAGATGGCAGCTCCCTGGACTGCAGTGGTGCACCAGTTTCCGCGGGGCACTATGGGACATGTAATGTAATACCACAGCCCAGCTGGGTACCATGAATGCCACCAGGGGATGCTGCAAGAGGACTGGATAAGTTATGTTTCATCTATAGCAAGAAAGTACTCCCAAGTCAGGAGGACGGAAGCTCTGAAGTATTTCTGGGCTGAAGAAAAAGAATTAAAATACAATACATCTCAGTGCTTTTACCCTATGACCTGTTGGGTTTAAGGAGAACAGTGCCACCTAGTGTCCACACCAGAAAATTAAAAGTGCACATTTATAAAAGGCAAGATGAAACCAGTATTTCTGCATGAGGCTGAATGTTGGACATTAGCAAAAGAGTAAGCAAAGCATTTACATATTTGGCTGACACCGTTATCCGAGGTGACTTACAATATTTATTATACAATTAGTGTTGGGTTACAACTTGTGAAAACTGTTCATTTTATTAAGATTTGCAGTTTAGCTGCATCTAGTGGGTATAGCTGCTATTTTCCCTCCCTTTCCCTTGCTCCTTGTCATGTGAGGTAATCAGGAAGTTAGTTTTAGAATGAGGATGGCTGCTGTCTTGTGCATGGAAGTGCAGCAGTCACAATCCACTGTCATCTGCTCTTATCTTCATGATAGCATCGTTCATATGTATTAATTTATTTTAACATTATCTTTCCTTTTAAATACATATTTGTAAATGGAAGTAACTGCGTTAGTAGTTTATTAATAATTTGAGTACAGTGATCCTAAGCTATATCGTTAGCCGACTTTCCGGCTTCACTCCATCACGGATTTTAAATGTAAGCATATCTAAATATATATCACAGATTTTTCGTTGGTTCATGGATTTCTGTGGACAATGGATCTTTTAATTTATGGTACATGCTTCCTCAGTTTGTTTGCCCAGTTGAATTCATACAAGGGATGCTATTGGCGGATGGCTGAGAAGCTACCCAATCAGAAACACGTATTACATTATTAAATAAAACTCCTCAATGATATCGATATGCTTCCCATGGTGCCGCACACTTCAAAGCTCTAACAGCACATATTGATTTTTGATTGTTTGCTTTTCTCTGTCTCTTTCACTCCCTCTGACATTCTCTGCTCCTGACAGTGGCTGTTTGCTTAGAAGATACAGGCTCCTCTAAAAATGCTCAAAGACTACCTTCACATTGATCCCTGCCTTGTGGTTGCTTTATGCGGTGCTTCCACTTAAAAGCCCAAAAGGCCTATTGATTTTGATTGTTTGCTTTCTCTCTCTCTCTGAGATTCTCTGCTTCTGACGCGCACTCCTTTGAAGAGGAAGATATGTTTGCATTCTTTTAATTGTGAGAAAGAACTGCCATCTCTGTCTTGTCATGGAGCACAGTTTAAACTTTTGACTAAAGGGTGTTATTTCATGTCCAGAGGGCTCTAATAATGTTAAAAAAACGTATTTAGAAGGTCGTAAACAGGTTTTCTATGCTCTAACTGCGAAAATATTAGATTTATAAATAAAGAATCCTACTTCGCGGAAATTCATTTATCGCGGTAGAGTGTGGAACGGATCAACTGCGATAAACTAGGGTTTACTGTATAATGTCACAGTAATTTACATTTGAAGGATACGTTTGTTGTTAATATAAAGCCACTTGGCACTTTGTATCTTTTTCTCTGTTTTAGTTTCACCCTTTTAATTCCAATAAGCCTGTGGACAAAGAAACAAGAGTCTATAGAGTTCTGGATAAAGAATGGTGTGTTTATCTGCCTGTCAAAGCATATAATGTGTGTGGAGGCCTGGACAATTGGTTCCATTTCTTTTTGGTTTTCCTATTATAGCACAGGCAGGTGAAGTGACTTGCTGCAGGTCACACAGGCTCAGTAGGTGGATTTGAACCTACAATCTCAGGGTTTGAGGTCTAAAGCCTTAACCGCTACACCACACTGCCTTTCATCAACAGATGAGCTAAACCTGGGAAAGAAAGGTCCTTGGATCATTAAATATGGATGGCACACCGATAAGACTGAAACACCAAAAGAGAGAATAATAATAACTCCTTAATATCTTCTTGACAACAAGATCAGAAAGAAATAAAAAGGAGACATTTTCTTTTGTCTCCTGCTTCTCTGATTTTTTTTTCATGAGACAAAATTACCCCGGTGTTCTCCCAAGGACGTTCTCTTGAGTTTCAATGGAGATCTCAGCATTCACACGAGGGGTTCAGATCTTACAAGCAGTATTGTGATTTTTTTTTTTCCTTTTGTAATTTGAAAGTACTTGCATTTGTGGGCTCAGTAATATATGGTGAAATATATTGGCGGTAGTAAAAGAACACTTTACTATGATTACAAAGCTGTAGTCCTTGCTTCTGACTAACACTATTAGGTTATATTTATTCTGGAAAATCAGTGTGGCAAAGTGGTTAAGATTTCAGATCCTGAAGTTGTGGATTCAAATCCCACTAATGACACCAGTGTGACGTTGAGCAAGTCACTTCATCTGCCTGTGCTCCAGTTTATTTATTTATAAAGCACTTTAAAAGGCTGACCAAAGTGCTGTATAATAAAACCCAACATATCAGACACACCATAACCAAAGGGTAAAAGAAAGAGAAACACATTTATAATAAAAAGTACACAGATAGTCAACATATCATACTGGGTTAAAGGCCACGGAGTAGAAGTGTGTTTTTAAATAGGATTTAAAGATAGCAAGTGAAGGAGCCTGCCTAACGTGCAACGGTAAATCGTTCCAGAGTTTTGGGGCTGTATCTGAAAAGACCCGATCACCTTGGAGTTTGCATCGTGTCTTAGGAACACGTAAAAGCATGTGGTCTGCTGACCTGAGAGAGCGAGACGGTACATATAAAATGGGGCACAACCATTAAAGGATTTAAAAACAAATACAAGGATCTTAAAATGGATTAAAAAATGAACTGGAAGCCAGTGAAGGGAAGCCAAAGGCGAGGTAACGTGCTCATGCTTGCTTGTACCAGTTAAAAAGCGAGCAGCGGCATTTTGCACCAGCTGTAGGCGAGCAATGGAGGCCTGGCTAATTCCAAAATGAAGCGCATTGCAGAAATCTAGACGAGAGGTTAAAAAAACATGGATCACTGTTTCAAGGTTGCATTTAGACAAAACAAGCTTGATTTTTGACAGCCGCCTCAACTGGAAAACGCAAGATTTTACCACTGTGTTCACATGGCTATCAAGTTTTAAAGTAGAATCCATTTTCACACCTAAATTTGTGATTATGGATTTCTGAAAATTGAGCCACAGTGGAAAGGTCGATGCAGGGGTCGTTGGTGCCAATGGGTCTAAATAGCATGACTTCTGTCTTGTTCTCATTAAAATTTTGAAAATTTAATGCCATCCAACTCCTTATGTCAATAAGGCAATCAAGCAGGTGCTGGAAAGAGCATGGACCAGGGCTCTTTAGAGAGAAATAAACCTGACAGTCGTCCTCATAAATATGAAAGGAAATACCGTGTTTCTGGAAAATAGTGACGAGTGGCAGCAGGTACAAGGAAAACAGAAGAGGTCCCAGGATGGAGCACTGTGGTACCCTCCAGGGGAGGACAACAGAGGTGGAGGTAAAACCATCAATGTTGTAAAATCAAAAGTTAAACAAACAAACAGTTGAAAAAACAAAAGGAATGCAACCAACTGGAGAATGTGGAAGTCATGGAGCTACATTGTTGAGATTGCTAAGTCCTAAACATAACATAAAAGGGAGTCAGGCCTCCTAAAGTATGCTTTATCAGCCAGACCAGGCCTCCTTCACCTTCCTAGAAAGGCCTCACCCCAGACAAAACATACAAATAAGAAAAATAATGATTCAAAATGAACAAAGCTACCAAAATATACCTAAATACACAACATATATAGGGACATAGACCTAACGAGGGAAGTGAAAAATAAGAAGATCACAATGGCTGGGAAACATGGAACGGTTTGATGGTGACAGAACCCTTGAGAAACTAATAAATAGTAACTGACAATGCAGCAGAACCATTAAAGTGGAGGACTTGGAGGCTGATCTGAGGAAACTCCATGTGACGATGGAGGAAAAAAAAGCAAGAGAAAGGGGACAGAATCATGACTGTGGCCTAGGCTCTGCATGGGATGTAGTGCCACTAGGACTGAAGTCTCCTTATTGCAAGGCTGTGGTGCTACAGCTACACCAGCATACTGTCCAAATAATCACTAAAAATAAATAAATCAAATTCCAGCCAAACTTTTGATATATTTCCTAACAATGCTGCTAGGAGAGACTCCTACTTCCTACGATCCTGAACTTGAATAAAAAGCTGGGTGGATAGAAGGATGAATTTGAAGGATGCCCCCTGCCTGTGCTGAGCTTACGCTGCTGTGCTGTCAACCCACTTTGCCACAACATGCTTTCGGGTTGCTTTAATCTTTCCAGTCTGAATACTCCTAAAAGGCAAGGAAGCAAACAGCCCTTGAAATATTGAAATAATATGAAGACTGGCAAAGCCTTTGATGAGCCTGAGCCCTGGTCGAAGTGGCAGCCCGCTTATGCTGCTTTTATTGAAATCATTTCATTCTTAATTGGGGCAGCCCTTGAAAATAAATCCCAAGTGCGTCCTTGTCCTTTGTGTCTGATACTTTAGTATTACATTCATTACATTAATGTGGAGGGAAGACTAAATGACTTTCAACAGTACATTTCCATTTGAAAGGACAACAGAGAGTGTGCTGCATACTTTTATGTCTCATCCTCATTGGCCTGCAATAGAAAGCCACAGCTGCGATGATTTAAAGTGAAAAATCCTTTCAAGCAGCAATCCGGCGCCATCAAAAGGCACCATTTGTGGTTTTTCATTTTTAAACTACTTAGAGATGGAATAACACACAGCTATAAAGATCACAAAGTGTTTGTTTTTGATTGGTCAGGGTAGTTCCTGAATTTGTAGCTGCAGTCCAACAACCAATCAATCAGTCAGCTTGTAGTGCTATTAACAGACCACAGCATCACAAGACTCTTACACAAACATAAGAATAACATCTGCACAGCAAGGTAAAGAGCATAAGGTGCAGTCAGTCCATCCATTAACCTTCTGAACCAATGCAGTGTCACGTGCCAGGCCTATCTGAGGCAATTCATACATTCATCCTTACATTTGTTAAACTGACTTCTTCCACGAATCACAGCCCAGTCCCCAGGTGGATTTGTCTTCATGAATCCTTACTTTTTGATGTTTAATTTCCACTTTTAACACATTGTGCTTTTGTTTTTCTGGGGTGTATAATAAATGTTATCATTCCACAGGTGCCACCATTTTGTGACTTGGATTAATAAGTGGCAACACCCATCATGGGATGCTTGCTGTTATGTGATGGTATCATCAAATGCGGACTTTAAAAGATGGTTCTCACAATAGCTTCTGCATCTTATTTTTTAATTTTTGATTCCTGTTTGTGATTTTGTTCTTCTGTTTATGGAGTCCTGGTTTTAAAATATATTACAGTACTATGAAAAATACTGATTCTAAGTTTGAGATTATTGTTCTTTATTATTCTTGCTTTGTTTGTCTCAGTCCATTTGAATCTTTCTAACAAATGATCACAAATAAAGGAACAATTTCAGTGTGAGCCCTTGATTAGAGTTTTACAGTATCTTCCTTCTCCATTTTGGGACATTTTGAGACTTCTTTGATATTCAAACGCCTTGCCCCATTTTTGGGCCTGTGCAGGCCTGAAGCCTGTTATTTGAGTTTGGGGACACACTGCCTTAGGTGAGGCTTATCCAGTAGGCCCAGACCTGTACAAATGGTGGCCTTTTGTATTTTAGGACATGCACCTCTATTTTTGTTCTTCATACTGTCATACATTATAGCAGTACAATCTGTTATGAGCTCAAGTTCTAATGCATGTTAGTCCAAAACAGTTCCAAAAATATCAACTAGAGGGGATAATACCATTAAACCCCATGGCTAGAAATAAGACACATGATCTTTAGCAAATAAAAATGTTTATTTTCTAAAAATGCCCAGAGGCACTAAAGAAAGCTCTGTGGAGCACATAAACTGGAACTGCCTGTAGCAATAAAGTCAATCCAGAAGCAAACAATTCCCAATACAGAAATTCAAAGGTGAACTTTAAAAAAAAGAAGAAAAAACAGCACAAACATCAAAATAATCCAGTAAACCACATGCACAGAAAAAAATCACAGGTACAATTCACCAACTCCCAAGCACATTCAAATGAATTGAGTAGGAAGAGGGTTGACCCCGCCTTTATAAGACTTAGGGCAGTCCCTTATGGTGATAAGCAGGTGGCTCCGCCTCTTTGAGAATCACACACAAAACACAGGGAATATAACAGAGGCATACAAACATAGCCAAACTCAAAAACACAGTATAATGCAAATAATAAACAGAAATAAAACAAGTATGTGAACCCCAGCAAATGTGGAAACCATGGCTGAAATATGTAGAAGGAAATTTTTTTATATTAGCATAAAAAAAGCAAATTAACATAAAGAGCTATAAAAAGTAATTAAAAGCTTCTAAAACATTAGATTAAGCATAAACTAGAATGTTAAGCAAATAAGATAGGTCAAGCAAATAGTTAACTAAAAAATCAGTCATATTGCATTATTTTTAAGCTTACAGCAGAAATTACTAGTGTGAGAACGTACAGGAAAAAGAACAAAAAATGACATACAGAAACCAGCCAGAACAGGATAAGAGGTTGAAAACGCCTGTGTCCAAGGCTAGGAAGCTAAAGGAACGATACCACAGAGAAGATGGCTCTGGAAGGCATGTAACAAAACCAGCTGGATTGAGGAATCAGCAGAAAGGAAACAAAAGGCTTTTGCTGTAAGCAAGGTCACATTGATGTAATGCATGAACGAAACACTAGTATATTCAGGCATTAGCAATAAATATAGAAGAATATATTAGAATTAACTTAAGCATAAAGGCAAATAAAGGCAAATCAAGCATGCCAAGCAATGATTAAATGAAAGCATATACCATATTTCTTTTTAATTAAAGCTTAGCTTTGGGCATCAGACAACCCGGCTCAAGTCCGAGAAAGAGGAAGTGATGAGAGGAAAGCCCATATAAGGAAGATGAATGTCTGTACCGGCCTTGGCCAGTGAAAGAAATGAGCAAAACAGAAAGCTAGAAATAAACAATAGACAGTGAAATACCAGGGGCCCAGCTGCAGGGAGACGAGAAATTGGCCGTACAGGAGTAGAAGGGAGTCAGAGGAGAACAGCAAATAAGCTAATTGAACAAGGTCAAAAGTGTTAAGAAATTGTTATATAAGCTTCAATTGCCGAACCGTTCAGGGCTCGATCTCATTCGACCAAATTGGGTTGAGTTCGTTTTGTTTTTTGTGTTGTTTTATTGCAATAAAGCTCTATAACTTTGTCTGTCTATCCCGTGTCCTAATAGCCTTCTTTTTTAGGTAAAAAGCTTTCTGGTGACTAATTTTTCGCCAAGACAAACACAACACCAACCTTCTGATTTTCTTCTGACTACAACTATGAATTTTCTTTTTGATTCTATTTTCACTCCTGATCTCCAATTGCTCCCCCAAAATCAGTCTTTTTGGCATTAAATGCTTTGAGTTAAATGCTAACAGGTTTTACTTCCTGTATATTAAGATGCCTCTTGAACCTTATTTTATCTGAAATTTGTTCCACCAATTGCTATAATGAGATCCTCTTTCTTTCTTTCTTTCTTTCTTTCTTTCTTTCTTTCTTTCTTTCTTTCTTTCTTCTTCCCAATGAGATCTGTGTATGTATTATACAAGGAATATGGGATTTTGGGAGACTATGATACTCTCAGCACCCATAAGAAATAAAAAAATGGCATTACAGGATAATGATACTTATTTTCGTTCGTCCTTTAAAAAGGTATCAAGCACCAAAATAAGTGTAACCATAAGATTCTTTGACTTCTACAACTGCTAAAATGAGGTAGAGAATTTATAAAAAACATTAAACAGAAAAAGATTGATTATGACAAAAACAAGTCAATCAACAAAAATAAAATGCTAATCAAGCACAAAGACAAAGGCTGAAACAAACAAACCCTATCATTAAGCAAGTTAAACTTTGGACCCGAGACTGAGAGCACCCTACAGGACTGTTTTGCTCAGACAGACTGGGATGTGTTTAGGGTTGCAGCCACTCTACAGGACTCTTCTATCAGCATACAGGACTATGCTGAGTATGTGACTGGGTACATTAGCACCTGTATTGACAACATCGTGCCCACAATACCAGTCAGGAAGTTCCACAACCAGAAGCCCTGGATAAACAGTCAGGTATGCTACATGCTCTCTTGCATTTAGATCAGGCACTGAGACGGAGTATAAAGCTGCGCAGTACGGACTAAGAAAAGCCATCACAGCAGCCAAGAGGCAGTACAGAGAGAAGCTGGAGGGCTTCTAATCTACTGCTGACTCTGGACGTATGTGGCAGGGCCTACAGCACATCACAGACTACAGGACCTCCACAGACAGTCTGTCTGCTGGATGATCTCAAGATTTTCTACACCCGCCTTGAGACAACAGCACAGAGTGGAGGCACACACACACCTGGACCATGCAACCCCCCTCCCCTCACCCAATGGTTTCTTCAGGTCAGGTACACAAAGCACTAAGGAAAATCAACCCCCGTAAGGCAGCTGGACCAGCCAACATCCCTGGGTGGGCTCTCAAAGCATGTGCCAACGAGCTGGCTGATGTTCTCTGCTCCATCTTCAACCTTTCCTTCAGTCATTGCATTATTCCATCCTTCTTTAAGACTATGATCATCGTCCCCCTTACTAAAAAGTAGCACTCACTCCAATCATCATGAAGTGTTTTGAGAGAGTGGTGCTCGCCCACATTCAGAGCAGCAGACAGGACACTCTGGACCCCTGCAGTATGCCTACTGGCCCAACAAGTCCACCTCAGATGCCATCGCGGCAACACTACATTATTCCCTCTCCCATCTGGAGAACAAAGACTCCTATATCAGGATGCTCTTTGTTGACTACAGCTCTGCCTTTAACACAGTTATCCCCCATAAACCCACCCATACTGCACCACACTCTCTGTGACTGGCTCCTAGACTTTCTGACAGGCAGGCCCCAGTCTGTTAGGATTGGTAATAAGATTTCAGCCACCATTACCACAAACACAGGCACCCCACAGGGATGCGTCCTCAGCCCAATCCTCTACACCCTGTTCACCCATGACTGTATCACCACCCACAAAGATAACATTATCCTGAAGTTCGCAGATGACACCGCAGTGATTGGACGCATCACTGGTGGGGATGAGGCAACCTACAGGTGGAAGGTGGACAGTCTGGTGTCATGGTGTGAGGACAACAACCTCACCCTCAACACAGACAAGACGAAGGAGATGATAGTGGACATGAGGGAGGAGAGGAGACCTCACTGGCCATTGTTCATTTGAGGGCTTGAAGTGGAAAGGGTGAACAGCATTAAATACCTGGGTGTCTACATCAGTGAGGACCTCACCTGGACTCTTAACAGCACACAACTGGTCAAGAGGGCTCAACAGGGGCTGTACTTTCTGAGGAAGCTGAGAAAGTTTGGTATGTCAACTAAGATCCTCTGCAACTTTTGCAGCTGCATTGTTGAGAGCATCTTGACCAGCTGCATCACCATGTGGTATGGCAGCACTACTGCTATGGACCGCAAACGCCTGCAGAGAGTGGTAAAGACTTCTGAGAAGATCACCAGGACCCCACTGCCCACTCTGCAGAGCATCTACAACTGCAGAGTCTGCAGGGCAACTGCCTCGATCCTTAGGGACCCCACCTCAATCCTCAGGGACCCCACCCACCCCCAACACGAACTCTTCACACTTCTACACTCAGGCAGGAGGTATAGAAGTATGAAATGCAGGACTTCCAGGCTAAAGAGCTCTTTCTTTCCCAAGGCCATTAGACTCCTGAATAACTGACTGAAGTTTATAACCATGAGCCACCTTATTCTGTCTACCTCACACAACTGTATTTGACTTGTCCATCACACACCTACCTGCACAATTACTCTTTATACCTCTACTAGCAAAATACCCGCGCTTCGCAGCGGAGAAGTAGTGTGTTAAAGAAGTTATGAAAAAGAAAAAGAAACATTTTAAAAATAACATAACATGATTGTCAATGTAATTGTTTTGTCACTGTTATGAGTGTTGCTGTCATCAAGGATTTGATTATCATTATTTCTTTCAATCAGGTTCGTATTTGGAGGACTTGTTGTGTTCAAGTTACATTCCGTGTTTGTCAACCGTTGTAAAGATAACAGGTTTCATTCATCGGAGTGTTCACTACCCAAATCGGTACTCATGAATCGAAGATGTTTAACAGGCATTTCCAGTATTAACTTGTGAATTTGCCTGAGAATATTTAGCGGCAGCGTGTCTATGAACTTGTGGAATTGCCTGCGAGTATTTAGCGACAGCGTCTCTATGAACTTGTGGACTTTTCTGCGAGTATTTAGCGACAGCGTCTCTATGAACTTATGGATTTGCCTGTGAGTATTTAGTGGCAGCGTCTCTATTAAATTGTGGATTTGCTATGAGTATTTGGCAACAGCGTGTCTATTAACTTGTGGATTCTTCTGCGAGTATTTTTCGGCAGCGTCACGAAGTTGTTTCCTTCCAGCTGCATCAGAAAATGTACCACGACGTCTGAAACACCTCCTTTTCACTGTTTTCTCACAGCTTGGATTGCTGCTGTCATAATCGGTTTGAGTTTCATGGTTTGTTTCAATTACGTTAGTATTTGCAAGACTTGTTGTGTTGAAGTGACATTCAGCATCTGTCAAGTGTTGTAAGTATACAACCGATTTCATCGATAACTTTACATCCAGCTTTTGAGAGTTGAAACATTCATAAACATCAAAATGTCCACTACTCAAATCGTCGCTTGTGAATCTAAGATGTGTAAGAGGCATTGGTGGTTGTCGAAAGGTGTAAAATATTTGGCCATTTCAGTACACTTGAAAGCGACAACCAAACAATTCAGCGACAGCCATCAACTCATATGCAGAACCATAGGTGAAGGGCTTAAGCATTTCACTCTTCTAGTGCTCCTGTGTAGAATAATTATCTCCTGTACCGTCATCAGTCCACACCTTGAACCTGTCCCAGTCATTCAATACATAAGACACAATGTTCCTCCTGATATCAAGAGTGAGCCTGATATGGCCGTGCAATATGTAACACAGAGAATGGAAAAGGTAGGTGCCATCTCCGGGCATGGAAACCACTCGGTAAGCGACAGTTCTTTGATTGATGGTGATCACCTCGATAGACATGTTAATGGGGGTATGGTTGGAACGATAAAGGAAATGGGTACCTGAACAAGGTAAACTAAGTCTAAAATACCTAAACAATAACTATAATCGTAATAAACGAACAATAAAACAGTGGAGAAGCCGTGGATTAAATAAAAAGGCTGCAGTTATCAGCAGGGAGACATGAATACTGTAGCAAAGCAAATAAGGGAATGAAGCGATGGACGGCCTTATATAGGCAGGCAGCCAACTACGTGGGAGGCATGGGGATGGGGGACAGAGCAGCAGGCTATGGATGTATATATGTACGTAAGTAGGATTCAGTTATGACCGTTACGCATAGAATTTCAAAATTAAACCTGCTTAACTTTTGTAAGTAACCTGTAAGAAATGAGCCTGCCAAATTTCAGCCTTCTACCTACACGGGAAGTTGGACAATTAGTGATGAGTGAGTCAGTGAGGGCTTTGCCTTTTATTAGTATAGATTCTGTTTTTATACTTTATGCTGCCTCTGTTACTTATTATCTATCTGATACTTATTATTTATGTTTATCTTTATATATTGGTTTTGTCATTTAGTGCGGACAGCAAAATAATTTTATTGTACAGGGAAACGTGTTTCCTTACTGTGCACATGACAATAAACTTGAACTTTATTCGTAAGTCATAGCACAAGTTTGGGATGCTCACGATCTTTGAAAAGCACTAGGTGGGTTTGTGAAAGTAATCAACATTCTTGGATTGCAGTAACCACTGAGCATCATCTTGTGAAACTCCTAGTCCAGGTTTTGATCTTGTCACATCGGGACTACTATAACCGGAAATTTCCTCACTGAGCATTTGTAGATGACTCAAAATGCACTTCTGGTGTTTATCTAGCCAAGGAGAGGTGAATGTCACTCCTGTTTTCTTGAGTTTAAATCCATGACGTCTGCTTACAGAGTAGTCAACAGGTCAGTACCCTTGTATATGGAGGCACTCATAAGGTTCTATGCTTCTTCTCATCCACTCAGGTCTGCAGCGTCTGGTGATGCCATCTCTGAGTCTTTTCATATGTAGCTTTTAGCTGGTGGAATGAGCTTCCCACCTCCAGCTGAAATTCAGACTCCCTCAATGTGTTTAAGTAGCATTTGAAGACTCTTATTGTGTGAATTTATGAGCTCTTCACTTATGATGATCAATTTTTTAACCTTGTCCTGTAAGAATTGTTTCTAAACAGTTCAGTATAGTGATGTTTGCTTGATTATGTTGACGTCTTTTAGATAAAAGCACCTGCTAATGGAAATGGAGTGGTGTCCTGCTGATGACGTCATGACACATAACTTCTGGTACTGTGCACCCATTGCAATGAAGACATAAAATGAGGGTGACCAGAGACAATAAAATAAAACACCAATAAAAGGAAACACCTTCAAATCAAATTGTAACAATTAAATAATAATTCTATAAGAGACCCTAACATTTAAAAACCTTAGACAAATTTAAGGAGGAGTATTAAAAAACATTGTTCAGCCAAGCAAAATTAATAAAGATCAAGAAAGTGTAACATTATATGTAGTACCTTCTTCCTTTTATTATACTCTTCCTTTTACCATCTTCTTCTTTTTTTATATTATTTAAACCATACACACACAGATTTTACATTTATATATGTCTAACAGGTTTGAAAATAGATGGAAGGATGGAAAGAATTAAAGAGAAACCAAGCTGATATATTACAACCAATGACCTTTACCACGACGGAGTAAACCATCTCATGCTGGTTTAGAAATGTCAGAGTCAATAATTTATGAGGAGTTATAACATATTCTGAGCCTAATCTTTTAAGAGAAACGCAAGCAAAACCAAACAATGTTTATTTTTCAACACAACGCACTTGCCATACACTTCATGCAGCTTTTCCACACCACTCAAAAAACTATTTTTCATGCTTGTGCAACTACTTGTCTACTGTTGACCTGACGTCTTTATCCATGGAGCCCCATGGAGGTAACGCTTCACACAGGAAAACAAATGATAGTCACTGGACACCTGTGCCCGTATTTATCAAGCATCTCAGAGTGGGAAAAACATCCGGACTGACTTGAAAATCTGAGAGTGATGCAGATTTGTTCCTACTCTTAAGAGAAGGAGTAAAAGCATTTTATCCATACTCCTAATTCACGAAACTACTTCTGACTTCACCAGGATTTAGAACAACTTGCCAGAAGATGGTGTTCAGGCAAAGATCAACACACACACATCCCAGGAAAGACCAAAGGTTTTGGAAATGCTGCACACCAATGAACTCATAAAAAGATATTGATTTGACAGAGATGGAGTAATATTCGTAACAAATCTTGTATGTCACAAGATCTCTACATCCATGCAAAGAAGCTATGCACTGTAAGTCAAAGTGAAAGGGTTGGTAACATTTTCAAGTTTTTGGCCACCATGGAAAATTCAGCTTTGTGATAACGATGGATTTACGTATGTCACAACCAACCATTTCTCAAATTTTGCAACTAACTAACGCCCTTACAGTGTGTGATGTAATATGCAGATTTATACATCTCCCCACAACTCCAAGGGAGTTCATAGTAAGGTACGCTGCATTCATGCAAATTAAGATGATTGCCCAGAGTGTGGATGAGCAATATCATGCTATCACCACACACAGGTACTCATGGGTGCAAACTCAACTGCAGTAGTCAGCATATTACCTTGAAGATCAGCGGGGCTGGATGGGTGATTGACAGTGAAATGTCATATAAGTATGTCGAGCTTTACACAAATCCTGGGTCACTTGTGTTACACTTTACAAGCCCAGGAAAGTTCAAAAAGGCAAATGGAGACTCCTGAGGTGTTTGATTATGTTTGATTAGTTAAAACTTTCTCCTGCTGTCATTGTCAGTGGTTTTAGGGTTTTGATTTGTTTTATCCCATGAATTTCTGAGATCAAACACTCACTGCAGAGGTTATTGAGGTTTCTGTATATGAATGTGACATTTATTTCTGGAACTTTCAATTGTTTAAAGAGTTATCTATTTATTTTTGACTATTTTGGCTGCCATTTTGTATTTTTGGTAATAGTTTTCCATGTTTGGTTCCTGTTGTTAAGACCGCTTTACAAGTTGCCAGGGGTGTGTCCTTGGAGCTCATGACCATTTTGGTACGAAGAAATGGAGCGAAAGAACACACAGGAATTAACTTCCTTATCCAACCTGTGGATTCAAAACACTTTTTTCAAAATGCTCTTTCTAAATATTTCTCAGCCCTAAAGTTTCCAGATTCTGACTTTTACGTTGAATCTTTGACCACGATTCTTGATTCTCGTTTTGGCTTTGACTCTTCTGTTTTAAATTTTTCAGTTTTGATTCTTTTTCTGTTTACTGTTCTCTTCTCCCAGTCATGTCTCAAATCTTGTCAGTTTGCTGACATAATGGGGCTGGCTAGACCTTAGGTCATAATTAAGAGACACCCTGCAAGTGCAGGGATCTGCAGCCAATCTCTGGCCTGTGAAGAGGACTGGTCATTTATGTCTCGATGCATGCTCAATAATCCAGGTAAGGTAAGTTGATTCTGTTCATCTGGACATAGTTGTTTTCCAAGGGAGATATGTTACATCACTCATCCAAGTGACTTCCTCAGTCTCAGTTGACCGCAGGTTTCTCCAACCTTATAAACAGTATCTTTGCATAATGATCAAAACTAAAACCATTGACTAACAATGAGTTGTGTGATCAATGATATGCAATTTTCCATTGATCAATGCCCATGAGAAAACCATTCACTGAGAGTTGGGGAATAGCTGCAATCACAGCATTATAAGACGGTGAAAGATGTACCCTTTGGTACATCTTAGACACAAACCGAGGATGTGGACACGTGAGTGAGGAATCTGTCTGACAGACAACTCACCCAAGCAGAGAAAAATGTCTTTGCTAAAAGGTTAAACTTTGCTGTCACACCGAAACAAATCCCACTAGTGGAACTGATCACAGCCACAGAGTCAGCAATCTGAAACAACAACTTTGCAGATGTGGAAGCGGAGCAACTGCGGATAAAAGTTTCAGCATGTCTAAGCAATGCTAAGCCCTGTGGACCCAATATCAGTATTGAGGAGAGGAAGGCTCCCATGGCACTCAGTAAGGACAACAACATCATCATCCTTCCAGCAGACAAGGGGAGGTGCACACTGTTGCTAAACCAGACGGACTATCATTAGAAAATTTTGTCTCTGCTTAATGAAAAAAACACTTATGAACCCCTAAAACAAGATCCAGGTAGTGGTTACAGGAAAAAGGTGATAGATTGTCTCAAGCAGTCAGTGTATGACAACGCTATTGACCAGACCTCATACCACAGATTATACCCAGGGGAAGCTACACCAAGTCTGTATGGTTTACCAAAGATACATAAACAGGATGCACTGTTAAGACCCATTGTCTGCATGATCAATTCGGCTACATATAGCATCTCAACATTCCTGGCCGCTGTCCTCAACCCGTTGGTAGGCAGCTCAAAACACCATATTCAGGACATTTTGGATTTTGTGGAGAAGGTGAGAGATGTCATTATGGAGGCAGAAGAAACTATGGTCTCGTATGATGTTACAACTCAATTCACTTGCGTTCCAGTTATGGAAGCAGTGGAGGTGGTCCGTAAGAGATTACAGTATGTCCCCACACTCAGTAAAAAGACCACTCTCAGCACCGACCAAGTGTGTCTGTTCTTGAAACTGTGTCTTCAATCCACATATTTCATATACAAAGGCCAGTACTACAGGCAGAAACATGGGTGCGCCATGGCATCCCTAGTTTCACCTATTGCGGCAAATCTGTACATAGAGGAAGTGGAAAAGAGGGCGCTATTAGATAGATAGATAGATAGATAGATAGATAGATAGATAGATAGATAGATAGATAGATAATGAACTATATAATAGATAGATAGATAGATAGACAGATAGATAGATAGATAGATAGATAGATAGATAGATAGATAGATAGATAGATAGATAGATAGATAGATAGATAGATGAATACTTTATTAATCCCAAAGGGAAATTCACATACTCTAGCAGCAGCATACTGATAAATATATATACAGTAATCCCTCCTCGATCGCGGGGTTGCGTTCCAGACCCCCCCGCGATAGGTGAAAATCATGAAGTAGAAACCATATGTTTCTATGGTTATTTTTATATATTTTAAGCCCTTATAAACTCTCCCACACTGTTTATAAATATTCCCCGCAGAGTTATACAGCATAATCCCTTTGTATTCTCTTAGATATTAGGTAAGATTAATTGAAATTATGTATATAAACACACTGTTTATATACAGTAAAACCTAAATATTATTTTAAAGATATTGAGTGTCTCCGATATCACGTTACAGCCATTACGATAGACATGCCACCAGCAATAAATACGTACAATGCAACAAAAATAGTATACAGTAAATGTGTGTGTACAGTGACACTAAACGTACGTACATGTATTAAGTACTGTAAGTAGAAAATGAATTATGGTTACTCACCAACAATGACACGATGACTTGTCCGATAACAATGAGTTTAATTTTACTGCACAACAAAGGAGAGCGTTACAGCCCTTAAAGGAGCCACTTCAGGCGATTGTGTAGCACTGCCATTGTTCTTCTTCTGGCAGTCTTCAATCCAAATCCCTAAAGCAGATTCCATCCAGACTACTGCCTTATTACATCCACTTACAACTTGTTTTGCACCCTGGTTAAAAGGACACTGCGGCCGTAGATCTTATATTCCTTTCCTACATTTTAAATAAAAAGAATCGTAGCCTTCAACAAATCCAAAACGTTTACCTTTTCGGCAATCGTTAACATCTTCTGTTTGCGCTTGGGCACGGCCCCTGAAGCAGATCGTTTTGGAGCCATAATGAAGGGCTATGCACAAAGATAAACACATAAGAGCACAACTCTTTACACAGCGAAACACGTTGATGCTGAATGAGCGAGACGAGACTTCCTGGTTAACACTGCATGCAGCAAGCAGGAACTTAACTGCGTACTCTGATTGGTTAGCTTCTCAGTCAGGAGAACTTAACTGTGTGCTCTGATTGGTTAGCTTCTCAGTCATCCGCCAATAGCGTCCCTTGTATGAAATCAACTGGGCAAACCAACTGAGGAAGCATGTACAGGAAGTAAAAAGACGCATTGTCCGCAGAACCCGCGAAGCAGCGAAAAATCTGCGTTATATATTTAGTTATGCTTTCATATAAAATCCGCGATAGAGCGAAACCGCGAAAGTCAAAGCGCGATATAGCGAGGGATTACTGTATATATATTAAAGAGTGATAAAAATGCAGGTATAATAGTATTAGTATAGGTATTATCCTATCCTGGAATACCACCGAGCCATTGGTTCAGGTATGTGGAAGACACCTGGGTAAAAATCAAATCTCAGGAGGTACCACAATTCACTGACAACATCAAGTTAGTGGACAAACACATCCAGTTCACCAGGGAGGACATGAAATGTGTCAGGCTAGCTTTCTTAGATTGTGAAATTGCCATCAGCAATGGGGGACATTTGAAAGTTGATGTGTACCGTAACTCACCATCCACCAGAGCACACAATAGGTGTCATCAGGACTCTACAACACAGAGCAAACACCATACCCACAAACACAGCAGACAGATAAGCAGAAGAACAGCATATCAAAAAGGCTCTGAGTAAATTTGGTTATCCCAGCTGGACTGTTGTCAAAGCAGGGAAGACACCTAAAGAATGCTCTAAGCAATCGAGGAGAAAGGAAGGGCAACCGCTGCCTAAGTGAAAACCTTTGGTGATCCCTTATGTGTCAGGAGTATCGGAACAGCTGAGATGCATTTTTTGAAAACACCAAGGGCCTCGTGTATAAACAGTGCGTACGTACAGAAATGTTGCGTAAGAACTTTTCCACGTTCAAATTGTGATGTATAAAACCTACACTTGGCGTAAAGCCACACACTTTGCCAAGGTACCTCATACCTTGTTGTACGCAAGTTCTCCGCTCGGTTTTGCAGACTGGCGGCACCTAGCGTCAAAGCAGTGCTACTGTTCCTATGTGTGTTACTCCTTATTTTCCTGACGCGGCTTTATAAATACACTGAAACTAACCGCATATTGTTTATTAGTGTAATGCATCTGATTGTAATTAACTTGTAACAATATAATGGTCCAGGGAATAGCCATAGTATTCCAAATACCATAACTGCTTTAGCGTTGTTACTCTCACTGCACCTTCTTCTTCTTCTTCTTTTAGCTGTTCCCATTAGGAGTTGCCACAGCTGATCATCTTTTTCCATATTACTCTCACTGCACCACTCGGAGTATTTATATCACTGTATCTGAGTGTGAATCACAGCAGCAGCTGATCGGAAGGGGAATTATCGGTATATAGCTTCAAGCTCACACTACCTCAGCCACGGCAAAACATTTCAAAGCCTTTCCTGTACGGACCTCGCGGTTCAGAAACAGTTTCATCCCAAGAATTTTAAATGCACTCAATCAATTGCACCTTGTAGAACTGTTTGTACTTATAAGTACAATCACCCCACTGTAAACTTGCACTACAGTTATAATATCGCACAACCTGAGCCACTTTATAAAGCGCATATTTACATATGATGACGATATCTTTGTTAAGATGAAATGCAGCACAATATGTTTATTATATTATACAGATAAAACTTTAACTTTATTTAAATAATCTATATTCTTCACTGGGACTGTCGTGAAGGATAGAATAATTAAACATGTACTACGAAGATATTTCAATGTTCCTTAAATGTTTTGAAGAATCGGCACTCTAAGCTTACAGATGGCTTAACATCTATTATAGAGCTGATTGTGTGGCGAGGTGGGTCCTCAGGCAGAAATGGACTCAGTAGGGGGTGTGAACTTCTGCCAGAAGTGGGAGGAGCTTTCCTTCTGGAAGTCTGTGGAAGAAGGAGAAAAGGCATTAGTGCAATTAACCCCAGACTCTCCACCTAAGATGTGGTGACACTGTGTTATTTTGAGAGGGTGGAAAAAGGTGTATCATGTACAGGTGCCACAGGTGAAAGCTTCTCTGACTTGAAGAGCTTCCTACATTGGTTCCATTTTCTGCGTGACTGAAGAATAATTGGGTTGATAGTATATTCACGATACCTTGTATTTACTGGTGTGCAAAGCAAGGAATATAAAGAAATATTGCAAGATTTTATTTCTATTGCTGACCAAGCCTGTGTATGTTCATCTATTTGTGTCAAAGTCCAAATTTTTATAGCTTGTATATTCGCTGTCCAATAATAAAATTGAAAGTTAGGTAAAGCCATGCCACCTTCTGATTTAGGTTATTGTAGCGTCGCCCTTTGGATGTGTATATATACTCCAAATAAATGAAGTTATGATTGAATCTAATTTCTTTAAAAAAATTATTTGTGAATACAGATTATATGGGGATGTTTTGAAATAGAAACAGAAGCTTAGAGAGGATATCCATCTTGATAGTGTTATTTCTCCCTGCTAAAGTACGACCATCTATGCAAGTCTTGTTTAAATTTTTCCAAGCAGACAACAAAATTTTATTGAAAAAGTGTTTTATATTTACTTGTTATGTTTGCCCCTAGGTATTTAAACTGATCTGCAATGATAAAAGGGAAGGTGCAAAATCTAATGTTTGTTTGCTAGAGAATTCACTGGAAAAAGCACGCTTTTATTTCAGATTCATTTTGAGTCCAGATATCTTTTGAAATTCTGCTAGTGCAGTTAGGGCTGCAGGCACAGAATTTTGTGGGTCTGATATATACAGTACCATATCATCTGCATATATTGATGTTTTCTGTTGAAATCCTTCTATGAAAATCCCCTTTATCTCTGATGGATTTTGAAAGTGTACGGCCAATGGCTCAATTATGATTGCATATAGCAGTGGTTACAAGGGGCATCTTTGTCTAGTACCACGTTCCAGTTTGAAGTAGTCTGAAATAATGTAGTTAATACAAACTGAAGATTCTGGACTGGTATACAGTAGTTTTATCCATAAACATATGCTCAGGCCTAACCCAAATTTATGAAATGTGGTGAATAGGTAGTCCCATTCAACCATGTCAAATTATTTTTCTACATCCAAAGATAATAAGATCTCTGGAGTGTTAGCATTTATGGGTGAATATATTACATTAAATATGCGTTGAAGAATGGAAGCTTAGTGTCTACCTTCAATAAATCCGGTTGGTCTTGTGATATTACTGAAGGGATCATGTTCTCAATCCTTCTAGCTAGAACTTTGAAGAGTATCTTAACATCATTATTCAGAAGTGAGATTAGTCTTTGTGATGCACATTGTAATATGTCCTTATTTTTCTTAGGAAAAATGGTAGGTAATACATGGCAAAAGGTTTGAGGTGGAATTTTATTGTCTCTTGTTTCTATAAATGTTAATAAAATTGGAGCTAACTTAATTTAATTTTTTTTATAAAATTCAGCAGGGTAACCATCAGGGCCTACTGCTTTACCACTTTGAAGTGAGTTTATAGCGTCTAGTAATTCTGATAGTGTCAGAAGTTTATCCAGTTTCTCTGCACTGCAAGTATTTAGCTGTGGTATCTGTAATGTATCAAAAAAGCATTATATTATTTCTTGTATTTATTAAACTGAGTAGAATATAAGGACTTATAGCAGTATCTAAATGTGTGTATTATATTTTTATGGTCAATGTTTTTATGTTTATCATTCCATCAAGTGCTCTTTGTAGAACTGTTTGCACTTATAAATACAATTACCTCACTGTAAACTTGCACTACAATTGTAATATTGCACAACCTGAGCTACTTTATGAACAATTTCACTGTCTGGACTATATGTACATGTATATTGTACTTATGCTTTCATATTGTATATTTTTCATTTTTTTTATATTATTATTATTATTTTTATTATTGCTGCTATTTCATCATTTTATCGGAAAATAAGTTTATGGAGGAATTGCATATTGCTTATTGTACCATACAATAACAATAAAGGAATTCAATTGAATTCAATAGAAGAGAGCATGTTTTTACAGATAGATGACTGGCTTCTAAGTCAATTTAGATTTCCAATCTAAATCCTCTTGGAGCTCTTGATATAATTTTTAAGATGAAATGCAGTAAAGTATGTATATTGCGTTATACAGATACATTTTAACTTCATTTAAATAATGTATACTATTACTATTTGAACATGAACACATGGTGGCACAGCGGTAGTGATGAGCTGCCACTCTGTTCAGGGATTGTTCATACCTCGCGCTGTAAGTTTGGTGTGACTGCCGTGACTCTGCATGGATGGATTAATTACACATGTAAATCGAAGATATTTGAATGTTCCTTAAAAGTTTTAAAAAATTGGCATTCTAAGCTTACAGATGGTTTTACATTTATTAAAGAAGTTATTGTGTGGCGATTGGTTACTCAAAGAAATAAAAGGAAGGACAGGAATTGGGGGTTAGTACGTTTGAAAGAGACATTATTGCTGCTCAGCAAAAATCTTGCGGGAGGCAGGAACAATCTCTGGATGGGACACCAGCTCTTCACTACCACTGTGCCACCATGACCCCATGTTTAATACATGCTTTAATTCCAATCATCAAGTACACATCTTCATTTTTAAATTGTCCAGAGAGCTGTAATATCATGAATGGAATGTATATATACAGGTGCCGGTCATAAAATTAGAATATCATGAAAGTTGATTTATTTCAGTGATTCCATTCAAAAAGTGAAACTTGTATATTAGATTCATTCATTACACACAGACTGATGTATTTCAGATGTTTATTTCTTTTAATTTTGATGATTATAACTGACAACTAATGAAAGTCCCAAATTCAGTATCTTAGAAAATTAGAATATTGTGAAAAGGTTCAATATTGAAGACACCTGGTGCCACACTCTAATCAGCTAATTAACTCAAAACACCTACAAAAGCCTTTAAATGGTCTCCCAGTCTAGTTCTGTAGGCTACACAGTCATGGGGAAGACTGCTGACTTGACAGTTGTCCAAAAGACGACACCTTGCACAAGGAGGACAAGACACAAAAGGTCATTGCTAAAAAGGCTGGCTGTTCACAGAGCTCTGTGTCCAAACACATTAATAGAGAGGCGAAGTGAAGGACAAGATGTGGTAGAAAAAAGTGTGTACAAGCAATAGGGATAACCACACCCTGGAGAATTGTGAAACAAAACCCATTCAAAACTGTGGGGGAGATTCACAAAGAGTGGACTGCAGCTGGAGTCAGTGCTTCAAGAACCACCACGCACAGACGTATGCAAGACATGGGTTTCAGCTGTCGCATTACTTGTGTCAAGCTACTCTTGAACAAGAGATAGTGTCAGAAGTGTCTCGACTGGACTGCTGCTGTGTGGTCCAAAGTTATGTTCTCTGATGAAGTGTAAATTTTGCATTTCCTTTGGAAATCAAGGTCCCAGAGTTTGGAGGAACTCTTCTGAGGTCCAGTGTAAAGTTTCCACAGTCAATGATGGTTTGGGGTGCCATGTCATCTGCTGGTGATGATCCATTGTGTTTTCTCAGGTCCAAGGTCAACGCAGCCGTCTACCAGGAAGTTTTATAGCATTTCATGCTTCCTGCTGCTGACTAACTTAATGGAGATGCAGATTTCATTTTCCAACAGGACTTGACACCTGCACAAAGTGCCAATACTGCCAGTATCTGGTTTAAGGACCATGATATCCCTGTTCTTGATTGGCCAGCAAACTCGCCTGACCTTAACCCCATAGAAAATCTATGGGATATTGTGAAGAGGAAGATGCAATACGCCAGACCCAACAATTCAGAAGAGCTGAAGGCCACTATCAGAGCAGCATGGGCTCTCATAACACCTGAGCAGTGCCACAGACTGATCGACTCCATGCCACGCCGCATTGCTGCAGTAATCCAGGCCAAAGGAACCCCAACTAAATATTGAGTGCTGTACATGCTCATACTTTTCATGTTCATACCTTTCAGTTGGCTAACATTTCTAAAAATCCTTTTTTTGCATTGGTCTTTAATTGATATTCTAATTTTCCGAGATACTGAATTTGGGACTTTCATTAGTTGTCATGATATTCTAATTTTATGACCGGCACCCGTATATATTGTATTGATTTGCATATACAAAAGGGCATAATTCTGGGAGGAGTCGGTGTGGGGCAGCAGGCAATTGCGCTACATTTCATGCTGACCAGGATTTATGTAGTGGAGGAATGTTGAAGTTAGAGTACACACAGATTTATGCATCTGGATTTTTTTGTGCATACACACATTTCTGTTTTTATCTGTATGCCTATATTTTAGTGTGAATTCTATGCACAGCATTATACATAGGGCCCCTGGTATGTTCTTGATCTATTCTCCTAATTTAATTTATTAACTCTGAGGCCTTCTTGGTTTCTGATGTATTATTGTGGGAGAGATATGAGATAATCGGTCCTCTTAAAAATGCCTTCGAAGTTTGCCAGCATATTTCTGCAGAAACCTCTGATGATACATATGTCTCTAAAAATGAATTAATTTGCTTGGATATAAATTCTGTACAGATCTCGTCAGCTAATAACAGGGATTAAGATGCCAGCTATGACATGAGTATGTGGGGCATAGTGATTTGAACTCCGTTATCACATGTGCATAGTCGGAGATAACAATAGTGTTGTACGTACAAGATTTGATTGCGGGTAAGAAATTATCATCGGTAAAGAAATAATCAATTATTGAGTAACAATGATGTACTGGTGAGAAGAACGAACATGCTCTTCAGTATGGATTTAGAAATCTCAATGGGTCTGATAATTTATAATCAATTAAAAACGGTGAGATTATTTTTGCAGTGTTAGATTTTATCACCCCTGTAGATAAAGACCTATCCAAGTCTGAAGTTAAAACACAATGAATGTCTCCAGTCATTGTAATTTTATGAGTGTTCAAGTTAGGAATGGATGCAAATTTGTTTTGGACAAAGTCTCTATCATCCACATTGGCTTTGTAAATATTTATCAAAATCACTTTACAAGTTAATTAATTACCCATCACCATCACATTCTTCAGAATCATGTACTACATCTGATACTGCAAATGTTATTGTTCTATGAATTAAGATTCCCACACCTCTAGTTTTCTTTGTATAGCTGGAGTGGAATATTTGGCTAGTCCAATTTCATTGTGACCGAAACTGATTCTTGCTAATTAAGTTTCATGCATAAACCTGTTAGGTGAGAGAATAATTTCTTCCTCTTTAATTCATGATTGAGACCATTGACATTCCAGCTCACAAACTTCGCTATTTGGTCATAGATTGCTTCTGAACTTTTATTGTCATTTTATAGTCATTATCATTGGCAAAGTGGTGGCTCTAAGGCTAGGGATCTGCACCGGCAATCGGAAGGTTCGAATCCCATAAACGGCATAAGTGACTCTACTTCGTTGGGCCCTTGAGCAACAATTACTCCGTCCTGGGTATGATGTTAATCTGCATATAGCCCTGCATGTAGGCCTTCCAGCCTGCAGGGAAAGACTTGGAGCATAGTAGCAGAATTGGCACTCAAGTCACCCTAAAAACCTCACACTGTTCCATTCCATCTGAACTAGTGTGGTGCTGAGGTGTCACCCATTGCATGGCTGTACATAGGTAGTACATTATTATATATAATACCTTAATTTCCAATATTTATAGGAGTTATGGTTATGAAGCCTATTGTTGTAGTGGCACTTACAATTGTGAGAATAAAAATGATAAAAAGATCAGAACTTGTTCTCTTTCTTTCCTCCTCCAGATCTCCCACCCCCCCATTTTGCCTCTACAAGTAAGGCTAGACCACACTTTACGAAGTCCTAGTCCTCTGACATGCCTAGAGAGAGAGCACGTCCAGAACAAAACTAGCCCCCAAGCAACCATGTAGAAGGAATAAAGTAGAGACATCTATTGGCAAGTGAGGTAATTGTACTTATAAGTACAAACAGTTCTACAAGGAGCAATTGATTAAGTGCGCTTAAAGTTCTTGGGATGAAACTGTTTCTGAACCGCGAGGTCCGTACAGGAAAGGCTTTGAAACATTTTGCCGTGGCTGAGGTAGCGTGTGCTTGAAGCTGTATACCGATAATTCTCTTTCCGATCAGCTGCTGCTGTGATGCACACTCAGATACAGTGATATAAATACTCCGAGTGGTGCAGTGAGAGTAATATGGAAAAAGATGATCCGCTGTGGTAACTCCTAACGGGAGGAGCTGAAAGAAGAAGAAGAAGGAGAAGTGAGAGTAACAACGCTAAAGCAGTTATGGTATTTGGAATACTATAGCTATTTCCTGGACCATTATATTGTTACAAGTTAATTACAATCAGATGCTATACACTAATAAACAATATGCGGTTAGTTTCAGTGTATTTATAAAGCCGCGTCAGGAAAATAAGGGGTAACCACACAGGAACAGTAGCACTGCTCTGACGCTGGGTGCCGCCAGTCTGCCGAGCAGAGAACTTGCGTATGACAAGGTATGAGGTACCGTGGAAAAGTGCGTGGCTTTACACCAAGTTTAGGTTTTATACATCGCGATTTGAACGTGGAAAAGTTCTTATCAACAACAACAACAACATTTATTTATATAGCACATTTTCATACAAACAGTAGCTCAAAGTGCTTTACATAATAAAGAATAGAAAAAAGACACAATAAGAAAACAAAATAAATCAACATTAATTAACATCGAATAAGAGTAAGGTTCAATGGCCAGGGGACAGAAAAAAAAAAACTCCAGACGGCTGGAGAAAAAATAAAATCTGTAGGGATTCCAGACCATGAGACCGCCCAGTCCCCTCTGGGCATTCTACCTAACATAAATGAAACAGTCCTCTTTGGATTTAGGGTTCTCACGGAAGGGCTTGATGATGATGATTGTCACGTAGACTTCTGCCTTTAAATCCATCCATCATTGTTGGAGCATCATGAAGCTTTGAGTAGGTGGAGGTGGCGCAGGCCACCACCACAAAGAAACCGGAAAAGAAACAGAAAAGAGAGTAGGGGTCAGTACGGATTTTAGAGCCACCATGAGTAGTTATTATAAGGAAATTGAACATACGGAGTATCAGGTTTAAGTTAAATTAATTTAAATTGAAGTTATAGAAAGGCCATGTCAAAGTAATATGTTTTCAGCAGTGTTTTAAAGTGCTCCACTGTATTAGCCTGGTGAATTCCTATTGGCAGGCTATTCCAGATTTTAGGTGCATAGCAGCAGAAGGCCGCCTCACCACTTCTTTTAAGTTTTGTTCTTGGAATTCTAAGGAGACACTCATTTGAGGATCTGAGGTTACGGTTTGGAATATAAGGTGTCAGACATTCCGATATATAAGATGGGCGAGATTATTTAAGGCTTTATAAACCATAAGCAGAATTTTAAAGTCAATCCTGAATGACACAGGTAACCAGTGTAGTGACATCAAAACTGGAGTAATGTGTTCAGATTTTCTTTTCCTAGTTAGGATTCTAGCAGCTGCATTCTGCACTTGTTGCAAACGATTTATGTCTTTTTTGGGTAGTCCTGAGAGGAGTGCGTTACAGTAATCTAGTCGACTGAAAACAAACGCGTGAACTAATTTCTTAGCATCTTTCAGTGATATAAGCGGTCTAACTTTACTTATGTTTCTTAAGTGAAAAAATGCTGTCCTAATGATCTGATTAATATGTGATTTAAAATTCAGATTACAGTCAACAATTACCCCTAAGCTTTTTACCTCCGTCTTGACTTTTAATCCTAATGTATCCAGTTTATTTCTAATAGCCTCATTGTATCCATTATTGCTAATCACTAAGATTTCAGTTTTCTCTTTATTTAACTTGAGAAAGTTACTATTCATCCATTCTGAGATACTAGTCAGACATTGTGTTAGTGAATCAATAGAATCAGGGTCATCAGGAGCTATTGATAAGTACAGCTGTGTGTCATCAGCATAGCTGTGGTAGCTCACATTGTGCCCTGAGATAATCTGACCTAACGGAAGCATGTAGATTGAGAATAACAGCGGACCCAGGATAGAGCCTTGTGGAACACCATATCAGATATCATGTGTCTTCGAGTTGTAATTACCACAACTAACAAAAAATTTTCTCCCTGTCAGGTAGGATTCAAACCAATTTAAGACCGTGCCAGAGAGGCCCACCCATTGACTAAGGCGATTTCTAAGAATATTATGATCAATGGTGTCAAATGCAGCACTCAGATCTAAGAGGATGAGAACAGATAAATGGCCTCTGTCTGCATTCACTCGCAAGTCATTTACTACTTTAACGAGTGCAGTTTCTGTGCTGTGATTTGTTCTAAAACCCGACTGAAATTTATCAAGAATAGCATGTTTATTGAGGTGGTCATCTGTGCTTACGCACCGTTTATACATGAGGCCCCAGAGAACTAAAAATGTAGAACTTGCCCTGAAAGCCCACTCTCAATTTAGCAGGATACAAGAGACTGTATCTGAATTTGGCTTTAAGTAACCACTGTTTAATGCTGTAAAATGCAGCACGTTCAAAAGCTGGTAAAGGTGAAAAATCAGGGAAAATGCAATTATTTTCAAATTTAATCTCTTGTTTCAGTCTGAGAAGCAAAATCAGGTTTACTTATGATTGTAATTTGTTGTCACATACAATGAGGCTTCTTGGTTTTGAGGCGTTCGATCCAAGTATGCGGTAAACTGCTGATTTCCCAGTGTCTGATTTGAAGTCCTCTCCAATTATTTGAGAGAATAGTTCACCAATGAATTTCACCTGGTTTAGGCTTTCACGCTTTTCAGGAAGACCTTCAATGCTGATATTATTTATCTACAAGCACTTTGCATTCAAATTTTGTAGCCATTACTTTTCTGTCAGCAGCGGAAGCCAATTGTTCAACTATTTCAGTATGAATTATGAATGCTTGCTTAACGTCTTCAAGCTGAGAACAGAGTTATATAAATCTATTTTCAAACGTACTCACATTTTTCTGTATTTTTTCCCCAGTTTTTTCTAGCATACCTTTATAGGTTACCTCTGAGGGATTAGCTAAATATTTCTCCAAGTCTTTGATATACTAAAGTAGCTTTATATTTTTCCTTATATTCTTTGTAATCTTCTTTATATTACTCTTTATCTCATTTATGTCCCCACTGAGTGCAGTAGTTATTGCAGTGATTGTTATTTTCAGCTCTGACTTTTTGTTTCGGTCTTCTCTGTGCTCCACGGGTGCCGCTGACTTGTGGTGGGTAGTTGACAGAGTGGAAAGTAAGGCCATTTTCAGTTTCAATGAACCTTCTGGAATCAACGAGTTCTTCTGGCCCGACTCACTTGCACTTTCACTCTCAACTGGAGGTGATGCTGCAGGGTCAGGTCCTGGGAGATCTGTGCTTTCACCTATCTGTTCCAGGTCAGTCTCTGGCAGGCCATACCTTGAACTTGAACTTGAGGCCCGTTTGGGCATGGATGAAGCTTTAGCTGTCTTTTCTGTTTCTTTCTGAGCCTTTTTTCTGCCACTCATCCTTAAATATACTTGCACATACTGCAATTGAAGCCCCTCGGGTTGAGTAAATACAGGATAATTTGGGATGATAAAAAAAGGAAAAATAACAAACCTCCTAATGGAGTTCCCTCTCAGATGTCCATCTTCCAAAACAGACAAGACCAAACGGTCTTCTATGCTGTCTATCAGAGAGTAAATCTCCAAAATTACATTACTGTGGTATATTGCTGTTACGTTTCAGCCATGGTCTGTTCTTTGGCTTGACCTTATGGAAAATAACAAATCATGTATTAGCATAAAAAGACATAAAACTAATTAAGAGATTCTATAAGCATTAAACTTAGTGTGAATTGAATATGTCAATAAATAGTTAAATAAAGGCATTTGTCATGTTTCTTTTTTAGTTAAGCTCAAAGCGAAACCAGCAATATTGAGTAACTCAGAAAAACAGAGCAGGAAGAGAATGACGTACAGAAACTACCCAAGGACAGATAAGGGGGGACAGGACTGTTGTTTGAAAGAAAGTTGGGAAATATGGAAAACAAGGAATGATACTAATGCCGAAATGCAAAAAATATTGCTGGCCATGAAAGGCCTGTGAGAAGCCAGCTGGAATAATGACTCAGAATAGACAGCAAAGGCATTGTTTCAAATGAGGTCAAGATGATAAGAAATGCTTATATAAACTGTGATTTTTAGCTTGTTCGGGGCTCAGCTCAGTTTGGCTTAATTGGGTTGAGTCTGTGTTATTGTTTACTGCAATAAACATAATTACTCTGTTTGCCTATCCTTGGACTCCTTGAGCCTTCATTTAAAGTGAGAATCTTCAGCGTATTTTTCGCTTCCGCAAACCTCTTTAGCGTTAGACTTGAGCATTACTCGAGCTGTAAAAACAGCCCGAAAAACGTTAGCAAAAAAAGTCACTCAGACAACAGTGTAGCCGCGTCTCATGTACTGTTCGGACTGTAAAAGTCCCAACAGTGTTTGTGCTGAGCGTTACTCGGGCAGTGGTGTAAGCGTGTCTTGTATAATTGTTAGACCTGAGCGTTACCCAGGCAATGATGTACACACGTCTTCTCATAGCCTCATAATGTAAGAAAAAATCAGCAGTGATGACAAAGTGAATCTGTCTTCACGCAGTGAAACTGAAACAGTTGGTAAAACCGAAAGTGTGCACATGTGCGCTGTGCTGTTCACATTACTATTGTTATTATTATATTTTATTATTCACTATTATTTGTATCTTTATTATACTTTCGACACTTCTGACTTTGTACTTTTAGTGTTTTGCATGTTTTAAATTAGAAAGATGAGGTTTAATAAAAATACCATATTTTAAGCAAAAACATTCAAAACGCTTTTTACATTTTTTTTAAGAAAAAATGTAATGCTAAGGAGGTAAAGTATATTTACCTTTATTTTTGAAATTTTTCTTGTTTCTGAAATTTTGTTACTATTTTCTTGCTTAAAAATGATATACGAGGTGCGATCCAAAAGTTTCCGGAATGCATTTATTCTGCAGCCAGAAGGGTTTGGTTATTCGTGAAAATGAGTGATTTGAAAGACCCCAAAAAGCTCGACAAGTTCACAGCAACACCAAGTCAATGCTCCTTTGCTTCTTTGATGTGAAGGGTGTCATCCACAAAGAATTTGTGCCACAAGGACAGACGGTGAATGAAGCATTCTACAGGGATGTTCTAAGGCGTTTGCGAAATCGAATTCGCTGAACATGTCCTCAGAGGTGGGCTGACAAGTCATTTCTTTTGCATCACGACAATGCACCAGTTCACACATCTCTGATTGTGCGCAAATTTTTGGCTTCTACAAAGTTTACTGCCATTCCCCACCCTCCATACTCCCCTGATTTAGCGTCGTCTGATTTTTTTTATTTCCTAAGATGAAGATGAGGCTCAAGGGACGCAGATTTGAGAAGGTGGAGGAGATCCAAGCGGTAACAACCGACGTCTTGAACACACTGACAAAAAATGACTTCCAGAGGTGCTTCGAAAGGCTGAAATCTCGCTGGGATTGGTGTATCAACTCAGTGGGTGACTATTTTGAAGGAACTGTTCACCATTAATTGTTATTTGGTGTGTATGCTTTTAAATAAATGCATTCTGGGAACTTTTGGATCGCACCTCATATATATAATTGTTACATGTTTTTGTTCCCTGTGTTTCATGGTTAGAGCCATATAAAGCCTGAACTTCATTTTGACCTTGTATGGGCCTTGAAGCCTGATTTTTAAGTACAGGGTGAAGCTTGTTTCGGCGTAGATCAATAAAGTACTGGTCTGGTTTTTCTTTATTCGCTTCCCGGGTCCTCCCTGCATGGATTTTGCATGTTCTTCCCGTGTCTGCGTGGGTTTCCTCCCACAGTCCAAAGACATGCAGGTTAGGTGCATTGCCGATTCTAAATTGTCCCTGGTGTGTGCTTGGTGTGTGGAGGTGTGTGTGACCTGTGGTTTGTTTCCTGCCTTGCGCCCTGTGTTGGCTGGGATTGGCTCCAGCAGACTCCTGCAACCCTGTACTTAGGATGTAGTGGGTTTGATGATGGATGGATGTTCACCCTTTTTTGACTATTTTATATTGCAGTATCACAACAATTATGCACTACATGATGGCACAATACTTGATTTTATGCTTTTGGACACCAAAAGGAACAAATGATAAACACATGTATTCTGCATATTTTAGACACAGGAGCTAATCTTTGGTCACTGACAAAATCAATACTGTAAAATACTCCTTTCTGGTTCTGCCTTAAAAAGCAAACAAACGCTCTTGATTAATAGTGCAAGAACAAAAGCTCCTTCTGAAGGAGAAGACTGCTCATGATCTCCACAGACTTGCACTGAGAGCCAAGAAACCACACTTGTATATTACATTAAAAGAGCTGGAAGAAGATCACTTTAATTCTTATATTCTTTTTATAGATAGTGTAAGAAAAACAAATATTTCATCCAATTTAGGATTCAGCAATGCTAAAGGCTGGACCTTTCTTATCAACCACAATCACAGAGGAACATTAAGAAGAGCATTTAACCCATGCAGTAGATTAGAAGAAATGACACCTGGACCTCACTGGGTGTCTACTGCAATCCCTTAACTTTATTTTCCCCAAGGGGAAATTTAGCTTTTTACAGAAGCTTATGAAATATTATAACAAAGAGCAACAAGACAACAACTCCCCCCAGACACACATAAAAATTAAAGAAAAAGAAGGAACATCTTGTGACATGGTGAAAGACAAGAGAGCAGTCCCAGTGAGGCATTATAGAGGTGCATCGCTGTAGGTATAACCAGGGCCCCAGTGGTGTTTCATCAAAACTTTTGCTGAATACTTTGGTCCTCAATGCTAGTGTGTCAGAGAGAGAATGTGTAGCATTGTTTATAATGGCAATCAGTTTTGTGTTCTCATTCTCATTTCTCCAGTTAATTGATGGATTTGTCAAATGGAAAATCTGCAATGCCCAGTGTTCATGACTGAGTGTGGCTTTTTTCCATGTGATTATTTGTCATCCCATCAAATGCTGTTTTACTGCTGGACTGGTTCCCCGTATCTGTATGTGTCTCTGTCTCTTTTCTTTATTTTGTTAGTGTTTTTTTTTTTTAAATTAAATCAGAAACTGAGGTAAGGAAAACAGACGTTTCGAGGTAAGGTAGTTCTACTCCCTAATCATGGCACTGGGGAGTGGGGATGTTTGGCCAGATGGTTTGCAATACCAAGTAAGAATCATACTGTACTTTGTGTGCATGACAGTAAAGATGTATGAAGCATCGTAACATATACAGTACAATTGACTTGCAAGACACTACACAAATTCCAAAATGTCTATAATGTTAAAGTCTGAACTTACATTTTCTGCTTTAATTTCTATTCAACATTCCTTTCCGCAGATTGCAGCTGGCACAGTTTCACGGTAATTGGGGTGGCACATATTCAGAAAATACAGATGCCTGCTAAATGTAGATTAGAAGTATAAAACCCGGAGGAGCCAACGGCTTGGCAATAGATGTCCACTATGCTCAGTCTTTTATTGGTGGACCATCTGGCTCCTGTAAGTGCACTGACAATCATGAGAATCAGGAGAGCTCGGCTGGACTGGGCAGATGGCTATGGGATCAGTCTCACAGCTACAAATGAGTGCCAAACAAAAATCATTTAAAAAACAATCTGAAGTGTGGGCATAAAAATAACCCCAGTGATGGGCACATATCTAAAGGGCAGTTCTGTGCCTGCTAATGTTTATGGCTGCTAAGATGCCAGCTCTTAGGGTGAACTCAATTAGAATTTGTGGCTTCGGCCTCAGCTAAACATTGGATATAAGACCCCATAGGTCTCCAAATTGGTGCCATCTGCCCAATCAGGAAATGTTTCTTTTTCAAATTATATCATGAGTGAAGAAAGGATTTGTTATTTCCGAAATTATGTGGGATTAAAGAGTGTCATGGGGTACTAGGTTGGCAGTGGAGTTGCTCCTTATGGCCACAGGCAGGATGGGAGCTTATTGCCAATGACTACTGACTAATAAACCTGGGCAGTGCACTCAGATGGGCTTCCCCAGAAGTATAATAACAAAACACTTGTGGAACAGAAGATGGCCGCTGAGAGTCTGATGCAGCACCATCCCATCATACTGCTCATGGGAAAGCGCACTGCCATAGGATGGTATTACCTAGAGGAGGTCAAATATAGAAGGAAGGCAAATAGCACAGACCACTGGAAGTGTCCTTGACCACCTGTATGTGTATATTTGAATCAGGAGGGAAGTTAATGGTGGATGGGCAGGTGTCAAACATACACATTAGCCTCAAGGTTTTTGGACAAGAGGCCAATGTCTTCCTCATTTCAATATAGCCTGTTACACAACACATGGTCTCTGTGATTTGGATGTGTAAGTGAATAGACTAATTAATCCATAAGGATGTTATTTACAGTAGTTAATTAATAAATTAGGCAATGAATTAATTCCTAAATTTATCACCTGGAATGAATGTCTTTGTGATACTGGAATTGTTAGTATTCACTAAGAGACAGATATGGAGCTAAGAGTCATGGGTTATTATCAGAGGTCCATATAGCACATTTGTTGGAAAGAGCTGTACCCCTTCATGAGTTTCCGGCAGTTATATAATGAAGACATAGATATAGCAAAAGGGTGTGAGGCTCCTTCACTGACTTGCTCAGAAACAGCCTCACTCCAAGGCAGCCAGTCCCTAACTACTACCTGCTGACTTTGGCCTGCTTATGTTGTAATGCCAACAAACTGACAAAGAGAGATCAGAAAAGAACCAGAACAACAAAGCCAAAGAACTAGATCAAGATCAAGGTTAAAAGAACAAAGCAAAAGTCAGAACTTAAAAGATCAGTTCAAAAACTAGGAAATCTCAGGGAAGGTTTAACAAAAGTTTGTTATCTGTAGCTCAGAAAAAGACTAAGGGAAATGGGTGACCCTTAAAACCTCTCGCAGCAATTCCCTTCAAATTATGACCTTGGGAGACATGCCCACTGCCAACGGCAATGGGAGTGAAACTGTGCTGCTTCTAAACACACAAGATGACTGTCAAAATGGATTAAAAATCCAAAAAAACATGACAGATGTGCTGTCAGAGCACTATTGAGAGAGTTTTTGTGAGAAGCCAGGTAATGTGCAATCAAATAGAATAAAGGTCAAAGCTGGTAGAACAAGAGACCTGTAACTAAACCAGAGCGTAAAGTAAAACTGAAGTAAAAAATGAAGCAAAAGTATGAAAAACAAAAAACAGTAACATGAATAAACTTAGCAACAGGTTTGGTAAGGTTTTGAATCTGAAGCTCAGATAAGGAAGCGCACCAATGGATCATGATGATGTCAGAGGCCTTGAACATGGCAACATGGGACACAGACCTAGGAACAGGTTAGAAAAAATGGTGGCATTTGTAGAAACTTAAAAGGGTGGAAAAAATGGACCACAAACTGTATAACAATTTGGAGATTTGGAAAATAAATACAATAAATGAATTCTTTGAATCAGAAAACCCCTACACCAAGTATAGGATTATGCCAAATATGGAACAATATTGAATAAAAAATTAATAACACAAACCATAACATAACAGCTCAGCCAGAAAAAGTGAGAAGCTGGTTTTGAAAGTACAAAGATGCAATAAATGGGAGAGGATAACCATAAACCTCTGGCTTGTGTAGAAAAAAGTGCAATGAAGAATCTTTATAAATGAAGAATCTATACTAATAAAAGGCAAAGCCCTCACTCACTCACTCATTCACTCACTCACTCACTCACTCACTCACTGACTCATCACTAATTCTCTAACTTCCCGTGTAGGTAGAAGGCTGAAATTTGGCAGGCTCATTCCTTACAGCTTACAAAAGTTGGGCAGGTTTCATTTCGAAATTCTACGCGTAATGGTCATAACTGGAAGCTATTTTTCTACATATACTGTAATGGAGTTGAGCTCGAAAGCCGTGGGGGCAGAGTTTCGTGTGACATCATCACGCCTCCCACGTAATCACATGAACTGACTGTCAACACAGTACGTAGAAAATCAGGAAGAGCTCCAAAAAGCGCTGAAGAAAACATGCATTATATAATTGAGAAGGCAGCGAAACAATAAGAAGCGAGTGAGTGACATATACTACCATATTCATGACTGCTCCTACCTCGGAAAGAAAGCAAGGTGTAAACCTAAACTTTAAATTAAGTTCATAGACAGGCTACCGCTGGCGTTTCTCATGCCCACGGGTAATGCGGGATACAAGTTTATTGAGAGGACGCAGGATATAAACGAGAGTTTTGATCACTTTGTAACGAAGTTAAAATTGCAGGTGAAGGGGTGTGCTTATGCAAATTCCGAGAGACTGTGTTTGTGGGGGATTGACATTTAAGGCGGGTGGGGGAGTCACGTCATCATCTCCCCTCCCATTCACCTCATTTCGCTCTGAGCTGAGCTCCGCAGCTAATGCAGTGTTACGACTTTGTGACGCTGCCACCAAATACTCACAGAAAAATCCACAAGTTAATACACACACTGTCTCTAGAGTTTCTCCACACTGAATCCTCCAGGCACTACTTACAAAAGGTTACATTGACAATCGTGTTATTTTTAAAATGTTTCCTTTTATTAGCACAAGCACAGCTGAGAAGCTTCAATGGATGTGCTCCATAACGCATTAAAAAATAATGCATTTAATCACACTTTGCATTACAAGCAAAGGGGAACTTCTGTCAATGCATGATTTCCTGCTACACCGATTACATTGATCAGCGCTTCCCGATTCATTTTACCCTCGCACCCCCTTGGTTTGAGAAGAAGTATGAAAAAATATGAGGTTAACACAGAAAAGCAGATCACCAATTGAAGCTTTATGAATAATCAATTCGCCATCGATAATTGTTTTGGTAAAGCCATACTCAGTGTAATCCTCCTTCCATTTTATAATTTTTCCGCCACTAGCCATAATTAAATGAACAGCAAAAAAGTAAGAGCGAAGCGAGGGTGACTTATTCAGGCAGGCAGGCGACAGCTCAATAGCTCGAATTTGGATATAAGTAGCTTCTATTTAGTTGCCAGAAATATCTTGGTTAGGAATGGAAGTTGAATTTAGTCTTTAAATTTCTATGGTAAAGAAAAAGTTATGCAATGATGACTACATTTAACTATATAAAGTCAAAACTTGTATATATAAAGTCATTCACGAATATATAAAATCAAAACTTGATTATATAAAGTCAGCGCTGGAATATATAAAGTCAAAACTTGAATATATAGCCTAAAGTCATTCCCAAATATATAAAGTCAAAACCTGAGTATATAAAGACGGCGTTGGAATATTTCGGAATATATAAAGTCAGCGTCGGAATATTTAAAGTCAGCGTGGAATATCCATCCATTTCCCAACACATTGAATCCGACCACAGGGTCACGGGGGTCTGCTGGAGACAATCCCAGCCAACACTGGGCACAAGGCAGGAACCAATCCTGGGCAGGGCACATGCATCATTTTCAAAACATTAACCGAACAGTGTTTTTTTTATTTATTTTTCTGAATACGTTTTTGTTAACTTAGTTCAGTTCAGAGTTGTTTCAATCAATAGATTTTGACTTTCACTTTATATATTCAGGAGTGAGTTTATATACTCCGATATTGACTTTATATAATTAGAAATGACTTTATAAATTCAGACGCTGACTTTATATATTCAAGTTTTGACTTTATATATTCTGACGCTGACTTTATATATTTACAAAATCAATTTATTTGCCTGTTTGGCACCCCATAGTATATGTGTGTGTGTATAAATGTACACATATATATATATATATATATATATATATATATATATATATATATATATATATATATATATATATATATATATATATATATATACCAGCAACACTTATGACAATCACAAAACAATTACATTGTCAATCATGTTACGTTATTATTAAAATGTTTCCTTTTCTTTTTACTTCTCCGCTGCCAAGTGCGGGTATTTTGCTATATATATATATATACACTGTATATATATATATATATATATATATAGATATGACAACAACACTCATATCAAAGACAAAACAATTACATTAACAATCATGTTACGTTATTTTTAAAATTTTTCCTTTTCTTTTTCATAACATCTTTAACACAGTACTTCTCCGCTGCGAAGCGCGGGTATTCTGCTAGTTCATTTATATAAGTAAACATAACTAAAAGAAGCACCAAACTAGCACAAGGTAAAAAGATGTTACCTAAAAAGGCAATTCTAGGACAAACAAGTCAGGTCTGTTATCTAGTAGTCAGTCATTTTCTAACCCGCTTAGTCCTGAACAGGGTCTGTGGGGTCTGCTGGAGAAGAGGGCACAAGGCAGGAAAAATCCCTGGACAGGGCACCAGTCCATCGCGGGCACACTCACCAATCACGAAATAGGATCAATTCAGGAACACCAATTCACCTAACCTGCATGTCTTTGGACTGTGGGAGGAAATTGGAGCACCAGGAGGAAACCAAGGCAGACACAGGAAGAGCATGCAAACTCCACACAAGGATGACAAGGGACATGAACCCTTATCTGCAAGGCAGCAGTGCTATCACTGCACCATCCTTATCTAGTAATCAGAAATACGAAAATAGAACAATAAAAAAAAAAAAAACCAAAGAATAAATAACACTCAAAATAGCTCCAAACACTTTCAATGACCCACTGCTGGGTTCCTTTCATTCTGAGGTTTGCTGTTTACATGTATTCACAGGTTTTCCACTGATATTTATCCCACTACTAGGATCAGCATTTTGTCTTCAGTGATGTTATGTTGGTCTCGCAAAGCATCATGAGGTACAAAGGAAAAAAAATGATAAAAAGAAAAACAGAAAACCCCTAAAAAACCCACACAGACACTGGTAGAAAGGGCAAACTCCACACTAGCAGTGACTGGGCTGTGTTCTGAAAAAAGTATCCTGGGGCTGTGCAGTAACAGTGCCATTTTCTCCACCACCCGAGCTGGAAAATTTGGTCTCAAATACTCTTTATCTTTTGCCAATGCCTGATCACTTTGTTATAGACGTTTTTTGTTCAACACGTGTGGACATTCATACAGAGAAATAAAAATAAATCAAATAGACATAAGGCACAGCCAATTCTCTTTGAAAGCAAGAATGTGGACAAGTAATGTGTTCCACTTTACAGAAGTTGCTCGCTCTTTCTCTCTGTGTAATGACTGGAGAGCCATTTCTTGCATTTTTGGCTGAGTGCTCTTCGGTTTGTATATAACATCACAATCCAGTTCCTATCTCGGCCTGCTTTGGAGGTTTGTCCATTAGGCAATACAAATAATAGATTTGTGTGTGTGTGTGTGTGTGTATGTATCACAAAGTGCCATCACATGAAAAAAGAAGGAAATATAGTGTTACCCTGTGGGCATCTCAGACAAACAAGAACACCTTGGAAAGCTCATTATAAAACATTTTTTTTCCAAAATTGATTTTATTTCTTTAAAGCATTCTGTGAAATTCAATGTAGAAATGATGTGCCTTTAAGATTTCAACACCCAGGATTTCTGTCCCACTGGACTCACCAAGATTCTTTCAGACCTTTTATACTCCTTTTACCAAGAATTCCCATTCACGAGGAGTTGCTGACACCCATGCCAGAGCACCATCTTTCTCTCACAGCTGCTTTTTGAAAAAGGCAGCTTCCTGTTCTTTGGGTGGTCCTTGTGTTCCCAACTCCTCGTATCTTTCTCAAAATTGTCTTTCTCTGGCGGGTATCTGGCCATTAAATGCAATCAAAAGGAGAGCGTATTCTGAAGGCTAGCTACTCAACTTAATTCATAGAGGGCCACAATTTGTGATTTTTTTATCTAGTCAATTATTGACATAAACTTTACTCCTGTCTTAATTAAATATGCCATTATTTACCTCTTTGAGCCCTTATGGTGTCAATCTAGAAGTGAAGAATGAAGAATCTAGAAGAATGCAAATTAGTCCGTGAATAAAAAGAGTGGGTGGACGAGAACTCCTTGTCTCTAAATACACATAAAACAGAAATGTTACCTACTGGGGGGAGTGATGCTGATTTTTCGCATGGCCGCACGTGATTCTTAAATGAGGAAATGTGCTAAGAAACGCCTCTGGGGTCTTTTCTGCCCACTGCTCTCCAACTTATGAAGTTAGTTAATGAATTAATTAATTACTTATTAGTTAATTTTTATTTATCACTTAAGTAATTGATTACTGGCCGCATTATTTGTCCCACAAGTGTGTATTCTTGTTTTTTATATTTTTTCTGCTATATGCATTTGAATTTCCCCATGGGATTAATAAAGCTTATCTAATCCAGTGATTCTTAACCTCTTTGGAGTCACATACCATTTTAAAAATCTGACGAAAGCTATGGACCCCCTTCCCTAGAAATATTCACATAAGCACAACTTTGCTTGCAATGAATATAATGTACTTTATTTATCGAAATGATGACACACATCTAAATGATAAACATGGGCCAACAGCAAGCCAAAAGATGATGCCAAGTGATCGGCACTGTTAGCAGTGGCAGGGTGCGTTTTCTTTCATTTCTTTTAATGGGAAACCATTGATTGGGATGAGGGGGAGGGCTGTATGGTGACCGCTATTTTTCTCATGCAACATTTTTTTCACCGTTATTTTTCTCATGAGTATGTAACTCACGAATTAGGCGTAGATGAGATAAATACTTGTGAGAAAAATAATACACAAGAAAAATAACAGCGCCAGATGTAACACGAAACAAGAAAAATCATGTGAGAAAGTTCACGTGAGAAAAAATTAAACAAATAACTATGAAAATAAAGAGAGAGAAAAAGAAACTGCACAAAATTCTTGACACTGAGAGAAAATAGAAAGGTAAGAATGCTGTTATCAGTTCAGACACTCAGTAGCACAAGGTAACTGAAGCTTAATGAATAATTTGCACAGTCAATTTTCACGGGGGTAACATTGCTATAAAACGTTGCACAAGTCAAAGATGCAAATTTTATTACATTGAACCTATGGGAAATATGGGGTTAGAATTCCGCAACCTCCAAAAACTGTAATCTTTCCTTGGAGATTGGCCAGAATACACTTTTCTGCATTGGATTCTCCATAACAAAACACTATTTCCGATATTATTCACTTTTCATAACACAGTAACCATAAAATAACCCATAAAATTCAGTACACAAAATATAATTGGTAACATGTAAAACATTTTTTCTCTCTATTCGTTCCTTAAAATTCTGCAATTTCTTTCTTCCTGACATCTAAATAAAAAATATTTGTCACTACTGTCAGAGGACACAGAGTCCTTCATCGCGGGCAGAGGGTGCTGGAGATCTTAAAGGATGCACCAGTTTGAAATAATCCATCTGGAACATCTGCTTTGTGCACCACTTGAGACCCTTAAAGTTCTCAGAGTATGGAAGCATAGCAGGGGCGATTTGACATTTAGCCTTGAGACCATGGTGCCCTCGATGTCTCTAGCCAGATGGTCCTGGCTGGTCGTGGCTACCAACATTCCGGCACAGATTTTATCAAACACCTTAATGTTCTCACTAAGCCACATCTAGCTGCTCTCTAAACTTGCACAAATCACGCCTCTCCTTTTTTTCTCTACTGTGAAGAGCCATAAAGCCTGTGAATGTGTGTGATTGCAAGAGTAAAAATGAGGATACAAATAAAATCATGCAACTGCTTGAAGTCACAAAAGTTAAATGCATGTATGTTCTAGATCACCTATATATTGTAATATGTGCTGCAGCAGAAGATACACAGACCACAGCAGGCCCCATACGATATGAGAAGTGCTTTTGTCTGCTCCAATGTGTTTCTGTCATTTTGAGTATTGCATCACTGCATGGCATAACAGCAGCAGATAGAGTTTAGATTAGCATATAATTGAATAGATTAGCATATAATTGAAGTTCTCTCCAATTATAGGCTCATCTCTAATCTTCCATTTCTCTCTAAAGTTCTGGAAAAAAGAGTTGCAACTCAACTTCATGACCACCTCAAACTGAATAATCTGTTTGAAAAGTTTCAGTCTGGTTTCCGCCCTGGCCATAGCACCGAAACAGCCCTGGTCAGTGTCACCAATGATCTTCTGATAACAGCAGATACTGGTTCCCCTTCTTTACTCATCCTCCTTGACATGACAGCTGCTTTTGACACAATAGACCACAACATTCTCTTTCACCACCTGAAATACACCATTGGACTCTCAGGAAATGTTCACAATTGGTTCACATCTTACCTGACCGGCAGAACTGAGCATGTCGCCCTGGGCAGCGCAAAATCTCATACCCACAACGTCACTTGTGGTGTTCCACAGGGCTCTGTGCTAGGCCTCATCCTTTTTACCATCTACATGCTCCCCTTGGAAATGTCATTAGCAGACATGGTTTATCTTTTCACTGCTATGCTGATGACACTCAGCTTTACCTCAGGACTACACCCACCTCCTCTACTGCTCCTCTGCCAATATCTACATTGACTACCTGCCTGGAGGAGATAGAGGCGTGGATGAGGCTCAATTTTCTTCAATTAAACAGATCCAAAACAGAAGCCATCTTAGTTGGCACATCACAGCATCTCCGCTCTTCTACCATCACCAGTACCACTTTCGCTGGCCAAAACATTCCCCTTTCCACATCTGTCACCAATCTGGGTGTTAAATGGACCCGCAACTCACCTTTGACGCCCACATCAAACACCTCTGTAAGTCTTCCTTCTACCACCTCAAGAATATTGCTAAACTCCGACCAACTCTCACCCTGGAAGATGCAGAGAAGCTCGTCCATGCCTTTGTCTCCTCCAGGTTGGATTACTGTAATGCGTTCCTCATCGGGATTCCTGGCAAGAGTATTCAGAGACTCCAGTATGTTCAGAATTGCGCTGCCAGGATCCTGATGAGGGTGCGAAAGCATGACCATATCACCCCAATCCTGAAAACCCTTCACTGGCTCCCTGTTCCACTCAGAATTGAGTTCAAGGTCGTTCTCCTCACCCATCAGTGCATCTATGGACATGCCCCCCTTTACTTACAGGAACTCCTTACCCCTCATACCTCCTCATGCACTCTCTGCTCTGTACACACTAACACTCTCCAAGTCCCTAGAACCAAGCCTCGCAGTATGGGTGATAGGGCTTTTTCATCTGTGGCGCCGAGACTGTGGAACGCCCTCCCTGATTACCTGAGAGCCCCATAGTCGACTGATGTTTTTAAGCGGAATCTAAAAACTCATCTTTTTAGAAAGATATTTTGTTAAAGTATACATAGATTTTCTTGTTTTATTATTTTTTGTTTTTACTCTGTTAGCACTTTGAGATTTCTAAAATATGAAGTGCAATATAAATAAAATGTATTATTATTAAATTAGCATTGTGGTCTACATATATACAGTACTACGTGTTAAAACGCTGCAGCTATATTCTGGCAAGGCATGTTTGCAGTTCTAATTAGACAGTGATGCTGACTTACTTGAGTTAGTCATTGAGACATGCAGTCAGAAGGTGTATCCTCTTGTTTTGAAGGATTTGTGTCGGTCTTGTTAGGCATATGATTCAGGTATTTTGAGTACTAAAATCTGTATCTCCAGTGACTCTTTATTATCAACACGGCAGGCTTTTCACTTGCGTCTGATGGGGTGGGACACATTGTTTACTTTAAGTTCATACTTTGCAATGCATATTTTCATCAGTTTCTCTGCCTATTCTTTCAACCTTATGTCAACTTCCAACACTATCATTTATAATAAACAAAACATTTCCACAAAGGAAAAAGAGTTGGGGAATATCCCCGTATAATAGCCGATGGACAAAAGAAAAAACTATGAGACAAAAGTGAATGATCAAGTACTATTTTTACGGAAGTTTACAACGTGTCTTACAAAGATGGCATTTTTATGCAGTGACAAAATGGTGGGCAGAAATGATGTGGAGGAAGATGAAGTCGAAACTGGCAGACGGATACGACGTCATCAAAAGGAACTGGAAGCGATGTGATGGAGGAAGTGATGTCATCTTCTGGTGACCAGAAGTATCATCATTGGATGGAGCTGGAAGTTACGTCATCAGAGGCTGCCTGAAGTGACATTTGGCGGCCATCTTGGAAACCCGGGAGTATAGTAGGTATATTATTGTTCTTCTTTGTGTCTGACAAGAAAGAGAGAGAGGCGTTAGTACTGCAAATCAACCCCTTGTCTCGCAATATTTCACTCACCTCTGGGCTTGTTGACTGCCTCCTAAGCACACATGTGTGACACATTGTAACACTGAACAACTGAGAGCACACACAGCACCTGTAATAACGTATCGTTCACTTCAATCATTAGACCATCAATGTCTTCAAATGTCAATGTATAATATGATTTTGCAGAAAGGATTTCCCTTTGCAACACATTTTATTTATTTTCAAAACTTGCAAAGTGCTTTCTGCTCACACAACACAAATTTATGCTTAATGGTGTTATTTTTAGAAGACCATTCGGCTGTAGATAGTTTATCATAATAAGAAGCTTGGTCTCTATTTAACAGGTTAACAACAGAAGCATTGCTCTTTACAGTTTAAAATCAGCACTCTTACTTTGAGTGCCTCCTTTATGAGACATTGGATTGGTGAGTGAGCCGTCTAATTGTTCCAAATTCACTCATGGTTGTCTCCAGATGTATGTATTATATGTCTGGCTCCGTAAGACTTGAGTGATGCTGACTCAGTTGAAATCAACATTATTTTTACTGACTCAGCCACAACTTAACTGTAATCTGTGACACTAGCATGTCACACACATTACTAGACTGTCTAAACATGTTTTAAAAAATATTTGAGAATTAAAACTGTGTTGAACTATTGAGGGTATTGAGAAACTAATTAATGCACTTACCTTTTGTACTATTGATTACTGCAACGCTTTATTCACGGGCTGTTCAAATTGCTCTTTATACACCTTTCAGTTAATTCAAAATGCTGCTGTAAGAATCATTACAAGAATTAGAAAGTACAAACACATAACTCCAGTTCTCTTATCCTTACACCAGCGCCCGGTTAAGTTTAGGGCAGATTTCAGAACCCTCCTTTTCACAAGTGAAGCCTTAAATGCCTATGGCCCTGCCTACATATCTGAACTTATCATTACTTACAAAACAGAGCATACATTAAGATCTCAGGTTGGCAGCCTACTAATGATTCCAAGTATTAATAAAATAACTGATGGAGATCGAGACTTTAACTACAGGGCCCCAAAGCTGTGGAATGATCTGCCCACTTATGTAAGAGGTGCCCCTACGGTTCAAGGTTTTAAATCCAGGATAAAGATTTACTACCTTATGATGATGATGATGATGATGATAATGATGACTATTATTATTAATAATTATAATAATTTTTAAGCTTTATCAAAACAAAATTAATGTCATGTAGAAGAGACACTAAGAACTTCCAAAATATTTAATGAAAAGTTGTTTTGGGTTTTTTTTTTTGTTTGTTTTTTTAAATTCCTAAATCCGACTAAGTTTTTTCCAGTTCCAATAGATAAAGGGAAATCATCAATTGCTTTGGAACAAGAACAGAGACTTTTTGAAGGGACATATGGGAACACCAAAAACTGGAGATACTGACGAGCAGAACCATTCAGAGAACTGTAAGTCAAGCCAAATGTTTTGAAATGAATCCTTGCAGCAACAGGAAGGCAGTGGAGAGACCAAAACAAAGGAGTAGTAGGAGTGAAACAATCAACAGAGAACACCTATTGAGCAGCTGCATTCTGTAGGAACTGAAGTGGTCAAATAGCAGTTGAAGAAGACCCACCATGAGGAAGTTGCAATTGTTCAGCCAAGAGAGAACCAATGTCTGAACAAGGAGCTGTGTGGCATAATTAGAGAGGAAGGGTCAAAACATTGTGAAGAAATGTGATTGGGTCATTGCATTAAATATATGTGATGGCTGAAAATGAGGAGTCCAGAGTCCCGCCAGGATTCTTCACTGTGACTGATGGTGAATATGGCATTTAGCAGAACATGATTAGAGCTGCTTATTAGCTGTGCAAATTGAATCTCTGTTTGTTAATGATTTGTTTTAAATTATATGCAATACAATTGTTATTTGGAGCCACTTGTCTGCTTCCTGCTCATGGAAAGGACATTTGAGATACTGGGAATCTAGGAATCAATGGATGTAAAGGTTCTGTCGTCAGGTTGGATGGCCCAGCACAGACTCTACAGTAGAATAACCAGGAGTGGGTGGGTGGCATGTTGGCTGAGGTCTCCAGGACTGTGACTGTGTTCGACTTTGTCTGCTGTAACTGACACTGGACAAAACACACATTTATTTTCTCCAAGGTAAGTTTTTGCTTTCTTCTCCTTTGATTTCGACTGGCTAGTTAATTAATGGACAAATATTGCTGGACTCCATTTATGTTAGTCAGTTTCAAACTACTTTGTTTTCTGTCTGTTTTAACAATCTCTGTCTTTATTTGTGATCATTATGTAATCAGTAATTTGAAAATTTGTCTGCACTCAGTGAAGAGGACTTTACCTGCACCTAGGATTAAAAAAAATTGTATCCTAAACTCTTTGTCAGTGCAAAGAAAGTATAAATAAATCGAACTGAATTGAATTATGACTAATATATACAGAGCCCTCTTTGTAAGATTTAGGTTTTTTATTTCCTTCAAAAAGTTTAAATAATTGCTTGGTAATGATAATAGGAGCTGCTCGAGTCATTTGCACCTTTGTTAACAGACACTATTTGGAAAAATAAAATGCTGCTTTTTATGATCTGGCCTTTTCATATTCTTATCTTGCAGCCTGAAACACAATCCAATATGAAATTTGAATTTATTTCCATAGATTTCAATAAACAGGAGTCTATTTTTCATTTTCTCCTTTTTATTTTGTTTTTTTACAGCTCCTACTCTAAATTGTATCCAAATAATGACACCTGAAAATGAGAGGCAGTAAATTCTAAGGAGAAGCAGCTATTGGAATAGCATTTACTGCAAGTGAAGTCATTAGCTGGTAACTGCTTAAATAACATGGCATTTCAGAATCAATAAGAGAACAACATCTCATGATCTGGAAAATGTATTTTTAACAGTCCTATAAAGGTAAATATAATTATGTCATTCTGTAATGACACAATAAAGGTCTAATGAGGTAAATAAGAGTAATGCTAACCTAACATGGGAGCTCAAATTAAAAACTGGTCTGGAATGGTAAAAAAAAAAAATACAACATCACTTACCACAGCCTACCATGAATTGAGCTGTGCAGCTAAGGTTGGGGTCTGCAAAATTAGTCCTGCAGAGGCCATAGCGGCTTTAAGTTTTTGTTTCAAATGAAATTTATTAATGAGAAGTTACATTTGTTAAAACACTTATTTCTGAAGCAACATTTTTATGCTTCATTTTACTGGTCTTGCTTGTTACGATTCCCCACCCTTATTTGTTTATCTTAGTCTTAAACAATTGCATTCACTGTTGTTAATGGCTCCTTATTAGCAAGTAATTAAAAGTGAAGGACTGAGAAGCATTTGACATCAAACTTAAAGAAGTGGGAGTTCAGGGTGTTGCATGTAGGTGGGTACAAAACTGGCTCAGACACAGGAGACAGAAGGTGATGGCAGAATCTGCTAGGATTGAACAACTGGCTACAGGGTTTCTGCAAGAAGAAGGATGTCGGTTTCATCAACAATTGGAATCTCTTTTTGGAAAGGCCGCGTCTCTTCAAGCGTTATGGCCTGCATCCGAACAGTTTCGGCGCCCGGGTCCTCTCCGAAAACATATCGAAGGTAATTTGTTTTTCTTGACTATCTATCTCTGCTCTTAACCCCTTCCGAAATAATACTGTTGTGCCAGGACATGATGAATGTTTAATAGAGTCTTCCGTTAAAGTGCACACCATTAATACTGTAATAAGCAATCTCAATGCACGTAGAAAACCTAGGAAATACAGCATAAACTCCAATAATCTAATTAAAATCACTGTTTTAGAGGAACAATGTATTAAAATTATAAAAACAGATCACAGATTAAACAAAAAATACACACAGAGCGGCACTAATAATAATAATTTAGTTCCTATTCCAAATAACAATAACGCATATAGTACTCATCTCTGCACCTCCGAAACATTAAATATGGCACTATTGAATGTTAGAGCTTTAACTAACAAAACGTTTTTTATCAACAATCTTATTATTGATAAAAAAATAGATCTTATTGCACTAAATGAAACGTGGCTTAATTCAGATGCGCGCAGTTTTAATCGAATCTGCCTCCGGATTACAGTTTTACTTGCAAACCGCCAGGGAAAAGGGGCGGATTGGCTAACATTTACTCGAGCCATTAAAATGTAAAGATGTCAGTTTTGGTAAGTTCAAGTCCTTCGAGTATCTCGCCGTTGTTATTCATGGAGATTCTCAAGTTCTAGTACTATCCGTGTATAGACCTCCTAAATATAACGCGTCTTTTTGAGGAATTCTCTGACTTAATGTCAATTTTAATTACTAACTATGACACACTCCTAATAGTTGGCGACTTTAATTTTCATATAGATAATCAGTGTGATCTAAAAGTAAAAGAATTTATGAACCTCCTGGATTCTTTTGATTTGAGACAACTCATAAATCAGCCTACACATAAAGCAGGTCATACATTAGACTTAGTGATTACTAAAGGACTGAAAGTTGATATAAAACAGATCATTGATATTGGTCTATCAGACCATTTTCTTCTACTTTTAATATAGAAATAATGATAAAAACACTCATGAGAAGCATATTGTTAAAAACGCTTCTTTGATTCGCAGCAGCTTTAAAACTTACAAACATTTTAAGCAATCAGTCCGTTTATAGTGCCAGCTATAATAGCGAGGACAATGTAAATAGTAAGGTGGAAAGATTTAATTCTAAAGTGAGAGCTGCTGTTGACATAGTTGCACCTGAAAAGACAGTGAAAAAATCTTCTAGCATTGTTATACCATGGAAGACCCAAAGAGTGTCTGATTTAAAGAGAACATGCCGTAGAGCTGAGCGTCAATGGAGGAAGACTAAACTTACTATCCACCACGAAATATTAAAAGTCAAAATAACAGAATACAATAACACTGTCCGTCTTGAGAGACGCTGCTATTTCTCAAGATTATAAATAACAATGCTAGTAATCCCAGAGTCTTATTTTCAACAATTGATCGCCTACTAAACCCAGGTAGCTCAAAGGAATGCCTCCTAAGTGCTTCCAGGGAAACCTGTGAGGCTGTCGCTGTATTTTCAATCAAAAATTAATGATATTAGAAATAACATAGTATATCTCCCCAACACTAAGGATCCTCCTAAACCCCAGCATCCTGTTATAAACAAATTAAACTCTTTCACTAGGATAGATTTACCTGATTTACAAAAAATAATCTCTCAATTAAAACCCTCCACCTCGTCCTTGACCCGATACCAACAAGGTTTTTCAAAGAAGTATCAGGCTGCTAATTGATAATGTTCTGACATAGTAAATTCGTCACTAGATACGGGGGTCTTCCCAGACTGTCTTAAGACTGCTGTAGTTAAACCCCTACTTAAGAAACATAATCTTGACCCTCAGCTCTTGAAAATTTTAGACCCATCTCTAACCTGCCTTCTTAAGTAAAGTTCTGAGAAGGCAGTCATTATGCAGTTAAATGACCACCTAAATAAACATGCTATTCTTGATAAATTTCAGTCGGTTTTAGAACAAATCACAGCACAGAAACTGCACTCGTTAAAGTAGTAAATGACTTGCGGTAAATGCAGACAGAGGCCATTTATCTGTTCTCATCCTCTTAGATCTGAGTGCTGCATTTGACACCATTGATCACAACATTCTTAGAAATCGCCTTAGTCAATGGGTGGGCCTCTCTGGCAGTGTCTTAAATTGGTTTGAATCCTACCTGACAGGGAGAAAATTTTTGTTAGTTGTGGGAATTACAACTCGAAGACACATGATATCCATATGGTGTTCCACAAGGCTCTATCCTGGGTCCGCTGTTATTCTCAATCTACATGCTTCCGTTAGGTCAGATTATCTCAGGGCACAACGTGAGCTACCACAGCTATGCTGATGACACACAGCTGTACTTATCAATAGCACCTGATGACCCTGATTCTATTGATTCACTAACACAATGTCTGACTAGTATCTCAGAATGGATGAATAGTAATTTTCTCAAGTTAAATAAAGAGAAAACTGAAATTTTAGTGATCAGCAATAATGGATACAATGAGGCTATTAGAAATAAACTGGATACATTAGGATTAAAAGTCAAGACGGAGGTAAAAAGCTTAGGGGTGATTGTTGACTGTAATCTGAATTTTAAATCACATATTAATCAGATCATTAGGACAGCATTTTTTCACTTAAGAAACATAAGTAAAGTTAGACCTCTTATATCACTGAAAGATGCTGAGAAATTAGTTCACGCGTTTGTTTTCAGTCGACTAGATTACTGTAACGCACTCCTCTCAGGACTACCCAAAAAAGATATAAATCGTTTGCAACTAGTGCAGAATGCAGCTGCTAGAATCCTAACTAGGAAAAGAAAATCAGAACACATTTCTCCAGTTTTATGTCACTACACTGGTTACCTGTGTCATTCAGGATTGACTTTAAAATTCTGCTTATGGTTTATAAAGCCTTAAATAATCTCGCCCCATCTTATATATCGGAATGTCTGACACCTTATATTCCAAATCGTAACCTCAGATCCTCAAATGAGTGTCTCCTTAGAATTCCAAGAACAAAACTTAAAAGAAGTGGTGAGGCGGCCTTCTGCTGTTATGCACCTAAAATCTGGAATAGCCTGCCAATAGGAATTTGCCAGGCTGATACAGTAGAGCACTTTAAAACACTGCTGAAAACACATTACTTTAACATGGCCTTCTTATAACTTCATTTTAATCTTAATTTAACTTAATCCTGATACTCTGTATGTTCAATTCATCAAAATAACTATTCATGGTGGCTCTAAAATCGGTACTGACCCCTACTCTCTTTTCTGTTTCTTTTTCCGGCGCCACCACCACCTACTCAAAGCTTCATGATGCTCCAACAATGATGGACGGATTAAAAGGCAGAAGTCTACGTGACCATCATCATCATCAAGCCCTTCCGTGAGAACCCTAAATCCAAAGAGGACTGTTTCATTTATGTTAGGTAGAATGCCCAGAGGGGACTGGGCGGTCTCATGGTCTGGAATCCCTACAGATTTTATTTTTCTCCAGCCGTCTGGAGTTTTTGTTTTTCTGTCCCCTGGCCATTGAACCTTACTCTTATTCGATGTTAATTAATGTTGATTTATTTTGTTTTATAATTGTGTCTTTCATTTTTCTATTCTTTAATATGTAAAGCACTTTGAGCTACTGTTTGTATGAAAATGTGCTATATAAATAAATGTTGTTGTTGATGGTGATAGGAATCTCATTAGAACTGGCTGACGTTAAGAGTGGTGTGAAGCAGGGGTCAGTACTAGGGCTGCTGCTGTTTTTAATATCTATAAATGATTTGGATAGGAAAATATGGATATGTGGAACAAGCTACCATGCAGTGTGGTAGACAGTAGGATTTTAGCTAAAAAACTAAACTTGATGATATTTTGGAAGAATTGGATAGGATAGGACTGGTAAGCTTTGCTGGGCTGAATGGCCTATTCTTGTCTAGAATGCTCTAATTACTCGTCCGCTTAAGGCTACTAATTATTTGGTTGATGTCCTTATAGAACAAAATATGTGATAGCAGTTGGATTTGCCTGGGGTAGAGATGGCATCCAGTTTTCTGACCGTTCCTGTTTCACATTGACATGCTTGATGCATAACGCAGAACTGTATGTTATATAAAGTGCTTATAGAAGAAACCCTAAGAAACATAACAAGATTTATAAGTCTTGAACAGAACCCTCTTATATAAGAACTTTTCTTCTGTACTATCAATTTTTCTCCTTATTTTTCTATAAACTGTTTTGCTTTGACTTTTTACTAAAACATTTTAAATGAAAACACTTGAACTGTGGAATTTGCATGCATACAAGTCAACAAGTCACACTCGTTAAATGAACCCCATGAGAAAGCAAAAGCTGTGTGATTTTTGGAAACCAGACAAACGCAGTTACAGTACTGGTAAAATGTTTTTACCATCTCAGCTTATTTGTCATAATGAAAATTTTCTGATTTTCCATGATATTCTCATTGCAATTTCTGATTTATAAAAAAAAAATCTTTTTGAAGCCTGTTTCCAGGTTTCTAGGTCAGGTCCCACCATACCTTTGCTCAGGTGTGCTCGTGTGCAGCATGAACATTTCAGTTCCTCCTTGGGTCTTAAGGGTTAGGGCTTTTATAAGTTATTCTAAGTCCATTGGATGGCTTCCTGTGATTCAAGACTTGTATGTCTGCCTCCCTGCAGTGTCCCCTGACGGCCCCGACGTTATCCAGCAGGGCTGTGCATTAAAACTCCAAATACCATGATGCCCTGCTGGAATTCGGGGCATCTCCACATCACAGGGAGGGCTCCATCTGGCGCCTTGGGGGTATTGGCCGGGATAAATTGCCGGCCATAGTCCACACTATCTATCTATCTATCTATCTATCTATCTATCTATCTATCTATCTATCTATCTATCTATCTATCTATCTATCTATCTATCTATCTATCTATCTGCTGTACTTTTTCCAACTCTGTGAGTCATTCTAAGCTGAAATCCTCCCTCGGTAGTCATGTATCAAAGACAAGGCTTTAAGTTTATAATTATCTCACTCACTTACACACACACATAAGAACACACATAACCTGAATGACTTCTCAGGATATCTCCACCCATTCTGACATTTACTGATCAGCCACAAAATTAAAAACACCTGCGTATTACTTTGAAGGTCTCACTAGTGCTGCCAAAACACTTCTGAGCCATTGAGGCATGGACTTCTCAAGACCTCTAAAGATGATCTGTGGTAGCAGCAAATCCTCTAAGTCCTGTAAGTTGTGAGGTGGGGCTTCTATGGATTTAACTTAATTTTTCAGCACATCCCACAGATGCTTGGTCAGTTTCAGATGTGGTAAATTTGGAGGCCAAGTTAACACCTTGAACATGTCATGTTCCTCAAACCATTCCTAAAAACTTTTTGCAGTGTGGCAGGGTGCATCCGTGCCATCAGAGAATACTGTTGCCATGAAGGAGTGTACATGGTCTGCAACAAACTTAAGGCATGTGGTACGTGTCAAAGTAACATATACATGAATGCCAGGACCCAAAGCTTCCAGGAGAACATTGCCCAGACCATCACTCTGTCTCCCGTGACTTGCCTTCTTCCCATAGTGCATCCAGCTAGTTGCCATCATTTCCCCATGTAAACGACACACATGCACCTGACTGTCCACTTGAACTAAAAGAAAACACCTTCCATTGCTCCATGGTCCAGTTGTGATACATGCATATTGTAGTCACTTTGGTGCTGAACAGGGGTCAACATTAGCACTCTGATCAGTCTGCAGCTATGCAGACTCATATGATCGAAGCTGGGATGCACTCTGTTTTCTGACATTTTCTCTCAGGGTAGTTAGTGCTGGGTGGTATGACCAAAATTCTATATCACGGTAATTTTCAAAATTACACCGGTTTCACGGTATTTGACTGTATTTTTTTCCCAAGCATGAGTGGATGTTAACCACATTTTCCACTGCAATTACTGCAGTAGACTGGCTAAGAATAACATATTCCACTGTCATGAGGATTGTACATTTTAATGTACATACAAGTATTAATACAGGTTTGCATGGCCCCATAAAGTGATAGTTTTCAAGGGGGTGGCACCAATGAAGAGAAGAAATCAGACTGCATGACAGTTGCAGTCAAAATATAGAACCTTTTTATTGAACATATTTTGCAAAAAACTTTTAACTAAAATTTTGACAACATATTTTCAACCATCCAAAGAGGAATTTAGACTTAGTAAAATATCCAGAGGTGCTTGTCAAAAGTTGTATTGCACTGAACATGTCTTAGAAAAGGAATACATAATAAATATTTTTTGTAAACCAACTACACTTTCTGTTAATGTTAATCTCTGTCCACTGACATGTTAAAATGACTTTTTAAACAACTTTACCATAATTAAACTGCATAATGTTTAAACTAATAAATAATAACAAAATAAATAATAGTGCAACTTCCAGTAATAATACTATTACTTCAAGACTTGAAAAGCCCAGGTGCATTACACAGCATTCACCAAATAAAAATACAATAAAATAAAAACAAGTGCAACTTGGTGATGACATCTTTACCAACTGAACCATCATTAAGGCAAATTGAATTAATATGGACCTTGCTTCAAACTAAGTTATATACATAAATAATAAAAGTGCAACTTGCATTTATAATGCTGTTTGTGGTATAACCCTACAGAATCGAATTAGGGCCACAGTGAAGAAAAAAAAATACGGACACAGTGAAGAAGAAATAAACTATATATCAAGATTAAAGTCGACAGTTCCCATTTATTCTCATAGTTTATTTTGTCATTAAAGTTGAATGTTGTAAACTAAACTTCATCCTAAAATCAATGTTTAATTCACCAGATTTTCTCAAACCCCATCATAAGTTAATGTAACACATTAAATGCTTTGTTAAGTGTTCCCCGACCCAGTTGTTAATCGCTATGCGCTTCTTAAACCGACTTCCTCTGCACTAAGAGGAGGCGCAGGCAGCGATCGATACACAGAATACATTCACTTCATGATACTTCTGCTCTCTGAAAATTTAGAATGCTAAGATAAATAGCATTTATACATGTTTTAATTTTGGTATTCATTTTATGAAGCAAAAGTCAAGTTCCCTTTGAATTCAATTTCAATTTTTGAATTTAAACGTAGCCTTGGTGGACCTCCTGATCCCACAGTCTGTGGTAATCTAAACTCATGTTGGTGACATTCAGCTGAGGTGAGATTTAGAAATTTTGAAACTGTATCCAAGGGGCACTACTTGGAGTTTGCCATCCTCAACCTGGTACTGTCAGGTCTTATTGCCAAGTCTTTAGGAAGAGACAAACTTTTCTACTCTTTGACTTGCTCTTTTGGCTCTGTTTAAAATTGGCTTTTGTTAAATTTGTACTTGTCACAGTTTGGTCTTCCTCTTCCTCCTCATGATGTCCAAGCTGACAGATGGAAAACTCCTCATATCTTAGGGGATGTTCTTGTCTTTTCTATTCCCAGAGAATGACTAACTGAAGAGACACACCCTGGAAGGTCGTTGGGAATCCAGAATGAGCAAAATGCCCAGTGAGAGCAAAGTTGGAGAGGAGCAGCTCAACTCCTTCAGGTCATATGACCCAAAAACTCTAAACTTCTAAAAAGGGAGACCAGAAGCTCTCGGATATTGCAACTCCGGGAAGACAAGAAGAAGGAACATCACTCTGTAGTGGGCATTATTGCATAGAGCAAGCCAAGAACCCTACTAAGGCCCCACTGAACTGTTTTATTTCTATTAAGGACTTACTTTTATTCACTTTTCTGAATTAAATAATACACTTTATAGAAAAAACTCACAGAATGGCTTAACGGTGAGTTTTTCCTCTGGTTGTATGAGTAAACCCATTGGTTGTGAAATATACCAAAACAGCACATTTTCATGGAGTGTACTTAGCATTTGTGGAGTGAATGCACTGCACAAGGCACAAAATAAGTAAAAAAAACAAAAAAAAACATTGGTGAACACACTTGAGTCACCGCTCAGTCTAACTCTATGGATTTTTTCTACATGAGAACACACACACACACTACAGGGAGAACATGTAAGCTCCACATCAAAATCACTCCAGCTTTCAATGTCCTCAGGTGACCGGCACTGATGCCTAACTCCACAAATTACTGAGGAAGCTTTCCAAGGCAGACAAGTTTAATAACCGCTGGCATATGTGTATCATTGGTTTGAAATGGCTGTAAGCTGCATTATGCTAATCATGGTAATTAGCCTGAAAGCACTTCAGTGGGCCTTGTGCTTCACAGTGCACTGTTAATTATGTTAATTACTACAATGGTAATTATTCTTTTGCCGGAATACTAGCTTGGTATCAGTTTGACTAAAACTACTACATTTAGGCTTGTGATTCCTATTTTTTTAAAGTGACAAGGGCATTTGTCAGAGCTCATAATAATAGGAGGCGGTGTTTTTCCTAGTACCTGAGGTTTTGGACCGTGTCTCATAAGGATTGCACTGCAGTTACACCTTTGACTCGTGATGTGACACTCAATGAGTCACTTAGATTGCTAGTGCTCCACCTTTACAAATATGTGCAAACAGTTCTACTATTTTTTGTAAATGTGCTTTAAAATACAGCATGCTTATTTGAAATGACAGGGCATAGCAAGACCAAGTGAAAGAAAGAACTAGCACTCTAATAGCCAGACACCATATACAGTGGATTCAGAAAATAGATAGAACTTTATTATGGATAAATAAATATATACACACCCACAGTATTGTCTGAACACACACCAGAATGTATAAAAGGAAGAAAATATTAAAAAGAAAAAAAACATCTGACTTGGCTGTCACAGTCCCATTGAAGTACTATATAGGCACATTATTGTTGGTATAAAGAAGCCCCTATAGACACAAGTTTGCTGAATAATTTCTTAACTGAAAGTCCAGCTGGTGTGTCAGAGAGAGGGTGTGCAGCATTGTTCATAATTTGTGGGTGAATATATTACATTAAACAGGTGACGAAGATTGGAAGCTAAGTGTTTGCCTTTAATAAATCCAGTTTGGTATTTTGATATTATCAAAGAAAAACACATTTTCAATTCTACTGGCAAGGACTTTGGACAGTATCTTAACATCATTATTCATAAGTAAGATTGGTCTGTATGATGCACATTGTAATAAGTCCTTATTTTACTTAGGAAACACGGTAATTAATGCATGGCAAAAATTTGAGGTAGAATTTTATTGTCTCTGGCTTCAGTAAATGTTGCTAATAAAAGGAGAGCTTACTTAACAGTACAATTACCAGAGCCTACGAAAAAACTCGTAATTCCGTCCCACCTTAAATCGCTTCTTAAATGTCTTCACACCTCTCCGCCAGTGTCCTTTGTCCTCTAAATGTGCTTAGAGCGACACGGGCAGATGGGGAGTGTCTGATGATTGCATATAGCGCCGAAGTTACTGCTCTTTACCATTCTTTCCTCTGCATGTCCTGGAGTACAAAAGAAACAGCGTACAGCAACATGCGGGGACTGGCAGGAACACTCAATAAAACTGAATAAAAAGAAAAGCAAGTGACGGTGAGATACGAAGAAGGCAGCTTCGCCAGCTTTTGTGTGTCAGCAACCTGGGGGTGGAGTTAGTATGCATCGTGGTACACTGCAGAGCTATAGCGCGTCTTTATGTGAAAACAGCAGTGTCAGATGGGGTTGTATGGATTGATTCTGAACGTGACTGAGGGAATGAAAAGTGAATAAATAAAAAGCTAACCTTTACAAGGATCATAAATTGCACCGGCTGTCACAGACCGAAATCAAATGTATGCTTTTATTCTAAAATAGTAAGACTAAGAGCAGTTTACTTCTCAAAACGGAGTGGTGCAGGATCGAACTCATGACCTTTTGATTCCCAAGTGGGAACTGATTCTATTGAACCACGGAGGCAGTTACAATAAATGGCTGTCAATGTCGCATGTTAAGGCGGCTTTTTGTTTCTGCTATTATATTTTTGAATAAAAGCGCAATTGTTGTGTTATTCTTGTGAAAATGTTTCTTTGATACTTGGACTTCAGGCTTCATACATTATATAGTTTATGCCTACATTTTGTCATCTACTACTAGAATATAAAAAACGTTTCTGTTTTAACAATGTGTTTACACAGATTACTGTAGAAATGGAACAGACATGAAATGTGTGTGTTCCAAATAACGATCTATTATTTCCACTCTAAAACTCCACTTCACTCCCAGATACTCAATCAAGGCATGATCTGGGAGAAGTTCGTGCACGTTCTAAATTGGTGGGGGGATGGAATAGCCGGCTGCTCCTAGCTTCTCTTTATCAGCACATTTAGAAGACAAAGGACGCTGGCGGAGAGGTGTGAAGGGATTTAAGAAGAGATTTAAGGTGCGACGGAATTACGAGTTTTTTCGTAGGCTCTGGTAATTCTAGTGTTAATTGAGAATTTTTTTTTTTAAAATTGGGTAGGGTAACCATCAGGGCCTGCTGCTTTCCCACTCTGAAGTGAGTTCATTGCATCAAGTAATTCTGATAGTGCCAGAGGTTTGTCCAATTCTTCTGCACTGAGAGTATCTAGTGTTGTTATATGTGATGTATCCAAAAACGTGTTAGGTTGTGTTTTGTCTTCTTTACTCTAATTAAAATATAAGGCCTTATCTTCTTCTTCTTTTGGCTGGCAGCTCTATCCTTAGCATCCTTCTCCCAATATACTCAGAATCTCGCCTCTGCATATGTCCAAACCAACGCAATCTCGCCTCTCTGACTTTGTCTCCCAACCATCCGACCTGAACTGACCCTCTAATGTACTCATTTTTAATCCTGTCCATCCTCGTCACACCCAATGCAAATCTTAGCATCTTTAACTCTGCCACCTCCAGCTCTGTCTCCTGCTTTCTGGTCAGTGCCTCCATCTCCAACCCATATAACATAGCTGGTCTCACTACTGTCCTGTAGACCTTCCCTTTCACTCTTACCGATAACCATCTGTCACAAATCACTCCTGACACTCTTCTCCACCCATTCCACCCTGCCTGCACTCTCTTTTTCACCTCTCTTCCACAATCCCCATTACTCTGTTCTGTTCATCCCAAGTATTTAGACTCAACCACCTGCACCAACTCTACTACTTGCATCCTCACCATTCCACTGACCTCTCATTTACACACATGTATTCTGTCTTGTTCTTACTGACCTTTATTCCTCTCCTCTCTAGGACCTATCTCCACCTCTCCAGGGTCTCCTCAATCTGCTCCCTACTATTGCTACAGATCACAATGTCATCAGCAAACATCATAGTCCATGGGGACTCCTGTCTAATCTCGTTTGTCAACCTGTCCATCACCATTGCAAATAAGAAAGGGCTCAGAGCCGATCCCTGATGTAATCCCACCTCCACCCTAAATGCATCCGTCACTCCTACTGCAGACCTCACCACGGTCACACTTCCCTCATACATATCCTGTACAACTCTTACATACTTCTCTGCCACTTCCTCATACAATACCACAACTCCTCTTGAGGCACCCTGTCATAATGCTTTCTCCAGGTCCACAAAGACGTAATGCAACTCCTTCTGGCCTAAATTATACTTCTCCATCAACACCCTCAGAGCAAACATCGCATCTGTGGTGCTTTTTCTTGGCATGAAATCATACTGCTGCTCACTAATCATCACCTTACTTCTTAACCTAGCTTCCACTACTCTTTCCCATAACTTCATGCTGTGGCTCATCAATTTTATCCCTCTGTAGTTACTACAGTCCTGCACATCCCCCTTATTTTTAAATATCGGCACCAGTACTTCTCCTCCACTCCTCAGGCATCGTCTCACTTTCCAAGATTCCATTAAACAATCTTGATAAAAATTCCACTGCCATCTCTTCTAAACACCTCTGTGCTTCCACAGGTATGTCATCTGGACCAATGGGTTTTCTATTCTTCATCCTCTTCATAGCTGTCCTTACTTCCTCCTTGCTAATCCGTTGCACTTCCTGATTCACTATCTCCACATCATCCAACCTCTTCTCTCTCTCGTTCTCTTCATTCATAAGCCTCTCAAAGTACTCTTTCCATCTGCTCAACACACTCTCCTCACTTGTGAGTACATTTCCATCTTTAACCTTTATTACCCTAACCTATATATATAGGCCTTATAGTATTATAGTAGTCTCTAAATGTGTGCGTTATATTTTTATGGTCAATGATTTTGTCTCTGTCTGTGTTGTTAATTGCTGGGATTGTATTGTGAACTTCCTGCTTGTGGATTTGTTGAGGTAAGATCTTATTAGCATTCTCTCCATGCTCATGGTAAGGATGCCTTGATTTAAAAATGAGTTGTTCTGTTTCTTTAGTTGTCAAGAGGTTGAGTTCTGAGCGCAAAGCCTGTCTTTTCCTATGAAGTGCCTCATTCAGACAACTGCCATGTTCTTGATCTGTTCTGGTAATTTCACTGATAATCTCTGACACCTTGTTTGTTTCCAATTTATTTTTGTGGGACAGATAAGAAATATTCTTTCCTCTTAAGAAAGCCTTTAGAGTTTCCCAGATGATTCCTTCAGAGATCTCTGAAGATGTATTTGTCTCTAGAAAAGGCATTTACTTGGATATAAACTCTGTACAGTTTTCGTCTGCTAATAACAATGGGTTAAGGCACCATCTGCGAGATATATATGGGGCAAAGAGAAAAATTGGTCTCATTCGCTACGGGAGATGGACGTCTGAGGCGGAACTACGTTACAAGTGGTGTTTTTTTTTTTTATATATATTTTCGAGGTATCCTATATTTATTCACCCCGGGGGTATCACAGTATATACAAGCATTTATAAGAATGAGTGGCAGAAAAATGACTCTGGAAGAAACGGAAAAGACAGCTAAAGCTTCATCCATATTTAAACAGATGTCAATTTCAAGGTACAGCCTGCCAGAGACTGACCTGGAACAGATAGGCAAAGGCACAGATTTCCCGGGACTTGTTGACACTGCTGCATCCCCAGCCGACAGCGAAAGTGGGAGCGAATGTGCAAGTGTTTTGGGCGGGGATAATTCTCCAATTCCAGAATGCTTATAGTGAAACTGAAAATGGCCTTACCTTCTGCATTGTCATCTACCCCTTGAGAGCCACTAACATTGGCAGCAACTGGGCATGCTACTTCACCCACAGATTACGGGATCACTGCAATGGCCACCAGAATGGCCACAACGGCCACCGTTTAAGACATAAAGGAGCTCAAAGATTATATAAGAAGGACATAAATGATATAACGAAACAAATAAAGGACATACTCAAGACAAACGAGAAGCTGTTTCAGGATATTAAAGACCAGGAAACCCATTTAAGTAATCACTTTTAGGCAGCCTTTAAAGGTATGCTAAAAAAGATTAAGGAAAAAATACAGGAAAATGCGTCTAAATTTGAGAATAAGCTTGGAGCACTTGGTGCTCAGCTTGAAGACATTAAGCAAATGTTCATGATTCATATTGAAATAGCGGAACAACTGGCATCTACTGCTGATGAAAAAGCAACAGCTGCAAATTCTGAATTCAAAGTGTTTGGAGACAGACTAGCTGCATTGGAAAATGGATGCAGAAGGAATAATATCAGAATCAAAGGTCTTCCTGAAAATTGTGAAAGTCCAAACCCAGTGAAATTTGTAGCTGAACTATTCTCAAAAATAATTGGAGATGATTTCAAATCAGACACCCAGATAGCAGCAGCTTACCGCATATGTGGATCGAATACCTTAAAGCCTAGGACTTTGATTTTGCGCTTTGAAAAACTGCAGTTTAAATTACACACAATGTTGCTTCTCAGACAGAAACAAGAGGTTATATCTGAAAATAACCACATTCATATTTTTCCTGATTTCTCACCCTCAACATTTGCTAAACATGCTGCAATTTACAGCATTAAACAGCGCTTACAGAAAGCCGAGATCAAATACAGCCTCTTGTATCCTGCCAAACTGAAAGTGGACATTCAAGGCAAGTTCTACATTTTTACCTCAATGGAGGAAGCAGAAAAAGAGGTAAGCAAACTGATCTCAGCACTTTTTGAAAGACGATTGTGAGTTGTATTGTGTTCTGGCATCTTAACTGCTGTAGGATCCATTCACAATGAAACTCATCCTGTAATTATACATTCTATTTCCTTATCTGCCATTTTTTATGTTTTATTTACAGTTATATGAGTGTATGTATGTTTATCGAGTTTTTTTTTTTCTTTTTCTTCATAGTGGTCTGTTTAACATCATACTCTACCCTTGGTACATTGTATTAGGGCATACTACTCATATCATTATTTGCTTATCCAGGTCTACTGTGTAACATCATTCCCTGGGTTTACTTTCTCAAACTGCTTAAGATTAAATTTTATGTGTGTAGTATTTTTTACTGTACGGTCAATACATATCTTTATTTTAATCATCATACACCGATGCTGGAGGGCTTGTTTTGTTTTGGACGTGCTCTGTCTCTAGGTATGTCAGAGGAATAGGACTTTGTGAAGTGTGGTTTAGCCTCACTTGGGGAGGCAAAATGGGGTGGGGGGAGGACTGTGGTGTAAAGAAAGAGAGCAAGCTATTTCTTATCTATCCTATTAATCCTTATAATTGTAAGAGCCAACGTAACATTAGGCTTCATGGCAATTACTCCTGGGAAATTGGACAGTCAAAACTGTCTTATGTAATAATGTACTACTATCTTAAATTAAGATTATAGAATGTCAACAAAAGATCACCAAACAGTTAACATTTTTGGGGTCTGCTCCAGCTAAAGCCAGTAGATAGTATTTGGTGTCTGGCTGAGTTAGAGTGAACCTCTTCTTGAAAGGTTAGTGAAGATCTTGGAGTGCTTCCTAGCTTGCGTTTGTAGGCCTAACACCCCTTTTGCCTTTGTTAGGACTCCATTTCATGACACTCGTATTCAAAACCAAAGATTCCCAGTCAGAGTAGCCATGATATTTAAGGATACCTTTGGTAATTTTCAAGTTCAAGTTTCGGTCAGACCTGGTAGGCCCAAACGTGTTGTGAGGGTCTGCTGGGAACGGCTGGCAGAGTCTCCTGTCAGAAGTAGCTTCAACTCCCACCTCCGGCAGAACTTCAACCACGTCCCGAGGGAGGTGGGGGACATTGAGTCCGAATGGGCCATGTTCCGTGCCTCTATTGTTGAGGCGGCTGACCGGAGCTGTGGCCGCAAGGTGGTCGGTGCCTGTCGTGGCGGCAATCCCCGAACCCGTTGGTGGACACTGGCGGTGAGGGATGCCGTCAAGCTGAAGAAGGAGTCCTATAGGACTTTTTTGTCCTGTGGGTCTCTGGAGGCAGCTGATAGGTACCGACAGGCCAAGCGGAACGCTGCTCGGTTGTTGCTGAGGCAAAACTCGGGCATGGGAGGAGTTTGGAGAGGCCATGGAGAACGACTTTCGGACGGCTTCGAGGAGATTCTGGTCCACCGTCCGGCGCCTCAGGAGGGGAAGCAGTGCAGTGTCAACACCGATATAGTGGGGATGGTGCGCTGCTGACCTCACTCGACGTTAGGGTCGGTGGGAGGAGTACTTCAAGACCTCCTCAATCCCACTAACATGCCTTCCAATGAGGAAGCAGAGCCTGGGGACTCTGAGGTGGGCTCTCCCATCTCTGGGACTGAAGTCACCGAGGTGGTCAAAAAACTCCTTGGTGGCAGGGCCCCGGGGGTGGATGAGATACGCCCGGAGTTCCTTAAGGCTCTGGATGTTGTAGGACTGTCTTGGTTGACACGTCTCTGCAACATCGCATGGACATCGGGACAGTGCCTCTGGATTGGCAGACGGGGTGGTGGTCCCCCTCTTTAAAAATGGGGACCGGAGGGTGTGTTCCAACTATAGAGGGATCACACTCCTCAGCCTCCCTGGAAAAGTCTATTCGGGGGTTCTGGAGAGGAGGGTCCGTCGGATAGTCGAACCTCGGATTCAGGAGGAACAGTGTGGTTTTCGCCCTGGTCGCGAACAGTGGACCAGCTCTTCACCCTTAGCAGAGTTCTGGAGGGTGCATGGGAGTTTGCCCGACCGGTCTACATGTGTTTTGTGGACTTGGAAAAGGCATTCGACCGTGTCCCTCGGGAATCCTGTGGGGGTGCTCCGAGTATGGGGTACCGGACCCCTGATAAGAGCTGTTCGGTCTCTGTACAACCGTGTCAGAGCTTGGTCCGCATTGCCGGCAGTAAGTCGAGCCCGTTTCCAGTGAGAGTTGGACTCCGCCAGGGCTGCCCTTTGTCACCGATTCTGTTCATAACTTTTATGGACAGAATTTCTAGGCGCAGCCAGGGTGTTGAAGGGGTCCGGTTTGGTGGACTCAGGATTGGGTCACTGCTTTTGCAGATGATGTTGTCCTGTTTGCTTCATCAGGCCGTGATCTTCAGCTCTCTGGATCGGTTCGCAGCTGAGTGTGAAGCGGCTGGGATGAGAATCAGCACCTCCAAATCCGAGAGCATGGTCCTCAGCCGGAAAAGGGTGGAGTGCCCTCTCAGGGTTGGGGAGAGATCCTGCCCCAAGTGGAGGAGTTCAAGTATCTCGGGGTCTTGTTCACGAGTGAGGGAAGAATGGAGCGTGAGATCGACAGGCGGATCGGTGCGGCATCCGCAGTGATGCGGGCTCTGCATCGGTCTGTCGTGGTGAAAAAGGAGCTGAGCCGTAAGGCAAAGCTCTCAATTTACCAGTCGATCTACCTTCCTACCCTCACCTATGGTCATGAGCTGTGGGTAGTGACCGAAAGAACGAGATCGCGAATACAAGCGGCTGAAATGAGTTTCCTCCGCAGGATGTCTGGGCTTTCCCTTAAAGATAGGGTGAGAAGCTCAGTCATCCGGGAGGGGCTCAGAGTAGAGCCGCTGCTCCTCCGCATCGAGAGGAGTCAGATGAGGTGGCTCGGGCATCTGATCAGGATGCCTCCTGGACGCCTCCCTGGTGAGGTGTTCCGGCACCCCAACGGGAGGGGCCCGGGAAGACCCAGGACACGCTGGAGGGACTATGTCTCCCGGCTGGCCTGGGAACGCCTTGGGATTCTCCCGGAAGAGCTGGAAGAAGTGGCCGGGAGAGGGAAGTCTGGGTCTCTCTGCTTAAGCTGCTGCCCCCGCGACCCGACCTCGGATAAGCAGAAGAGAATGGATGGATGGATGGATATTTCTATCCACTTTTCACAAGAGAACTACTTAACAGATTTAGATCAAGTTTTGTTCTATTTGCTTGAACATTCATTTCTCATCCTGCTAACTATCATAGTTCACTTGCAGTACCGATTTATTAGCACGAATCCGAGAGAGACTCATCAGGCTGTGGGGAGGATGGCAGGGCGCTCCTTACTCATGCGTCTAACCTTAGCTCCACTTAGTTAGCGAACGAGAGAACTACTTAATGGATTGAGATCTTTTTTTTCTATAATTTGCTTGAACATTACAATTGATTTTACGACTTCTCTCATTGCGCTAAGAATCATAGTTCGCTTGCAGGAGTGATATATCCATGCTATTCTGAGACAGAGGCTGCGGGCCGAGGGGAGGGGAAGAGTGACGTCAAGAGTAGAGAGCTGGGCTGGGCAGGGCCTCCTCACTGTCCTGTCTCACTAATATGTGGGCGAAGCTGCAGGGGATGGCTAGTTCATAATCAGGGTATTTATATATATATATATATATATATATATATATATATATATATATATATATATATATAGTGGAGGACTGCCGGCTTCCCATGCCGGTCCGCACGCCCAGGCCGCCAGGAGGAGCTCTCCCGACAGCAGGATCGTGCCCCAAGTTCCAGCAGGGCCTTATGGACTATGTAGTGTTTTTACACAGCCCTGCTGGATACCTTGGGGACCACCGGGAGTCGCTGTAGGAGGGCTCATGGGCCCTTGTGTGCCCTATAACCCGGGAGTACGTCACGGTCACGTGATGGGAAGAAACGACGTGCTCCCGGGGTGATGAACAGGACTGTTTGCCCTGACCCAGAAGGAAAAATGAACTGTGGACTGTTGGGACAGAAACACCTCCAGGTCAGGGGCTATAAAAGGGCGGTGCCTCACTCCAGACAACGAGCTGTGCTGGATGGGAGAGGAGCAAAGTGTCTGGGCGAGGAGTGGTTATTGTGTTAGTTTATTGACATATGAGTAGTGTGGAAGGTGCTTGGTGCACTGTGAACAAAAGTAAAAAGTCTTGGACTTTTAACTGGTGTTTGGAGTCATCCCTGAGGGTTCAAGGGAGCACTAGCGCCCCCTATTGCCACTATATATATATATATATATATAGATATATATTAATTTACCACATGAAATTGTGTTCTAAAGTGAAGAATTTTTTCATAAATTTTAAAATATTTTGTCTGTTTTTGCAGCATACAATTGGAATACAAATGGCATTACCAAGCACATCCATGTTTCAAGCTAAAAATGTTATTTTTGTGCCTGACCAAAAGTGGATGTGGGGGGGTTGTAGGATTGAACAAAATAAAGGAAAACTGGAGTATTGTTATATTTGTGGATATTAATAAAGTGGTTAATTATTATTCGTGTGACATACTCTTTCTAATATAACAGTTTGCCGGCGAGGAAGGCACAGTTTGGCTTTCCTCGTCCTGCTCCTTTCTTGCCAGTACCTGGTGAATCACAGGATCTGCTGGTATCGTTCATTTCAGACTTACCTGTTGGCGGCCAGATTGGATAACATTGAGACGGCAAGGAAAAGGGCATTTCTTTTACTCTGGGAGCAAAAGGGCAGTGCATTTTTTCTACCGTGCAACTGACTGATGAGTCTTTTGCAGCAGTGGTGACAGTACTGGCCGCCCATTTTGAGCTAACACAGAATGTACTCCTCAGCCATTTCCAGTTTCATCATCGTGCTCAGCAGCCCGGTGAGTCAATCCCACAATTCATTTCAGTACTGTATGAGCTTGTGCAACACTGTACATTCAGGACGCTACAAGACGATTTAATAAGGGACCAACTCATTGAGAAAACATCTTGTGAACAGTTGTGGGAACATTTATTACTGGAAATAGATACTTTAACATGAAGTAAAGCTGTAGAGATTGGTAAACAAGTTGAAGCAGCGAACTTGGCCATGTCTAAGTTGGCAGGCACAGCGACACCACCATCTATTGACACATCACTTCCAATGCCTGTGCAGGCTGTAAAGAATGCTCCACAGGTTCACCAATGGCATTGTGCAAACTGTGCCTCCCTGAAAAATTTTACCAAACCACCAGACTGTCCTTGCCAGCACTGTAGAAATGGTCAAAAAATGAACCATTTTGTTCAGTGGTGTCATTTTGTTCCTAATCTGCTCCTAATCCACCCTTTTCTGAGGCATCCACATCTTCAGCAATAATTAACTCAGTGTCCAGACCAGGCAGCTCTTTCAAAACGTGTGCCTGTTATGCAAATGACATCTTTCTTCCCCTGCTCAGGAACCAAGGTTTCTTTGTTGAATAAAGTGATATATAGGGGACATTTCTTCGAAGTCCCACTTTAATATACCTCTATAACACTTGCAGGATATGGCAATTCACTGCACTGTTTGTCTTGCAGTACAGTATAACTACCAAGGGCCTTTTGATTTTACATTTTTGTTACCACCTTGGGTGCAAATTCGATGAGCTTGGATCTTCTCCATAGCTTCACTTGTGTGATTCAAGTGGCATTGACATTATGCAGGTGACATCACACTGGCAGCAGGCCTTCCCAATGTTGTTTACAGGGTTAGGCTTCATCACTGGGTTTGTCCATTGACCCACAATGTATAACACAATTTCTCCAGTTATCCAACAACTGAGGAGAGTGCCATTGTCATTAAGAGAGCAAGTTTCTACAGAGCTCCGCCACCTCCTGGAAGAGGACATTATTGAACCAGTGTGGCTTCCCTATGGATTTCAAATTTAGTTGTGGTGAAGAAAAAATCAGGGGGTATGCATCTTTGGATTGATCTATAAATAAAGCAATCATTCCCAATATATACCCGTTACCAAATGCAGAGTAGCGGACCACACATTTTCATGGGTCTACAGGTAAACTGGACCTAAATCATAGTTATCTGTAGGTTCCCCTTAATCCTATAAGCAGAGATCTTACAGCCTTTGTGACACACCTCAGAGTCTTCCATTACAAAAAGAGGCCTTTTGGCCTCAGCTCTGCACCTAGCTGTTTCCGTGTCATGTCACTGATGCTGACAGGTGCTAACCTAGGTCAACATGATGACCACCTTCCTCAGGTGTTCCACCAACTTTCAAATCACCATGTCCCCCTTAACTTGGAAAGGCAAGGCATCACACCTATAATGTCTTATGTGGATGCTATCCACTCTCTTCTTGAACCTCAAGCATCCTCACAACTGCCATATTTTTTGGGAATGGCTGCATATTATCTTCAATTCCTCCTACAATTTGCCTCACCAACAGCATCTCTATTCCATCTCCTTAAGAAGGATGCTTCCTGGCACTGGACATCAGACTGTCAGAAGGCAATGAAGCTCACCAGTTCTACTATAGCTCACTTTAGTCTTACAGTCTTCTGTTGTAGTACTGAGAGCAGTCCTTTCCCAAGTGCACAATGGCATAAAAAGGACCGTTGCTTATGCTTAACGGGCACAGTCTCCCGATGAACACAAGTATTCTGTTAGTGAAAGAGAAGCTTTGGCCTGTATATGAGCCTGTGAACGCTGACACATCTACTTGTATGGCAGGTCCTTTACTCTCTGTCCTGACCACCAGGCCCTCACAGTACTGTTAAACATGAATGGGTCTGGTCATATGTCCCTCAGGTTGCTGCACCACTACAATTTTAGGCTTGAATTCACACTGGTTAGGCACAATGCAGTCGCAGACCACTTATCCTGAGCAAATGTGCCAGCAGCAGTACAGCAGATTTGTGACATGGAACCAGACTTGGTGTTTATGCTGCATAGTCCCCTCTCCTGTTATCTCATTGGACCAGCTATGCCAAGCATCTAGAGATGATCCTATTTTTTCTAAACTTCACCATTTTATTAGGGAAGGATGACCTGCTACAATAGAACAGGACCTGTTTCCACACTCTAGAGTTAAGATTGATTTAATCTGTTGGGAAGATATCTGTATTTCCCAAAGTCATTGTACCCTCTTACCAGCAAGCACTACAAGGACAACTGTTGCGAATGGCACATGAGGGCCATTTGGCATCATAATGCTGAAACAGCATTGCAGAGATATTGTGTGGTGGCCTTATATACAGTAGACCATGATGTTGAGATACTGGTAAAAGGCTCACAACTTGATTTTTCAGGTTTGTTTATTTGTGAAACCACCTTGCCTGTCAGATTACTCTTTTTGGATCTTCCGTTTTAACAGAAAAGGGTTAATGAGAAAACTCTCTCCTTTTCCTTTGCTGTCTTTCTTCCTCAAAAGCTCTCCAGATCATTACACCGGAGAGTCCAGACGATTTTCTGTTCATTTCTTGTTGTTCAGCTCCCTGGAGTGGTTTTGCCAGATTTTAAAAGCCTCCAACATGAGCAGTCTGGGCTCTGTTTCTGTGGCCGCTCATGAGGCTTTAACAGATGTCATTGTGGCAGACAAAGAGAGGCTCATCACTGGAGTGGAGTTCTGTCAAAGTGATGGGTGAGTGAGACTTGGGCAGACGTGGGGGTGTTGGGGGGCCCTAAATGATAATAGGAGTGACTGAGGAGGACACATGTAATGCAGCATTGTTTTATATGATAATACAAATCGTCTGTGCCTGCTTAAAACTCATATGGGAAATTTGCCTCCTTCTCTGAAGCCATAATCCTATTTCCTAGTTTTACAATAATAACACAATTTATATGCACAATAAAAGCCTCCCGAGGTGCTTTTTGCAGCTGTCAAGTGCAGAAACACAAATCTCCTAAAAAATGCTTATGAGCCTAAAGTGGAAGCACAGCGTCCAATGACTGCAAGAGAACAAAAACACATTTGCAGATTGTGTCTACAGCCATATTTCATTCTAATGCAGGCATTGTGCACCAGAGCTCAGTACTAATATATTCAGTGGAGAGCCAGCGGACTTTATGGTGGAGGTGAGCATCAGTCTGGTTAGCATGTGGAATGCTGGAAAAAGAGGCCATTATACAAAAATTAAAACTCTAAGTTGCATCACATGCCCCAGTCTGGACATTATTTACTTATTAGTTGACTGATACCTTTACCCAAGGGGACTTACAACACTTCCTTTTGATTTTCCCATTGGAACACAAGCAGGAGAAGAGACTTGCTCATGGTCACACAGTAACAGTAGTGAGATTTGAACCCATAACCTCAGGGGTTAAAGTCCAAAGTCTTAACCACTCCACAACATTTGTCAGAGGGAAAACAAGGAGTGGTTTTCTTTTTCTCCTAGGAAAAAAAACAGCTAATTAGCAACATTTACAAAAGCTAGAGACAATCAAATTCTACCTCAAACTTTTCGCCAAGCATTAATCATCTTCTTTCCTAAACAAAATAAGGACTTATTTCAATGTGCATCATACAGACCAATTTCACTTCTGAATAATGATGTTAAGATACTCCCCAAAGTCCTAGCTAGAATGATGGAGAAAGTGTTGCCTTCGGTAATATCACAAGATCAAACTGGACTTATTAAAGGCCAACATTTAGCTTCCAATCTTCGACGCCTGTTTAATCTATACTAATAAAAGGCAAAGCCCTCACTGACTCACTCACTCACTCATTCACTCACTCACTCACTTACTGACTCACTCATCACTAATTCTCCAACTTCCCGTGTAGGTAGAAGGCTGAACTTTGGCAGGCTCATTCCTTACAGCTTACTTACAAAAGTTGGGCAGGTTTCATTTAGAAATTCTACACGTAATGGTCATAACTAGAAGCTATTTTTCTCCATTTACTGTAATGGAGTTGAGCTTGAAAGTCGTGGGGGCGGAGTTTCGTGTGACATCATCACGCCTCCCACGTAATCACACAGTACGTAGAAAACCAGGAAGAGTTCCAAAAACCGCTGAAGAAAACATACATTATATAATTAAGAAGGCAGCGAAACAATTAGAAGCGAGCGAGTGACATATAAAACCATATTCAGCGGCTCACGTGAACTGACGAGCGCAGACAAAAAGCAACAGTTCCAAAGAGTGCTGAACAAAAACTGAATTATACTGCTACGCTCAAATTGACAAACCACACACCGTGGCGCAATAGTAGAGGCTTCGCCTCTAGCGCCGGCTTCCGAGGTTCGATTCCCGAGAGGGGATGCACTGAGTATGTACGCGCGCTTCCCGATACATTTTAGCCTCGCATCCCCTTGGTTTGAGACGTATGAAAAAATATGCGGTTAACGCAGAAAGACAGATCACCAATTGAAGCTTTATGAATAATGGATACTTTATTTGCCATCAATGATTGTTTTGGTAAAGCAATACTCAGTGTAATCATTAGATGAACGGTAAAAAAGAGCGAGGGGAGGGTGACTTATTGAGGCACGCAGGCAAAACCACAATAGCACGCGGGCTCGATGTACTGTAGTGTGCGTCAACTCGATCTGAATTGTGCGATCACATTTGAAGAAATATATCTTTTCAAGTTCAATTTAGTCCATAAACTCAAGGCCTGCAGGCCACATCCGGCCCGGCGTAATTATATCCGCCCCGAGATCATTTTATATATTATTGTTATTAATGGCCCGGGGATATGAAGCGCTGGTAACACAATAAACTACAGATCCCATAATGCAGAGCTTCAGCTGCCTTGCCAAACACTTACCGCGTTAATCAAGTCTATCTTACGATGCTGCAAGTTATTGCGAAGCTAGCCCACACAATGCCGAAGAGAAAAGGTGATTCTGAACATAGAGCCTTTAAAAACCGATGGGAGGCTGAGTATATGTTTACTGACATTGCCGGTAAACCCGTGTGTCTCATTTGTGGAGCTAATGTGGCTGTAATTACAGAATTTAATCTAAGATGGCACTATGAGACAAAACATCAAGATAACCTGAAAGACCTGAATGCAATGCACAAGATACAGAAAGCAGAAGAGTTAAAGAAGAATCTGACACTTCAGCAGACGTTTTACCGTGCAAAATCACAAAGTGATTTCAAGTGAAGCTACTTTTATGGGAGACACAAATGCACCAGTGCAACTTGCCCCACTTTCCCTGTTGCCAAGTAATGTTGAACCAAGTCGGCACAACGGTGTTCCCAAATACACACTTTGCTGATAAACTGAGCGCACTGCGCACTGAGTTTGCACGGCGCTTTGGTGACTTTGAAGAACAAAAAAAGAATTTTGAGTTGTTTCGCAACCCATTTGCCGTCGATGTGGAAACTGCACCTGTGCAGATTCAGATGGAGGTGATTGAGCTGCAGTGTAATGGCACACTGAAGGCAAAGTACGATACTGCACGGCCCGCACAGTTTATTCACTCCATTCCGCAAAATGCTCCAGCTCCGCCTACATGCGGCTCGAACCTTGTGCATGTTTGGTACCACATATCTGTGTGAGAAGCTCTTCTCAGTCATGAAGACTAACAAAACAGCACACAGGAGTCGCCTCACTGATGAGCACCTGCAGTCCATCCTGAGAATCTCCACAACACAGAACCTCACACCAAACAGAAACGAACTTGTTGCCAAAAAAAGATGCCAGGCGTCCAGCTCTGATAAAATGACATATGAGCAAAGACAACTGAATGATTTGATTTGTTATTGCTGAAAAGAACAAATTTTATTTATATTTCCAGGTTTTGTTATGCACCATGTTCATATTTGAATTTGTATAATTTTGACAGGATATATTTTTATGGAGAGCAAAATCTTTTGGGATATTTAAAATCCAAGTTTATTTTTATATAAAATTACATAAGAGTAAAGAAATTTGAATGTTTGTTCTTTTAACGCTTACTTTATTTCTAACTTGTATAATTTAGACAGGATATATTTTTATGGAGAGCAAAATATTATAGTTATATAGTTATTTAAGGTTTGAGTTGATTTATTCCGGAATAATATTCTGTTAACTAAATAAAAATTCCTTCTATTTAAATCTTAAATAGAACTTGAACATATGATAGTTGTGTGTGTGTGTGTGTGTGTGTATATGTATATATGTAGATATGTATGTATATATGTTTATATATATGTGTGTGTATGTATATATATATATATATGTTTGTGTGTGTGTGTGTATATATATATATATATATATATTGTAAAATGAAGCCACTCGACACACGTATAAAAGGTTTGGGGCAGCCACCCATATAATATTCCTAGCTGCAAAGGAGTCTTTTAAGTTTCAGCACTGATGTAATCAGTACGGAGTCCAAAACAGAACTGCTCAAGGGTTGAAAAGATGGCGGTTATAAATGATCAAACAGGAAGTGACATATTAACAGGAAGTGATGTTGGTTGACCGGAAGTGATGTCTCTCTGACATCAGTCTGGGAATCGGGACAGGAAGTGACAATCTTCTGGGCGCCGGAACTGGAAGTGACGTTTTCCTGGCGCGGAACTGGAAGTGACGTTCTTCTGGGCGCCGGAACTGGAAGTGATGTTCCTGATTCAGATAGGCTTTCCTGCGGCTGGTCTGCAGAGATAGCAAGAGAAGGTTTATTGCACCCCGCCCTCCCCTGGCCTGGCGTGGAATTACTATTACTTGGTCCACACAACATCCTCCTATTCACACGCGTGTGACATGGCCCCCTCAGCCCAGACCCGTCGGGTCGGGCGCATCGTCCGAGAAGTCGTGGCATCTGGAAAGGGCATCGGCATTGGCTTGCAGAACACCACGGCGATAAACGACCAATACTTATACGGCTGTAGATCTAAAAACCACCTCGTGACCCGGATTGGACTCCCTGTGCAAGGCCATCCACTGTAAGGGTGCATGGTCTGTCACAAGAGTGAATTCACGTCCCAAGAGGTAGTATCTCAGCTGAGTAATCGCCCATTTAATAGCCAAAGCCTCCCGCCCACTGCCGCATACCTAGTTTCCCGATCCAACAGTTTCCGCTCAGGTACATAATGGGGTGTTCAACTCCATCGACACTCTGGCTCAGCACGGCTCCAAGACCTGTGTCCGAAGCGTCCGCCTGGAGAATAAAAGGTAAAGAAAAATCTGGTGCCTTTAATATAGGAGCTGACGTAAGGGCCAGTTTCAAGTCACTGAATGCAGCCTCTGATTCTCATCCCATACCACATGATTAGGTCGACCCTTCTTTGTGAGGTTTGTCAAGGCGTAGCTCTCGGAAAACCGGGTACAAACCGCGATAGTAACCCGCTAAACCGAGAAATGCTTGAATTTGCCTCTTGGTTATCGGACGGGGCCAATTTGCAATGGCATCAATTTTAGAACACTGTGGTCTCACCATACCCGCCCACTAGATAGCCTAAATATTTGGCTTCACCAACCCAAAATAACATTTTTCGGGTTGATACGAAGTCCAGCTTCTGCTAGTGTCCGCAATACAGCTTCAACCTGCAGTATGTGTTCCTCCCAGGTGTTGGAATAGATGACAACGTCATCCAAGTAGGCAGCACTATATGAATTATGAGGACGGAGCACTTTATCCACCAGACGTTGGAAGGTCGCAGGTGCCCCATGTAATCCAAATGGGAGGACACGATATTGCCAGTGACCACTAGGGGTGCTGAACGCTGTTTTTTCCTTAGCGGAGTCCGTTAAGGGAACCTGCCAGTACCCTTTAGTCATATCTAAAGTAGTCAAAAATTTGGCATGTCCTAGCCGCTCGAGGAGGTCATCCACTCGCTGCATCGGATAGGCGCCAAATTGGGAGACTTGGTTGCCGACGGAAGTCATTGCAAAACCTCCAACTTCCATCGGGCTTACCGACCATAACGATAGGACTGGACCAGGGACTATAACTTTCCTCAATCACACCTAGCTCCAG